>NC_090837.1:69791628-70472598 GCF_028021215.1 Eschrichtius robustus
AGAAAAACAAATACAGTATGCTAACACATATATACGGAATCTAAGAAAAAAAAAAAAAAAAAAAAGGCCATGAAGAACCTAGTGGCAAGGCGGGAATAAAGACACAGACCTACTAGAGAATGGACTTGAGGATACGGGGAGGGGCTGGGGTGAGATGTGACAGGGTAAGAGAGTGTCATGCACATATATACACTACCAAATGTCAAATAGATAGCTAGTGGGAAGCAGCCGCATAGCACAGGGAGATCAGCTAGGTGCTTTATGACCACCTAGAGGGGTGGGATGGGGAGGGTGGGAGGGAGGGAGATGCAAGAGGGAAGAGAAATGGGAACATATTGTATATGTATAACTGATTCACTTTGTTATAAAGCAGAAGCTAACACACCATTGTAAGGCAATTATACTTCAATAAAGATGTTTAAAAAAAAAAAAGAAAGAAAGAAACGAAGACCCAACACAGCCAAAAATAAATAAATAAATAATAAATAAATAAATAAATAATAAAAATAAAGGAATTCCTTTTAAAAAAAAAGTAAAATAAATATCCTTTAAAAAAAAAGAAATAAAATATTTCTTTAATCTTTCTATCTCAGTCTCCATCTCATTCATTATTCCCACAGGTCCTTCACCTGGGATACATAGACACAACACCTCACCCCACAGAGAAGCCTGTGTGTAGAAGAGTATTTCACAAAACTATGGTTTTATTTTTAATCCTGTGTATTTTATTCATGCTTTTAAAAATATTACTCTGAGAAGGGCTCTATAGCTTTACCACGCTGACAAAGGAATCCATGGAACAAAACTATTTGAACATCATTAAGGATCGGGTCCTAAGAGACTAGATGGAAGGTTGGAATTGGATTTTGACCTTGGTATTAACTAACTGCCTCTTATTGTCAGGTGACCCTTAGATATCTCCTGCATAAAAGTCCCTTTATATGTTCCTAGATAAATAAATATACTCTAGGGATACTCAGCTCCACACCTCCAGAATTAGTTCAGAACCTTTCCCTTTTGCAGTCTCTAAACCAGCATGCCACCTCCCCAAGAGGTGGCTCTTACCTTCTCTCACTAGCTCTTAGCAATGTCTCCAGCTGGCTCAATAACTCCCTGTCATAATTATTCCAAAATCATTTTCCTTCATCTTCTCCCACCACTGACAACCTGCCACACATTACTGGTCTGGACTTAACCACAGTCACTCAAAATACATTAATACTATCTGACCATGTCTGGCAGGTGTTATACACCAGGTATTGCATTACACTCCCAATTGCATTACCTTATTTTGTCCTATCAACAGCCTGTGAGATAGCTAGGTTGTTACTCTTATTGATATTTTACAGTAAGTAAACTGAGTCACAAAATCTTAAGTAGCTGAACCAAGACTGGGATTTTTTATTTTTTTATTGGTGTATAATTTTTTTACAATGTTGTGTTAGTTTCCTCTGTACAACGAATTCAATACGTATACATATATCCCCTCCATTTTGGACATCCCTCTCACCCCCACCCATCTAGGTCATCACAGAGCACTGAGCTGAGCTCCCTGGGCTATAAAGCAAGTTCCCACTAGCTATATATTTTACACACATATATATGTATGTATGTATTAATGTATATATTTCAATCCTAATCTCCCTATTCATCCCACCTTCCCCTTTCCCCTCTGTGTCCACCCATCCATTCTTTATATCTGTGTCTCTATTCCTGCTCTGCAAAAATTTTACCTGTAGCATTTTTCTAGATTCCACATATATGCATTAATATACGATACTGCTTTTTCTCTTTCTGACTTATGTCACTCTGTATGACAGACTATACCTCCATCCACATCTCTACAAATGATCGAATTTCGTTCCTTTGTATGGCTAAGTAATATTCCACCATATATATGTACCACATCTTCTTTATCCGTTCATCTCTCAATGGACATTTAGGTAGTTTCCATGTCCTGGCTATAGTAAATAGTGTTTCATTGAATATTGGGGTACATATGTCTTTTTGAATTATGGTTTTCTCAGGGCATATGCCCAGAAGTGGGATTGCTGGGTCATGTGGTAGTTTTATTTTCAGTTTTTTAAGGAACCTCCATACTGTTCTCCATAGTGGCTGTATCAATTTACATTCCCACCAACACTACAGGAGGGTTCCCTTTTCTCTACACCCTCTCCACCATTTATTGTTTGTAGAATTTTTGATGATGGCCATTCTGACCAGTGTGAGGTGATACCTCATTGTAGTTTTGATTTGCATTTCTATAATAATTAGTGATGTTGAGCATCTTTTCATGTGTTTGTTGGCCCTCTGCATGTCTTCTTTGGAGAAATGTCTTTTTAGGTCTTCTGCCCATTTTAGGACTGGGTTGTTTGTTTTTTTGATATTGAGCTGCATGAGCTGTTTGTATATTTTAGAGATTAATCTTTGTCAGTTACTTCACTGGTAAATATTTTCTCCCATTCTGAGGATTGTCTTTTTGTCTTGTTTGCAGCTTCTTTTGCTGTGCAAAAGCTTTTACATTTAATTGGGTCCCATTTGTTTATTTTTGCTTTTATTTTCCTTACTCCAAGAGGTGAGTCAAAAAAAATCTTGCTGTGATTTATGTCAAAGAGTGTTTTTCCTGTTTTCCTCTAAGTGTTTTACAGGGTCTGGCCTTACATTTAGGTTTCAGTTCATTTTGAGAATATTTTTGTGTATGGTGTTAGGTAGTGTTCTAATTTCATTTTATTACATGTAGTTGTCCAGTTTTCACACCTGCACTTATTGAAGAGATAGTCTTTTCTCCATTGTATATTCTTGCCTCCTTTGTCATAGATTAGGTGACCACAGGTGCGTGTGTTTACCTCTGGGCTTTCTATCCTGTACCATTGATATATATTTCTGTTTTTGTGCCAGTACCACACTGCATTGATTACTGTAGCTTCATAGTATAATCTGAAGTCAAGGAGCCTGATTCCTCCAGCTCCGTTTTTCTTTCTCAGAATTGCTTTGGCTATTTGGGGTCTTTTTAGTTTCCATACAAATTGTAAATTTTTTTGTTCTAACCTGTGAAAAATGCCATTGGTAATTTGATAGGGATTGCATTGAATCTGTAGATTGCTTTGGACAGTATAGTCATTTTCACAATATTGTTTTTTCCAACCCAAGAACACAGTACATCTCTCCATCTGTTTGTGTCCTCTTTGATTTCTTTTATCAGTGTTTTATGATTTTCTGCATACAGGTCTTTTGCCCTGCTTAGGTAGGTTTATTCCTAGATATTTTATTATTTTGTTGCAGTGGTAAATGGGATTGTTTTCTTAATTTCTCTTTCTGACTTATTTTTGTTAGTGTATAGGAATGCAAGAGATTTCTGTGCATTAATTTTGTATCCCACAACTTTACTAAATTCATTAATTAGCTCTAGTTGTTTTCTGGTAGCATCGTTAGGATTTTCTATGTATAGTATCATGTCATCTGCAAACAGTGATGGTTTTACTTCTTTTCTAATTTGGATTTCTTTTATTTCTTTTCCTTCTCTGATTGCCATGGCTAGGACTTCCTATTCAAACTATGTTGAATAATATTGGTGAGAGTGGACATACTTGTTTTGTTTCTGATCTTAGAGGAAATGCTTAAAGTTTTTCACCATTGAGGACAATGTTGGCTGTGGGTTTGTCATATGCAGCCTTTATTATGTTGAGGTAGGTTCCCTCTATGTCCACTTTCTGGAGAGTTTTTATCATAAATGTGTGTTGAATTTTGTTAAAAGCTTTTTCTGCATCTATTGAGATGATCATATGGGGTTTTTTTTAAATTTTATTTATTTATTTATTTATGGCTGTGTTGGGTCTTCGTTTCTGTGCGAGGGCTTTCTCTAGTTGAGGCAAGTAGGGGCCACTCTTCATCGCGGTGCGTGGGCCTCTCACTATCGCGGCCTCTCTTGTTGCGGAGCACAGGCTCCAGACGCGCAGGCTCAGCAATTGTGGCTCACGGGCTTAGTCGCTCCATGGCATGTGGGATCTTCCCAGACCAGGGCTCGAACCCGTGTCCCCTGCATCGGCAGGCAGACTCTCAACCACTGCGCCACCAGGGAAGCCCGATCATATGGTTTTTATTCTTTAATTTGTTAATATGGTGTATCACATTGATTGATTTGCATATACTGAAAAATCCTTGCCTCCCTGGGATAAATCTCACTTGATCATGGTGTATGATCCTTTTAATGTATTGTTGGATTCTGTTTGCTAGTATTTTGTTGAGAATTTTTGCATCTATATTCATGAGTGATATTGGTCTGTAATTTTCTTTTTTTAAATATCTTTTTCTGGTTTTGGTATCAGGGTGCTGGTTGTCTCATAGAATGAGTTTGGTAGTGCTCCTCCCTCTTTAATTTTTTTGGAAGAGTTTGAGAAGGATAGGTGGTAGCTCTTCTCTAAATGTTTGATAGAATTCGCCTGTGAAGCAATCTGGTCCTGGACTTTTATTTGTTGGAAGCTTTTAAAACACAGTTTCAATTTCAGTACTTGTGATTATTCTATTCATATTTTCTATTTCTTCCTTGTTCAGTCTTGGCAGGTTTTACCTTTCTAAGAATTTGTCCATTTCTTCCAGGTTGTCCACTTTATTGGCATACAGTTTCTTGTAGTAGTCTCTCATGATCCTTTGTATTTCTGTTGTGTCAGTTGTTACTTCTCCTTTTTTGTTTCTACTTCTGGTGATTTGAGTCTTCTCCCTTTTTATCTTAATGAGTCTTGTTAAAGCTTTATCAATTTCGTTTATCTTCTCAAAAGCCCAAAATTTAGTTTTATTGATCTTTCCTATTCTTCATTTTTATTTCATTTATTTCTGCTCTGATCTTTATGATTTCTTTCTTCTACTAACTTTGGGTTTTGTTTCTTCTTCTTTCTCTAGTTGCTTTAGGTGTAAGTTTAAGTTGTTTACTTGAGGCTTTTCTTGAGGTGAGATTGAATTGCTATAAACTTCCCTCTTAGAACTGCTTTTGCTGTGTCTCATAGGTTTTGAGTTGTCCTGCTTTCATTGTCATTTTTTTCGATGTATTTTTTTTATCTCATCTTTGATTTCTTCAGTGATCTCTTTGTTATTTAGTGTCAAATTGTTTATCCTCTATGTGTTTGTATTTTTTATAGTTTTTTTTTTCTTGTAACTGATTACTAATCTTATAACGTTGTGGTCAGAAAAGATGCTTGATACTATTTCATGTTTCTTAAATTTACCGAGGTTTGATTTGTGATGCAAGATGTGATCTATCCTGGAGAATGTTTCATGTGCACTTGAGAAGAAAGTGTATTCTGCCGCTTTTGGGTGGGATGTCCTATAAATATCAACTAAGGCTATCTGGTCTACTGTGTCATTTAAACTTTCATATCCTTATTTTCTGTCTGGATGATATGTCCATTGGTGTAAGTGGGGTGTTAAATCCCCCACAATTATCCTGTTACTGTCAACTTCCCCTTTTTTGGCTGTTCGAATTTTCCTTATGTATTGAGTTGCTCCTATGTTGGGTGGAGAAATATTTATAATTTTTATATCTTCTTCTTGGATTGATCCCTTAATCATGATATAGTATCCTTCCTTGTCTCTTGTAACAGTCTTTATTTTAAAGTCTATTTTATCTGATATGAGTCTTGCTACTCCAGCTTTCATTTGATTTCCAATTGCATGGAATATCTTTTCCATCCCATCACTTTCAGTCTGTATGTGTCCCTAAATCTGAAGTGGGTCTCTTGTAGACAGCATATACACAGGTCTTGTTTTTGTATCCATTCAGCCAGAGTGTGTCTTTTGCTTAGAGACATGTAATCCATTTACATTCAAGGTAATTATCCATATGTATATTCCCACTACCATTTTCTTAATTTTTTGGGTTTGATTTTGTGGGTCTTTTTCTTCTCTTATGTTTCTCACCTAAAGAAGTTCCTTTAACATTTGTTTTAAAACTGGATTCATGGTGGTGTATTCTCTTAGATTTTGCTTGCCTGTAAAGCTTTTGATTTCTCAGTTGAATCTGAATGGGATCCTTGCTGGGTAGAATAATTTTTCTTGTAGATTTTTCCCATTCATCACTTTAAATATATCATGCCAATCCCTTCTAGCCTGCAGGGTTTCTGTTGAAAAATCAACTGATAACCTTATTGGGATTCCCTTGTATACTATTTGTTACTTTTCCCTTGCTGCTTTTAATATTTTCTCTTTAAATTTACTTTTTGATAGTTTGATTAATATGTGTCTCAGTGTTTTTCTCCTTGTGTTTATCCTGAATGGGACTCTCTGCACTTCCTGGACTTGGGTAGATATTTCCTTTCTCATGTTAGAGAGGTTCCAACTTTAATATCTTCAAATATTTTCTCAGACCATTTCTCTTTCTCTTCTTTTTCTAAGACCCCTAGAATTCAAATGTTGGTGCTTTCAATGTTACCCCAGAAGTCTCTGAGACTGTCTTCAATTTTTTTTTTTCATTCTTTTTTCTTTGTTCTGCTCCTTGGCTGTTATTTCCACCATTCTATCTTCCAGCTCACTTATTCATTCCTCCATTTCAGTTATTCTTCTATTGATTTCTTCTAGTGTATTTTTCATTTCAGTTATTGTGTTGTTCATCTCTGTTTATTCTTTAGTTCTTCTAGGTCCTTGTTATGCATTTCTTGTATTTTCTTGATCTTTTCCATTCTATTTCTGAGATTTTGGATCATCTTTATTAACATTAGTCTAAATTATTTTTCAAGTAGGTTGCCTATTTCCTCTTCATTTGTTTCATCTTGTAGGTTTTTACCTTGCTCGTTTATCTGTAACAATTATTTTTTGTCATTTTTTTTTTTTATGAGTGAGGTTGTGTTCCTGTCTTACTTGTTGTTTGGCCTTAGGTTTGCAGGCAGTTGGATGGAGCTGGGTCTTAGTGCCAAGATGAGGACCTCTGGGAGAGTTCACACCGATTAATATTCTCTGGGGTCTGAGGTTTTCTGCTAGTCCAGTGGTTTGGACTCAATGCTCACACCATTGGAGCTCATGCCTGACCCCTGCCCTGGGAGCCAAGATGCCACAAGTCAAGTGGCATGGTAAAAAAAAAATAAACAAAATAAAAAGGCAACAAACAAAAAGGAGCAGAACAATAACAAAGAATAAAAAATAAAATATATATTAGAAAAAATAAAAATGAAACAACAACAAAGCAAAACAGAACCACAATAGAAAAAAAAGAAAAAAGAAGGAGCTGGAAAAGGCCCTGGTGGTGGGGTTGGGTTGTGGTTGTGGAGCTTAGGCTCAGGATCTGCATGGCTGGAGCAAGCACTGGAGGGCAGAGTTTCAGGCCCAGAACCCCAGCAGGTTCACTGGGACTCAGGCAGGCAGGGGAGATGCTGGCCACATTCCCCTCCAATCCCTGAAACCCCAAAAGCCTCTACCCTTTCCTGCTGATCCCCTCACCATGAGTGGGGCCCTCTGTAAGTGTGAACCCCACCTCTTCCCCAGTTGCCCCTCAGGGACACTGGTCCCATCCCACCTCAACTTTTTCTGCCCCTTCCTCACCCCCCCCCCCGATATCCTATCTGGTCATGCAGGGATTCCTCCCATCCCCTTAGGTGTTGAAGGTTCCCCACTGGTGCCTGATAAGTGCCCTAATTGTGAGAAGATGCAAACTCCACATCCTCCTACTGCACCATCTTGACCCCATCCCCAAGACTTGGATTTTAACCAAGGTAATTTGGTTAAAGAGTTTATGTGTTTAATAAATTCTCATCATTATATCCAAACCATATAGTTATTCACTAGTTGTATGAAATAAATGTATTTTGCAAAATCAAAGCAACAAAATATTAAAAAGATAATATATAAGTGACCAAGTGGGGTTTATTCCAGAAATGTAGAGTTGGTTTATGTTTGAAAATCAGCAAGGTAGTTCACAACACTAGCAATCTAAAAAAAAAGAAGGTCACAATCATCTCAATTTATGCAGATAAATCATTTGAAAAAGTTCAGTATCCATTTCTTATAAAAATTCTCAGCAAATTATTAATACAAGGGAACTCCTTCAACCTGATAAAAGATATCTGTGAAGACCTACAGCTAGCATCATACTTAATGGTAAAATTCTGATTTCTTTACCCCATGATCAGAAACAAGACAGGAATATCTGCTCTCACAGTTCTGTTCAACATTATATTGGAGGCTCTAGTCAGTGCAATCAGGCAATGAAAAGAAGTAGAATTCTTCCAACTTTTAAAGGAAGAATTAAGATTGTCTTTATTCTAAGATGATGTAAACTTCTATATAGAAAATTGATTGTAATTTCCTCCACCAAAAAACTACTAGTACTAATAACTAACTGATAACACTCATTGTTGTTTACTCTGTTCAACTCTTATACACAAATATGAGCTCTATTTGCAATAACCAAAAACTGGAAACAACCCAAATACTTATAAACAGAGGAATGAGAAACAATTTGCAAAGTATTCATATAATGGAAAGTTACTCAACAATGAATAGGAAGGAACTATTAAAATTCACAATATGGGTGAATCTCAAAATAAATATGTTGAGTGAAAAAAGTCAAACCAAAAAAAAAAAAAAAAAGGCATATACCATAACATTTAATTTATATGAGTTTAGAAAATGCATAATAACCTATAGTGACAAACAACAAGTCAGAGTTTTTTTTTTTTTTGGACGGGAGGATTGGGATGGGCAAGTGGGAACAATTGCAAAGGAGCATAAGGAAAATTGAGAAGAAATGTGGATTCATTATCTTGATTATGGTGATGGTTTCACAGATGTATGCATATGTCAAAACTGAATTGTACACTTTAAATGTATAAAGTTTACTGTATGCTTATTATACCTCAGTAAAGCTGTTTAAAGTTATATCTATATCCATATATATTGTTCTTAGTATCAGTTGAAATTAAATACACTTTATTCATAAGAGCTTGTGACTTGCCATATTTTATGCAATGTCTAGCCCTGTGGTATATCTACATATGTTAGAGTCATTGTCATTACTTAAAAATTGCCTTAATGGAATGCATAAACTCAAAGAAAATTCACTGTCATACCTATAACCACTTATATCACATAAACTACCCTTCCTTTCTGATGTCAACCATGTAATTGCTCAAATAACCAAAAGTGAAATCAGGTGTCCATTCTGTAAGAAAGTAGACTTTAGCTTAAATGAGCAAGGACAATTAGCCAAGTCATTAGACTAATATTCAGAATTAGCTTAATTTTTTAAAAAAATTAGTGGAGTATAGTTGCTTTAAAATGTTGTGTTAGTTTCTACTGTATAGCAAAGTGAATTACCTACATGTATACATATATCCCCTCTTTTTTTGGATTTCCTTCCCATTTAGGTCACCACAGAACATTGAGTAAATTTCCCTGTGCTATATAGTAGGTTCTCATTAGTTATCTATTTTATACATAGTATCAGTAGTGTATATATGTCAGTCCCAATCTCCCAATTCATCCCACCCACACCTGCCCCACTTGGTATCTATACATTTGTTCTGTAAGTTTTTGTCTCTATTTCTGCTATGCAAATAAGATTATCTATATCATTTTTCTAGATTCCACATATATGCGTTAATATATGATATTTGTTTTTCTCTTTCTGACTTACTTCACTCGGTATGACAGTCTCTCAGTCCATCCACTTCTCTACAAATGACCCAGTTTTATTCCTTTTTATGGCTGGGTAATACCCCATTCTGTATATGTATCACATCTTCTTTATCTATTCCTCTGTTGATGGACATTTATGTTTCTTCCATGTCCTGGCTATTGTAAGTAGTGCTGCAATGAACACTGGGGTACATGTGTCTTTTTGAATTATGGTTTTCTCTGTGTAAATGTCCAGTAGTGGGATTGCTGGGTCACATGGTAGCACCTATGGTCAATTAATCTATGGCAAAGGAGGTAAGAATATATAATGGAGAAAAGTCAGCCCCTTCAATAAGTGGTGCTGGGAAAACTGGAGAGCTACATGTAAAAGAATGAAATTAGAACGCTCCCTAGCACCATACACAAAAATAAACTCAAAATGGAATAAAGACCTAAATGTAAGACCAGACACTATAAAACTCTTAGAGGAAAACATGGGCAGAACACTCTTTGACATAAATCACAGCAAGAACTTTTTTTGACCCACCTCCTGGAGTAAGAAAAATAAAAACAAAAATAAACAAATGGGATCTAATTAAACTTAAAAGCTTTTGCACAGCAAAGGAAACCATAAATAAGATGAAAAGGCAACCCTCAGAATGGGAGAAAATATTGCAAATGAAACAACTGACAAAGGATTAATCTCCAAAATACACAAACAGCTCATGCAACTCAACATCAGAAAAAAAAAAAAAAAAGCAACCATGGGGAGAGAGAGCTTCAAGATGGTGGAAGAGTAAGACTTGGAGATCAACTTCCTCCTCACAAATACATCAGAAATACATCTACATGTGGAACAACTCCTACAGAACACCTACTGAATGCTGGCAGAAGACCTCAGACATCCCAAAAGGAAAGAAACTCCCCACATACCTGAGTAGGGCAAAAGAAAAAAGAAGACAACAGACAAAAGAATAGGGACGGGACCTGCATCCGTGGGAGGGAGCTGTGAAAGAGGAAAGGTTTCCACACGCTAGGAAGTCCCTTTGTGGGCGGAGACTGCAGGTGGCTGAGGGGGGAAGCTTCAGAGCCATGGAGGAGAGCGCAGCAACAGGGGTGCAGAGGGCAAAGCTGAGAGATTCCCGCACAGAGGGTCGATGCTGACCTACACTCACCAGCCTGAGAGGCTTGTCTGCTCACCCACCGGGATGGGTGGGGGCTGGGAGCTGAGGCTTGGGCTTCGGTCGGATCCCAGGGAGAGGACTGCTGTTGGCTGCGTGAACACAGCTTGAAGGGGACTAGTGTGCCACAGCTAGCAGGGAGGGAGTCTGCGAAAAAGTCTGGAGATGCCAAAGAGGCAAGACTCTTTTTCGTGCCTCTTTGCTTCCTGGTGCGCGAGGAGAGGGTATTAAGAGTGCCACTTAAAGAGCTCCAGAGACGGGAGCGAGCTGCAGCTATCAGTGCAGACACCAGAGAGGGGCATGAGATGCTAAGACTGCTGCTGTAGCCAACAAGAAGCCTGTGTGGAAGCACAGGTCACTATCCACACCTCTCCTCCTGGAAGCCTGTGCAACACGCCACAGCCAGGCTCCTGCGATCATCCAGGGACAACTTCCCCGGGAGAATGCACGGTGCACCTCAGGCTGGTACAATATCACGCCAGCTTCTGACACTGCAGGGTCACCCCACACCCGTACCCCTCCCTCCCCCCAGTGTGAGAGAGCCAGAGACCCCGAATCAGCTGCTCTTTTCACCCCGTCCTGTCTGAGCAAATAACAGACGCCCTCAGGCGACCAACATGCGAACAAAGAAGAGAAAGGGAAATCTCTCCCAGCAGCCTAAGGAGCAGTGGATTAAATTTGCACAATCAACTTGATGTACCCTACATCTGTGGAATACCTGAATAGACAATGAATCATCCCAAATTGAGAAGGTGGACTTTGGGAGCAATGACATATATATATATATATTTTCCCTTTCTCTTTGTGAGTGTGTATGTGTATGCTTTTGTGTGTAATTTGGTCTGTATAGATTTGCTTTTACCATTTGTCCTAGGATTCTGTCTGTCCGTTATTTTTTGTTTTTATTTTTTTTATTTAAAAATTTTTTTTCTTAATAATTATTTTTTTATTTTTTACTTTAATAACTTTATTTTATTTTATCTTCTTTCTTTTTTTCCTCTCTTTTATTCTGAGCCTTGTGGAGGACAGGCTCTTGGTGCTCCAGGCAGGCATCAGGGCTGTGCCACTGAGGTGGGAGAGCCAAGTTCAGAGCACTGGTCCACAATAGACCTCCAGCTCCACGTAATATCAAATGGTGAAAATCTCCCAGAGATCTCCACCTCAATGCCAAGACCCAGCTCCACTCAACGACCAGCAAGCTACAGTGCTGGACACCCTATGCCAAACAACTAGCAAGACAAGAACACAACCCCATCCATTAACACAGGGGCTGCCTAAAATCATAATAAGGCCAGATATCCCAAAACATACCACCAGACGTGGACCTGCCCACCAGAAAGAAAAGAGCCAGCCTTATCCACCAGAACACAGGCACTAGTCCCCTCCACCAGGAAGCCTACACAACCCACTGAAACAACCTAAGCCACTGTGGAGAGAAACCAAAATCAACGGGAACTATGAACCTGCAGCCTGTGAAAAGGAGACCCCAAACACAGTAAGTTAAGCAAAATGAGAAGATAAAGAAACACACAGCAGATGAAGGAGCAAGGCAAAACCCATCAGACCTAACAAATGAAGAGGAAATAGGCAGTCTACATGAAAAAGAATTCAGAATAATGATAGTAAAGATGATCCAAAATCTTAGAAATAGAATGGAGAAAATACAGGAAATGTTTAACAAGGAACTAGAAGAACTAAAGAGCAAACAAACAGTGATGAACAACACAACAAATGAAATTAAAAATTCTATAGAAGGAATCAGTAACAGAATAACTGAGGCAGAAGAACGGATAAGTGACCTGGAAGATAAAATAGTGGAAATAACTCCTGCAGAGCAGAATAAAGAAAAGAATGAAAAAATTGAGGACAGTCTCAGAGACCTCTGAAACAACATTAAACGCACCAACATTTGAATTATAGGGGTCCCAGAAGAATAAGAGGAAAAGAAAGGGACTGAGAAAATATTTGAAGAGATTATAGTCAAAAACTTCCCTAATATGGAAAGGAAATAGTTAATAAAGTCCAGGAAGCACAGAGAGTCCCATACAGAATAAATACAAGGAGTAACAAGCCAAAACACATATTAATCAAACTATCAAAAATTAAATGCAAAGAACAAATATTAAAAGCAGCAAGGGTAAAACAGCAAATAACACATAAGGGAAACCCCATAAAGTTAACAGCTTATCTTTCAGCAGAAACTCTGCAAGCCAGAAGGGAGTGGCAGTACATATTTAAAGTGATGAAAGAGAAAAACCTACAACCAAGATTACTCTACCCAGCAAGGATCTCTTTCAGATTTGACAGAGAAATTAAAGTTTACAAACAAGCAAAAGCTAAGAGAATTCAGCACCACCAAACTACCTTTACAACAAATGGTAATAGGAACATACATACTGATAATTACTTTAAATGTAAATGGATTAAATGCTCCAACAAAAAGACATAGATTGGCTGAATGGATACAAAAACAAGACCCATATATATGCTGTCTATAAGAGACCCACGTCAGACTTAGGGAAACATACAGACTGAAAGTGAGGAGATGGAAAAATACATTCCATGAAAATGGAAATCAAAAGAAAGCTGGAGTAGCAATTCTCATACCAGATAAAATAGACTGTAAAACAAAGACAATTACAAGAGACAAAGAAGGACAATACATAATGATCAAGGCATCAATCTGAGAAGAAGATATAACAATTGTAAATATTTATGCACCCAACATAGGAGCACCTCAATACATAAGGCAAATACCAACAGCCATAAAAGGGGAAATTGACCGTAACACAATCATAGTAGGGGACTTTAACACCCCACTTTCACCAATAGACAGATCATCCAAAATGAAAATAAATAAGGAAAGAGAAGCTTTAAATGATACATTAAACAAGATGGACTTAATTGATATTTGTAGGACATTCCATCCAAAAACAACAGAATACACATTCTTCTCAAGTGCTCATGGAACATTCTCCAGGATAGACCATATCTTGGGGAACAAGTCAAGCCTAGGTAAATTTAAGAAAATTGAAATCGTATCAAGTATCTTTTCCGACAACAACGCTATGAGACTAGATATCAATTACAGGAAAAAATCTATAAGAAATACAAACACATGGAGGCTAAACAACACACTACTTAATAAACAAGAGATCACTGAAGAAATCAAAGAGGAAATAAAAAAATACAGAGAAACAAATGAAAATGAAAGCACGATGACCCAAAACCTATGGGATGCAGTAAAAGCATTTCTAAGAGGGCAGTTTATAGCAATACAATCCTACTTTAAGAAAGAAGAAACATCTCAAATAAACAATCTAACCTTACACCTAAAGCAATTAGAGAAAGAAGACCAAAAAAACCCCTAAGTTAGCAGAAGGAAAGAAATCATAAAGGTCAGATCAGAAATAAATGAAGAAGCAGTGAAGGAAATGATAACGAAGATCAATAAAACTAAAAGCTGGTTCTTTGATTAGATAAACAAAATTGATAAACCATTAGCAGATTCATCAAGAAAGAAAGGGAGAAGACTCAAATCAATAGAATTAGAAATGAAGAAGGAGAAGTAACAAGTGACACTGAAGAAATACAAAGGATCATGAGAGATTACTACAAGCAACCATATGCCAATAAAATGGACAACCTGGAAGAAATGGACAAATTCTTAGAAATGCACAACCTTCTGAGACTGAACCAGGAAGAAATAGAAAATATGAACAGACCAATCACAAACACTGAAATTGAAACTGTGATTATAAATCTTCCAACAAATAAAAGCCCAGGACCAGATGGCTTCAAGGAGAATTCTATCAAACATTTAGAGAAGAGCTAACACCTATCCTTCTCCAAAATATAACAGAGGGAGGAATGCTCCCAAACTCATTCTCCGAGGCCACCATCACTCTGACAACAAAACCAGAGAAAGATTTCACAAGGAAAGAAAACTACAGACCAATATCACTGATGAACATAGATGCAAAAATCCTCAACAAAATACTAGCAAACAGAATCCAACAGCACATTAAAAGGATTATACATTATGATCAAGTGGGGTTTAACCGAGGAGTGCAAGGATTCTTCAATATATACAAATAAATCAATCTGATACACCATATTAACAAATTGAAGGAGAAAAAATATATGATCATCTCAATAGATGCAGAGAAAGCTGTCAACAAAATTCAACACCCATTTATGATGAAATTCCTCCAGAAAGTAGGCATAGAGGGAACTTTCCTCAACATAATAAAGGCCATATATGACAAACCCACAGCCAACATCATCCTCAATAGTGAAAAACTGAAACCATTTTCACTAAGATCAGGAACAAGACAAGGTTGCCCACTCGCACCACTATTATTCAACATAGTTTTGGAAGTCTTAGCCACAGCAATCAGAGAAGAAAAAGAAATAAAAGGAATCCAAATTGGAAAAGAAGAAGTAAAGCTGTCACTGTTTGCAGATGACATGATACTATACACAGAGAATCCTAAAGATGCTACCAGAAAACTACTAGAGCTAATCAATGAATTTGGTAAAGTAGCAGGATACAAAATTAATGCACAGAAATCTCTTGCATTCCTATATATTAATGATGAAAAATCTGAAAATGAAATTAAGAAAACACTCCCATTTACCATTGCAAGAAAAAGAATAAAATATCTAGGAATAAACCTACCTAAGGAGACAAAAGACCTGTATGCAGAAAATTATGACACTGATGAAAGAAATTAAAGATGATACAAATGGATGGAGAGATATACCATGTTCTTGGATTGGAAGAATCAACATTGTGAAAATAAATATATTACCCAAAGCAATCTACAGATTCAAGGCAATCCCTATCAGACTACCACTGGCATTTTTCACAGAAGTAGAAGAAAACATTTCACAATTTCTATGGAAACACAAAGAACCCTGAATAGCTAAAGCAATCTTGAGAAAGCAAAATGGAGCTCGAGGAATCAGGCTTCCTGACTTCAGTCTATACTACAAAGCTACAGTAATGAAGAAAGTATGTACTGGCACAGAAACAGAAATATATATCAATGGAACAGAATAGAAAGCCCAGAGATAAACACACACACATATGGTCACCTTATCATTGATAAAGGAGGCAAGAATATACAGTGGAGAAAAGACAGCCTCTTCAATAATGGTGCTGGGAAAACTCGACAACTACATGTAAAAGAATGAAATTAGAACACTCCCTAACACCATACACAAAAATAAACTCAAAATGGATTAAAGACCTAAATGTAAGGCCAGACACCATCAAATTCTTAGAGGAAAATATAGGCAGAACACTCTATGACATAAATCACAGCAAGATCCTTTTTGACCCACCTCCAAGAGAAATGGAAACAAAAACAAAAATAAATAAATGGGACCTAGTGAAACTTAAAAGCTTTTGCACAGAGAGGAAACCATAATCAAGACGAAAAGACAACCCTCAGAATGGGAGAAAATATTTGCAAATTAAGCAACTGACAAAGGATTAATCTCCAAAATTTACAAGCAGCTCATGCAGCTCAACATTAAAAAATCAAACAACCTAATCCAAAAATGGGCAGAAGACCTAAAAAGACATTTCTCCAAAGAAGATATACAGATTGCCAACAGACACATGAAAGAATGCTCAACATCATTAATCATCAGAGAAATGCAAATCAAAACTACAATGAGATATCATCTCACACCGATCAGAATGGCCATCATCAAAAAATCTAGATACAATAAATGCTGGAGAGGATGTGGAGAAAAAGGAACCCTCCTGAACTGTTGGTGGTAATGTAAATTGATACAGCCCCTATGGAGAACAGTATAGAGATTATTTAAAAAACTAAAAAGAGAACTACCATACGACCCAGCAATCCCACTACTGGGCATATACCTTGAGAAAACCATAATACAAAAAGTGTCATGTACCAAAATATTCATTGCAGTTCTATTTACAATAGCCAGGACATGGAAGTAACTGAAGTGTCCATCAACAGATGAATAGATAAAGAAGATGTGGCACATATGTACAATGGAATATTACTCAGCCATAAAAAGGAACGAAATTGAGTTATTTGTAGTGAGGTGGATGGACCTAGAGACTGTCATACAGAGTGAAGTAAGTCAGAAAGAGAAAAACAAACACCATATGCTAACACATATATATGGAATCTTAAAAAAAAGAAAAGAAAATGGTCAGAAGAACCTAGTGGCAAGACGGGAATAAAGATGCAGACCTACTAGAGAATGGAGTTCAGGATACGGGGAGGGGGAAGGGTAAGCTGGGACAAAGTGAGAGAGTGGTATGGACATATATACACTACCACACGTAAAATAGATACCTAGTGAGAAGCAGCTGCATAGCACAGGGAGATCAGCTCGGTTCTTTGTGACCACCTAGAGGGGTGGGTTAGGGAGCGTGGGAGGGAGGGAGATGCAAGAGGGAAGAGATATGGGGACATATGTATATGTATAACTGATTCACTTTGTTATAAAGCAGAAACTGACACAACATTGTAAAACAATTATACTCTAATAAAGATGTTAAAAAAAAAAAGGAACCTAAGGCCAAGATGGGAATAAAGGTGCAGACCTACTAGAGAATGGACTTGAGGATATGGGGAGGGGGAAGGGTAAGATGTGACAGGGTGAGAGAGTGGCATGGACATATATACACTACCAAATGTAAAATAGATAGCTAGTGGGAAGCAGCCGCATAACGCAGGGAGATCAGCTCGTTGCTTTGTGACCTCCTAGAGGTGTGGGATAGGGAGGGTGGGAGGGAAGGAGATGTAAGAGGGAAGAGATATGGGGACATATGTATATGTATAACTGATTCACTTTGTTATAAAGCAGAAGCTAACACACCATTGTAAAGCAATTATACTCCAATAAAGATGTTAAAAAAAATCAAAAAATGTGTGGAAGACCTACATAGCCATTTCTCCAAAGAAGACATACAGAGGGACAACAAACACATGAAAAGGTGCTCAACGTCACTAATTATTAGAGAAATGCAAATCAAATCTACAATGAATTATAACCTCACACCAGTCAGAATGGCCATCATGAAAAAATCTTCAAACCATAAATACTGGAGAGGGTGAGGAGAAAAGAGAAACCTCTTGCATTGTTGGTGGCAATGTAAATTGATACAGCCACTATGACGAAGAGTATGGAGATTCTTTAAAAAACTAAAAGTAGAATTTGCTTTAAAATTGACTGTAACACATTTGTAAGGAGCTATATTCTCCAGAGGCAAAGAAAAGATATGTAGTTTGGTACTATGGGAAGTTGTAGTAACCAGGTTACCAAATAAATGCTTGATTTACAACACCAAAATGCCACCTGAAGGCTGGAAAAATCTACTATAACTTTCAGAGCTGTGTAACTTACTTACAGGAATTCATTCTAAAATTACTTTATGTATTCCATGTAACTGGCATAGCCAAAAAAAAAATTGTTTTTTTCAAAATTTTCAAGGATGAAAATGATATAACTTAAAAAGTTATAGAATTTCATCTATATACATATTTATATTATAATAAAACAAAATATTAAATTTCCCTCAGCAATCTACTTTTAAGAAAAATGAGTCCACATTTAATGAAAATATCCATAATAACCATCATCAAAGCTTAGACTTTTAAAACTAGAGGAGACATAATTCAGCCAGTTTGATTTTCCATTTTAAAGATGAAAAAAATTGAAAACTGCAGTGATGTGCAAAATTGATGTACTGAGATAATAAGGATAGAACTAAAACCCAGAATGCTCACTCCTTTTTCTCTCTCCTAATGATCACAAGCAAAGAGGAAAGACAGTTCTTGAGATTTAAGATCAAAATTCCTGTGTCCCTTAGTTCTTCAAATTATTATTCAATGAACTAAGCTATCTCTTCCATAAATGCACTGGCTCCTACAACCTCCAGTACTGCAGTCTTCTTGCACACTTCATTTGTTAAAAAATATCATGAATATTAAAAATTGACAGTTGCATACTTTGACCTATGTCTGAAGCAAGGTATATTAGGAACAGTATAGTTCTATGAAGAATAGGAGGGTAGAGATAATTAAATCCTGGAGAACTTGTCTGCAGAGATTGAGATGCCCTCTGGCATTTGTTAACATCAGGCAAAAATCACTAATTGTAGCTATACTATTTATGGCATGGAAGGGCTTAGGACTAGTCTGGTGTGCTTTTCTATGCCTATAATTTTATCAGAAAATGTGAAATCTTCAAAGAACTCTACAGGTATCATTTTACTTAAATGGAGTTACTTTCAACAAATCTAAAAAAGGAATGCATTTTTCCTATTAAATCAAATTAATCTCAGAGAGGGAGCAGTGAGAGGTGGCACGAAGCAAGATCTTAATACCCTGCCCAGGAATTGAACCTGGGAAGCCTGGAAGAAAACCAGGAATCCTAGCCACCAGACCAGCAAGGGCTAGAGGCTAGAAGCTATTTTTCCCTGGCTCTTGCCCCCAGTGAAAAATGCATTTCTCACAGAGACAAAAACTGTAAAAACAGGTACAAAGTTTATGATTAGAGTCACAGAACAACAAGTGGGAGAGCACACAGAGAAACAGTTTGTTTAGTTAAGATAGAAGCAAGGCAGAGATGCACACCTGGATAGAAAGGGTGTGGGTGTCCTCCCTAATGAGGAGGAGCACAGTAAAGAGGCAGTTAAGTCATTTATATAGGGCAGTTCTTTCAGGTCTTCGTCTTCCTTCTGGCCAATCATCTTGTTTTGTCTCCCTGGCTTATTTGTTTCAGTACCCGCCCCCTAGGTGCACACACACCTCTTAGCTAAGATGGATCTCAATGCAAAGGCATCTGGGAGAACCAAGACTCATTATGGCCTGGCATTGTCCACTGATTTTTGACCCCCAAGGAGCTTTTCTGCGCATGCATAGTGTCTCCCTTGCCTCAAGGAAGGCGGGGGTTGGGGTGGGGGGAAGCGGTGTTCTCTTGATCCTTTACTCAAACAAGGTTTTGCTCCTCTTTGTTCTTTCTATGACTGTTGTCTTAAAGTGTCCACAAGAGACAAAGCTTGGCTATTTACCCTGTCTCTGTCATTGCTTCATTTCAGAGAGCAAACAGGAGGCTGATTTTAAATGTCTAACCTGAAGCCCACCTATCTTCTGTCTCAGAAAATGCAAACAGGAGGCTAGTTGTAAGTGTCTGGCCTGAAGCCCACTTTTTCCTGCCCCATGAAATATAAACAGAAGGCCAGTTGTAAATGTCCTACCTGGAGCCCGTCTACGTCCTGCCTCAAAATTGAATAATGAGAGTGTTTTTTTCATTACCCTGCTTTATTTTTATTATTTTTCTTCATTTCTTTTAACACACACACATTTTTTAAACATAGAACAATAGGTAAATGTCTGAATTATTACATTCTGTAACAAAATTGGTTTTATTCTTTAATTTGATTCAAAAATCTGAAAGTTAGATAACTGCATATGAACAGTAATCTATTTAATTTATATGTAACAAGTTTGGGAGAAATGGAGATAAGGTATGTTAAAATAAAAGATGAGGGTTTCCCTGGTGGCATAGTGGTTAACAACCCACCTATCAATGCAGGGGACATGGGTTCGAGCCCTGGTCTGGGAAGATCCCATATGCCACGGAGCAACTAAGCCCAAGTGCTACAACTACTGAGCCTGCGCTCTAGAGCCCATGAGCCACAACTACTGAGCCCACATGCTTAGAACCCATGCTCCACAACAAGAGAAGCCACCACAATAAGAAGCCCGTGCTGCACAACAAAGAGTAGCCCCTACTCGCTGCAACTAGAGAAAGCCCATGCACAGCAACAAACGACTCAACACAGCCAAAAATAAAAATAAGATAAAGTAAATAAAAATTTAAAAATAAAAAAATAAAAGATGAAATGAGATTCTGTATTTGAAACATTTGTCACATTAGCTGACACACAGTGTATACTCCTTAAATACTAAAAAACAAATAGAAAGCAAAAGCTTTATTTATATACATTGAGTAAGGCAGAGTCTTCAGATGCCAATCTTTGTGTAGAACTCAATTTTATCCTAAATAAAAATCAAATAAACTCTATAATGTAAGCATTTGCCATGGCAAATTCTTACCATCAATTTTATTGAATTGTATTGCCAAAATTGGGTTGAGACAATAGATAAGTATTTTTTGATAGAAAATGTCATGGATTATAGACTGATGCTTACATCTTACAGAAGCTTAAATGTTTAAGGGAAAGCAAACAAAATAGTACATCATGATGGAAAATAGAAAACATTTGAAATAAGTATAATACAAATATAGCACATCAAAACTTGTAGAGTCTAAATAGCATCATTTAGAAATGTTTTACACTTACACTTATAAGGGAGCAAAATTTGACATCCCAAAATGTATCCTTTTGGCATGAGGATTATTTTAGGCTGATTAGTTTTAAGAAACAGGAGACCCAGGAAGTCTTTCTTTTTACCTCCTCCTTAACTACCTAAAATAATTTTGATAAAGGGTTTGGTCCAGCAAGAGCACTACCACCACAGATATCTATAAAAAATATGGACTAGGTGTGGTAGGGTAATTCAGTGGGGTCTACAGATCAGACTCTGCTGCTTTGTGTCTTATTGTCTTTGCCTGGCATAGCAAACAATTTGTTTACCAAACACTTGTTTTTTCATCTCCATATGAATCGCCTTCCTCTTCTTTGAAGTCCCAAGTCCCTACCCATTTCTCCTTCTCTCAGATGGTATATAAACTTCAATTGTCTAACTTGTTCTTGAGTCTCATTTTTCTAATGGTACCCCCATATGCATGTAACTAAATTTAATTTATTCCTGTTAATTTGTCTCTTGTCAATTTAATTCTTAGGCTAGCCATAATCTAGAAAGGGTAGGGGAAAATTTTTTCCTTCTCCAAAATACTAAAAGGTTTATATTTGAAAAAAAAAAAAAAAAACCCAACATTTAATAAGCTAAATATCCAATTTGAGATATTTAAAAGAACAACTGTAAATAAAAGGGATTAAAACAGAGAAAGTAAGAAATAAACTATTGAAATTAAAATGGAGAGTCAACAAAATCAAAAGCAAACTTTTTCTGAAAAATCTACTGAAATAGACATAACTGACCAACCAAATTTACCAAAAATTTAGAAAAAATGATAATATGAAATAGTGAAACAGAGTTCTTTAAAAATATACAAAAATATTATAAATTTGAAAATGTAAATTAAGTAGAAAATTTCCTTTCAAATATAACCTATGAAATTTTGGAAAAGTAGAAGTGTAAAACAAGTCACAGTCTTATAACCACTAAAGATTTTAATCACTTGTGAAAAATTAATTTATCAGCATCAATATATAAAAGACTCAAAGTAATTTTCAGATGGTTCTACCTCATAATTATGAAGTAATCCCAATATTATATAAACTCTTCCAGAAAATATAGAGACTGTCTTGTATCTCATGTTCTCAAGAATTAGATGCTTGACTAAATAAAATCAGCAGAACAAACTGTGTAACTAAATTTGTAATATTATTATTCTCCCAGGTAGTCTGCAGTGAGAGAATTCCAGGCTGGAACAGGCATTTCATAAAAGAAGGTTGTGCTTCCATGTGCTCCTCAGATTATAACCTGGGCACTAAATCTTCCACCTCTGACTAATACAATCTTGTGTCATTGTCATCCTAAAAGCATTTCAGAAATTGGTTAGCTTTTCCTAACAGAAAAGATGCCAATAAGTAGTGGCTAAAAAGAAGTAAAATGTACATCTAAAGGAACTAGAAAAAGAAGAACAAGTAAGCCCAAATGTAGAAGAAGAAAGGAAATAATAAAGATCAGAGCAGAAATAAATAAGAGACTAAAAAACAATAGAAAATATTAATAAAACTTAGAGAATGTATTTAGAAATATAAACAAAATCAACAAAGCTTTAACCAGATTCATCAAGAAGAAAAGAGAGAGGTCCAAATAATTACAATCAAAAATGAAAAAGAAGTTACAGCTGATACCAAAAAGGATCATAAGAGACTACTACATACAATTATGCAACACACTGGAAAACCTAGAAGAAATAGGTAAAGTCTTAGAAACATAGAATTTTCAAAGACTGAATCATGAAGAAATAGAAAATCTGAATTGACCAATTACTAGTAAGACAATTAAAACGGTAATAAAAACTCTCCCAACAAACAAAAGCTTAGGATCATACAGCTTCACTGGCAAATTCTGAAAAAAAAAAAAAAAGAATCTAAAAATGATTTAATACCTATCCTTCTCAAACTCTTCTAAAAAATTGAAGAGAAGGGAAACCTAAACATATTTTATGAAGTCAGCATTACTCTGATACCAAAACCAGACAAGAACATCACTAAAAAATAAACTTACAGGACAATATCACTGATGAACATAGATGCAAAACCCTCAACAAAATATTAGGAAACAGAATCTAAAAACAAATTAAAATAATCATATAACACAATCAAGTCAGATTTATTCCTGGGATGTAAGGATGATTCAACAATATCAAATCAATCAATGTTATACACTATACTAATAAAAATAAAGGATAAAATTTATATAATCATCTCAATAGATGCAGGAGAATCATTTGACAAAATTCAACATTCATTTATGATAAAAACTCTCAACAAAGTATAGAGGAAATATACATCAACATAATAAAGGCCATATGTAACAAACCCACAGCTAACATCATGCTTAGTGGTATAAAGCTGAAAACTTTTCCTCCAAGGTGAGGAACAAGACAAAGATGCCTATTCTTGCCACTTTTATTCAACATAGTGTTGGAAGCTTTAATCACAACAAATAGACAAGAAGAAGAAGTAAAAGACATCCAAATCAAAAACAAAGAAGCAAAACTGTCACTATCTGCAGATGGCATGATACTATATACAGAAAACCCTAAAGACTCTACCAACAAACTGTTAGGACTAATAAATGAACTCAGTAAAGTCTCAGGATACAAAATCAATATACAGAAGTCTGTGGTATTTCTATACACTAATAAGAAACTATCAGACAGAAGAGCAAGCCAAGTGTCCATTGGTGGATGAATTGGTAAAGAAGAGGTGGTATACCCACACTAAGGAATATTACTCAGCTATAAAAAAGAATGAAATTCTGCCATCTGTCACAACATGAATGGACCTTAAAGGTTTTATTCTAAGTGAAGTAAGTCAGATAGAGAAAGAAAAATACTATATAGTATCTCTAATGTGTGGAATCTAAAACAAAAACAAAAACAAAACCACAAAAACTAACAAACTAAATAAAACAAAGACAAACTCATAGATACAGAGAGAAGATTAGTGGTTACCAGAGGGAAAGGGAGTTGGGGGTTGAGCAAAATGGGTAAAGTTGGTCAACTAGGTGATGGTGATGGATGGTAATGAGGCTCGTAGTTGTGATCACCTTGTAGGATATACAAATGTCACATTATAATTATGTAAACCTGAAACTAATATAATTTTTAAATGCTTATTACAGGATTCTTGCCTTTGATAATTTTACAATATAATGGGAAAATCAAGCTTAACAAACTTGAAATATTAAACTCTCATATGTTTGACATATAACTCAGACCTGATGTATTACTGATTTCTGCTTTCTTAAAAACATGTTATGAAAAAATTTTAAGTTGCTTGAATAGGCCCATTTGTCATGTTAGTGTCTAGAAACAAAGAAAATTTTAATATAGTTTATTTCTCATTAAAGAAGAAATATTTAAAATCTTATTTTTGCATTGATAATAAAGGCTAAAATTTAAAAATGGTTAGGCTGTTGTTTGGCTTGTTGTAGGCAAAAGCAAACACATTAAAAAAAAAGGCAAGACAACAAAGGAAAGTTTCAATATTCTTTAAAATTTCAAATAAGTTTGGAGGGAATGTATGTACTTCCATTTCCATCAGCCATGACTTTATTTCACTGTAGGTTGATATATGTTTTAATTGATTTGTGATATGAACAACTTCTGCATCTTTGTAAACAACATCTATGTCTTAAATTTACAAAATGAGTCACATAAATAAATATTTTGTGTCCAAACAAGCAATATTATATTTCATGATACTGTGTGTAGAATGGGTGTCTTTTTTGGTTTGAGTCAGCTCAGCTAAAGGGAATGGTCCAGATAACCTCCCTCTCATGTCAGCTGGCAGGCTGGTTGAGCTGCAGAACCTCAGCTGGGTTTGCTTATCTCTGCTCTACATAATCTCTTGTCTTGCAGGAAGCTTGCTCTGCTTTGACACATGGTAGTCTCTAGGTTCCAAAAAACAGAAAAAGACTGATAAAGACCTCTTGCACAAAAATTTTCAACTCTTATTGGCCAAAACAACTTGCAAATCCACTCCAGACTCAGTGTGGGAGGGCACTACCAAAGGGCACTGGTAGGGGGAGAATAATTTATGTAAAATATTTATAGCAGTAGCAAAATAGATAATATTATTGATTTAAGATTTTTAGTAGGGCTGGTGTACTGAAGAAAAATTCAATCTCCAGCCAAGAGTGTTCTGTACATAGTCAATATTGGGCATGTTGATCTTATACCATCTATTTCAATTTAATTCAATCAGTTCACTAATATTCTCTATGTGCTCTGATACATACAAGAAAAGGTTAAATGTGTTTATGGTACTCACTGCACCTGAAATTCAGTTGGGAGAAGACACCACCATTTGAAAAATTAAAAAAAAACTCATAAGTCATTCATTGTGCATCCAGCTTAAAGGAAGAGACCACAGATTCAACAAAAACTCACAGGAAGGGAAGCAGTCTTAGGCAGTAAGGTGAAGGGACAGAAAATGCTTGTTTAAAGAGGTGGCACTTGAGCCTGGAAGAATAAGTAGAATTTTTCTAGAGAAGCAAGAAATCAAAGTCTTGCCTGGTGAAAGGATCAAAAAAGTAAAAGTTGTGAAAGTGGGAATGAGCTTGTCATGAGCTGGGGATTTTTAGTAAACTGCTCTGACATACAATGAAGAGGTGAGTGGGAGCACAACTGGTTTGTGTTGGGTTATAGAAGACCAGGCTCTCTAGTGTCTGGGGATATCAGCTACACTAGAATTGATGCTATAGGTCAGAACCTAACCACTGCTCCTCTTCCTTAGGTTTTTGTTTAACTATTTTAACCAAGGCATCAAGGAACTAAGAAGCTTGAAGATGTAGGTAGTAACAGAGTTGCTTAAAAGAGTTTACTTCTAATTAGGTGATACTTAGCAGAATCTAAGCTACATGAATTCTTTGCCACATCTCACAGATTGCTAGATTGTGAGATGATGTATGCAAAACAGGTGTTTTACACAAATCATGCTCTATTTTGCTATAAGACTTCTGCTCCCACATTCTGTGCAGGGATACCGCTCTGTGAAACTTCTCCTCCTGTTTATTGGCTGCTGTTTGGAGAGATGTCCATCTTAGGGCCCATGAGGTATACCTGCAAGGTCATATCAAGGAGAATAAAATGTGATGCTTACTCTACAGGGTCCCTTATTTAGAACTATGGTTTGTGAAGTTGACACTTAAAATGGACTCAGGTGTGACAGCAGACAAAACCGTAGGACATGCTCACAACAAAAGTCATTATGGGAGATAATGTCAAAGTTGAGGAGATGATAACCACCTTAAAATGTAGTAAATAGTGCAAAGAAGGTGAGTAATGAAAATATGCCTTTAGACTTGATAATTAGGAAAGCAGCATGAATTTGTGATAACACAGTTTATGATAGTCATGGAAGATTGTATGTAATAGTGAGGATTTGAATGAAATATATAAAGTGATTAGTGTTTCCTCAGAAAGAGGTGAGAACATTTTTGATTGGGGAATAGTGTAAGCAAAAATCCTGAGAAAGGGATTAAAAAGACTGAAGAGATGGAGAAGATAAAAGAGATGGTAGAGGAGGAAATAAATTCAAACCTTTAATCAAGTTAGTTAATATTAATAAGTCTTTAGTGAAGAACTAAAATATTTGAATATCAAGACAGATCATAATTAAGAAAGTATGATTTTTTTTTTCTTAAAAAAGTATGGAGTTAGTCAGAATGTCCAACTAAGCAGGATAAATATCTGTAAAATGTTACTTTCTGTTATAGGCATTTTCTTTCACATCACTGCCCTCTTATGTTCTGATTTTAGTTGAATGAATATTTAGAGATAAATGTCATTTACAATTATTCTAGCCTGCTCTTTCGGCCGCGCTCAGAAGCAGACCACCGCGATGGGCCGCATGATCCTTGGGCAGAGAAAGGGTGCCGGCCGGCTCCGTGTTCCGCGTGTGTGTGAATCGCCGAAAGGACGTCACGCGTCTGCACGCTGTGGACTTTGCCAAGCGACACAGCTACATCAAGGGCATCTTGAAGGACATCATCCATGACCCTGTCTGCTGCATGCCCCTTGCCAAGGTGGTCTTCCAGGATCCGTACCGTTTTAAGAAGCGGATGGAGCTCTTCATTGCCGCCGAGGGCATCCACACTGGCCAGTCGTGTATTACGGCAAGAACGCCCAGCTCAACATCGGCAATATGCTGCCAGTGGGCACCATGCCCGAGGGCACCATCGTGTGTTGTCTGGAGGAGAAGCCTGGTGACTGGGGCACGCTGGCCAGAGCCTCTGGGAACTATGCGATTGTCATCTCCCACAACCCTGAGACAAAGAAGACCAGAGTGAAACTGCCCTTGGGCTCCAAGAAGGTCATCTCCTCCATCAACAGAGCTGTTGTCAGTGTGGTGGCTGGTGGTGGCTGCATTGACAAGCCCATTCTGAAGGCCGGCCGTGCCTACCACAAGTATAAGGCAAAGAGGAATTGTTGGCCATGCGTGTGGGGTGTGGCCATGAACCCTGTTGAGCATCCCTTCAGAGGTGGCAACAACCAGCACATTGGCTAACCCTCTACCATCCGCAGAGATGCCCCTGCTGGCCGGAAAGTGGGTCTCATTGTTGCCTGCTGGACTGGGTATCTCCGGGGAACCAAGACTGTGCAGGAGAAAGAGAATTAGGGCTGGGGGCTCAATAAAGTTTGTCTTTTTCACACACACACACACAAATTATTCTAGCCTGTTTTTACTTGTTCCTATGCAGCTTTTGTAAGGAACACCTTAAATTATTCCATTTGAAACTGTCAAACTTTCAGTCATGGAAGCAATTTGAAATCCTAGAATTTGATGATATCATCCCATCAATCCCTCTGTCTTCTCAGAAGAACACAATTTAACCTGCCCAGAGTAACAAGGTTCTAAACAATATTCTGAGATATTCTTATCTCCCCATCTCTAAAGCTAACAAACAACACTTTATTGTTCACATAATCTGGAATTGCAGTTTTTTCTTGTTTTATTAAAGCCATTCAACCATCTCAGTTTATTCTTAGCCTCCTCTATAGAAGAAAAAAGTTATTTGGACAATAATTTAGTGGCCTTTTTCCTCCTTTTCTAGTCCACAGACATTCAAAATAACTGAATTTGTAAAAGTTTGCAACCAAGATGAAGAGGAAAGTTGGTATTTTTTTATCTTCTTTTGTATTTTGCCATTTACTCACAGAATGAATTATTGGACTTAAATTGTCTTCCCCTTTTCCACCTATCATTCAGATCTCGGTTTTTTAAAAAACATCTTTATTGGAATATAATTTCTTTAAAATGATGTGTTAGTTTCTGCTGTATAACAAAGTGAAATAGCTATACAGATACATATATCCCTCTATCTCCTCCCTCTTGCTTCTCCCTCCCACCCTCCCTATCCCACCCTTCTAGGTGGACACAAAGCAACGAGCTGATCTCCCTGTGCTATGCGGCTGCTTCCCATTAGCTATTTATTTTACATTTGATAGTGTATATATGTCCATGCCACTCTCTCACTTCGTCCCAACTTACCCTTCCCCCTCCCCGTGTCCTCAAGTCTATTCTCTACATCTGCATTTTATTCCTATCCCGCCCCTAGGTTCTTCAGAACCATTTTTTTTTTTAAGATTCCATATATATGTGTTAGCATACATATTTGTTTTTCTCTTTCTGACTTAATTCACTCTGTATGACAGTCTCTAGGTCCATCCACCTCACTACAAATAACTCAATTTCGTTTCTTTTTATGGCTGAGTAATGTTCCATTGTATATATGTGCCACATCTTCTTTATCCATTCATCTGTTGATGGACACAGGTTGCTTCCATGTCCTGTCTATTGTAAGTAGTGCTGCAATGAACATTGTGGTACAGGACTCTTTTTGAATTATGGTTTTCTCAGGGTATATGCCCAGTAGTGGGATTTCTGGGTCGTATGATAGTTCTATTTTTAGTTTTTTAAGGAACCTCCATACTGTTCTCCATAGTGGCTGTACCAATTTACATTCCCACCAACAGTGCAAGAAGGTTCCCTTTTCTCCACACCCTCTCCAGCATTTATTGTTTGTAGATTTTTTGATGAAGACCATTCTGACCAGTGTTAGGTGATACCTCATTGTAGTTTTGATTTGCATTTATCTAATGATTAGTGATGTTGAGAGTCTTTTCATGTGTTAGTTGACAATCTGTATATCTTCTTTGGAGAAATGTCTATTTAGGTCTTCTGCCCATTTTTGGATTGGGTTTTTTGTTTTATTGATATTGAGCTGCATGAGCTTCTGCAAATTCAAATTTAATCCACCTTGTAGTGTGACTTCAAAAAAAGTTAAATAAATTTATATAAATTTAGTTTAGATTAGAGTAAGTGTAAAAGTGACTAGAATAAGTGATAAAAATAGTGTTACTTTTCTCTACATATAAGTATTAAATTCAATTACTGGTATTCCTGTGGCCAGGGTGGGTCTGATATCAGCAGTGGTGGGCTTTGTGGATGCATGGATAGAGGCAGGGCTGGTGTCTGCACTCCCACGGTGGACCCAGGTGTGCAACCACTGTGGGTCCAGTGCCAGTCTTTGGAAGATTTGTGATGGTAGTTTTGTGAACACAGTGCCTGAGGGAAATCCAGAGAACTGCCAGTGTTCCCACAGCTGAGGTGGGGTTGAGGGCAGTGCCAACAACAGTGTATTTTGTAAGCATGCACAATGGGTGACAGGTGATCTCAGAGACTGCACTTCTTGGTGGACAGCCCCTGAAGAGGAATACTCAGTGCCTCCTTTCCCAGCAGGATTGCTCCAGTTCTGCTACTTCACACAGCTGTATAGAACCGGATTTGGGGGTTTCTATTCCATAAATTGGTGAGCAGAACTTGCTCCCAACAAGGCTGTTACAGCCACAGAAGCAAAGAGGAGGCCCTGCCCAACATCTAGTGCAAGATCTGGTCACCACATCACCAATAACACCCCCAGTCAAGGGAAAAACAGTCAACACAACCTGAGGAAAGATGTGGTAGGCATCCATACAAAAACAGCCTCTCCTACCAAAATAGACTCATGCAACCTACACAGCAACATTTCAACATAAAAAGAACCATTCAAGACAACAATAGATAACTGTTTCTCCTAAATTCATAGAGTCAGAGAAGTATAAGTGAAATGAAGAAGCAGAGGAACCCCTCCCAATGAAAATAACAAGAGAATTCCCCTGAAAGGACAAACAATGAAACAGACTTCTCTTTTCTACTAGAACCTGAGTTCAGAAAGGAAGTAATAAAAGTGCTGAAGGAATTTAAAAAAGGCTATTGATAGAAATGCAGATCACTGTAACAAGGAACTAGAAAATAAAAAAAAGGAGCCAACAAGATTACGTCAACTCAATTGATGAGATAAACACTGAGCTAAAAGCAATAAACAACACACTAAGTAATGTAAAAGAATGAATAAGTGATCTGGAAGATAGAATAATAGAAATCACCCATCAGAACAGCAGACAAAAAGACAAATAAAAGAAAGCAATATATAAGACCTATAGGATAATCTAAAGCATGCCAATCTAAACATAATAGGGATCCCAGAAAGAGAAGAAAGAGAAAATGGGATTAAAAATGTATTTGAAGAAATTATAGCTGAAAACTTCTCAAACTTATAGAAAGAAACAGATATCCAGGTACAGGAAGCACAGAGGGTGCCAAACAAGATGAACCCAAACAGACTTACATTAAGACAAATTATAATTAAAATGGCAAAAGTTAGAGATAAAGAGAGGATTTTAAAGACAGCAAGAGGGAAAAAAAAATGTTAGTTACAAGGGAACCACCAAAAAGCTATCAGCTAATTACTCTACAGATATGTTGCAGGCCAGAAGGGAGTCGTGAAATATATTCAATGTTCTGAAAGGGAAGAATATGCAACCTAAGATTCTCTACCCAGCAAGATTACCATTTAAAATAGAAAAAGAGATAAAGATTTTCTCAGATAAGAAAAACTAAAAGAATACAGCAATGCTAAACCTAACCTAAAAGAAATATTGAAAGGTCTTCTTTAAATAGAAAAGAAATAAGAATCTATAGGAAAGAGAAAACAATAATAGGAAAAACAAATATATCAAAGGATTGAAGATCACTTGAATAAGCCTGTATATAGATTTAAAAAATCAAAAATAAATTGTGGAATAGATTATAAGTAGAAAGGATAAACATGAAGATGTAAAAGAAGACATCAAAATCATAAAATGTGGGGGTGGGGTGAAAGAAAATGTAGATTTTTTTTCAGAATGTGTTTGAACTTATATGACTATCAGCCTAAAGCAAGTAGATATAGAATTGCCTAACATACTTGAAAACCAGGGTAATCACAAATCAAAATCTTACTAGATTCCCCAAAACCAAACAAAAGAGAACTCAAGCATAATACAAAAGGAAACCATCAAACCACAAAAGAAAAACAAAAAGAAAAAGAGGGAGGCTTCCCTGGTGGCGCAGTGGTTGAGAATCTGCCTGCCAATGCAGGGGACACGGGTTCGAGCCCTGGTCTGGGAAGATCCCACATGCCACGGAGCAGCTAGGCCCATGAGCCACAATTACTGAGCCTGCGCATCTGGAGCCTGTGTTCCGCAACAAGAGAGGCCGCGATAATGAGAGGCCCGTGCACTGCGATGAAGAGTGGTCCCCACTTGCCGCAACTGGAAAGAGCCCTCGCACAGAAACGAAGACCCAACACAGCCATAAATAAATAAATAAATAAAATTGAATTAAACTAAAAAAAAAAAGAAAAGAAAAAGAGGTCTGTCACTGAACTGTCCTGGAGCCCGAGGGGAGGGTGACCTGACTGAGGCTGCCGGCTGTGGAGGGGCCCCACCAGCTGAAACCATGACAGTCCTTGGGACCGTGGGTCAGTTCTTTCAACAAGTAACTTAAAGACAAAATGGAAAAACAAGGAGGTTTGTGCCTGAGGTCATGTAGATTTGAAACAAGGGATGGCCACCTAGTGCTAGAGTGAGTACAACTTGGAGGAGCTTCAATATGGCGGAAGAGTAAGACGCGGAGATCACCTTATTCCCCACAAATACATCAGAAATACATCTACATGTGGAACAACTCCTACAGATCACCTACAGAACACTGGCAGAAGACCTCAGACCTCCCAAAAGGCAAGAAACTCCCCACATACATGTGTAGGATAAAAGAAAAAAGAAAAAACAGAGACAAAGAATAGGGACGGGACCTGCACCAGTGGGAGGGAGCTGTGAAGGAGGAAATGTTTCCAGATGCTAAGAAGCCCCTTCGCAGGTGGAGACGGCTGGAGGCAGAGAGAGGGGAGCTTCAGAGCCACAGAGGAGAGCACAGCAATAGGGGTGCAGAGGGCAAAGCAGGGAGAATCCCACACAGAGGATCAGTGCCGACCAGCACTCAGCAGCCCGAGAGGCTTGTCTACTCACCTGCCAGGACGGGTGGGGGCTGGGGACTGAGGCTCGGGTTTCAGAGGTCGGATCCCAGGGAGAGGACTGGGGTCGGCTGCATGAACACAGCCTGAAGGGGGCTAGTGTGCCACGGCTAGCCAGGAGAAGGCCCAGACAATGGTGTGGAGCTGCCGAAGACACAAGAGACTTTTTCTTGCCTCTTTGTTTCCTGGTGTGTGAGGGGAGGAGATTAAGAGTGCCTCTTAAATGAGCTCCAGAGATGGGCGCGAGCCACGGCTATCAGCGTGGACCCCAGAGACGGGCATTGGATGCTAAGGCTGCTGCTGCAGCCACCAAGCAGCCTGTGTGGAATCACAGGTCAATATCCACACCTACCCTCCTTGGAGCCTGTGCAGCCCACCACTGCCAGGGTCCCGTGATCCAGGGACAATTTCCCCGGGAGAACGCATGGCATGCCTCAGGCTGGTGCAAGGTCATGCCAGCCTCTGCCACTGCAGGCACGCCCCACATCTGTACCCCTCCCTCCCCCTGTCCTGAGTGAGCCAGAGCCCCCAAATTAGCTGCTCCTTTAACCCCGTCCTGTCTGAGCAAAGAACAGATGCCTTCAGGGGACCTACACACAGAGGCGGGTACAAATCCAAAGCTGAACCCCAGGAACTGTGCAAACAAAGAAGAGAAAGGGAAATTTCTCCAAGCAGCCTCAGGGGCAGTGGATTAAATCTCCATAATCAACTTGATGTACCCTGCATCTGTGGAATACCTGAATAGACAACAAATCATCCCAGATTGAGGAGGTGGACTTTGGGAGCAACGTAATATATATATATATTCCTCTTTTTCTCTTTTTGTGAGTGTGTATGTGTATGCTTCTGTGTGTGATTTTGTCTGTATAGCTTTGCTTTTACCATTTGTCCTAGGGTTCTTTCTGTCTGTTTTTTTATTTTATTATTACTTAAATTTCTTTTTCTTAATAATTATTTTTTATTTTTTATTTTAATAATGTTATTTTATTTTAATTTTTATTTTATTTTATTTTATTTTATTTTATTTTATTTTATTTTATCTTCTTCTTTCTTTCTTTCTTTCTTTTTCCCCATTTTATTCTGAGCCGTGTGGAAGACAGGCTCTTGGTGCTCCAGCCAGGCTCAGGGCTATGCCACTGAGGTGGGAGAGGCAAGTTCAGAACACAGGTCCACAAGAGACCTCCCAGCTCCACATTATATCAAACAGCAAAACTCTCCCAGAGATCTCCATCTCAATGCCAAGACCCATCTCCACTCAATGACAAGCAAGCTACAGTGCAGCACACCCTATGCCAAACAGTTGGCAAGACAGGAACACAACCCCATCCATTAGCACAGAGGCTGCCTAAAACCATAATAAGGCCACAGACACCCCAATACACACCACCAGACGTGGACCTGCCCACCAGAAAGACAAGAGCCAGCCTCATCCACCAGAACACAGGCACTAGTCCCCTCCACCAGGAAGCCTACACAACCCACTGAACCAAACTTAGCCACTGGGGACAGACACTGAAAACAACGGGAACTGCGAACCTGAAGCCTGTGAAAAGGAGACCCCAAACACAGCAAGTTAAGCAAAATGAGAAGACAGAGAAACACACAGCAGATGAAGGAGCAAGGTAAAAACCCATCAGACCTAACAAAAGAAGAGGAAATAGGCAGTCTACCTGAAAAAGAATTCAGAATAATGATAGTAAAGATGATCCAAAACCTAGGAAATAGAATGGAGAAAATACAAGAAACATTTAACAAGGACAGAGAAGAACTAAACAGCAAACAAACAGTGATGAACAACACAATAAATGAAATTAAAAATTCTCTAGAAGGGATCAATAGCAAAATAACTGAGGCACAAAGACAGATAAGAGACCTGGAAGATAAAATAGTGGAAATAACTACTGCAGAGCAGAATAAAGGAAAAATAGTGAAAAGAATTGAGAACAGTCTCAGAGACCTCTGGGACAACATTAAATGCACCAGCATTTGAATTATAGGGGTCCCAGAAGAAGAAGAGAAAAAGAAAACGACTGAGAAAGTATTTGAAGAGATTATAGTTGAAAACTTCCCTAATATGGAAAAGGAAATAGTTAATGAAGCCAAGGAAGCACAGAGAGTCCCATAGAGGATAAATCCAAGGAGAAACATGACAAGACACATATTAATCAAACTATCAAAAATTAAATACAAAGAAGAAATATTAACAGCAGCAAGGGAAAAAAAAAAACAAAAAACCAAGTAACACATAAGGGAATCCCCATAAGGTTAACAGCTGATCTTTCAGTAGAAATTCTGCAAGCTAGAAGGGACTGGCAGTACATATTTAAAGTGATGAAAGAGAAAAACCTACAACCAAGATTGCTCTACCCAGAAAGGATCTCATTCAGATTGGATGGAGAAATTAAAAGCTTTACAGACAAGTAAAAGCTAAGAGAATTCAGCACTACCAAACCAGTTTTACAACAAATGCTAAAGGAATTTCTCTGGGCAGAAAACACAAGAGAAGGAAACGACCTATAATATTAAACCAAAAACAATTAAGAAAATGGTATTAGGAACATACATACCAATAATTACCTTAAATGTAAATGGATTAATTGCTCCAACCAAAAGACACAGACTGGTTGAATGGATACAAAAATACGACCCGTGGGCTTCCCTGGTGGCGCAGTGGTCGGGGGTCTGCCTGCTAGTGCAGGGGACACGGGTTCGTGCCCTGGTCTGGGAGGATCCCGCGTGCCGCGGAGCGGCTGGGCCCGTGAGCCACAGCTGCTGAGCCTGCGCGTCTGGAGCCTGTGCTCCGCAGCAGGAGAGGCCGCGACGGTGGGGGGGCCCGCGCACCGCGATGAAGAGTGGCCCCCGCTTGCCGCAGCTGGAGAAGGCCCTAGCACAGAAACGAAGACCCAACATAGCAATCAATCAATCAATAAATCTTTAAAAAAAAAAATTGCTATACAGAACATCTTTAAAAAAAAAATAAAATACGACCCGTATATATGTGGTCTACAAGGGAACCACTTCAGACCCAGGGACACATACAGACTGTAAGTGAGGGGATGGAAAAAGATATTCCATGTAAATGGAAATCAAAAGAAAGCTGGAGTAGCAATTCTCATATCAGACAAAATAGACTTTAAAACAAAGAATATTACAGGAGACAAAGAAGGACATTACATAATGATCAAGTGATCAATCCAAGAAGAAGATTTAACAATTGTAAATATTTATGCACCCAACATAGGAGCACCTCAATACATAAGGCAAATACTAAGAGCCATAAAAGGGGAAATCGACAGTAACACAATCATAGTAGGGGACATTTACACCCCACTTTCACCAATGGACAGATCATCCAAAATGAAAATAAATAAGGAAGCACAAGCTTTAAATGATGCAATAAACAAGATGGACCTAATTGATATTTATAGGACATTCCACCCAAAAACAACAGAATACACATACTTCTCAAGTGCTCATGGAACATTCTCCAACATAGATCATATCTTGGGTCACAAATCAAGCCTTGGTAAATTTAAGAAAATTGAAATCATATAAAGTATCTTTTCCGACTACAATGCTATGAGACTAGATATCAATTACAGGAAAAAAAAAACTGTAAGAAATACAAACACATGGAGGCTAAACAACACCCTACTTAATAAACAAGAGATCACTGAAGAAATCAAAGAGGAAATCAAAAAATACCTAGAAACAAGAGAAAATGAAAGCACAAAGACCCAAAACCTATGGGATGCAGCAAAAGAATTTCTAAGAGGGAAGTTTATAACTATACAAGCCTACCTTAAGAAAGAAGAAACATCTCACATGAACAACCTAACCTTACACCTAAAGCAATTAGAGAAAGAAGAACAAAAAAACCCTAAGTTAGCAGAAGGAAAGAAATCATAAAGATCAGATCAGAAATAAATGAAAAAGAAATGAAGGAAATGATAGCAAAGATCACTTCTTTGATCTAATGCCGGTTCTTTGAGAAGGTAAACAAAATTGATAAAACGTTAGCCAGACTTATCAAGAAAAAAAGGGAGAAGACTCAAATCAATAGAAATAGAAATGAAAAAGGAGAAGTAACAACTGACACTGCAGAAATACAAAAGATCATGAGACATTACTACAAGCAACTCTATGCCAATAAAATGAACAACCTGGAAGAAATGGACTAATTCTTAGAAATGCACAACCTCCGAGACTGAACTAGGAAGAAATAGAAAATATGAAAAGACAAATCACAAGTACTGAAATTGAAACTGTGATTAAAAACCTTCCAACAAACAAAAGTCCAGGAGCAGATGGCTTCAAGGGCAAATTCTATCAAACATTTAGAGAAGAGCTAAGACCTATCCTTATCAAACTCTTCCAAAATATAGCAGCGGGAGGAACACTCCCAAACTCATTCTAAGGGACCACCATCACTTGATACCAAAACCATACAAAGATGACACAAAGAACGAAAACTACAGGCCAATATCACTGATGAACATAGATGCAAAAATCCTCAATAATATACTAGCAAACAGAATCGAACAGCACATTAAAAGGATCATACATTATGATCAAGTGGGGTTTATCCCAGGAATGCAAGGATTCTTCAGTATATGCAAATCAATCAATGTGATACACCATATTAACATATTGCAGGAGAAAAACCATATGATCATCTCAATAGATCCAGAGAAAGCTTTTGACAAATTTCAACACCCATTTATGATAAAAACCCTCCAGAAAGTAGGCATAGAGGGAACTTTCCTCAACATAATAGAGGCCATATATGACAAACCCACAGCCAACATCATCCTCAATGGTGAAAAACTGAAACCATTTCCACTAAGATCAGGAACAAGACAAGGTTGCCCACTCTCACCACTATTATTCAACATAGTTTTGGAAGTCTTAGCCAACACAATCACAGAAGAAAAATAAATAAAAGGAATCCAAATTGGAAAAGAAGAAGTAAAGCTGTCACTGTTTGCAGATGACATGATACTATACACAGAGAATCCTAAAGATGCTACCAGAAAACTCCTAGAGCTAATCAATGAATTTGGTAAAGTAGCAGGATACAAAATTAATGCACAGAAATCTCTTGCATACCTATACACTAATGATGAAAAATCTGAAAGTGAAATTAAGAACACAGTCCCATTTACTATTGCAACAAGAAGAAAAAAATATCTAGGAATAAACCTACCTAAGGAGGCAAAACACCTGTATGGAGAAAACTATAAGACACTGATGAAAGAAATTAGAGATTTACAAATAGAAGGAGAGATATACCATGTTCTTGGATTGGAAGAATCAACATTGTGAAAATGACTCTACTACCCAAAGCAATCTACAGATTCAGCGCAATCCCTATCAGACTACCACTAACATTTTTCACGGAACTGGAACAAAAAATTTCACAATTTGTATGGAAACACAGCAAACCCCGGATAGCCAAAGCAATCTTGAGAAAGAAAAACGGAGCTGAAGGAATCAGGGTCCCTGACTTCAGAGTATACTACAAAGTGACAGTAATCAAGACAATATGGTACTGGAACAAAAACAGAAATACCAATCAGTGGAACAGGATACAAAGCCCAGAGATAAACCCATGCACATATGGTCACCTTATCTTTGAACAAGGAGGTAAAATATACAGTGGAGAAAATAGAGCCTCTACAATAAGTGGTGCTTGGAAAACTGGACAGCTACATGTAAAAGAATGAAATTAGAATACTCCCTAACACCAAACACAAAAATAAACTCAAAATGGATTAAAGACCTAAATGTAAGGTCAGACACCATCAAACTCTTAGAGGAAAACATAGGCAGAACACTCTATGACATAAATCACAGCAAGATCCTTTCTGACCCACCACCTAGAGTAATGGAAATAAAAACAAAAATAAACAAATAGGACCTAATGAAACTTAAAAGCTTTTGCACAGCAAAGGAGACCATGAACAAGAAAAAAAGACAACCCTCAGAATGGGAGAAAACATTTGCAAATGAAGCAACTAACAAAGGATTTATTTCCAAAACATACAAGCAACACATGCAGCTCAATATCAAAAAAACAAAAAACCCAATCCAAAAATGGGCAGAAGACATAAATAGACATTTCTCTAAAGAAGATATACAGATTGCCAACAAACACATGAAAGAATGCTCAACATCATTAATCATTAGAGAAATGCAAATCAAAACTACAATGAGATATCATCTCACACCTGTCAGAATGGCCAGCAGCAAAAAGTCTACAAATAATAAATGCTGGAGAGGGTGTGGGAAAAGGGAACCCTCTTGCACCATTGGTGGGAATGTAAATTGATACAGCCACTATGGAGAACCGTATGGAGGTTCCTTAAAAAACTAAAAATAGAACTACCATACTACCCAGCCATCTCACTACTGGGCATATACCCTGAGAAAGCCATAATTCAAAAGAGTCTTGTACCAAAATATTCATTGCAGCTCCATTTACAATAGCCAGGACAGGGAAGCAACCTAAGTGTCCATCAACAGTTGAATGGATAAAGAAGATGTGGCACATATATACAATGGAATATTGCTCAGCCATAAAAAGGAATGAAACTGAGTTATTTGTAATGAGGTGGCTGGACCTGGAGACTGTCATACAGAGTGAAGTAAGTCAGAAAGAGAAAAAGAAATACCGTATGCTAACACATATATATGGAGTCTAAAAAAAAAAAAAAAAGGTCATGAAGAACCTAGGGGCAAGATGGGAATAAAGACCCACACCTACTAGAGAATGGATTCGAGGACACGGGGAGGGGGAAGAGTAAGTTCGGACAAAGTGAGAGAGTGGCATGGACATATATATACTACCAAATATAAAGTAGATAGCTAGTGGGAAGCAGCTGCATAGCACAGGGAGATCAGCTCGGTGCTTTGTGACCACCTAGAGGGGTGGGATAGGGAGGGTGGGAGGGAGGGAGATGCAAGAGGGAAGAGATATGGGGACATATGTATATATATATAAGTGATTCACTTTGTTATAAAGCAGAAACTGACACACCATTGTAAAGCATTTATAATCTAATAAAGATGTTAAAAAATTTAAAAAAAAATTAAAAAATAAAAAGAAAGGAACAAGAAGGAATACCAAAAAAACTGGAAAATAATATTTAAAATGGCAGTAAATACAAACATAAAAATAATTACCTCAAATGTCAAAGGAGTAAATGCTCCAATCAAAAGACATACAGTGACAGATTGGATAATAAAACAAGAATCTACAATGCTGCCTACAGTAGATCCACTTTAGGGTGAAGGACATACATAGATTGAAAGTGCAGTGATGAAAAAAGATATTTCATGAAAATGGAAATGACAGGGAAGAGATGTGGCACTACTCATATAAGATAAAATTGAATTTAAAATAAAGGCCATAAAGAAAGATAAATAAGGACACTATACAATGGTAAAAGGATCAATGCAAGAAGAAGATATTACACTTATTAGCAAATATGCACCTGATATAAGAGCAACTAAATACATAAAACAAATATTAACTGACATAAGGTAGAAATTGACAGGAATACAGTAACAGTAGGAGACTTTAAGATACCACTGACATCAATGGACAGATCTTCCACACAGAAAATCAAAGCAACAGAGACCCTAAATGAAACAATAAAACAATTGGCTTAACTGATATCTACAGGACACTACATCCAAAATACAGAATACATATTCTTTTCAAGTGCACATGGAACATTGTCTAGTATAGACAACATAGTAAGACACAAACAAGCCTCAAACAATTTAAGTGGATAGAAATTATTTCAAGCATATTTTCTGACCACAATGGCATGAAAGTAGAAAGCATCCACAGAAAGAAAAATAAGGCAAAAATAAAAGCCGATTACATGGAGAGTAAAAAACGTGCTACTAAAAAATTAATAGGTCAACAATGAAATCAAAGAGTAAATTTAAAAATACCTCAAGATAAATGATAATGAAAACACAACCATACAATATCTATGGTATGCAGCAAAAGGAGTCCCAAGAGGGAAATACATTGTGATATAAGCCTTCCTCATAAAATAAGAAAAATCTCAAATAAACAACATAACCTACAACCTAAAAGAATTAGAAAAAGAAGAACAAACAAAACCAAAAGTCAGTAGAAGGAAGGAAATAATAAAGATAAGATAGGAAATAAATAAAAAATTTAAAAAGCGATAGAAAAAAAATCAGTAAAACCAAAGCTTGTTTTTGATAGGATAAGCAAGATCCATAAACCTCCAGTGAAGCTCACCAAGAAGAAAAGAGAGGACCCGAATAAACAAATAAGAATTGAAAGAGAAGAAATAACTACTGACACTACAGAGATACAAAAAATCATAAGACAATATTATGGACAATTATATGGCAACAAATTGGACAACCTAGAAGAAATGGACAAGTTTCTAGAAATATACAGTCCACCAAACCTGAATCAAGAAGAAATAGATGTTCATTGAAGCTCTCTTTACAATAGCCAGGACATGGAAGCAACCTAAGTGTCCATCAACAGATGAATGTATAAAGAAGATGTGGCACATATATACAATGGAATATTACTCAGCCATAAAAAGAAACAAAATTGAGTTATTTGTAGTGAGGTGGATGGACCTAGAGTCTGTCATACAGAGTGAAGTAAGTCAGAAAGAGAAATGCTAACACATATATATGGAATCTAAAAAAAAAAAAGGTCATGAGAACCTAGGGGCAAGACGGGAATAAAGACACAGACCTACTAGAGAATGGACTTGAAGATACTGGGATGGGGAAGCGTAAGCTGGGACAAAGTGAGAGAGCGGCATGGACATATATACACTACCAAACGTAAAATAGATAGCTAGTAGGAAGCAGCCACATAGCACAGGGAGATCAGCTCGGTGCTTTGTGACCACCTAGAGGGGTAGGATAGGGAGGGTGGAGGGAGAGAGATGCAAGAGGGAAGAGATATGGGGACATATTTATATGTATAACTGATTCACTTTGTTATAAAGCAGAAACTAACACACCATTGCAAAGCAATTATACTCCAATAAAGATGTTTTTTAAAAAAGACAGAAGCAAGGCAGAGATACACACACACACACACACACAAACACACACACACAAAGAAAAAGAAATAGATAATTTGAACAGACTGATGACTAGAAGTGAAAAAGAATCTGTAAATAAATAAATAAATAAATAAATAAATAAATAAATAAATAAATAAATAAATAAAACTCCCTGCAAACCAAATCCAGGACCAGATGCCTTCACTGGATAATTCTACCAAACATACAAAGAAGAACTTGTACCAATACTTCTCAAACTATTCCAAAAGTTTGAAGAGAAAGGATTACTCCCAATGTCATTCTATGAAGCCACCATCATCCTGATACTAAAACTATACAAAGGCACTACCGAAAAAGAAAACTATAGGCCAATATTTTGATGAATATAGATGCAAAAATGTTCAAGAAGATATAAGCAAACCAAATCCAACAATACATAAAGAAGACCGTACAACATGATCAAGTTGGATTCATCCAGGGTCAGAAGGATGGTTCAACATATGCAAACTAATTCATGTGATACACAGCATCAACAAAAGACAATAAACACATGACCACCTCAATAAATTCAGAAAAATCACTTGATAAAATTCAACATTGATTTATGATAAAAACTCTCAGCAAGTTGGTATAAAGGGAACGTATCTCAGCATAATAAAAGCCATTTATGACAAACCCACAGCCAACATAATACTTACGGGTGAAAAGCTTTAAGCCGTCTCATTAAAATCTCAAACAAGACAAGGATGTCCACTCTCACCACTTCTATTCAACATAATGTAGGAAGTCCTGGCCACAGCAATCAGACAAAGTAGAAGGATACAAGAGTAACATACAGAAATTTGTTACATGTCTTTACACTAAAAGTGAAATATCAGAAAGCAAGTGTAAGAAAAAAAAAAACCCTTTTAAAATCGCATTTAAAATGCTTAGTAATAAACCTGGCAAAGGAGGTGAAAGACTTATATGGTGATGATAAGAAGTATAAAACATTAATAAAGAAAAGTGAAGATGATTCAAAGAAATGGAAAGATAACCCATGTTCTTGGATTGGAAGAATTAATATTGTTAAAGAGGCCATACTACCCAAAGCAATCTACAGATTTAATGTAATCCCTATCAAATTACCCATGACATTTTTCACAGAACTAGAATAAATAATCCTAAAATTTATAAGGAATCATAAACTACCTTTTTAAAAAAGACCATAAAAGACCCAGAACAAAGCAGGAAACGTAACCCTTCTGGACTTCCGACAATTCTACAAAGCTACTGTAATCAAAACAGTATGGTAGGGACACAAAACCAGACATATGGATCACCTGGACAGAATAGAGAGCCCAGAAATAAACTCACACACCTATGGTCAATTAATTTTGAATAAAGAAGGCAAGAGTATACAATGGGGAAAAGACAGTCTCTTCAGCAAGTGGTTTTGGGAAAGTTGGACAGCTGTATGTAAATCAATGAAGTCAGAACATACCTTCTAACCATATGGGGACACCCATATGGTTAGATACCATACACAAAAGTAAACTCATAATGACTTAAAGACTTAGTTATAAGACATGACAGTATAAAACTCCTAGAGGAGAACATAAGCAAACCACTCTCTGACATCAATCGTACCAAGGTTTTCTTAGGTCATTCCCCTAAAGCAAAATAAATTAAAGCAAAAATAGAGAAATGTGACTTAATCAAATTTATCAGCTTTTGCACAACAAATGAAACCAAAAACAAAATGAAAAGACAAGGTATGAGATGGGAGAAAATATTTTAAATAATGCTACCTACAAGGGCTTAATTTCCAGAATATACAAACTTCCCATATAGTTCATTAACAAAACAAAATAAACAAGCAAAAAACCAAGCCAATCAAAAAATGAGCAGAAGACCTAAATGGACATTTCTTCAAATAAGACATACAGATGGCCAATAGGCAGATGAACAGATGCTCAACATTGCTAATTACTAGAGAAGTGTAAATGCGAGGTATCGCTCCGCACCAGTCAGAATGGCCATCATCAAAAAGTTCACTAATAATAAATGCTTTAGAGGGTGTGGAGAAAAGGGAACCCTCCTACACTGTTGGTGGGATCATAAATTGGTGTAGCCACTATGAAGAACAGTATGGTGGTTCCCTAAAAAACTAAAAATAGAGTTAGCATATGATCCAGCAGTCTCCCTCCTGAGCATATATCCAGAGAAAGCCATAATTTGAAAAGATACATGCACCCCAATATTCAGAGCAGCACTGTTTACCGTAGCCAAGACATGGAAGCAACCTAATTGTCCATTGAAAGATGACTGGATAAAGAAGATGTGGTATATATATACAGTGGATATTACTCAGTGTTAAAAAAAAAAAAAAAAAAAAGAAATAATGTCATTTGCAGCAACATAGATGGACCTAGAGATTATCATACTAAGTGAAGTCAAACAGAGAAAGACAAATATTATATGATACTACTTGTATTTGGAATCTTAAAAAATGACACAAATGAACTTATTTACAAAACAGAAAGAGACTCACAGACATAGAAAACAAATTTATACTTACCAAAGGTAATGGTGGGGATGGATAAATTAGGAGCATGGGATTAGCAGATACAACCTAATACACATAAAACATATATGCAACAAGTATTTACTCTATAGCGCAGGGAACTATATTCAATACATTGTAATAACATATAATGGAAAAGAATCTGGAAAAGAATTCATATATACATATATATATATATATATTCTTATTGATTGATTGATTGATTGATATACAACTGAATCACTTTATACCAGAAATGAACACATCATTGTAAACCGACTATACTTCAATAAAAAAATTTTTAGAAAGATACAACAAAAGGAATTAGGGAGCCTAGCTTTAAGAAAAAAATAAGGGAAATATAATAGAAGCTTGAGAATATTTAAAGAAATTTTGTGTGAAAACAGGCAATGGAGAAATTTAAATGGTAAGAAACAAAGTAGCAGAGTGTAACCACAAAGTGTGAGGTTATCTTTGTACTTAAATTCAAGATTAGAACCTAGACGAGTTTCAATAAATTGCTGTTGAATAAACATTTTTATAAAAAAAGAGAAAAAATATTCAGAAGGAAGGAATCCTTAGTTTGTCACCCCTTGGAAGAGAACATGGACTGAGAAATAGACATGTTATAGAGAGCCATTGCTGACTTTTCAAAACATAGTTTTTATGGAGGTGAAATATAAATCAAATTAAAAGATGAGATGGCAATAAAGTTCTTATTTCAAAAAAAAAAAAAGATGAGATGGGATAGATTCTCAGAATTATTTTAAATCCTCAGTTAAGATGCTTTCAGAGTGAGCATAAGTGGCAAGCACAAGAAACATCAGGACACTGGAGGTAAATTTCCAGAACAGCAATAGGCAAAATGACAATGATCTCTTAGGCTTCCTGGGCATTCGATTTTAGGATGAGTTTCTGCTCATACTCATCTAGACCCAAGCACAATCGACCACCTCTTTGAAAGCCTGGCTGTGAAGGGCATGGTTGCTGAGGAAGCTCATCTCAACTAAACTCAGCAGGTCTTCTGTAGCCTTCTACTTTAAGTAGAGGCTACTTCAGGTGGGTTAGGGCAGAAATCTGTTTGGGATGAGAAGCTGGGACTTATAAACTTATTTGAGGGCAAAAGAGGCCTGTTTGAAAATAAACAGTGTGTTATTCAGGTGGATGGTACAGGGTCAGTAAAGTTTATGGGGGAAAAGGGAGCTGACTTCCTCTTAATCCACTCCTTCATTCCAAAACTGACCCTATTCTTTATTCTAAACTCACTTAAGCTTAGTGTTATTTTGGAAAGAATTTGATAATTTCCACAAAGCTATGGGTTATAGTTTACTAATACCTTGCATATTATTATTTTATTGAAATTTATATTAAATACAATGTCTTCAAGCAACTGGTTATATTGATCAAATTTTTTGGGAATGATTTAAGCCATAAATCATATTTTGGCATAGGGATTTTTTTCCCAATCTCCAACACATTGTGCCATCTGCTTATTAAGAATCCTGGTGGAATATATATGTCTCTTTCAAGAGAAGCAAAGTAAAATCTCATCTTGTGATACAAAATAATTTGATTTGGGAAATACGATTAAGGTTGAAAGAAGAAAGGTCTCTAAATTTCTGTGAAGACATGATGTTTTCCCAAACAAGTAACATAGTTATATTTCCAGGAATTTTATTTCCTGATCTGAAAAATAAGTTTTTACTCTGAAATAAAATTTATGACTTTTAACTGATTTAGAAATAAAATCATGTTAGCATGAATTTCCTTGTCTTTGGGTGTCCTTAAGTGTGGGGAGCCTGACCTCTCAGTATGTTTAGCTCAAAACAGCTCCTTGGTGCTGCCAAAAATGTTCAGATAATACTTTGAAAAGGGTGTGTGAATGAATAAAGTAAATGAGTTTTCCAGTGTCTTCAAAGAATAAACAACTTACTTATTTATTTATTTATTTATTTATTTATTTATTTATTTATTTATTTATTTATTCATTCATTCATTCATTCATTTACGTGGGAAGCAAATTAACCAGATAGTTCTGTGATCCGTACATATATCTTTAGTTCAAAAGAAATCCAGACGGACTACACAAAGCCATCTCTTGAATAAAATTATTAAGAAATCTCTCACATGCATTTTGGTTGTCTTCTCTTTCCTGTGACTCCATCCACCCAAGAAAATTAAGAGAATACCCCCGACCGATTTCTTTCATTCCCTCAAGAACTACCCCCCCCCCACACACACACACACACACTATTCCAATTCTATCAGTGACCCAAGCTCTAGATTTTTTTCAGCTTAAACTTTTAACTTTATCTTCCTTCATTTTCATTTAGAAGAATAGTTAAATTGAGATTAATATTTATTTTCTTATAATTAACTATTAAAACCCATTAGGCACAAGGATTTATAATTTAAGAAGTAAGTGAGATGATGAAAACTTCAGATGCCAAAACAGAATGAAATGTTTGGAGTTGCAGAGATCACCTCTGTGTTCTTAAAATCAAATCTGAGCAGTCGTCTGTGTGTCAGGCCCAGTACATACAATAAGGGCTTGAAGAAGGGAGTGGATTTTCACTAGAAGAAACCAAGATGTTTATAGCTTTCTTTTCTAAATTGTTTTCATTATTTGACACTGATTTTTAGATTACAGTTACAATGCCTTTATCTGTTCCTTTCTATGCTATTATCGTGATAGCATGGTGTGACTTGCTTGTTCTATACCCCTGGCATCACTAAAGGATCTAATTCAAGTCAAACCTCACATGTTAGTAGAATAGACAATAGCTAAGGACATCAAGAAAATTAGTGCTTCCCAAAATTCCCCTTCCAGTCTCCTTCAAACCTATTTTAGAAAATAAGACATTTCATTCTACAAGCAAATATTAGACACAAAATATTTAGAACACATGGAACTTTCATGAAGATAGTAATGCTCTATCTTAACTTCACAATGACAAAACACTGACCAAATGATTCTGGGCCTGAAAGAAGCAGGGCAGTGAAACACAGCAGATTTAACTGAGAGATTAAAGACGCTAAATTTTACCTTCATCAAAATTATACATTTTCAAGGGTAAAAGTTGGAGTCAATATTGGTTTTTACTTCTGTAAGCATTGGATACTAGCTTGCTTCATTCACACATTTTGACTGACATGACTGACCAAATGATATTTATTTTTCTTATTGTTAAGTGAACTAAGAAAAATGGCTGACATAATATTACTCTTGAGAAAAACAATAATGTAGAAGAAACGTCAGTGTGTTTGGAATTTGGTCCTTGTATATTCAGTCATGTATTCTAATAAAAGTAACTTTAGTCAATCATTAGTTATTTCTGATTTCATTATCTCAAAAAATAGACAACACCCCAGTGCAATGAATTTATTTTCTTCTCTGACAAGATAGTTAAAAACCCAGAAATAGAGATCCTTTGTCCCCCTGTCAGTAAGGGATCAAATATAATGATGCAAGTTTTGAAAAACAATATTTATGCTTTTAAATTTGTGTACTGTGTTTAAGAAGAAAGGTTAGCTGTTTACTAATCACAGCTTAAAGCACTATTGCTGGGAAAGAGTTTATGATTTTTATGAACAATGAAAACCATGAGGGAAAACAGCAATGTGTTACCCTAGATTCGTATTTTATCACATATAGTGACAACTCAATGTGCCTGTATTTGCCAGCGAATTAATGTACAGACAGCTAGATGTAAAGACGAATATTAATCATTGAAAATGGGAAATGCCCGAAAGTATTGCAGCAAAAATAGAAATGAGATTTTTCTGATAAACAAAGAAAACAAGGGAAGAGTGAACAGGCTAGAGAAGAAACATAAACTGGTCTGAAAGAGTTAATCCTTCCTAGTTTTATTTTAACTGTTACTAATTTGTAGTGTCTGTAACTAGATTTGTACTTCATAAAGCTAACCCATCACTCTTTGACACTATGTGAATTATATCCTGCACCCCCTTGTAGCAGTTGCATTTCAGAAACAAAAGGTCACAGGTCAACAACCCAGAGACAAACGGACACAATTACCAGGCTGCCTGATGCCAGCTGTGACTGTTTTGCAGTAATGCAGGAAGAAGAATACAAGACCTTCATTAATTTGAGCCTTATCACCTACCATAGACCACAAGCCCCAGCTATATAACCTCTCTCAATTCCCCGGGGAAGGGGGCACAGTTTTTTGGAGGTGCTAGCCCGCTGTGTTCCCTCCTTTCTTAGCAAAGAAGTAAAGCCACTTTTTCTCTTTCCTCCTAAATTCTGCCTCCATATTTTTATTCAACACTTGTGTACAGAAGCCAAGATTTCGGCAACAGTATTATACCAAATATTTAGTTGTGTCTTCCCAAATAGGCTAAAATATTGCAAGATCAAATCTCACTTTGTCAGCTGGCTTCCAAATCATAACTGCAAAGGACTCCATGTGCTACATAGTTCCTTGTAAAAAACCAACTCTTCTCTTTTGGAGATAGATATAAGTCATGGAGGAACTGGCAAGGGAACAAACACAGTGCAGTTTCCTCATCCCAGCCACTTATTTCCCCAGCCCCCAAGTACAAACCCACCCTTGCAGTTCCCTTTCCCCACTTGCTAAGATACACTCCCCATTCTCTGAATTTTTAAGGATATGGAGTTCAAATATCTTTGGTCGTTTTGGTCCCATGAAATAGAATCCATAGTCAGCTCTCTTTAGCAAGAAACGAGGGAATATATTATTTTTAACAGCAATATGGAAAAAAGTCTCAAACAATACTTGGAATAAAAAAACTGAAAAGGCATAAAGAACCCAAGTCATTTCTCTCAGTTCATCTGTCTGAATACTGGTTTTCATTAACTGTACACAGAGAAAAGAATTCCTCCTCCTTAGTCTGTTATGAATGTACATATACTCCATTTGATGTGAGAACTGGAATTTGAAGTCCAAATAGAACAATTCCAGGGAGAGAAACTATGTGGTTGGCATGTGCAGAAGCTAATTTTTAAGACTTCTTTCTTATTATATACCAAATTAATTTTAGCAATGATCATGAAATAAAATAAATAATATTAACGGCCAGAAGAATTGTGGCCAGTGAAAAACATTTCTATTGATCTATGTGTATATAATCTTGCAGATGAAAGTTAACCAAATGTATATAAAATAAAATGAACCAAATGTATATAAAATAAATAAATATTACAGACACCAAAATGGGGGAAAGTAATGAATCAATACTTTTTGAACTACATTAATGTATAGTCTTTAAAAGAGATAAAACATTTATACTTATATATTGGTCTCAGTGAAGAATAAGAACATTAGAGTTTCTGTTTCTGAGTCTTAAGTCTTGTAAGTATGTCATGACATTGTAGAATTTTTTCTTCTATTCATGTTCAATAGACAATGAAGCCAGATTTGTTACTCTATTTTTGTTCATAGTTGATAAAATCACTTTTTCTTTAACTCTAATTTTTAAAATTTATTTTACATGGAACAACAAATACACAAAAAGCTAAGAAAATTCTCAAATGTGTACAAAAGTTTGGCAGAATTCCACAAAAATTTCATTTTACAGAAAATTCCTGAAATTTCAAGTCTACTGAATGAATCTTAAAGACTGATCAAAGAGAGCTTGTCCAATTTGGCAGAGTAGAAAGACTCTGAGCTCACCTCCTTTCATGAGCACAACAAAATCACAACTATCTGCAGAACAACCATCAATGAAAAAGAGTGGAACCTACTAGAAAAAGATCTTCTACAACTAATGACATAAAGGAGGAACCACAATAAGATGGATAGGAGGAGCAGACTCATGATATAATCAAATACCATACCCCTGGATGGGCAACCCCACAAACTGGAGAACAATTATATTGCAGAGTTTCTCCCACAGGAGTGAGAATTCTGAGCCGCACATTGGTCTCCGCAGCCCCGTGCGTCCTGCACCAGGAAGATGATCCTTCAGAGCATTTTATTTTGAAAACCAGCAGGGCTTAATTTTGGGAGCACCACAGGACCAGAGGAAAAACAGTAAGTCCCCTACATATGAACCTTCAAGTTGAGAACTTACAAAGATATGAATGTGTGTTCATATGTCCAATCATGTAAGTTAATTCACGTGTCTGGCGTACATTTTCACATGCATGCATCCTCTATAAGTGGTTGTGCTTTTGTGTACTTTACTGTACAGTACTGTATAGAGTAGAGTAGTACAGTGTCTTTATTTCAAGGCTAGGATGTCTCCAGAAGCAAGCATAGTAGCAGCAGTGATGTACCTGGCACTGCTAAGAAGTGCCAAGCACCAAGAAAGGACAAAGAGAGACAAGAGGAAGAAGAAGTAATGGAAGAACTGAAGAGGTTCATGACACAGAAAGTGACAGTTTTTGAGGCACAGGACCTGAACATAGAACAATACATGAAGGCTGCAGTAGCCGTTCAGAATGCAATCCAGTGCTACTATGTCATCTATGATGAGAAAAAGAGAGCTACTAACCAGATATCACTGGATTGTTTTTTCAAGAGGGTGGTTAGAATTGAATCCAGCAAGGAAGTAGAACCTGTGCCATCAATGGCAGGTGTGAGTGAAATTGAAGCTTGCCCTCTGTCTCCTATTGCTGATGATTCTTCAGCTCTACCATCTCCCACCTCCTCTCACTCCTCCAGTCAGTAACTCTTCTTGCCTGTTCACTCGATGCCAGCCCCTGTATGCCAGCTGTTGTACTGTACTACTGTACTTTTCAAGGTACTGTACTGTAAGATTAAAAATGTTTTCTTTATTTTTTGTGTTTGTTTTTTATGTATTATTTGTGTGTAAAGTATTATAAATCTATTACAGTACAGTACTACATAGCTGATTGTATTAGTTGGGTACCTAGGCTAACTTTGCTGGACTTATGAACAAATTGGACTTATGAACATGCTCTTGGAATGGAACTCATTTATATGTAGGGGAAACTTACTGTAGAGACTTCACCCTTAAAGAGCACACACAAAATCTCATGTGCAGTGGGACCCAAGGCTAAAGCAGTAATTTTGTAGGACAATGCAACAGACTTACCTTCTGGTCTTAGAGAGTATTCTGGAGAGGTAGGGGGCAGCTGCAGATCACCCTGGGGACATAGAAACTGGTGGCTGTCATATTTGAAAAAATTCTACTGCTTGAACACTGCTGCTGGTGTCTTCCATCTTGGCTCACTAGTACCAAGTCCTGGTCCCACTCAACAGCCAGTAAGTACCAGTGCTAGGATGCCTCAGGCCAAACAACTAACTGGGCTGGGACACTTCCCCACCCACCAGCAGACAGGCTACCTAAAGATTTCCTGAGCCTACAGCCACCTCTAGACATGCCCCTTGACACAACCCTGCTCACTAGACAGTTAAGACCCACCTCCACCAGCCAGTGGACAGGTACAATCTCTTCCCTCCAGGAAGCCTGCACTAGACAAGCCTCATCCACCAGGGGGCAGACACTAGATGCAAGAAAAAAACAATCCTGAGGCCTCTAGACCTAGTCCCCCACAGAAAGCCAGACCCTACACTGGGGCAAGCTGGGCCCTGGCCCTGTCCACTAGGAGGCCAATGCAAGCATCAGGACACCACAGCCACCCATAACCAACTGTGTCAGGAACTGCCATTCCACACCCTCAGGGATCTGAAATGAACTCTGGGATCACTGGGCCCAGGATCCAGACTCCAGGAACTAGCTCTGAATGCCAGTGACTGCACTAACCTCAGGACCAGGCTTCACCCACCAGTGGGTGGGCAAGAGTCCTGGAGTCGGGGCTTCCCTGGTGGTGCAGTGGTTGAGAATCTGCCTGCCAATGCAGGGGACACGGGTTCGAGCCCTAGTCTGAGAAGATCCCACATGCCGCGGAGCGACTAGGCCTGTGAGCCACAATTGCTGAGCCTGCGCGTCTGGAGCCTGTGCTCTGCAACAAGAGAGGCAGCGATAGTAAGAGGCCCGCACACCGTGATGAAGAGTGGTCCCACTTGCTGCAACTAGAGAAAGCCCTCACACAGAAACGAAGACCCAACACAGCCATTAAAAAAAAAAAAAAAAAAAGAGTCCTGGAGTCTTCAGGACCCTGACTTTGCTCAGCAGTGAGCTATCTCTGGTCTCAGGGTCCCTAGGATTCTGTGACCCAATGCCGTGTGGCCAGGGTCTGTTAACCAGCAGCCAACAACATCTGCACAAGGCAGGGCTTAGAAGCAAATCAGGTTAGGGGCCAACAAAGTCTACCAGACCACCCACATAGTGAGCACACTACTGCAGAAGGGCACACGCAGCCCTCTTAGGGGGAATCCCTAGATGATATAGCATAGGTGATAAGATGGGTGTGCACTACTGGGACTCAAAGACATCTCCTACAGTAGGTGAATTCTCCAAGGTTGGGAAATGTAGCAAACATACCACATACATAAAAAAAAAAACAAATAGCAGAGGAGCTTCAAGATGGCAGAAGAGTAAGACGTGGAGATCACCTTCATCCCCACAAATACATCAAAAATACATCTACATGCGGAACAACTCCTACAGAACACCTAATGAACGCTGGCAGAATACCTCAGACCTCCAAAAAGACAAGAAACTCTCCACGTACCTGGGGAGGTCAAAAGAAAAAACAGACACAAAAGAGTAGGGATGGGACCTGCACAAGTGGGAGGGAGCTGTGAAGGAGGAAAGGTTCCCACACACTAGGAAGTCCCTTCGCAGGCGGAGACTGCAGGTGGTGGAGGGGGGAAGAAGCTTCAGAGCCACGGAGGAGAGCACAGCAACAGGGGGTCGGAAGGCAAAGCAGAGAGATTTCTGCACAGAGGATCGGTGCCAACCAGCACTCACCAGCCCGAGAGGCTTGTCTGCTCACCTGCTGGGGCGGGCGGGGGCTGGGAGCTGAGGTTCGGGCTTCAGAGTTCAGATCCCAGGGAGAGGACAGGGCTGCGTGAACACAGCCTGAAGGGGCTAGTGCGTCACAGCTAGATGGATGGGAGTCTGGGAAAAAGTCTGGAGCTGCCGAAGAATCAACAGACTTTTTCTTGCCTCTTTGTTTCCTGGTGCACGAGGAGAGGTGATTAAGAGCACTGTTTAAAGGAGCTCCAGAGAAAGGAGCCAGCCGCGGCTATCAGCGCGGACCCCAGAGACGGGAATGAGATGCTAAGGCTGCTGCTGCCGCCACCAAGAAGCCTGTGTGCAAGCAGAGGTCACTATCCACACCTCCCCTTCTGGAAGCCTGTGCAGCCCGCACTGCCAGGGTCCCATGATCCAGGGACAACTTCCCTGGGAGAACACATGGCATTCCTCTGCTGCCGCAGGCTCAACCTGCATTTCGTAACCCTCCCTCCCCCTGGCCTGAGTGAGCCAGAGCACCTGAATCAGCTGCTCCTTTAACCCCATCCAGTCTGAGCGAAGAACAGACGCCCTCAGGTGACCTACATGCAGAGGCGAGGCCAAATAAAAAGCTGAACAACAGGAGCTGTGCGAACAAAGAATAGAAAGGGAAATTTCTCTCAGCAACATGAGGAGCAGTGGATTAAATCTCTACAATCAACTTGATGTACCCTGCATCTGTGGAATACCTGAATAGACAATGAATCATCCCAAATTGAGGACGTGGACTTTGGGAGCAATGATATATATATATATTTTTTTCCCTTTTTGTCTTTTTGTGAGTGTGTGTGCATATGATTCTGTGTGTGATTTAGTCTGTATAGATTTGCTTTTACCATTTGTCCTAGGGTTTTGTCTGTCCCTTTTTCTTAAATTTTTTGTATTTTTAGTATATTGTTACCAATTGTTCTCATTGATGGATTTGTTTGTTTGGTTTGGTTGCTCTCTTCTTTCTTTCTTTTTTTATTATTAAAAAATGATCTTTAATAATTATCTTTAATTTGTTATTTTAATAAATTTATTTTATCTTCTTCCTTCTTTCTTTCTTTTTTTCCTCCCTTTTATTCTGAGCCTGTAGATGACAGGCTCTTGGTTATCCAGCCAGGCACCAGGGCTGTGCCTCTGAGGTGGGAGAGCAAAGTTCAGGACAGTGGTTCACAAGAGACCTCCCAGCTCTATGTAATATCAAATGGCAAAAATCTCCCAGAGATCTTCACCTCAAAGCTGAGACCCAGCTCCACTCAACGACCAGAAAGCTACAGTGCTGGACACCCTGAGCCAAACAACTAGGAAGACAGGAACAAAATCCCATCCATTAGCAGAGAGGCTACCAAAAATCATAATAAGGCCACAGACACCCAAAACACACCACCAGACGTTGACCTGTCCACCAGAAAGATAAGATCCAGCCTCATCCACCAGAACACAGGCATTATTCCCCTCGACCAGGAAGCCTACACAACCCACTGAACCAAACTTAGCCACAGGGGACAGACACCAAAAACAACAGGAACTACGAACCTGCAGCCTGTGAAAAGGAGACCCCAAAACACAGTAAGTGAAGCAAAACAAGAAGACAGAGAAACACACAGCAAATGAAGGAGCAAGGCAAAAACCCACCAGACCTAAAAAATGAAGAGGAAATAGGCAGTATACTTGAAAAAGAATTCAGAAAAATGATACTAAAGATGATCCAAAACCTTGGAAATAGAATGGAGAAAATACAAGAAACGTTTAACAAGGACGTAGAAGAACTAAACAGCAAACAAACAGAGATGAACATCACAGTAAATGAAATTAAAAATACTCTAGATGGGATCAATAGCAGAATAACTGAGGCAGAAGAAAGGATAAGTGACTTGGAAGATAAAATAGTGGAAATAACTACTGCAGAGCAGAATAAAGAAAAAAGAGTGAAAAGATTTGAGGACAGTCTCAGAGACCTCTGGGACAATATTAAATGCACCAAATTTCGAATTACAGGGGTCCCAGAAGAAGAAGAGAAAAAGAAAGTGACTGAGAAAATATATGAAGAGATTATAGTTGAAACCCTCCCTAATATGGGAAAGAAAATAATTAATCAAGTCCATACAGGATAAATCCAAGGAAAAACACTCCAAGACACATGTTAATCAAACTATCAAAAATTAAATACAAAGAAAAAATTAAAAGCAACAAGGGAAAAACAACAAATAACACACAAGGGAATCCCCATGAGGTTAACAGCTGAACTTTCAGCAGAAACGTGGCAAGTCAGAAGGACATAATTTAAAGTGACAAAGGAGAAAACCTACAACCAAGATTACTGTAAACCGCAAGGATCTCATTCAGATTTGGCAGAGAAATTAAAACCTTTACAGACAAGCAAAAGCAAAGAGAATACAGTACCAGCAAACCAGCTATACAACAAATGCTAAAGAAACTTCTATAGGCAGGAAACACAAGAGAAGGAAAAGACCTACAATAACAAACCCAAAACAATTAAGAAAATGGTAATAGGAACATACATATTGATAATTACCTTGAATGTAAATGGATTAAATGCTCCAACCAAAACACATAGACAGGCTGAATGGATACAAAAACAAGACCCATATATATGTTGTCTACAAGGGACCCAATTCAGACCTAGGGACACATACAGACTGAAAATGAGGGGATGGAAAAAGATATTCCATGCAAATGGAAATCAAAAGAAAGGTGGAGTAGCAATTCTCGTATCAGACAAAAAAGACTTTAAAACAAAGACAATTACAAGAAACAAAGAAGGACACCACATAATGATCAAGGGATCAATCTGAGAAGAAGATATAACAATTGTAAATATTTATACACCCAACATAGGAGCACCTCTATACATAAGGAAAATACTAACAGCAATAGAAGGGGAAATCGACAGTAACACAATCATAGTAGGGGACTTTAACACCTCACTTTCACCAATGGACAGATCATCCAAAATGAAAATAAGTAAGGAAACACAATCTCTAAATGATACATTAAATAAGATGGACTTAATTGATATTTATAGGACATTCCAACTATAAAGAACAGAATACACGTCCTTCTCAAGTGCTCATGGCACATTTTCCATCATAGATCATATCTTGTGTCACAAATCAAGCCTTGGTATATTTAAGAAAATTGAAATAGTATCAAGTATCTTTTCCGACCATAAGGCTATAAGACTAGATATCAATTACAGGAAAAAACCTGTATAAAATTCAAACACATGGAGGCTAAACAATACATAACTTAATAACCAAGAGATCGCTGAAGAAATCAAAGAGGAAATAAAAAAAAAAACCTAGAAACAAATGGCAATGAAAACACGACGACCCAAAACCTACAGGATGCAGCAAAAGCAGTTCTAAGAGGGAAGTTTATAGCAATACAATCCTACCTTAAAAAACAAGAAACATCTCAAATAAACAACCTAACCTTACACCTAAAGCAATGAGAGAAATAACAAAAAAACCCCAAAGTTAGCAGAAGGAAAGAAATCATAAAGATCAGATCAGAAATAAATGAAAAAGAAATGAAGGAAATGATAGCAAACATCAATAAAACTAAAAGCCAGTTCTTTGAGAAGATAAAAAAATTGATAAACCATTACCCAGATTCATGAAGAAAAAAAGGGAGAAGACTCAAATAAATAGAATTAGAAATGAAAAAGAAGAAGTAACAAGTGACACTTCAGGAATACAAAGGATCATGAGAGATTACTATAAGCAACTATATGCCAACACAATGAACAACCAGGAAGAAATGGACAAATTCTTAGAAATGCACAACCTTCGGAGACTGAACCAGGAAGAAAGAGAAAATATGAATAGACCAATCACAAGCACTGAAATTGAAACTGTGATTAAAAATCTTCCACAAACAAAAGTCCAGGACAAGAGGGCTTCAAGGGCGAATTCTATCAAACATTTAGAGAAGAGCTAACACCTATCCTTCTCAAACTCTTCCAAAATATAGGAGCGGGAGGAACACTCCCAAACTCATTCTACGAGACCACCATCATTGATACCAAAACCATACAAAGATGTCACAAAGAAGGAAAACTACAGGCCAATATTACTGATGAACATAGATGTAAAAATCCTCAATAATATACTAGCAAACAGAATCCAACAGCACTTTAAAAGGATCATACATTATGATCAAGTGGGGTTTATCCCAGGAATGCAAGCATTCTTCAATATATGCAAATCAATCAATGTGATACACCATATTAACAAATTGAAGGAGCAAAACCATATGATCATCTCAATAGATGTAGAGAAAGCTTTTGACAAAATTCAACACACATTTATGATAAAAACTCTCCAGAAAGTAAGCATAGAGGGAACTTTCCTCAACATAATAAAGGCCATATATGACAAACCCACAGCCAACATTGTCCTCAACGGTGAAAAACTGAAAACATTTCTACTAGGATCAGGAGCAAGACAAGGTTGCCCACTCTCACCACTATTATTTAACATAGTTTTGGAAGTTTTAGCCACAGCAATTAGAGAAAAAAAATAAATAAAAGGAATCCAAATTAGAAAAGAAGAAATAAAGCTGTCACTGTTTGCAGATGATATGATACTATACATAGAGTATCCTAAAGATGCTACCAGAAAACTCCTAGAGCTAATCAATGAATTTGGTAAAGTAGCAGGATACAAAATTAATGCACAGTAATCTCCTGCATTCCTATACACAAATGATGAAAAATCTGAGAATGAAATTAAGAAAACACTCCCAATTATCATTGCAACAAAAAGAATAAAATATCTAGGAATAAACCTACCTAACGAGAGAAAAGACCTGTATACAGAAAATTATAAGACACTGATGAAAGAAATTAAAGATGATACAAATCAATGGAGAGATATACCATGTTCTTGGATTGGAAGAATCAACATTGTGAAAATGACTCAACTACCCAAAGCAATCTACAGATTCAGTGCAATCCCTTTCAAGCAACCACTGGCATTTTTTACAGAACTAGAACAAAAAAATTCACAATGTGTATGGAAACACAAAAAAACCCCGTGTAGCCAAAGCAATCTTGAGAAAGGAAAATGGAGCTGGAGGAATCAGGTTCCCTGTCTTCAGACTATACTACAAAGCTACAGTAATCAAGTCAGTATGGTACTGGCACAAAAATAGAAATACAGATCAATGGAACAGGATAGAAAGCCTAGAGATAAACCCACACACATATGGTCACCTTATCTTTGATAAACGAGGCAAGGATATACAGTAGAGAAAAGACAGCCTCTTCAATAAGTGGTGCTGGGAAAACTGGACAGCTACATGTAAAGGAATGAAATTAGAACACTCCCTAACTCCATACACAAAAATAAACTCAAAATGGATTAAAGACCTAAATGTAAGGCCAGACACTATCAAACTCTTAGAGGAAAACATAGACAGAACACTCTATGACATACATCACAGCAAGATCCTTTTTGACCCACCTCCTAGAGCAATGGAAATAAAAACAAAAATAAACAAATGGGACCTAATGAAACTTAAAATCTTTTGCACAGCAAAGGAAACTATAAACAAGATGAAAAGACAGCCCTCAGAATGGGAGAAAATATTTTCAAATGAAGCAACTGACAAAGGATTAATCTCCAAAACTTACAAGCAGCTCACACAGCTCAATATCAAAAAAAAAAAAAAAAAAACCCAATCCAAAAATGGGCAGAAGACCTAAATAGTCATTTTTCCAAATAAGATATACAGATTGCCAGCAAACACATGAAAGAATGCTCAACATCATTAATCATTAGAGAAATGCAAATCAAAACTACAATGAGATATCATCTCACACCGGTCAGAATGACCATCATCAAAAAATCTACAAACAATAAATGCTGGAGACGGTGTGGAGAAAAGGGAACTCTCTTGCACTGTTGGTGGGAATGTAAATTGATACAGCCACTATGGAGAACAGTATGGAGGTTCCTTAAAATCTAAAAATAGAATTACCATACAACCCAGTGATCTCACTACTGGGCATATACCCTGAGAAAATCATAATTCCAAAAGTGTCTTGTACCAAAATGTTCATTGCAGCTGTATTTACAATAGCCAGGACATGGAAGCAACCTAAGTGTCCATCAGCAGATGAATGGATAAAGAAGATGTGGCACATATATACAATGGAATATTACTCAGCCATAAATAGAAACAAAATTGAGTTATTTGTAATGAGGTGGATGAACCTAGAGTCTGTCATACAGAGTGAAGTAAGTCAGAAAGAGGAAAACAAACACCGTATGCTAACACATATATATGGAATCTAAAAAAAAAAAAAAATTGTCATGAAGAACCTTGGGTCAAGACGTGAATAAAGACCCACACCTACTAGAGAATGGACTTGAGAATATGGTGAGGGGGAAGCATAAGCTGGGACAAAGTGAGAGAGCAGCATGGACATATATACAGTACCAAACGTAAAATAGATAGCTAGTGGGAAGCAGCTGCATAGCACAGGGAGATCAGCTCGGTGCTTTGTGACCACCTAGAGGGGTGGGATAGGGAGTTTGGGAGGGAGGGAGATTCAGAGAGAAGAGATATGGGGACATATTTATATGTATAACTGATTCACTTTGTTATAAAGCAGTAACTAACACACCATTGTAAAGCAATTATACTCCAATAAAGATGTTAAAAAAAATCAAAAAACAAATAGCAACTTAGATAAAATGAGGTCACAGAGAGACACAGTCCAGACAAAGGAACAAGATAAAACCCCAGAAGAAGAACTAAAGGAAATGGAGATAGGAAAGCTACCTGAGAAAAAGTTCAAAATAATGATTGAAAGATGATCAAAGAACTTAGGAGAAGAATGGATGCACAGAATATGTTAGAGGTTTTTAACAAAAGTTAGAAAACATAAGGAACAACCAAACAGAGATGAACAATATAATAACTGAAATTAAAAATACTCTAGAAGGAATCAACAGGAGACTAAATGATACAGAGGAATGGATCAGTGAGCTGGAAAACTGAGTAGTGGAAATCACTGTCACTGAAAATAAATAGGAAAAAAGAATGAGAAGAAAAGAGGACAGATTAAGAGACCTCTGGCACACATCAAACACAATAATAATCATATTATAGGGGTCCTAGAAGGAGAAGAGAGAGAGAGTCTGAGAAAATATTTGAAGACATAATAGCTGAAAACTTCCCTAACCTGGGAAAGGAAAAGTGACCCAAGTCCAGGAAGGGTAGAGAGTTCCATACAGGATTAACCAAAAGAGGAACACACCAAGAAGTATTATAATAAAAATGACAACATTTAAAGATAAAGAGAGAATACTAAAAGCAGCATGTGATAATTAACAAATAACATACAAGGAAACTCCCATAAAGCTATCAGTTGATTTTTCAGCAGAAACTCTGCAGGCCAGAAGGGTGTGGCATGATATATTTAAAGTGAAGAGAAAGGGAAAATCCTACAACCAAGAGTACTTTACCCAGCAAGGCTCTCCTTCATATTTGATGGAGAAATCAAAAGCTTTACTGACAAGCAAACGCTAAAAGAGTTCAGCACCACAAAATCAGCTTAACAAAAAATGTTCAAGGAACTTCTCTAGGCAAAAGAAGAAAAGGTCACAAGTAGAAACAAGAAAAGTATAACATAATAAAGCTCACTGGTAAAGACAAACATACAGTAAAGGTATGAAATCATTCACACACAGAGTTGCTAGCGAAGTAAAAGACAAAAGTACTAAAATCATCAATATGCATAATAAGCAGTTAAGGGTTACACAAAACAATTATTTGTAAAATATGATATCAAAAAGAATAATCATGAGAGGAGGAGAGTACAAATGCAGGGTTTTTAAAATGTATTTCAAAAGGCAAGCATACAGTAAATGTAGGAAATCATTCACACACAAATTTGATATCAAAACCAGCAATCATGAGAAGAGGACGGTACAAATGTAGAAATGCATTTGACATTAAGAGAACAGCAATTTAAAACAGTCTTGCATATGCATATATATAGACTGCTATATATAAATCTCATGGTAACCACAAATCAAAAATCTACAATAGATACACACACAAAAAAATAAGAAGTAATCCAAACACAACACTAATGATAGTCATGAAATCACAAGAGAGAGAAAAAAAAAAACAAGGGAAGAAAAAAAAACCCTACAAAACCAAAATAGCAATAAGAACATACATATCAATAATTACCTTAAATGTAAATGGATTAAATGCTCCAATCAAAAGATATTAACTGGCTGAATGTATATAAAAACAAGACACATGTACATGCTGTCTACAAAAGGCCGACTTCAGATCTAGGGACATATATTGACTGAAAGTGAGGGGATGGAAACAGATATTCCAAGCAAATGAACATTTTAAAAAATTTGGAGTAGAAATACTTATATCAGACAAAATAGACTTTAAAATATTGTTACAAGAAATGAAGAAGGACACTACATAATGATCAAGGGATCAATCCAAGAAGAAGATATAACAATTAGAAATATATATGCACCCAACATAGGAGCACCTAAATACTAACAGACATAAAAGGAGAAATCAACAGTAACACAATAACAGTAGGGGATTTTAACACCCCACTTTCATCAATGGACAGATCACCCAGACAGAAAATCAATAAGAAAACAAAGGCCTTAAATGACACATTAGACCAAATGAACTTAATTGGTATATATAGAGCATTCCATCTAAAAGCAGCAGAATACACACTTTTTTCTCCAGGAACATTATCCAGGATAGATCACATGCTAGACCAAAATACATGTCTCAGTAAATTTAAGAAAATTGAAATCATATCAAGCATTTCTTATGACAACCATTCTAGGAGACTAGAAATCAACAAGAAGAAAAAAGATGTAAAAAGTACAAACACACCAAATGTAAAATAGATAGCTAGTGGGAAGCAGCCACATAGCACAGGGAGATCAGCTCGGTGATTTGTGACCACCTAGAGGGGTGGGATAGGGAGAGGGAGAGGGAGACACAAGAGGGAGGAGATATGGGGATATATGTATATGTATAGCTGATTCACTTTGTTGTAAAGCAGAAACTAACACACCATTGTGAAGCAATTATACTCTAATAAAGATGTTTAAAAACAAAAGTACAAACATGTGGAGACTAAACAATATGCTACTAAACAACCAATGGATCAGTGAAGAAATTAAAAAGGAAATAAAAAGGTACCTATAGACAAATGAAAATGAAAACACAACATTCTAAAACTTATGGGATGTAGCAAAAGCAGTTCTAAGAGGGCAGTTTATAGCAATACAAGCTTATCTCAAGAAGAAAGAAAAACCTCAAACAACCTAACCTTGAAGGAACTAAAAAATGAAAAACAAACAAAACCCAAAGTTAGTAGAAGGAAAGAAATCATAAAGATCAGAGCAGAAATAAATGAAATAGAGACTAAAACAATAGAAAAAAATCAATGAAACTAAAATCTGGTTCTTTGAAAAGATAAACAAAATTGATAAAACTGTAGTCAGACTCATAAAGAAAGAAAGGAAGAGGGCCCAAATGAATGAAATCAGAAATGAAAAAGGCAAAGTGACATCCAACACCATAGAAATACGAAGAATCATAAGAGAATACCTCAATTAACAATACACCAATAAAATGGACAACCTAGAATAAATAGACAACTTCAAAGAAGGGTACAATCTCCCAAGAAGGAACCAGGAAGAAATATAAAATATAAACAGAAAAATTAACAGTAATGAAAATAAATCAGTAGTGTAAAAACTCCCAACAAAGAAAAGTCAAGGACCAGGTGGCTTCACAGGTGAATTCTACCAAATATTTAGAGAAGAGTTAATATCTATCCTTGTGAAACTATTCCAGAAGACTGCAGAGGAAGGAACACATCCAAACTCATGCTATGAAACAAGAATCACACTGATACCAAAACCAGACAAAGATATAAAAAAGAAAAGTACAGGCCAATGTCACTGATGAACATAGATACAAAAATCCTCAACAAAATACTTGCACACTGAATCCAAGAATACATTAAAAGGATCATACACCATGATCAAGTGGCATTTATCCCAGGGAAGCAAGGTTTTTTCAGTATCCACGAATCAATCCGTTTGATACACCACATTAACAAACTGAAGAATAAAAACCATATGATCATCTCAATAGATGCAGAAAAAGCTTTTGGTAAAATTTAACATCCATCTGTGATAAACACTCTTCAGAAAGTGAGCATAGAGGAAACATACCTCAACATAATAAAGGGCATATATGACAAACCCACAGCTAACATCATATTCAATGATGAAAAGATGAAAGCATTCCCTAAGAGATCAGGAAGAAGACAAGGCTGCCCACTCTTGCCACTTTCATTCAACATAGTTTTGGAAGTCTTAGCCACAGCAATCAGAGAAGAAAAAGGAATAAAAGGAATCCAAATTGGAGTGGAAGAAGTAAAAATGTCACTGCAGATGGCAAAATATTATACATAGAAAATCCTAAAGAAGCCAACAGAAAACTACTAGAGCTCATCAACAAATTGGTAAATTGGCAGGATACAAAATTAATACATAGAAAACTCTTGCAGTTCTGTACACTGAGATATCATAAAGAGAAATTAGGAAACAATCCCATTTATGATTGCATCAAAAAGAATAAAAAACCTAGGAATAAACCCACCTAAGGAGGCAAAAACCTGTACTACAAAAACTATAAGACACTGATGAAAGAAATGGAAGACAACACAAACAGATGGAAAGATATACCATGTTCTTGGATTGGAAGAATCAATGTTGTTAAAATGACCATACTACCCCAGGCATCTACAGATTCAATGCAATACATATCAAAATACCAAAGGCTTTTTTATTCTCAGAACCAGAGCAAATAATTTTAAATTTTAAATAGGAACAAAAAAGAGACCCCACATATCCAAAACAATCTTGATAAAGAACAGAGCTGTAGGGAATCATGCCCCCCTGACTTCAGACTATACTGCAAAGCTACAGTAATCAAAACATTATGGTGCTTGCACAAAAACAGACACATAGATCAATGGAAAAGGGTAGAAAACCCAGAAATAAACCCATGCATTTATGCTCCATTAATCTATGACAGTGGAGGCAAGAATACACAATGGAGAAAATACAGTCTCTTCAATACTTTGTGCTGTGAAAACTGGACAGCTACATGTAAAAGAATGGAATTAGAATATTCTCTAACAGCATACACAAAAATAAACTCAAAATGGATTAAAGACCTAAATGTAAGACTGAATAGTATACAACTCCTAGTGGTAAACATAGGGAGAACACTCTTTGACATAAATCCTAGCAATATTTTTTTTGGATCTGTCTCCTAAAATAAAGGAAATAAAAGCAAAAATAAACAAATGGAACCTAATTAATCTTAAAGGCTTTTGCACAGCAAAGGAAACCATTGACAAATTGAAAAGACAACCCTCTGAATGGGAGGAAATATTTGCAAGTAATATGACCAATACGGGATTAATGTCCAACATATATAAACAGCTCATACAACTCAACATAAAAAAAAAAAAAAAAACCAAAAAACCCAATTACAATATGGTCAGAAAAACCGTATAGACATTTTTCCAAAGAGGAAATGCAGATGGCCAACAGGCCCATGAAAATATGCTTCAGCATCAATAATCATCAGAGAATTGCAAATCAAAACCACAATGAGATTGTGGTTTTATCACCTCACTCCTGCCAGAATGGCTATCATCAAAAAAGAACACAAATAACAAATATTGGTGAGGGTATAGAGAAAAGGGAACCCTTGTACACTGTTTTTGGGAATGTAAGTTTCCAAAATGTAGCCACTTTGGAAAACACTATGGAGGTTTCTCAAAATACTAAAAATAGAACTACTGTATGACCCAGCAATTCAAGTCCTGGGTACCTATGTGAAAAAAATGCAAACACTAATTCAAAAAGATACATGCACCCAATGTTCATAGCAGCATTATTTACAATTGCCAAGATATGCAACCTACGTGTCTATCAACAGATGAATGGATAAAGTAGATGCAGTACATATATACAATGGAATGCTACTCAACCATAGAAAAGAATGAGATTTTGCCATTTTCAGTGACATGGATGGACTTGGAGGCTCTTATGCTAAGTGAAATAAGTCAAACAGAAAAAGACAAATACTGTATGATATCACTTACACGTGGAATCTAAAAAAAATACAACAAACTAGTGAATATAACAAAAAAAGAAATAGACACAGATATAGAGAACACACTAGTGGTTACCAGTGTTGACAGGCAATATAGGAGTGGGGAAGTGGGAGACACAAACTATTACTGGATGTAAGATAGGCTCAAGTATGTATTGTACAACACAGGGAATATAGCCAATATTTTGTAATAACTGTAAATGAAAAGTAACCTTTAAAAATTGCATTAAAATTTTAAAAATTAAAAATAAAAAATCTAACAAAGAGAGTGATCTGACTGACTTTTAGATGTCTCTGTAAGCAGTTTAAACAGATAACATCTCCAAGTAGTCACTTAGACAAATTGAAGTAACTCAAGTTCTGATTCTTCATTTTTATTATCACTGTGGTACCACTGTGGGTCATAGTCGTGAATTGTAAGTGAAGGGAGTTGGAACAATTTTGAACTCTTAAAAACATATTAGAAACGAATATAACCAAATCTACTTGTTTTGAAGGCGATTGTTAAAGGGAGAATTAAAAAATTCCCCTTTATGTTCAATGTTATTAAAGATAAGAAATAACAAATGTGCTAAATCAAAAGCTCATATATATTATTATAACTCAGTAACCACAGCACAAAGTTTAAACCTCAGAATAACAAATAATTTGGAGAGAAGAAGAGAATTTTGTCACTGAAATTGTTCTAATTTCTGGCTTATGATGATCATAAAATGTAAAGTAATTAGAGTCTTTTTTTTTTTATTTCTAAAAGCAAAGCACCCCTATTTCCTGCACTGTGGGGGAATCCTCTCCCACCACCCTGACCTTTGTTTCTTTTCCTATCTGGATGTTATCCATTGGTGACAAAGTAGTTTACTATTAAGACAAATGTGTCTCTTGGGATGTCCATTCTGAGTGAAAGGATAGTTAAGAGAAAAATCCTGATCTGGATAGGTGCATCACAGTAGTTGATAGTTTACATTCAGGAAGAATGTACTAGACTTTCTATGTGTAAGGGATTTCTCTATGATTCAAGTCTTCTGTCATGCTGATTAATAACTGTGATTTTTTTCATAATAAACATATACATCTTTTGTTGAATTTATACTTAGTTACCTTATATTGTTAATTAGGAGTTTTTATCTGTAAAAAAGAAGATAATTTCTACACTCTAATAAGTCCATTCATGTCTCTGTGTTGGCTTTCAGTCCACAAACATGCTGACCTATTTTATTGGTTTTTATACTTCTTAGTTCTCTCGGATCATTAATATTGAATATAAATTCAATGCATATTTCTTATTGAATTGACTAGAACAGCCAGTAGAGTGTGACTTAGAGGTAAAAATAATGGGCCTACCTTTATTGTCCTCAATTTAATGGAAATATTTAAAGAGTGTCACCATAAGTATAATGAATGCTATTGGTAAGGATTTTTTAAAATATTACAATCTTTTCTCTCTATTCCCTGTTACTTGAGATTTTTAAAATCATAAGTGGGTTATGAATTTTTCAAATGTTTTAAAATATCTCTTACAAAAGCCATGTTTCTTTCCTTCTTTTAATCTATGGAAAGTAAGATAAAAATTTTTTCTGTCAATGAATTCCTAAGATATATTACATAATTATGATGTATTTTCCATTATACAAAAGTACATTCCTAGAATTTCCTTTAGGAATGTTACATCTATGTTAATAGGTAATATTTACCTATAGTTTTCTTTTATTACACAAATATTTTTGTTTGTTTTACAATCAAGTTATACACTCATGATAAATTATTTGGATGTATGTCCCTCCTTTTTTAACTCTCTGAGAGAGTTTAAGAGAGGGATTGTCTTTGCCTTGAAGTTGTGTTCAAGCTCATTGGCAAAACTATCTTTTCCAATTGTATTTTCCCTTCTTTTTAAAGGAAAATATCTTTTTACAGGTCCAACTACATAAATATCCATGGTTTTATTAAGAGTTTCTATTCCTACTCAAATCAATTTTGGTAATTATTATTATTTTGTTAGACAATAAATTATCTCATGTAAGTTTTCAAATTCATCATAAAGATTTTATTGTACTCTCATATTTTAAAAATATTCTATTCTTTTTGTTTTATATCTATTTATTAATTCTTAATACTGTTTATTTGTACTTTTGACAAAAAGTACAAATGATTCATCCTGGTAGAAGTATATACATTTTTTTTTTTTAATTTACAAAGAACCTGCCTGTAATTGTGGTGCTTCTTTGTATTATTTCTGGCTTTAAATTTCATGAATTCCTACATATCTTTAGTATTATATTTTTCATACCCAGTTTAACTATATTATGTCATTTTCTCAGCTTCTTGAAGTCAATGCATACCTCATTTAAAGCTATGCATTTACTTTTAAATGACTTTAGCTGCATCCCAAGTACTTTCATTTTCATTTGTTTCTATTTATTTGGAATTTCCATTTTGATATTCTCTTTAACCCATAAGTTACTTAGTAATGTTTTTGTAAGTTTGTAAACATTTGTGTTTGGGGAAAAAACCTCAATTGTCAGTTTCAAATTTAATTGATTTACAGTAAGGTGCTATATATGTGCTATCAATTATTTGATATAGCTTGAGGTTTCCTTTGAAATCTATTATGTAATCCATTTATGTAAAGTGGCCACATGTACACATATATTAAAGTTATTAATTGTGGTAATCAGTTCTTCTATTTCCTTGCTAAATTTTTTTATAAGCAAGAACTCTTAGCTTACAGTAAAAACGAATTTAAAAATCTTTGAAGTTGATTATGGATTTACTAAACTATTGTAAAATAATCCTGAGAATTTTGCTTTGTGTATTTGAAGGCTTTCTTGTCAGTTTACATTAAGATATTTTCTTTGTGCATTTTCTCATTCATTAATATGCAATGATGATATATTTATTATAAGGAATTCTACTTTAAGGTATCTTTTGTATGTTATTAAAATTTTTGCATCAACATTCTTAGGTCAATGTTTCATAGATTAGTTTTCTCTCTCCCTTGATTTTCAACATTTTTATGTAGTTTTTTTCAAACTAAATCATTTGGGATGGCTAAATAATTTCTTCATAGTCACTGTTATTATTGATATATTTTAATTTATTTCTACTAGAGTATGATGTGTTTTTTTTATTTTGAATTGTTTTCCTTTGCTTCAACTTTAATTTTTTTTTTCTACTGTCCTAAGTCTGCATGAAATTTTCATCATATTCTACTCTCTTAAGTCTCTTTTGGTTTAAGAATTATAGATTATATTTCTAGTTAGTTAGGCAGGTCTCTTAATTATTTAGCACAAAATGTTTAACATGTATTTTAAAATAACATACTTCTAAAAATTTAAATTCCTTGTCCTTGACCAGGACAAGGAGCTTAAACATGTTTCACCTAACCATCAAAAACCTCCCTCCCTTATCTTTTTATTGCTAGCTGTAGTTTTAGTTTTACATTTCTAATATGTAATTATCATTAATTTTTATAGTCACAGTTAAATGTCTAATAATTGATTTACTAATTCTTTGCTTTTGTTTTTTCTTTAGTCCCATAACATTCCAAAGTTATTCCTTTTTTCTTATTGAAATGAATACTTCAGTAATTGTTTATGCAAAGGATGTGAGAATGGTAAGCTTTGTTTTCCCAATGTATCTGATTATGTCTTTATTTTCCCTCATTCTTAACTATGCACTCTAGAGAACATCCCTACTGGTTATCTGATTCTGATTCTAGGGGTGGACTTGAGTCTTTTAAGCTTTTGAGCTTTAAGTGAATTTAAAACTTCATAAATTGTGTATAACTGATAGCCCTGCAAAATAACGCTTGTCTGTGGAAATACAAACTCTGTCCAGTAGCGATTCAGTTGACTTTCTTTTCCCACTGAAAGAAGATAGTTATACTTCAATTTGCACATTATTTTCAATATTCCTGATGCATACATGTGTCTACTATTTGTATTACCCTTTGAACTGCTTGTAACATCCTACTGATTACCTGATTAACAATGAGTTAAATACACTCTTTAACAGGTGGTCATTTTGTATCTCTATGAAAGTCATTATTTTACTATATTTTGAAAATTATCCTTTAACACACGTATTATTTGTCAGGAATAATCATGTTTGGGCATGCTAAGTTTTAAATGTCTATCAGACTGAGAGAAGATGTTGAGTGGGCAATTGGATTTGTACTTGTTTAAGAAAGTTCTGGTTTGCAGCTATGTATATGGGAACTATAAGCATATAGATGATATTTAAACTTGTGTGGATGAACTCACCACAGGATGATTGTAAGTAGATATGAGAACTAAGGCTTAAACTCTGACATATCATTTCTGTGTCAATAGAATAACATCTTAAATATGTTTCAATTTAAACTGTTTAAAAACACCAAATGAGGTATGTTTATCTCTTATCAATTTGCATTTAAAACTGTGTATTATGTGCAACCATATGTCAACTACAAATTGGCACTTGCCATTGGCACTTGCCATCTAACTCTATAAGGATTAAGTCATGAGTTGCTGCAGCCACTGACTTTCAACACCCCCTGAAAGGAGTTCAGGGTGGAGAGCAGAAATGTGGCACTCTGTGCCCTGGGAAAAACTGTCAGAACAGGTCTTCAGATAGTTAAATATTTTCAGGAGATGATTTTATGAGCCCAATTCTTGCATCTCATCATGTCTAGAAAGGCATTAAAATCCTTCATGATGACGTCTGCTCCTCGTGACTAGCAGTAACCTTCATGAGACTAGCAGAAACCTTCTGCAAAAAAATATGTGTTTGATTGCATGTACTCCCCCTTCACCAAAATCACATATATACTGACCCTCTGCCCTACCTCTTTGGAGCAGTTTCTCAGAGCTATCTGAGATGCTGTCTCCTGGGTTATAGTCCTCATTTTGCCCAAAATAAAACTTAACTCACAACTCTCATGTTGTGCATTTTTTTAAGTCGGCACATAGAAGACAGTAAATATGTGTTGAGTGCATCTATTCATTCATTTCATGAACCATTTATTTTCTTATTCTATCAATATTTATTGAATTAAATACCATCTATCTCTGGTCCAAGTCTAATCATGGTCAACTCAAAAATTTATAGTTGGTTAGGCTTACTGACACATAACAATGTTCATTTCCTTCTAGGCTTTACTCGTATTTTGCAGATGATTGTAGGTTCACGTGTTAGGAGTTTGACTCTTTCTCTTAGAAAACTGTTTCATATTACATTATCTTCTTCTGGCATGTGATTATCTCTAACACTCTGTATCAGGCTAATTCAACTCTATATCAATAAGTTATTATCCCAAGTGTCATCTTCTTTGATAATTGTATATATAGACTGTGCATACCTTATCAAGCTGGCTTTTTATCATCTTAGCCTTCTTGATCTGTTTCCTAGATTCATCCGTTTTGTAGGGGCAAAATGATAGACAATCTACAAACATTCTTTTCTTTGCTAGGTTGACAATAAGTAGAAAAATTAAAAGGTCAAACTCATTTATGACTATAACTTTCTAAAATGGTGAAGAAAGTAATTTTCCTAGGCTATTTAATTTCATAAGTCACAGGCAAACAGCACTCCCCAAAAGCTCCAATCAGTCTCAGTGTTCTTTCACTGAAAACACTATTTGACTTTAAAGTATAGAGCCATTAAGAGTCTCCAGTGAAAAAGGCAATATCACAGATATTTTTTACATAAATTTGCAAAAATCAGACAATCAGTTTACACATTAGCATCTTGCATGCCTTAGTTGATAACATCTAACAGATCTAAAATTTAGGAACATTCTTGGTCACACAAGAAGAACCCAATAAAATTCCAAGTCAGGAGCCCATAAAATAATCCACAAAAGACTCCTAATTAAAGAATATATCCAGAATACTAAGTAAGAATCTATTTGGCATTCAGGGATAGGAAACATTTTAGGTATAGAAATACAGGTTTAAATATAAGGTATGATTATTTATAATAGCAAAAAAGGGTATGTTGAGAAAATATAATTACAGATATGAAGTTCAAGAAACAGAGAATCCTCATGTCAAATTAATATTTACTGTGGGTTTCATGCTGTCTTGTGTTGATAAAACAAACTTCTTGAAAGCAAAAATCCAACCTTTTTGATCAATTTCAGTTTCACGTAGCTCTTTTATGTAGGTCCTACAACATGTGAATTTTCAACTGCATTTCAGTGACAGTTTTTACCATAGTACCAAATGTCCTTTAGGGTGCATTTTAAGATTCAATTGCTTCTTGTCCTTAATAGATATAATCAAGTAAGTCATGCAAGCCATTAAAAGAATAATGTAAATTTGGAGACTTCTCCACCTGTTGCTTCAGGCCACTGAGTCTTTTCTTGTGCTATGTCCTCTTCTTGAAATGTCCTTTCTTAAGTTATTTATCTAGCTGATACTCTTAATAATTCTTATTTGCTTTACCTGTTCCATACTACAGGTATTATTTCTTTACTTCTTCAGTCTGAGTCAATCATTCTTTTTTCTAACAGCAGTTTCTACACTGTTACAACTTTACCCAGGTCTTTGTTTTTTTGTCCACCAAATTGTAAACTGTAAACTCCCTGTAAACATGCACCATTCATTTTGGCCATTAGAAATCTGACAACATTCCCTGTTTGGGGAATTTCCTACCTTGTGAGGCTTGTTGGGAGAAAATATGTCCCCCTATGAAAGCTAAAAATACTGGATTATCTGCTTTTCAAGTTCTCTCACATCTGTGGTCTGGGAAAGTGGACTGGATCCCACCAATCAGACACACAGTCAAGACTTTGACTCAGGAGCTCAAGAGGGACCTGATGGTAGCTCTTTTTCTATCTCTGGAATTAAGAGAATCAGAGACTTAAAGGTGGAACTCCTAACTCATAAAGACAGGGGGACATATTTCAGCATCTGGTTGTGGTCCTGGCTGTTTGAGCCTGGTTCTCCAGCCTTCCTAACAATTCTATGAGCTATCTAAAAAAATTTCTAATAAACTCCTTTTCATCATAATCAGCTAAATCCTTTGGCTTCCCAGGAGTAAAGATTATGTATTTTTTTTCTCAGTTTTTTTTATCAACTCTAATGATCTCTGACTAAGAATAATTTTCTCAATAAATATAATATTTGGCATTCTAAACCACCTTCATTGGGCACCTGTCCTTCAGGGAGGGAGAAGAGGGAAATAGAAGAGAGGAAGGGATACAGTACCAACTGGCAATTTGCCTTTGATAATGTAACCCATAAGGTCCTTAGTACCCCAATTCTTTTGTTGATGATTGCCACATTCACATTGACTTATAGATATGCAAATTTTACTTTATGGATCTCACTGTTCTCTGGCTGGAAAAATCAAAATGCCACAAACAGCACTTGTTCTCTGGAAATTGAGCATAAGAGATTCTTCTGTCTTCATTAAGGTGTTAATGAGTAGGTCAGATGCTTTTAGATTTTCATCATATTAATCAGAGAACCTTATAGTTAACTTTACTTCCTTTTTCCAAAGTATTAAAGTATAATCTTTGGCAATTAACTGAAACATTGCTTATCTGTTGTTGGGATACTATTTTCCTCCTCTAGTCAATAAAATACTTATGATAGAAAGAGAGAAAAATAATGTTTGGCCAAATGCACATCTGGAAGGTATTCACTGTTACCAGAATATTAGCTTTCATAAGCTACTGGAGCATAGTAAAACTAAAAGGAAAAATAGTCTGAAGAATTTCTTTTGCAATTGTGGAAAATTTTACCTAATGTCAAGAACTCAAACACTTAAGTTCATATAGAAAATCACTGGTAAAATATGGGCAGGTGTATTGTATCATATTTTCATTAATTTTGTTTGTTTCCCTAAATAAAGGTTCCATTGTGGCTATTCGATCCACATTGTCCTTAGCAAAATATGTTTAATTTCTCACTCTACACCCTTGTGTGTAGTTGTTCCTTCATGCTAGAAAATTATCTTTCTCTCTCTTTCTCTCTCTCTCAAAGCCGTCAGTAATGAGAGTTCTAGAATGAGCCTAAAGAGGAGTTTAGGACTATTATATTATATCTGGAAAACTTGGTAGATCAGGATGCTAGAAGCCTATGGAGAACAAAATCATATATCCCCATAAACAGATGGGCACTAAGGACTGAAAGAACCTACTCCCTCCCACCACCAGCTTACTGATTACAAAACATGACATTACTATTCTGTTGTCTTCATTAGCATAACAATATTATTCCAGGAAATTCTCCCTCATGTAAATTACCTGATTATTCATTACAAGAACTCCTCAAAAGACTCATCAATTTTCAATAGAATTTTGCCTTTTTATTTTCATCAGTTCTCCCATGCTACCATAATCCTTATCTAATATTTTTTGAAATAAATTTTTATTGGAATATATTTGATTTACAATGTTTTGTTAGTTTCTGCTGTATGGCAAAGTGAATCAGTTATATTTATATATATATATATATATACATATATCCACGCTTTTTTAGATTATTTTCCCATATACGTCATTACACAGTATTGAGTAGAGTTCCCTGTTCTATACATTAGGTCCTTATTAGTTATCTATTTTATATATAATAGTGTGTATATGTCAATCTCAATCTCCCAACTTATCCTATCCCCTTTCTTACTTGGTAACCATAAGTTTTTTTTTTTTTTTTTTTTCTTTCTATATCTGTGACTCTATTTCTGTTTTGTAAATAAGTTCATTTGTGCCATTTTTTTTTTTTAGATTCCACATGTAAGTGATATCATATGATATTTGTCTTTCTCTGTCTGACTAACTTCACTCAGAATGACAATCTCTAGATCCATCCATGTTGCTGCAAATTACATTATTTCATTCTTTTATATGGCTGAGAAATAGTCCATTGTATATACGTACCACTTCTTCTTTATCCATTCAACCATCGATGAACATTTAGGTTGCATCCATGTCCTGCTTATTGTTAAAAGTGCTATGATGAACATTGGGGTGCATGTATCTCTTCTACTATGGTTTTCTCCAGATATATACCAGGAGTGGGATTGCTGGCTGATATTGTAGCTCTATTTTTAGCTTTTTAAGGAACCTCCATACTGTTTTCCATAGTGTCTATATCAATTTACATTCCCACCAGCAGTGTAGGAGTGTTCCCTTTTCTCCACACCCTCTCCAGCATTTATTGTTTGTAGCCTTAGAGAAAGAAGAACAAAAAAACCCTTCAAGTTAGTAGAAGGAAAGAAATCATTAAGATCAGAGCAGAAATAAATGAAATAGAGAGAAAGAAAACAATAGCAATGCTCAATGAACTAAAAGCTGGTTCTTTGAGAAGATAAACAAAATGGATAAAACTTTAGCCAGACTCATCAAGAAAAAAAAAAGGAGAGGACTCAAATTAATAAAATTAGAAATGAAAAATTACAACTGACACTACAGAAATACAAAGAAGGATAATCAGAGACTACTACAAGCAAACGTATGCCAATAAAATGGGCAACCTAGAAGACATGGACAAATTCTTAGAAGGTACAACCTTTCAAGACTGAACCAGGAAAAAATAGAAAATATGAATAGACCAATCACAAGTACTGAAATTGAAACTGTCATTAAAAAAACTGCCAAGGAACAAAAGTCCAGGACCAGATGGCTTCACAGGTGAATTCTATCAAACATTTAGAGAAGAGTTAACACCTATCTTTCTGAAACTCCTCCAAAAATTGCAGAGGAGGGAACACTCCCAAGTTCATTGTATGAAGCCACCATCACCCTGATACCAAAACCAGAAAAAGATATTACAAAAAAGAAAATTACAGGCCAATATCGCTGATAAACATAGATGCAAAAATCCTCAAGAAATTAGCAAACAGAATCCAACAACACATTAAAAGAATCAGACACTATGATCAAGTGGCTTTTGTCCCAGGGATGCAAGGCTTCTTCAATATTTGCAAATCAATCAGTGTGATACACCACATTAACAAACTGAAGAACAAAAAAACATATCATCAACTCAATAGATGCAGAAAAAGTTTTCAACAAAATTCAACACCAATTTATGATAAAAGCTTTCCAGAAAGTGGGCATAGAGGGAACCTACGTCAACATAATAAAAGCCATATATGACAAACCCACAGCTAACATCATTCTCGATGGTGAAAAACTGAAAGCACTTTTCTAAGATCAGGAACAAAACAAGGATGTCCACTCTTGCCACTATTATTCAACATAGTTTTGGAAGACCTAGCCACAGCAATCAAAGAAGAAAAGGAAATAAAAGGAATACAAATTGGAAAATAAGGAGTAAAACTGTCAGTTTGCAGATGACATGATACTATACATAGAAAATCCTAAAGATGTTACCAGAAAACTGCTAGAGCTCATCAATGAATTTGGTAAAGTTGCAGGGTACAACATTGATGCTCAGAAATCTCTTGCATTCCTACACACTAACAGCAAAATATCAGAAAGAGAAATTAAGGAAACAATCCCATTTACTATCACATCAAAAAATAAAATACCTAGGAATAAACCCACCTAAGGAAGTAAAAGACTTGTATTCAGAAAACTATAAGATACTGATGAACAAAACAAAAGATGACACAAACAGATGGAGACATATATCATGTTCTTGGATTGGAACAATCAATATTGTCAAAATGACTATACTACCCAAAGCAATCTACAGATTCAATTCAATCCCTATCAAATTACCAATAGTTTTTTTTCACAGAATTAAAACAAAATAATTTTACAGTTTGTATGGAAACACGAAAGACCCCAAATATCCAAAGCAATCTTGAGAAAGAAAAACAGAGCTGGCTGAATCAGGCTCCCTGACTTCAGACTATACTACAAAGTGACAGTCATTAAAACAGTATGTTACTGGCACAAAAACAGAAATATAGATCAATGGAACAGGATACAAAATCCAGAGATAAACCTACACACCTAAGGTCAATCTATGACAAAGGAGGCAAGAATATAAAATGGTGGAAAGACAGTCTCTTCAATAAGTGGTTTTGGGAAAACTGGACAACTACATGTAAAAGAATAAAATTAAAACATTCTCTCTAACACAGTACACAAAAATAAACTCAAAATGCATTAAAGACCTAAATGTAAGACTGGATACTGTAAAACTCTTAGAGGAAAACATAGACAGAACACTCTCTAACATAAATCACAGCAATATCTTTTTGGATCCACCTTCTAGAGTAATGAAAATAAAAACTTAAAAACTTTTGCACAGCAAAGAAAACCATAAACAAAATGAAAAGACAACCCACAGAGTGGGAGAAAATATTTGCAAATGAAGTGAACAACAAGGGATTAATCTTCAAAATATACAAACAGCTCATGGTGCTAAATATCAAAAAGCAAACAACCCAATCAAAATATGGGTAGAAGATCTAAATAGACATTTTCCCAAGGAAGACATACAGATGACCAAAAAGCACAATAAAATATGCTCAAAATCACTAATTATTAGAGAATGCAAAGTAAAACTATACTGTGGTATCACCTCATACCAGTCAGAATGGCCATCATCAAAAGGCCTTCTCGAATCCTAATCAAATTCCCACTTTGAAATATTTGCCTTAAAACAAACTTCAAATTCTTACTAAATCCCTTCCTTGCTTTTTCCCTTTGGTGACATTCCAAAGGTCTGCCCAGGTAGGACTCTCCTTTACTGTTGTAAAAGATAAACAGCCTATTTTACCAACAGGTTGTGTCGGTGATATTGAGGGAGAGGGCATTTGACACTGCACAAAGACTGAAGAGTTTTCTGGGAGAAAATGTGTCCTCATGGAGGAAGGAGCCCAGAATCATGAACTTAAAGAAATCAAATGTGAGTTTGAGATTGCACATCTCCATATAGCAAAGTGTTTTTAACATATTTTGTCTTCTGGGTTGGGCCAACATTGGAAAAATAACCAAAACTTAATTAGAAACCCTATAGCATATTGAGGTAAAAACAGTGTGGGTATTCTTGTTAGTCAAGGTTAACAGGAAACAAATAATTGAGTAACATATAGTGGGGAAAAGTAAAGATTGCTGGAAATTTCACCCAATTAAAAATAAATAATCTTAGCAAGTACAAAGAGCTGAGTGGTGCCTTGGTTACAGCAGCAGTCTGTAAGTATTCTGTGGAGGACACAGTGATTGGTTGCAGCTCAGATCAGATCACTCGTAGATTCGGTCCCTCAAGTAACTTCTAGGTTTCCTGACTTCTGACTGTTCAAGAAGGACAAATTCCCAGTATCAGTTAAACATCCACCTATGAATGTTCTGAACCCGAGAGTAGTTGCATGTTATAGAGATATGGCTGCTGGGAACTCATCTTGAGGAAAAAAAATGTTTTTCATGTGAGTTTCTCTGATTAATATTATTAATGAAGAAGTTGAGTATTTTTAATATTTACCAAAAATTTGTGGTTCTGCTTTTATAATTTTCTCTTTTTTGTGTTTTACTTATTTTCTCTGGATATGTCCTTTTCTAATCTTATTGCCTAGAGTAAGTTTTCTTCTATTAAAGGTATAAATCTTTGGTCAGGCATATGTGGAGAAAATATTTTTCTTATTGAGTTTTTGTCTTTTAATGTTATTTATAGCACTTTGTGCTGTACAAAAACATTTAATGTTTTGACGTCAAATCAGTAATTCTTTCATTTTTACAGTTTCTACCTTTGAGAATAAAGAATAGGTCCTTCCTAATCCCAAAACACTATCATTATTGATTTATATTTTGTTCTGGTAATTTTATAATTACCTTTACTCTTAAAATTTGAAATCTACTTTTAGATTGTATCAGTGTGAGGTATAGATCTTCGTTTATTACCTTCTCAAACAATGTTATTTGAAAAGTTTTTTTTGTGAATGATTCTCATTCATCCACTAATTACTCTCTGTGTAATGAAATCTGTTTTCAGAATCTAAAATCAGACTAGGATTGACTGTTTACTCCTCAGATATATTTTGTTTCTCTGCTCGTTTTACCCTATACCAGTACAATACTGTTTGAATTACCTGGGCACTGCAAATATTTTAATGTTTAGTAGAGAATTGCTTCCTTACTATCCCTTTTTTCAAAATTATGGTCAATGGAAGGTCTTAATTATCTCAATAAACTATGGAATCATGTGTCAACCTCCAAAAATCACTCACTAGAGGTTTTAATTGGAATTACACTGATTTATAAATTGAATTGATGAAAAATTTTTAATGTGTGTGTAATACAAAAGCTTGTGTGACTGAATTACAATCTTCATTTGAAACTTTGTTAGTAGAAGATATTCAAAACAGATAAAATTATACCATTTTAAAGTTGTATAAGAGAGGGTATTTTGGTTATTAGCAACTGAAACTGATTCTGATAAATAAGTCACAGATGGCTTTACTGGAAAAGTCAGTGTAGCTCCCAGAATCAAAGGAAGACCTGAGAAACTAAGCCTTAGGAAGGAAAAGCATCCAGAGAGCTCTGGAAACCAAGAAAGAGGGACTTCTGACCCACGATCAGATGAGTTGTTTCCACCACCTTCTGATCTTTCCTCTATGGGGAATGTGTTTTGCTACAAAAGTTTTTGTTTGTTTTGCTTTATTTAAATCATAACATACATACTGACAATGTACACAACACAAACACAAAAGTCGAACACACAAAAACAAACAAAAAACCATACACACACAAAACATCCCTTAAATACATTGCTTAATTATTCGTCACAAAATGAACACTTGGATAATCACCACTGAAGTCAAGACAGTATTGTCAGCACCTTCCAATCTCTAATTATGGCCTTTGTAATCCCTACTCCCCTTTTCCTCCAAAAGGTAATTATACTGACTTTTAACATAGGATCATTTTGCGTGTTTTATAGTTTAATATCAATCAAATTATATGTCACATATTATTTTCATCTAGCTTCTTGGACTCACTATTATGTTTCCTAACCATGTAGCTGTAGTTTGTTCTTTTTCTCTACAGTGTAGGAGAATATTCCATTGTATATAATTTATTTATCTTTCCCCTCCCACTCTTCATGAACATTCATCTCTTATGAGTAATTATGCTAAGGACATTCTTGTGCATTTCTCTTGGCACATATCCTCTAGTGAGCATATATCTGAAGAGTGGAGTCAGTAGGGTGTGGCACATTAATATTTTCAACTCTAGCAAATAATGGCAAATACCTTTCCAAAGAGGTGTAACAATTTACACTACAGCCATCAAACAGACTTTTCCTCTTGTTCCACATCAACAAAAACAATTGACTGCGTGAGTCTTTTTTTTGTTTTCATATTTGTATTGGAGTATAAATGCTTTACAATGTTATGTTAGTTTCTGCTGTACAACAAAATGAATCAACTATATGTATACATATATCCGCATATCCCCTCTCTCTTGAGCCTTCCTCCCACCGTCCCTAAGCCATCTCTTGTCACAAAGCATCAAGCTGTGCTATGCAGCAGATTCCAACTACCCATACATTTTACATTTGGTAGTCTATATATGTCAATGCTACTCTCTCACTTTGCGCCAGCTTCCCCTTAACACCCTGTGTCCTCAAGTCCGTTCTGTACATCTGCGTCTTGATTCATGCCCTGTCACTAGGTTCATCAGTACCATTTTTTTTTAGATTCCATATATGTCCATTTGCATATGGTATTTGTTTTTCTCTTTCTGACTTACTTCACTCTGTATGACAGACTCTAGGTTCATCCACCTGATTACAAATAACTCAATTTCATTCCTTTTTATGGCTAATATTGCATTGCATATATGTGCCACATCTTATTTTCATTCCTCTGTTGCTGGACATTTGTGTTGCTTCCATGCCCTGGCTATTGTAAATAGTGCTGCAATGAACATTGTGGTACATGTATATTTTTGAACTTTGGTTTTCTCAGGGTATATGCCCAGTAGTGGGATTGCTGGGTCATATGGTAGTTTTATTTTTAGCTTTTTAAGGGACCTCCATACTGTTCTCTATAGTGGCTGTACCAACTTACATTGCCACCAACAGTGAAAGAGGGTTCCCTTTCCTCCACACCCTCTCCAGCATTTATTGTTTGTAGATTTTTTGATAATGGCCATTCTGACTGGTGTGAGGTGATACCTCATTGTGGTTTTGATTTGCATCTCTCTAATGATTAGTGATATTGAGCAGCTTTTCACGTGCCCCTTGGCCATCTGTATGTCTTCCTTGGAGAAATGTCTGTTTAGGTCTTCAGCCCATTTCTAGATTGGGTTGTTTGTTTTTTTGATATTGAGCTGCATGAGCTGCTTGTGTATTTTGGAGATTAATACTTCATTGCTTTGTTTGAAAATATTTTCTCCCATTCTGAGGGTTGTCTTTTTGTCCTGTTTATGGTTTCTTTTGTTGTGCAAAAGTTTTCAGGTTTCATTAGGTCCCATTTGTATATTTTTTATTTTATTTCCATTATTGTAGGAGGTGGGGCAAAAAGGAGCTTGCTGTGATCTATGTCAAAGAGTGTTCTGCCTATGTTTTCCTCTAAGAGTTTTATAGTGCTTGGCCTTAGGTCTTTAATCCATTTTGAGTTTATTTTTGTGTATGGTGTTAGGAAGTGTTCTAATTTCATTCTTTTACAGGTAGCTGTCCAGTTTTCCCAGCACCACTTATTGAAGAGGCTGTCTTTTCTGCATTGCATATCCTTGCCTCCTTTGTCAAAGATAAGGTGACCATATGTGCGTGGGTTTATTTCTGGGCTTTCTATCCTGTTCCATTGATCTACATTTCTGTTTTTGTGCCAGTACCATACTGCCTTGATTACTGTAGCTTTGTAATACAGTCTGAAGTCAGGTAGCCCAATTCCTCCAGCTCTGTTTTTCTTGCCAGGATTGCTTTGGCTATTCGGGGTCTTTGTGTTTCAAAAAAATTTGTAAATTTTTTGTTCTAGTTCTGTGAAAAATGCCATTGGTAATTTGATAGGGATTGCAAGGAATCTGTAGATTGCTTTGGATAGTATAATCATTTTCACAGTGCTGATTCTTCCAATACAAGAACATAGTATATCTTTCCATCTGTTTGTATTGTCTTTGATTTCTTTCATCAGTGTCTTGTAGTTTTCTGTGTTCAGGCCTTTTGCCTCCTTAGGTAGGTTTATTCCTAGGTGTTTTATTTTTTTGTTGTTGTTGCAATGGTAAATGGGAGGGTTTCTTTCTGATTTTTTGTTGTTTGTGTATAGGAATGCAAGAAATTTATATGCATTAATTTTGTATCATGCTACTTTACCAAATTCGTTGATGAACTCTAGTAGTTTTCTGGTGTCATCTTTAGGAATTTCTATGTAGAGTATCCGGTCATCTGCAAACAGTGACAATTTTACTTCTTTTCCAATTTGTATTCCTTTTATTTATTTTTCTTCTCTGATTGCTGTGGCTACAACATCCATAACTATGTTAAATAATAGTGACGAGAGTGGGCAACCTTGTCTTGGTCCTGATCTTAGAGGAAATGCTTTCAGTTTTTCACCATTGAGAATGATGTTGGCTGTAGGTTAGTCATACATGTCTCTTATTATGTTGAGGTAAGTTCCTTCTATGCCCACCTTCTGGAGAGCTTTTATCATAAATGGGTATTGAATTTTGTCCAAAGCTTTTTCTGCAACTATTGAGATGATCATTTTGTTTTTATTCTTTACTTGTTAATATGGTGTATCACATTGATTTGGCTATGTTGAAGAATCCTTGCATTCCTGGGATAAACCCCACTTGATCATGGTGTATGATTCTTTAATATGCTGTTGGATTCTGTTTGCTAGTATTTTGTTGAGGATTTTTGCATCTAAGTTCATCAGTGATATTGGACTGTAATTTTCTTCTTTTGTGATATCTTTGTTTGGTTTTAGTATCAGGGTGATGGTGGCCTCGTAGAATGAGTTTGGGAGTGTTCCTACCTCTGCTCTATTTTGGAAGAGTTTGAGAAAGATAGGTGTTAGCTCTTCTCTAAATGTTTGATAGAATTCGCCTGTGAAGACATCTGGTTCTGGGCTTTTGTTTGTTGGAAGAATTTTAATCACAGTTTCAATTTCAGTGCTCATGATTGGTCTGTTTATATTCTCTATTTCTTCCTGGTTCAGTCTCAGAAGGTTGTGCTTTTCTAAGAATTGGTCCATTTCTTCCATGTTGTCCATTTTATTGGCATGTAGTTGCTTGTAGTAGTCTCTAATGATCCTTTGTATTTCTGCAAGGTCAATTTTTACTTCTCCTTTTTCATACCTAATTCTGTTGATTTGAGTCTTCTCCTGTTTTTTCCTGATGAGTCTGGTTAATGGTTTATATATATTGTTTATCTTCTCAGGGAACCAACCTTTAGGTTTATTGATCTTTGCTGTTGTTCCCTTCATTTCTGTTTCATTTATTTCTGATATGATCTTTATGATTCCTTTCCTTCTGCGAACTTTGGGTTTTTCTATTGTTGTTATTGTTCCTCTTGTTCTGTTCCTAATTGCTTTATGTGTAAAGTTAGGTTGTTTATTTGAGATTTTTCTTGTTTCTTGAGGTAAGATTATATAGGTATATACTTCCCTCTTAGATCTGCTCTTGCTGCATCCCATAGGTTTTGGGTCATTGTGTTTTCATTGTCATTTGATTCTAGGTATTCTTTTTATTTCCTCTTTGATTTCTTCAGTGATCTCTTGGTTGTTTAGTAGCATAACGTTTAGCCTCCATGTGTTTGGGTTTTTTTACAGTTTTTTTTCCTGTAATTGATATCTAGTCTCATAGTGTTGTGTTTAGAAAAGATGCTTGATATGATTTCAATTTTCTTAAATTTATTGAGGCTTCATTTGTGACCCAAGATGTGATCTATTCTGGAGAATGTTCCATGAACATTTCAGAAGAAAGTGTACTCTGTTGTTTTTGGATGGAATGCTCTATAAATATCAATTAAGTCCATCTGGCCTAATGTGTCATTTAAAGCTTGCGTTTTCTTATTTATTTTCTGTTTGGATGATCTGTCCATTGATGTAAGTGGGGTGTTAAAGTCACCTACTATTGTTGTGTTACTCTCAATTTTCCCTTTTATGGCTGTTAGCATTTGTCTTATGTATTGAGGTGCTTCTATGTTGGGTGCAGAGATATTTAGAATTGTTATATCTTCTTCTTGGATTGATCCCTTTATCATTAGGTAGCGTCATTCCTTGCCTCTTGTAAGAGTTTTTATTTTAAAGTCTATTTTTTCTGATATGAGTATTGCTACTCTGCTTTCTTTTGATTTCCGTTTGCATGGAATATTTTTTTCCATCCCCTCACTTTCAGTCTGTAAGCATCCCTACATCTGATGTGGGTCTCTTGTAGAAAGCATATATGTGGGTCTTGTTTTTGTGTCCGTTCAGCCAGTCTGTGTCTTTTGGTTGGGGTATTTAATCCATTTACATTTAAGGTGATTATTGATATGTATGTTCCTATTACTATTTTCTTAATTGTCTTGGGTTTGTTTTTGTAGGTCTTTTTTTCTCTGTGTTTCCTGCCTAGAGAAGTTCCTTTAGCATTTGTTGTAAAACTGGTTTGGTGGTGCTAAATTCCCTTAACTTTTGCTTGTCTGTAAAGCTTTTGATTTCTCCTTCGAACCTGAATGAGATCCTTGCTGGCTAGAGTAATCTTGTTTGTAGTTTCTTCCCTTTCATCACTTTAAATATATCTTGCCACTCTCTTCTGGCCTGTAGAGTTTTGGCTGAAAGATCAGCTGTTAACCTTATGGGGATTCCCTTGTATGTTATTTCTTACTTTTCCCTTGCTGCTTTTAATACTTTTTCTTTGTGTTTAATTTTTGTTAGTTTGATTAATATGTGTCTTTGCATGTTTCTCCTTGGATTTATACTGTATGCGACTCTCTATGCTTTCTGGACTTGATTGACTATTTCCTTTCCCATGTTGGGGAAGTTTTTGACTGTAATCTCTTCAAATACTTTCTCAGACCCTTTCTTTTTTTCTTCTTCTTCTGGGACACCTATAATTCGAATGCTGGTGCAGTTAATGTTGTCCCAGAGGTCTCTGAGACTGTCTTCTGCTCTGTGGCAGTTATTTCCACCATTCTATCTTGCAGCTCACTTATCTGTTCTTCTGCCTCAGTTATTCTGTTATTGATTCCTTCTAGTGTATTTTGAGTTTCAGTTATTGGTTTGTTCATTACTGTTTGTTTGCTCTATAGTTCTTCTAGGTCCTTGTTAAATGTTTCTTGTATTTTCTTTATTCTATTTCTGAGATTTTGGATCATCTTTAACTATCATTACTCTGAATTCTTTTTCAGGTAGTTTGCCTATTTCCTCTTCATTTATTTGGTCTTGTGGGTTTTTATCTTGCTCTTTTACTTGCAAGATATTTCTCTGTCTTCTCGTTTTGTCTAATTTACAGTATTTTTTCTCTCCATTCCCCAGGCTGCATGGTCGTAGCTCCCCTTGCTTCTGTTTTCTGCCCCAGTGGTGAAGTTGGTCGAGTGCCTTGCCTAGGCTTCCTGATGGGAAGGACTGCTGCTTGCATTCTTGTGGGTGGAGCTGAGTCTTTTCCTTCTGGTGAGCAGGGCCATGTCAAGTTGTGCTTTGGGGAGTCTGTGAGCTTAGTATGATTTTAAGTAGTCTGTTTGCTGATGGGTGAGTTTGTGTTCCTGTGTTTGTCGTTTTGTGTGAGTCATCCAATGATGGGGGCTGCTGGCAATTGGTTAAGGTTGGGTCTTGAATTCAGATAGAGGCCTGTGTGAGAGCTCTTGGTGATTAATCTCCCCTGGGGCCAGGAATTCTCTAGTGGTCTAGCATCCTGGACTCAGTGCTCCCACCCCAGAGCCTCAGACCCAACTTCTGTTCGAGGGACCAATACACCACAAGTCACTCATTCTGGCTTTAAAGGGGATAAAAAAAAAAAAAAAAAAAAAAAGACTAACAGAACCCCAGACAAATGGTTAAATAGTAAAATCAAACAAACAGAAGCAGAAACAAGGAAACATGCACACACACAAAAGAAACAACAACAGAACCAAATAAATCAAAAAGTGTGAGAACAACCAGATAAACAAAAGAACCCAAGAACGAAATCAAACAATTAAAAAGAAAACTGACAAAATCACAAAACCATAAAACAAACCAAAGCAGAGTGTCAACTGAGGAATGAAGCAAAGAAACAAATCAAACAGACAAAAACAATTAAAAAAAAAGAAAAGAAAAAAAAGTGTGAGTCTTTTTGAATTTTCCATTTTGAAGAATGTCATGACCTCATGGTTTTAACTGCATTTTCTTATTATTAATATAGGTGAACCTATTTCATATGTTAACTGGCCATTTGTAAATTCTCATTTGTTTATCCCCTCTTAAAGTTCCTGATTAGTGTCTTGCCTATCTTAACATTTGTTTATTTGTAATTTTTCTTTCTGACTTGTATGGATATTTTATATCTTTCAGGTATAGGCTCTATGCCTGCTCTCTGTGTCGCAAATAATTCCTTTTTATAATTTATTTGGCACTCTCTTAATAGTGTCTTTTAGTGAAAAAAATTAATTTTAATATATACAAATTTGCCAATACTTACTACTGGATTGTTTCCTTTGTCCTGTTTAAGAAACAGCTCACACCCCAAAATAATGAAGAAATTATCTTATAGAAAATTTAATGTTTTGCCTGTCATGTATCAATCTTTAACACTCTTGGATTAGCTTTTTGTTAATTCTATGAGAAAGGGAATCAAACATTTGTTTTTAATTCAGGTGTCTAATTAATAGGATAATTATTTGTCCTAACTCCTCATTACTTTGGTGGAATTATCAAATAATGCTCTTTCACTGCAAATTGTCCTAATATGGAAAGTAAAATATATGATCACCCTCCAACTGATCATCCTTTAAGTCATTAATCAACAGTTAGCTTTGTCTTAAATTCAGTTTCCACATATATATGGTTCTGTTCTTGGACTCTCTATTCTATTTAGAGGCATAATTGACTATTTTTGTACCAATATCAAACTGTTTTAAATTGGCTGTATAGGAAGTCCTATCATCTAATATAATAAATCAGTTTTTCCTCTCATTTTGTTCATCTTCAATACAGAGCTCTTCTTTTTCCTTTTCCTTTTCACATACAATTTAGATGCAATTTGTTAATTTTTAAAAAGTTCTGGTTTTAGTTGGTATTCATTGAATCTATAAATGAATTCACATATTCTAATTTGTAAGTAATGTTTATCCATTTATGTAAGTATCCGTGAGTCTTTCTAAATGGTACTTTACAGTCTTTTGTGTCGCTATCTTACAGTCATTAGTTTTATTCCTAGATATCTGATGTATTTACTACGATTTAGCTGGTATCTTCAGATTAATTTCATTAAGTATGTGTAAATGGCATAAAGAAATAAAATCTATTCTTTTTGAAATACAACAAATTTAGTTAATATCCAGAGATATGGAAAATATACAATTTTAAATATAAAACAAGAATAAATTGTTATGAAAAAGAACTAAACATTTTGGAAATAAAAGCTGTGATCATTGAAAGTTGTATGTGAGCTACAAGAAATATATGCTCATTCCAGAAAGCTGAAAAATTACTGAAAGGTATTTGAGAAGCTGGAAATATCACCCCATAAATTTACCACTCAAAGATTACTGCTGTTAATGTTTAAACGTATTTGTTTCTAGTCATTTCCTCTTCACATTTTTTACAAATTTCATCATACTGAGTATAAGATTTCTACCTGTTATTTTTCCAGAACATTTTAGGAAAAAGATAATTTGAGGTGCTATACTAGATACCTTTCCTGATAATTAATATATATTATTCACTGAGCTTTTCATACATAGAACTTTTTGGAACATTTTATGACAATGCTTTATATTAACAAGGAGTCCAGTTATATGGCTTGTGCTTGACTCTTTAACAATCTGGTGGTCCCTTCATTGTCTTCTTTTTCACATTAACTTTGGCAAAGATATGAGCATACACTTTCCTTTTCAATGTAGAGTGTTACTTTCATGCTTAATGCTTATGACTCTTATAATTACTCTTATAATAGATCCCCACTCTTATCAGAAATTTCAGCTCTGAGGTTAATAATCCCGCTTTATTTTTTTTGATCCTTACATGTTAACTTTGATAGTCAGCAGCTTCAATAAACTAATTTATTATTTCTCATATATCTGCATATTCTTTTGCATTTTGTAGGGAAATAACCAAATTGTATGATAATGTTAATTATTTTCTAATTAACATTATTGTTAGCATTATTTATTTATTTTTATTGCTGTTTATAACACCTAGATCTCTAGGACAATGTTAAAAAGAAACAGTAATAGTGGACATCTTTTTCTCCTCCCCAGTTTTATAGGAAAATGTTTCAGTGTTTCACCATTAAGCATAATTCTGCCATAGTTTTTTTTTTTTAACATATCCATTGTGAAATTAAAGAAATTCTCCTCTACTTATAGTTTAATAAATGTTTACTCATAAATAAATGTTAAATTTTTATCAAATTGCTTTTATTATCAATTGAACAATAATATGATTTTTCCCTTTTATTTGGTTAATAGAATGAATTGCATTGACTGAGGACAGGGGAGATTCCCAACCTCTTCTTTGAGGAACAATAAGAAGTCAAATGAAATGACTAAGGAGCTGGATGGTGACAAAAGAGACAATGAGACTTAGAAGTGTGGAGCAAGACAGTTTATCACTCACAACAGAGTAAACAGCAAAAGCTTATACATGGTAGCTCCAGTTCCACTGCGCCCAAGTCCCACTGTGTAAGGCAACCAGCCTAGATGATGGCTATACCCAGTGGGTTGTGCAGTAGCTGAGGAAACCAAGGTCAAGTGCTCAGCATCATTTGTAGCAAAAAACAAATAAACCAGTTTTGCTTCTCCAAGGATTAACCAGTTGCATGATAATCATGTTGTGGTCATCTCGACATATTTCATTGTCTATGTGGCTATTAAGAGGACTCAGAGTCAGAGGATGGCTAGGGCTCGCACCAAAGATATATAGGAGAGCTGGGCTCATGGAGGACTGCTTCTCTCAACCACTGAATTTTGTAAAAGGCCAATCTGAGAATCTATCTCTTTTAGTAGAATATAGTTAGGTACATCTAATGTTACCAAAGATATAATTGAGTTTATATCTGCTATCTTAATTTGTCCTATTTGACACAACTTTTTACATTTATTACTTATTTCCTTCTCTCTTGTCTTTTTACAAATTAATCAAATTTTAATCTCCTTTTTCTCTATTGATCTTTTAATTATACATTTTAGAACTATTTACAGGAGTTATCCTGGAGATAAATCTTTGATTCATTTCAGTCAATTAAAAATTATTAGTTTTACTACTTCCTTGATGCTTTTAGATATTTAGAAATTCTTCTCTATTTTGCCTCCTCCAAATAATCTTGTTATTGTTGCCATGCATTTTTTTTTTTTTACTTTTTTAATTGAAATATAGTTGGTTTACAATATGATAATAGTTTCAGGTGGACAACATAGTGATTCAATATTTTTATAGATTATACTCCAATTAAAGTATTACAAAGCAATGGCTCTATTTCCCTGTGCTGTACAATATATTCTTGTTGCTTATTTAGTTTATACATAGTAATTTGTGACCCTTAATCCCATACCCCTATCTCATGCCTCCCCCCTTCCCTCTTCCCATGGGTAATCAGTATTTTGTTCTCTGTATCTGTGAGTCTGCTTCTGTTTTGTAATATACATCTGTTTGTTTTATTTTTTAGATTCCACATATAAGTGAGGCCATAAAAGATTTGTCTTTCTCTGAGTTATTTCACTGAGCAAAGTACTCTCTAGGTGCATCCACATTGTTGCAAATGGCAGAATTTTATTCTTTTTATGGCTGAGTAATATGCCACTGCATAAATATACCACATCTTCTTTACCCATTCATCTGTTGATGGACACATGTTGCTTCCATATCTTGCCTATTGTAAATTTGTAAATAATGATACTATGAACTTTGTGGTATGTATATGTTTTCAAATTAGTGTTTTCACTTTCTTTGGATATATAACCAGCAGTGGAATTGCTTGATCACATGGTCATTCTATTTTTAGTTTTTTGAGGAACCTCCTTACTGTTTTCCATAGTGGTTGCACCAATTTACAATACCATCAACAGTGTACTAGGGTTCCTTTTTCTCCACATCCTTGCCAACATTTGTTATTTGTAGACTTTTTGATGATAGCAATTTGACAGGTATGAGGTGATATCTCTTTGTGGTTTTGTTTTGTATCTCTCTGATGATTAGCGATGTTGAGCATTTTTTCCTTGTCTGTTAGCCATCTGTATATTTTCTTTATTTTGCATACCATGCATTAGTTTGTGTAATGAACAATGTTATGTATTCATTTAAGTTTTAACACCCCTAACAAATTGTAGTTTTGTACTGTTAATGGTCATGTAATTTAATTTTTTTATTTAGGTGAAAGTCACATGACATAAAATAAGCCTTTTTAAAGTAATCAACTCAGTAACAGTTATTGCATTCTAGTTCCCAAATATTTTCATCACCCCAAAGAAACCCTGTACCCAATGAACAATCAGTTCTCCTATCCTCCTCCTTCCTGTGGCAAGCACTACTAGGAAATTCTGCCTCTATGAATTTACATATTTTGAATATTTTATATGTGAAATAATATAATTTGTGGGGTTTTATATCTGGCTTCTCCACCTAGCATAATGTTTTCAAGGTTCATCCACATTTTATCATGTATCAGTACTTCATTCATTTTTATGGCTGAATAATATTGCATTGTATGGATATACCACATTTTATTTATTTATTCATCTGTTGACGGACATTTGGATTGTTTTCACCTTTTGGCTGTTTGGTGCTGCTATAGACATTTTTGTAATGTATTTGTTTTAGTATCTTCCTCAGTTCTTTTGGGAATATATCTAGGAGTGGACTTGCTGGGTCATATGACAATTCTCTTTTTAACCTTTTGAGAAGCTGCAAATTTTTTCCATACTGACTGAATCATTTTACAATCTCACAAGTAAGGTACAAGAGTTCCAATTTCTGCATGTCTTTGCCAACAAAGATGTGCATTTTCCATTTTTTAAAATTATAGCCATTTTAGAGAGTGTGAAATAGGTCCTCACTCTAGTTTTGACTTGCATTTCCCAATGACAATAATGTTCAGCATCTTTCCATATGCTTGTTGGATATTTGCATATCTTCTTTGGAAAAATATCTATTCAAGAACTTTGCCTATTTTAAAATTATGTTTTTGTATTTTCATGTTTGAATTGATATTCACTTTAATTTACTCATTAATCTTTTTCTTATCCTTTATTTTTTCTTGCATTTGCATATTTTTATCTGGAATTGCCTTACTCTTTTTCTGAGGACGTTTCTTTAATATTTCTTTTTTTTTTTTTTTGTTCAACCAACAGGCTTTTATTACCAGGCACCACTGGCTGGCCTGGGACACCTGGAGACAAATAAGCCTTGTTTCCTGCCCTCTGTTCATCACAGCAAGACATCTGTGATCCATTTTACAGGTGAGAGAAACAGTAGGAAAGATGAGAACGGACTTGTAGGAACAGAAGTGGGATCCATTTCTTTTTTTTTTAATTCACGATTTCTGATGGAAAATTTCCTCAATCTTTTTATGAAAGTCTTCTTGCTTTATTGAAATATAGTCAATGCACATTATTATGTTAGTTTTAGATTACTACCTAGTGATTTGACCTTTACAGACTTTACAAAATGATCACTATGATAAGGCTAGTAATCATCTGTCTTTGTATAATATACAAAGTTATCATAGTATTATTGACCATATTTTTAGGCAGTGTGTTATATCCCCATGGCTTACTAATTTTATAACTGGAAGTTTGTACTTCTTAATCATCTTCACCTATTTCACCCAACTCTCCACCCCCTCCCCTCTGGTAACCACCCATTTGTTCTCTGTATCTATGAGTCTGTTTTTTGATTTGCTTTGTTTGTTTTGTTTTTTGAGTCCATGTATAAGTGAGATCATACAGTTTTTGTCATTCTCTGACTTATTTCATTTAACATGGTACTCTCTAGATCCATCCATGTTGTCACAAATGGCAAGATTTCATTTTTTTTATGGCTGAGTAATATTACATTATGTATATATACATACATGAAAAACAACTTCTTTATTGATGGAAAATTAGGTTGCTTCTGTGTCTTAGCTATTGTAAATAATACTGCAATAGACATTGGGGTACATATATCTTTTCAAATTAGTGTTTTCATTTTCTTTGGTAAACATCCAGTAGTAAAATTGCTAGATTGTATAGTAGTTCATTTTTAGCTTTTTGAGGAAACTCCCTACTATTTTCCATAGTGGCTGCACCAATTTACAATTCCACTAACAATGCACGAGTTCTCTTTTCTCCACAACCTCTCCAACACTTGTTATGTGTTGTCTTTTTGATTATAGTCATTCTGAAATGTGGGAGATGATATCTCATTGTAGCATTTCACTTAAGATTAGTGATGTTGCGCATCTTTGTATGTCCCTCTTGGCTATCTGTATGTGTTCTTTGGGAAAATATCTATTGAGGTTGTGTGAACATGGTTTTATTTCACCTTTGCTTTTTTTTTAACCAGGATATTTTTACTGGGATAGAAATCCAAGTTAGCTTTTTTTTTCTTTCAAGCTTTTAAGGACTCTTTCATTCATTCATTCTTTTTCTTTTTCTTTCCTTTTTGTCTCTTACAAAGCCAGTTATCAGTCTTATTGTTGTCTTTTTATGCTAATATGTTCTTTTCTCTCTAAGAAAACTTTTAAGATAGTCTCTTTGTCTTTTAGCACTTTATGGCCTATTAGGTGGTTTTCCCATGTAACTATCCTGCTTGGTTTTCATTGAGATTCTTAATTAAATCCATGGTTTGGTATTTTGAATCATTTTAGAAAAAAAAATTGGCCAGTATCTTTTCAAATATTCTGCTCATTCTCTTTCTCCTCTCCTTCTGAGAAGCCAATTCTCATGTTAGAACATTTGAGTGCATTCCACAACGTTTCTGAATTTGTGTTATTTTCTTCCTCTCTTTGGATTGATTCACCTTTAGTATTTTCTATTTATCTGTCTAATTTTGTCTTCTGCTGTGTCAAATTTTTTGTAAATCCATGTACTAAACTCATTAATATCTGATAGATTCCCATTTGCTGCTGAAATCTACCATCTTTTCATCTATTTTAACCATTTTATCTTCTACATATGAATAAATTAGTCATAGTAACTTTAATGCTAACTCTTATATCTGGAATAGCTGTAAGTCTATATTTATTGTATGTTTTTTCCTGATTATTGGTAGTGTGGTTTTTGTATAACTAGTAATTTTTATTATATTCTGAATTATATGTATGTGAGATATATATATATATATATATGTATATATGGAATATATATATATCTATATCTATATATATATATATATATATCTCACGCTTTCTTCTGTTAGGTATATAGGGTGGGATACTGATCACCTAATTCCCTTAGAATCTAAGCTTCTCAAGGACAGACTGCAATTTATTAATCCTTAATAAACCTTAATAAAGGTTTATTATTTATCCTTAATAATCCTTAATAAACCTTTTATTTACCCTCGTTCTAAGTGCATTATTCTCAAGGCTTTCACTTGAATATCTGACACATCTTTTCTTCCTCAGTACTGAAAAAAATATGGGGATTAAGACCTAAAGAGTTTTCTTCTAGCAACCTCTGGTCTTTGACATAAACATCTTGAAGGTTTGGCACAAATTTTGAGACTGACAATTATTTTCTATGTGTTTTCTTACTTTCCAGTTTGTCCTGCCAGCCTTGCTTAAATATCAAAACATCTCCTGCTATCTCTGCCCCTAGCAGCAGTCTTCTCCAAGGGCTAAAGCCCACATCCTTGGCCTCTATAAGTGCCTAGAGTCAATTTTCCCAGGTGAGAGGTGATTGTATATCCTCAATTGTGATTTATACCTTCCTCTACAAATTCATCTCTTTCATGTGTTGATTTCTGTGCTTGTCTAACTCGTTGGTATTTTTGCTCAAAGCACTGTGAAACTGCATATCTCACTCTGCCTTTGAGATATTTTTAGACTGTTTTTTTCAATTGAGGTTTTTAATTGATATATATGTATACATGCACATATACATATATCAACAGATATACATTATGAGATACATATATAATGTGTATATACACACACACACACTCCATAAGTGCACACCTCAGTGAAGTTTTACATATGTATATGTTTTTAAAATCACAAAATGGATCAATACTTAGAACATGTCCAAGACTCCAGAACTTATGTATTTTCTGATTTAATATTCTCAGAACACAAATGAACTTAGATATTTATGTCCCTTCCCATTAAATTCCCTCAGAACCCAAGATCCTAATTCACCTTTCCATTTTATAAACCCATAGACAATCACTATTTTGACATATATTTGTTTTGACTATTCTTAAAGTTAACATCAATAAAATAATACGTACACATTAATTTTTCATTTTATTAACCTAATGTACATTTTATAAAATATAATGTACATATATAATATAATATAATATATATCATATTGTATGAGTAGACATTAATTTATACTCCTTTTGACAGACATTAGGTTGTTTCTAATTTTAGACTGTTATGAATAAAGTTTATCTGACCATCCTTATATATGACATTAGTGGACATACGTTCTCATTTCTCTTGAGGATATACTTATGAGTGGAGTTTCTAGTTCATAAGATCAGCATGTTTGGCTTTAGTATATACTGCAAAACAGTTTTTCAAAGTTGTTGCCCCAGTTTATATTCCCAACAGCAATTCCATGTATTTATATCCTCACAAATACTTGAGAGGTTTTTTTTTTTTTTTTTAATTTATTTATTTATTTTTGGCTGTGTTGGGTCTTCGTTTCTGTGCGAGGGCTTTCTCTAGTTGCAGCAAATGGGGGCCACTCTTCAACACAGTGCACGGGCCTCTCACTGTCGCGGCCTCTCCTGTTGCAGAGCACAGGCTCCAGACACACAGGCTCAGTAGTTGTGGCTCATGGACCCAGTTGCTCCACGGCATGTGGGATCTTCCCAGACCAGGACTCGAACCTGTGTCCCCTGCATAGGCAGGCAGATTCTCAACCACTGTGCCACCAGGGAAGCCCTACTTGAGAGTTTTAATCTTTAAAAACATTGGTCATTCCAACAAGTGTGTTGTCATATCTCATGATGTCTAATGATGTTGAGTACCTTTTCAAATGCTTATTAGTCATTTTGGTTTTCTGTTTCTTCAGTGCTTGTTTAAGTATTGTGCCTATTTTAAAAAATTGGGTGGTATTTTACTGGCCGGTAGAAACTTTTAAAAATTAATTCTGGTGATAAATCCTTGGATATCTTCTCCCAGTCAGTGACTTGCCTTTTTTTAGTCATAATGACATCATTTGATGGACATAGAAGTTCTTAATTTCATTAAAGTTCAATTTATCAATGTTTTTCTCTTATGGTTAATGCTTTTTTTTGTCCAATTTAAAAAAACACTTAAACATTCTTATAAATTCTTTGTTGAGTTTGTTTTGCTTTTCACATTCTTTTTTATAATCCATCTCATATAAGTATAATTCTTTTGCCTACTGTCCAGCCTAATTATTCAGCTATTTTTTTTTTTTTTAGAAATCAGCTTATTTAAGGACTCATAAGTATCCAGTTTTGTCACTCTGAGCCTTTACAATCTCCCTTCCTCACTTTGATAATTTCCTCATGTGGCAGCCATTCTCCACCTGGACCAAGCACTGACTCTTAGATTATGTCCAGAATTGGCAAATTCACAGAGGGAGGGGAGAAATTGCTTCCAATCATTAGGAAACTTCTGGATTGTTTTCCCTTCTCTGGAATTTCTACTGAACTTCAAAAAAAATAAAGATTACTATAAAATGGAGAAAATAAAAATCATGTCTTCTGTTTCTAGCAAACCTTTAGACTAAATATCATTAAAAAGTTTTTTCCCACTTAATCACCAAGAAAACTGTTAATATTAGATAGATAGATATAGACAAATAACTGAATAAATACATATATATTGAATTAAATTTGTAGTTGAGATAGAAGGTAGAATGTAGGTGAAATCCTTTGTAACCAAAATTGCTTGAAGACATTAGACAGCAAACACACACACACACACAAAGAGTAGAATAAAGTAAATAATTACATAACAGTCCAAATTAATAATCATGTATATTTTCTTAATGATACCAGATCATTAAGAGAGTTAAAAAGCAAACTGCCAAATTAGAGAAGATATAAGACAAAGGCTTCATATCCAGACTATATTAAAATATATAATAGAGTGAACCAACTAATCCAAAGTTATTCTTTGAAAACAATAATCAATTTAATAACCTCCTGGGAAGATTGATCAATAAAAATAGAAAAGGCACATTACAAGTATGCTAGAAGAAAAAGAAATATATAGATACATCCTACTGACTATGAAAAAAGGTATCCACTGAATTTATAGCCAATACATTATAAAATTCAGGTGAAATATATAATTCTTGCAAAATTACAATTTCTAAATCCCAGATGACTTCTTAGACTTTCACCTGCTCCCAAATACCACAAAGCCCTTTGAAGACCTTAATCCTGATGATTCTACTTCCTCTCTTGTGAGTTATTAATATCCAGTTTTTAAAAATTCTAGCAGTTTCAAACTTTTCATTTTGGAATGATTTTACAAGAAAGTCTCCTGAGTGACTCAAAGAGCTTCTCAATGACAATTGTTAGAATTTTCATGTATTTCCCCATTCTCCATTTTTGAAGCATTTGTGAGTGTGTTGCAGACATAATGCCTAATTATACCTTAGATATTCAGTGTGAATTCAATAAAAACATAATCACAGTACAACCATCAAAATCTTAAAATTGAAATTAATGCAATAATGCCATATATACACACACTTTATTCACATTTATTATTGTTGCAATAATGACCTTTATAGGTTCAATATTCAATGCTGACTCACTTGCTTCATTCAGTAGTCTTGTTTCTCCAGTCCCCCCAGTACAGAGAAATTGCTTGGTCTTTTCTTATCTTCATGACTGGAACATTTTTTAAAAGAACAGGCCAACTGCCTTGCCAAATGTCTCTCAGTTTGAGTCTGATTTTTCCCTAAGGTTATGTAACATTGGAAAGTTGTGCAACTATGACAGGAGTACTACATTGTATCCTATCAATAGGTGCATGATGTCAATACATCCCATTAGTGGAGATGATAAATTTTACCACTGGATTAATTAGTGTCTGCCAGTTTTCTCCAATATAAATTTAATGAATAAGTATTTCAAATTTATTAATTAATAAGTGATTATTCTAGCTCTCATTCTATTGTAAGATAAAGATTTTTCTCTCTGCCATTTATTTATGTATTCAGTTACTTACATATCAGTATGGATTCATGGATTTCTATTTTTTAATCACTTACAATCCCTATCATTATTTAATTTGATGGTCAAATTGCCACATAATTGAACAGTAGGAGTCCCTTCAATCTGACTTATTCCTTGAGCACCTTTTAATTTACAGGCACAATAAGACGTTCCAGGGCTGATCTTATTCTTTTCTCCAGTCCAGCCCCAGAATGAATTATTTCTCCAAACTCTGCTGGTATCATTTAGCAGGGAATGCTATTTGAAAACCAAGATTTGGATATCACGTTTGCTTGTTGCTCTTGGGGTACCAGTAGGTTTCTTTCAGAGGACAAGGTAAGAAAATATATCTGTGTATGGACACATACACAATACACTATATCTATATGCATATGTATATATCTAAAAATCATAAAGTTCATAGCAATAACTCCAATTACAGTCTTACACCATAAGGTTTAATTTAGTTTACTCCTTTCCATATGTGTAACTTTCTTCTCTGACAGAGAAAAGCCTGTGTCATTATTCATTACATATTTATTTATTTGCTCAGTTGCTTTATAATTAACTTTTCTGCCAGTTGAATCTCTCAGGTGTTGCTGATTTTGTGGGTTACCATTTGCCAAATGGGAAACTTCCAGTCATGCAAGCCTCAATGGACTACATTATATGAGCTCCAGGGAGAAAAAAAAAGGAAAACAGGAATCTATCTTGTTCTTAATCTGCAGTGAAAGATAGTTATTATTCTAAACAATCTTATTTGCCAATATATTTGCTCAAAATTTCTTCTGGCATTCTATAACTTCTGAAGTCATTTAACTTTTGCACAAAGGATATTCTTTAGAATTTTCTTCATATGATGGCATGTTCGTGGTAAACTATTTAAGTTTGTGGGGTTTTCTGCAAACATCTTGATTCTCATGCTTAAAAGATAGATAGTTTTACTTGTTATAGTAATTTAGGTTGACAGTAGTTTTGTTTTGACACATCACTGACTATTACATACATCACTTAATATTACATAACCTTCTGACTTCCATTGCTGATGTTGAGAAGTTGACATTTGGTCAAATAATAGTCTTCAATTAATTAATAATATTTTTAAATTTAATATTCTTTGTCAAGGATCTATCTTTTCTTTTTGTCTGCTTATATAATCATATCTATTTCATTGGCATTGCAGTTCTCACTATGATGGAGGAGTGTATTTCCTTTTTGCTTTCCTGCTTAAAATGTTATTAGGTAACTTAGATCCAAACATTCCCATCTTTACAAATGTTGCAAATATTTTGAATACTAGAAAATATTTGAACACTATTTTTCCCCATTCCCTTTTTTGTTTGAGTTTTAATTAGATATACATTAGAACTTCCTATATATCCCCCATGTAATTTAACATGTCTATCACATTTGCCATCTCTTTACATCTCTGTGCTATGTTTATGCTATATCTTCCTCTTTATTTATCCTCTGTTTAGCTGTATCTAATCTATGTAACCACTCTTTGAGATTTTATTTCAATTATATCTATCATCTCTAGAAGTCATATTTTTATTTATTCATTTATTTATTTTGCTGCAATGGGTCTTAGTTGCGGCATGTGGGATATTTTGTTGTGGCATGCAGGCTTCACTTTAGTTGTGGTGTGCGAGCTCCAGAGCATGCAGGTTCAGTAGTTGTGGCATGTGGGCTCCAGAGCATGTGGGCTCAGGAGTTGTGGCACACAGCCTCTCTAGTTGTGGTGCGTGGGCTCTAGGGCATGTGGCCTTGGTTGCCCCAAGACATGTGAGATCTTAGTTCCCCACTCAGGGATCAAACCCACTTCCCCTGCATTGGAAGTGGGATTCTTAAACACTGGACCACCAGGGAAGTCCCAAGAAGTCATATTTTTAATGTCTTTTTAAGGATGTTTATTTTTTCTTTATATTCTCTTGTCCTTTTTATGAATTCAAGACTTAATGTGGTTTAAAAATATTCAATGTAGGCACTTTATATACTGATATGATATTTCAATATTGAAGTATTTATCATTCTATTGTCTTTTTAGTGGTGTTCATTAATGATGACTTATTTTTGTGTGTGTTTATAATTTTGAAAGTAAATATTTTCTCTGGAAACTTATCTGGGGTATGCTTTGTGTCCTAGGCTAAAGCTGCATTTTTCTAGAGGACAAAGAGGGGATTTTTGTTTGCTTCTGTCAGTCCTCTCTTGGGCACTATCTTAAATCATTATAAATGAAATTCTCCTCTATACATTTTAAAGATCCTCACAAGAAATAATATTACAGATAGATTTAAACTTGTATAAATTCTATCTTATTAGAAATTCTCAGGGAAGATTATTTTTCTATCAACTCAGGATGAGTAATGAGACAAGCAAATTTATTCTTTATCCCATTCTTTGCAGCTTATTTGTCATTCAACCCTTTGGGATTTCTGTTTCATGTTTGGGCTGCTATTGGATGTGCTGATCTGGTAGTACCCAAGGCTATATATAATTTTAGCCTTCTGAGAACACTAAAGCAAGGTGACAAGTTCTTCAGGGCTTGGCATAAACCTTCAAGTAAAGCCAGTATGGTGATTAATTATTTCTCAAGCTTGAAGCTTTATTTTGACCACTGAAGATGTCTTCCTTTCAAGGAATTCTGGAAATTCATTTAAACAGAAATACAGGTATTAGCATTTTGGTTGCTTTGAATGGGAGAGTTGTTTGTTATATTTAGTCCACCAATGGCTAATAAACAAAGACCACATTCAACTCAATGTTCTTTCTACTAATTTCATACAAATAGTTGACTAAGACATTCCCCCCATGTTCTGTTTGTTCATATTCTTTTGTCTTGGAATTCAAGCTTATCCCTATTTTGTTCAGAAACTATCTTCATAGTCTTATTTCCTTTTCATCCATCTTATATAACCTGCACCCCAGCAAGACAGCTATTGTGAGTTCCTGCAAACTATTTCATGTCACATACCACAAAGCATTTGGGCTGGAAGAGGGTTGAAGATGGTGGAGCAGGAAAACCCTTAGCTCAACTCCTCCCCAAAACATACCAAAACTCTAACTACATGTAGAATAACTCTCTCTGAGAATGACCTGAAGACTGTCAGAACAACTCTTCTACAACTAAGATATAAAAATATACACATCAAGATGAGTAGAAGGGGAAGAAAAGTGATATAATCAGGCACTATACACCAGCAGGCAAACCTGAAGAGAAAGGGGATATCACAAGGAGTGAGGGTTTTGAGCCCCATATTTGGCACCCCAGCCCTGGAGTTAAGCACTGAGAAAACAAGCCCACTTAATTGGTTTTGAAAACCAGTGAGGTTTACAACCAGGAGAACTGGAGGTCTGTAGAAAACCATGATTCCACTGTTAAGGGATAAGCACATAAACTTACTTGCTCCCAGTCCCAGCACAGAGACAGCAGATTGAAAATCTCCTGGTGCTCTAGCCAGCTTGTTCAGACCACACAGGACAACACTTATCCCATACAGGGCTCAGCTCCCAACTATCACCCACCTCACGAAGGCAGCAGAACTGGAGCAGCCCCAGCCAAAAACAGAGTCTAGCTCTAGCCTCTCTAGCTCCAGCCCTGCCCTCCACCAAAGTGGTGGACACAAGGGAACCCAAGAGAAACCCTGGCTCTCACTGGGCTCTGGATCTAGCTCTCGTGACTCCAGCTTACTTCTGCCTAGGTGGTGGCATCCAGTGCATCCTGGGATAAACCCTGACCCACACTGGGCTCTGTCTCTGTTTTCCCCTGGTTTCAGCCCACTCCTATGAAAGGAATGGCTCCAGTGAATCCCAGAAAAAAACCCAATCCATGCTCACTTCAGCTCTAGCCCTCACTTCAAAACCACTGGTCACATATAGACTGTATAGGGATGGTCCTGAACAAGAGCAAACTGTCAGGACTGGGATAGGTACCTGTTTTACCTAATTTCATAGAGACAAATAGAGAAAGTCAAACAAAATGAGAATATAGAGGAATATGTTCCAAATGAAAGAATAAGATAAAACCCGAATGAAGTGGAGATAAATAATTTAACTGATGAAGAGTTCAAAAAATCAGTCATAAAAAAGCTCACTGATCTCAGGAAAAGAATAGAGGAACACACTGAGAACTTCAACAAAGAATTAGAAAATATAAAAAAGAACCAGCCAGAACTGAAGAATACAATAACTGAAATGAAAAATACACTGGAGGAAATCAACAGCAGATTAGGTGATATAGAAGAACACATAAACAACCTGGAAGAGAGAATAGTGGAAGTCACTCAATCAGAACAACAATTTGTGTTTTTGTTTTTTTTTTTTAATTTAAAAAATGAAGATAGTTTAAGGGACTTCTTGGACAACATAAAGCATACTTAACAGTCACACTTATAAGAGTCTCAGAAGGAGAAGGGAGAGGAAAAGGGACAGAAAATAGATTTGACGGAATAATTGCTAAAAACTTCCCTAACCTAGGAATGGAGACACATCCAGTTTGGGAAGCACAGAGAGTCCCAGACAAGATGAACCCAAAGAGATCCACACCAAGATATATCTTAACTAAAATGGCAAAGTTAAAGAGAGAATTTTAAAGGCAACAAAAGAAAAAATGTGTCATATACAAGGGAAACCCCCTAAGGCTATCAACTGATTTTTCAGCAGAAACTTTGCATATGAGAAGAGAGTGGCATAATATAGTTAAAGCCCTGAAAGTAAAAAAAACAAAAAAACAAAAACAAACCTACAACAAAGGATATTTTACCCAGCAAGGGTATCATTTAGAATTGGAGAGATAAAGAGTTTCTCAGACAAGAAAAATTAAAAGAGTTCATCACCACTAAGCCAGGCCTATAAGAAATGTTAAATGGTCTTCTTTAAGTGAGAAAGAAAAGACCATAACAATAACTCATGGCAGACAAAGCAGACTTTAAAACAGTGTCTATAACAAAATAAAATAAAGGGATCAATCCAAGAAGAAAATGTAACGTTAATAAACATATATGTGTCTACCATAAGAGCACATAAATATGTAAAGAAAATATTGATAAAGGGAGAAATTGGCAATATTATAATAATGGTAAGGGAATTTAATACCCTACTTAGGATAATGAATAGACTGTCCAGAAATAAAATCAATAAAGAAGCAGTCACTTTTAAATGACACATTAGGCCAGATTGACTTAATAGATATTGGCAGAACATTCCACCTCAAATCAGCAGAATACACATTCTTTTCAAGTGCATATGGAACATCCTCAAGAATAGATCACATGATAAGCCACAGAAGAAGTCTCAATAAATTTAAGAAATTTGAAAATGTATCAAGCAACTTTTCCAATCACAACCATTGAAACTAGAATCAATTACAGGAAGAAAACTGAAAGAAAAAACAACACATGGAGACTAAACAACATGTTACTACAAAAGCAATGGGTCAATGGAGAAATTTAAAAATACCTTTAAACAAATAAAAATAAGAAAAACAACTTTTCAAAATGTATGGGACACAGCAAAACCAATTTTAAGAGGAAAGTTTATAGTGATACAGGTCAATCACAAGAAACAAGAAAAATCCCAAATATACAACCTAACCTTCAACATAAAGGAATTAGAAAAAGAAGAAAAAACAACACCCAAAGTTAATAGAAGGAAGGAAATAATAAATATCAGAGTAGAAATAAAAGAAGCAAAGACCAAAAAAAAAAATAGTAAAGATCAATAAAACTAAGAGGTGGTCCTTTGAAAAGATAAACAAAATTGATAAACCTTCAGTCAGACTCATCAAGAAAAGAAAGAAAGAGGACCCAAATAAAATTAGAAATGAAAGAGGAGACATTACAACCAATATCACAAAAATATAAACAATCATAACAGAATACTATGAACAATTACATGCCAAAAAATTGGGCAACCTAGAAGAAATGGATAAATTCCTAAAAACATTACAATATACAAATACTGAATAAGAAAGAAATGGAAAATCTGAACAGACTGATTAATAGTAATGAAACTAAATAATAATAATAATAACCTCTCAAAAAACAAAAGTCCAGGACCAGATAGCTTTCTGGGGGAATTCTACCAAACACTTAAAGAAGAGTTAATACTTACCCTTCTCAGACTATTTCTTCAAAAAAATTGAAGAGGAGGGAACAGTTCCAAACTCATTCTATGGGGAGAGCATTACCTTGATGTCAAAACCAGACAAAAACACTACAAAAAAAAAAAAATTACTAGCCAAAACCCTGATGAACATAGATGCAAAAATTCTCAATAAAATATTAGCAAATTGAATTCAAAAATACATTTAAAAAATCATACATTATGATTGGACAGAGACTTATTCCAAGGATGCAAGGATGATTCAATATCCACAAATCAATCAATGTGATGTGCAACATTAACAAAGGATAAAAATAATATGATCATCTCAATAGATGCAGGAAAGAATTTGGCAAAATTCAACACCATTCATGATAAAAATTCTCGACAAATTTGGTAGGAGTTAATGTACCTCATATAATAGAGGACATTTATGACAAACCCTCAGCTGATGTCATACTCAATGTTAGAAAGCTAAGAGCTTTCCTCTAAGATGAGGACCAAGACAAGGATGCACGCTCTTACCAGTTCTATTTAACATAGTAATGGAAGTCTTAATCACAGCAATCAGATAAAAGGCATCCAAACTGCAAGGGAAAACGTTAAACTGTCACTATTTGCAAGCAACATGATAATATATGTAAAATACCCTAAAGTCTCAACTAAAAAGCTATTAGAACTAATAAATGAATTCAGTAAAGTTGCAGAATACAAAATTAATACACTAATCTGTTGTATTTCTAAATACTAATAATGAACTATCAGAAAGAAAAATCAAAAAACAACCTCATTTACAATTAAATCAAAAGAAATAAAATGCTTAGGAATAAATTTAACCAAGGAGATGAAAGACCTCGTCTCTGAAAACTGTGAAACATCAATGAAAGAAATTGAAGATGATACAAATAAATGGAAAGATATTCTGTGGTCAGAGATTAGAATAATTAATATTGTTAAAATGTACATAGTACCAAAAGCAACCTGCAGAATCCATGCAATTTCTATCAAAATACCAATGGCATTTTTCACAGAATTTGAACAAATAATTTTAAAATTTGTATGGTAATACAAAGACTCCAAATAGCCAAAATAATCTTGAGAAAGAAGAACAAAGCTAGAGCTATCACACTGACTTCAAATTATAGGACAAAACTATAGTAATCAAAACAGTGTTGTGCTGGCACAAAAACAGACACATAAATCAATAAAATAGAATACAGAGCCCAGAAATAAACCCACACTTATATGATCAATTAATCTATGACAAAGGGGGAAAGAATATGTGATGAGTATAAAATACAGCCTCTTCAATAAATGAGGTTAGGAAAACTGGATAGCTACATGCAAAAGAATCAAACTGGACTACTTTTCCACACCACACACACAAAAAAGCTAAAAATGGATGAAAAACTTAAATGTAAGACCTGAAACCATAAAACTTCCAGAAAAAAACTGGCAGGATGCTCTTTGACATTAGTCTTAGCAATATGTTTTGGATCTGTTTCCTCAGGCAAGGTAAACATAAGCAAAAATAAATAAATGGGACTACATCAAACTAAAAATATTTTCACAGCAAAGGGAACTGTCAACAAAATGAAAAGTCCTACTACTGAATGGGAGAAGATATATGCAAACAATATATCTGATAACGGGTTAATATCCAAAATATACAAAGAACTAATATAAAACAACATCAGAAAATTGATTGTTGGTAAGGATGCAGAGAAAAGAGAATCCTTGTGCACTGCTGGTGGAAATGTAAATTGGTGCAGCTACAATGGAAAACTATGGCATTTCCTCAAAAAGTTAAAAATAAGGGAATTTCCTGGTGGTCCAGTGGTTAAGACTCAGTGCTTTCACTGTCATGGCCTGGGTTCAAGCCCTGGTGGGGAAACTAATGACCCTACAAGCTGTGCAGTGCAGCCAAAAGAAAAAAAAAAAGAAATAGAAATACAATGCAAACCAGTAATTCCACTCTTGGCTATTTATCCAAAGAAAGTAAAAACACTAATTCAAAAAGATCTATGCACCCCAATGTTCATAGCAGCTTTATTTACAATAGCCAATACACAGAAGCAACCTAAGGGTCCATCAATAGATTAATGGATTCAAATATGGTATATATACTATGGAATATTACTCAGCCATAAGAATGAATGAAATCTTGACGGAGGAGAGAAGATGGCGGAAGAGTAAGACGCGGAGATCACCTTCCTTCCCACAGATACAGTAGAAATACATCTACACGTGGAACTGCTCCTACAGAACACCCACTGAACGCTGGCAGAAAACGTCCGACCTCCAAAAAGGCAAGAAACTCCCCCCGTACTTGGGTAGGGCAAAAGAGAAAAAAGAAATAACAGAGACAAAAGAATAGGGACGGCACCGGCACCAGTGGGAGGGAGCTGTGAAGGAGGAAAGATTTCCACGCACTAGGAAGCCCCTTCGCGGGCAGAGACTGCGGGTGGCAGAGGGGGGAAGCTTCGGAGCCACGGAGGAGAGCGCAGCCACAGGGGTGCGGAGGGCAAAGCTGAGAGGATCCCGCACGGAGGAGTGGTGCAGACCAGCACTCACCAGCCCGAGAGGCTAGTCTGCTCCCCCGCCGGGGCGGGCGGGGGCTGGGAGCTGAGGCTTGGGCTTCGGTCGGATCGCAGGGAGAGGACTGGGATTGGCGGCGTGAACACAGCCTGAAGGGGTTAGCGCACCACAGCTGGCTGGGAGGGAGACCGGGAAAAAGTCTGCAGCTGCCGAAGAGGCAAGAGACTTTTTCTTGCCTCTTTGTTTCGCTGCGCGCAAGGAGAGGGGATTCAGAGCGCCGCCTAAACGAACTCCAGAGAAAGGCGCGAGCCGCGGCGATCAGCGCGGACCCCAGAGACGGGCGTGAGACGCTGGGGCTGCTGCTGCCGCCTCCAAAAAGCCTGTGTGTGAGCACAGGTCACTCTCCACACCGCCCCTCCCGGGAGCCGGTGCAGCCCGCCACTGCCAGGGTCCCGTGATCCCCGGACAAATTCCCCGGGAGAACGCACTGCGCGCCTCAGGCTGGTGCAACGTCACGCCGGCCTCTGCTGCGAAAGGCTCGCCCCGCCTCCTCCGTACCCCTCCCTCCCCGCGGCCTGAGTGAGCCAGCGCCCCCGAAGCAGCTGCTCCTTTAACCCCGTTCTGTCTGGGCGGGGAATAGACGCCCTCAGGTGACCTACACGCAGAGGCGGGTCCAAATTCAAAGCTGAACCCCAGGAGCTGTGTGAACAGGGAAGAGAAGGGGAAATCTCTCCCAGCAGCCTCAGAAGTAGCGGATTAAAACTCCACAAACAACTTGATGTGCCTGCATCTGTTGAATACCTGAATAGAAAACGAATCATCCCAAATTCAGGAGGTGGACTTTGGGAGCAGGATATATTAATTTTTCCCCTGTTCCTTTTTTTTTGTGAGTGTATATGTATATGCTTCTGGGTGAGATTTTGTCTGTATAGCTTTGCTTTACAATAGCTTTATTTTGCTTACTATATTATAGCCTCTTTCTTTCTTTCTTTCTTTCTTTCTTTCTTTCTTTCTTTCTTTCTTTCTTTCTTTCTTTCTTTCTATTTTTTCTCCCTTTTACTCTGAGCCGTGTGGACGAAAGGCTCTTGGTGCTCCAGCCAGGCATCAGGGCCGTGCCTCTGAGGTGGGAGAGCCAACTTCAGGACACTGGTCCACAAGAGACCTCCCAGCTCCACGTAATACCAAACGGCAAAAATCTCTCAGAGATCTCCATCTCAACATCAAGACCCAGCATCACTCAATGACCAGCAAGCTACAGTGCTGAACACCCTATGCCAAACAACTAGCAAGACAGGAACACAGCCCCATCCATTAGCAGAGAGGCTGCCTAAAATCATAATAAGGCCACAGACACCCCAAAATACACCACCAGACGTGGATGTGCCCACCAGAAAGACAAGATCCAGCCTCATCCACCAGAGCTCAGGCACTAGTTCCCTACACCAGGAAGCCTACACAACCCACTGAACCAACCTTAGCCACTGGGGACAGATACCAAAAACAACGGGAACTACAAACCTGCAGCCTGTGAAAAGGAGACCCCAAACACAGTAAGATAAGCAAAATGAGACGACAGAAAAACACACAGCAGATGAAGGAGCAGGGTCAAAGCACACTAGACTTAACAAATGAAGAGGAAATAGGTAGTCTACCTGAAAAAGAATTCAGAATAATGATAGTAAGGATGATCCAAAATCTTGGAAATAGAATAGACAAAATGCAAGAAACATTTAACAAGGACGTAGAAGAACTAAGAGGAACCCAGCAATGATGAAAAACACAATAAATGAAATTAAAAATACTCTAGATGGGATCAATAGCAGAATAACTGAGGCAGAAGAAAGGATAAGTGACCTGGAAGATAAAATGGTGGAAATAACTACTACAGAGCAGGATAAAGAAAAAAGAATGAAAAGAACTGAGGACAGTCTCAGAGACCTCTGGGACAACATTAAACGCACCAACATTCGAATTATAGGGGTCTCAGAAGAAGAAGAGAAAAAGAAAGGGACTGAGAAAATATTTGAACAGATTATAGTTGAAAACTTCCCTAATATGGGAAAGGAAATAGCTAATCATGTCCTGGAAGCACAGAGAGTCTCACACAGGATAAACCCAAGGAGAAACAGGCCAAGACACATATTAATCAAACTGTCAAAAATTAAATATAAGGAAAACATATTAAAAGCAGCAAGGGAAAAAAAATCAAATAACACACAAGGGAATCCCCATAAGGTTAACATCTGATCTTTCAGCAGAAACTTTGCAAGCCAGAAGGGAGTGGCAGGATATACTTAAAGTGATGAAGGAGAAAAACCTACAACCAAGATTACTCTACCCAGCAAGGATCTCATTCAGATTCGATGGAGAAATTAAAACCTTTACAGACAAGCAAAAGCTGAGAGAGTTCAACACCACCAAGCCAGCTTTACAACAAATGCTAAAGGAACTTCTCTAGGCAAGAAACACAAGAGAAGGAAAACACCTACAATAACAAACCCAAAACTTTTAAGAAAATGGGAATAGGAACATACATATCGATAATTACCTTGAATGTAAATGGATTAAATGCTCCCACCAAAAGACACAGGCTAGCTGAATGGATACAAAAACAAGACCCATATATATGCTGTCTACAAGAGACCCACTTCAGACCTAGAGACACATACAGACTGAAAGTGAGGGGATGGAAAAAGATATTCCATGCAAATGGAAATCAAAAGAAAGCAGGAGTAGCAATTCTCATATCAGACAAAATAGACTTCAAAATAAAGACTATTACAAGAGACAAAGAAGGACACTATATAATGATCAAGGGATCGATCCAAGAGGAAGCTATAACAATTGTAAATAATTATGCACCCAACATAGGAGCACCTCAATACATAAGGCAAATACTAACAGCCATAAAAGGGGAAATCGACAGCAACACAATCATAGTAGGGGACTTTAACACCCCACTTTCACCAATAGACAGATCATCCAAAATGAAAATAAATAATGAAACACAAGCTTTAAATGATACATTAAACAAGATGGACTTAATTGATATTTATAGGACATTCTACCCAAAAACAACAGAATACACATTTTTCTCAAGTGCTCATGGAACATTCTCCAGGATAGATCATATCTTGGGTCATAAATCAAGCCTTGGTAAATTTAAGAAAATTGAAATCGTATCAAGTATCTTTTCCGACCACAACGCTATGAGACTAGATATCAATTACAGGAAAAGATCTGTAAAAAATACAAACACATGGAGGCTACACAATACACTACTTAATAACGAAGTGATTACTGAAGAAATCAAAGGGGAAGTAAAAAAATACCTAGAAACAAACGACAATGGAGATACGACCACCCAAAACCTATGGGACGCAGCAAAAGCAGTGCTAAGAGGGAAGTTTATAGCAATAGAAGCCTACCTCAAGAAACAGGAAACATCTCGAATAAACAACCTAACCTTGCACCTGAAGCAATTAGAGAGAATAAGAACAAAAAAACCCCAAAGCCAGCAGAAGGAAAGAAATTATAAAGATCAGGTCAGAAATAAATGAAAAAGAAATGAAGGAAACAATAGCAAAAATCAATGAAACTAAAAGCTGGTTCTTTGAGAAGATAAACAAAATTGATAAACCATTAGCCAGACTCATCAAGAGAAAAAGGGAGAAGACTCAGATCAATAGAATTAGAAATGAAAAAGGAGAAGTAACCACTGACACTGCAGAAATACAAAAGATCATGAGAGATTACTACAAGCAACTCTATGCCAATAAAATGGACAACCTGGAAGAAATGGACAGATTCTTAGAAATGCACAAACTGCCGAGACTGAACCAGGAAGAAATAGAAAATATGAACAGACCAATCACAAGCACTGAAATTGAAACTGTGATTAAAAACCTTCCAACAAACAAAAGCCCAGGACCAGATGGTTTCACAGGTGAATTCTATCAAACATTTAGAGACGAGCTAACACCTATCCTTCTCAAACTCTTCCAAAATATTGCAGAGGGAGGAACACTCCCAAACTCATTCTACGAGGCCACCATCACCCTGATACCAAAACCAGACAAAGATGTCACAAAGAAAGAAAACTACAGGCCAATACCACTGATGAACATAGATGCAAAAATCCTCAACAAAATACTAGCAAACAGAATCCAACAGCACATTAAAAAGATCATACACCATGATCAAGTGGGGTTTATCCCAGGAATGCAAGGATTCTTCAACATACGCAAATCAATCAATGTGATACACCATATTAACAAATTGAAGGAGAAAAACCATATGATCATCTCAATAGATGCAGAGAAAGCTTTCGACAAAATTCAACACCCATTTATGATAAAAGCCCTGCAGAAAGTAGGCATAGAGGGAACTTTCCTCAACATAATAAAGGCCATATATGACAAACCCACAGCCAACATTGTCCTCAATGGTGAAAAACTGAAACCATTTCCACTAAGATCAGGAACAAGACAAGGTTGCCCACTCTCACCACTATTATTCAACATAGTTTTGGAAGTGTTAGCCACAGCAATCAGAGAAGACAAAGAAATAAAAGGAATCCAAATCGGAAAAGAAGAAGTAAAGCTGTCACTATTTGCAGATGACATGATACTATACATAGAGAATTCTAAAGATGCTACCAGAAAACTCCTAGAGCTAATCAATGAATTTGGTAAAGTAGCAGGATACAAAATAAACGCACAGAAATCTCTTGCATTTCTATACACTAATGACGAAAAATCTGAAAGTGAAATTAAGAAATCACTCCCATTTACCATTGCAACAAAAAGAATAAAATATCTAGGAATAAACCTACCTAAGGAGACAAAAGACCTGTATGCAGAAAATTATAAGACACTGATGAAAGAAATTAAAGATGATACAAATAGATGGAGAGATATACCATGTTCCTGGATTGGAAGAATCAACATTGTGAAAATGACTCTACTACCCAAAGCAATCTACAGATTCAATGCAATCCCTATCAAACTACCACTGACATTTTTCACAGAACTAGAACAAAAAATTTCACAATTTGTATGGAAACACAAAAGACCCCAAATAGCCAAAGCAATCTTGAGAACGAAAAATGGAGCTTGGGGAATCAGGCTCCCTGACTTCAGACTATATTACAAAGCTTCAGTAATCAAGACAGTTTGGTACTGGCACAAAAACAGAAATATAGATCAATGGAACAGGATAGAAAGCCCGGAGATAAACCCACACACATATGGTCATCTTATCTTTGATAAAGGTGGCAAGAATATACAGTGGAGAAAAGACAGCCTCTTCAATAAGTGGTGCTGGGAAAATTGGACAGGTACATGTAAAAGTATGAAATTAGAACACTCCCTGACACCATGCACAAAAATAAACTCAAAATGGATTAAAGACCTAAGTGTAAGGGCAGACACTATCAAACTCTTAGAGGAAAACATAGGCAGAACACTCTATGACATACATCACAGCAAGATTCTTTTTGACCCAGCTCCCAGAGAAATGGAAATAAGAACACAAATAAACAAATGGGACCTAATGAAACTTAAAAGCTTTTGCACAGCAAAGGAAACCATAAACAAGACCAAAAGACAACCCTCAGAATGGGAGAAAATATTTGCAAATGAAGCAACTGACAAAGGATTAATCTCCAAGATTTACAAGCAGCTCATGCAGCTCAATAACAAAAAAACCAACAACCCAATCCAAAAATGGGCAGAAGACCTAAATAGACATTTCTCCAAAGAAGATATACAGATGGCCTACAGACACATGAAAGAATGCTCAACATCATTAATCATTAGAGAAATGCAAATCAAAACTACAATGAGATATCATCTCACACCGGTCAGAATGGCCATCGTCAAAAAATCTAGAAACAATAAATGCTGGAGAGGGTGTGGAGGAAAGGGAACACTCTTGCACTGTTGGTGGGAATGTAAATTGATACAGCCACTATGGAGAACAGTATGGAGGCTCCTGAAAAAACTACAAATAGAACTACCATACGACCCAGCAATCCCAATACCGGGCATATACCCTGAGAAAACCATAGGTCAAAAAGAGTCATGTACCAAAATGTTCATTGCAGCTCTATTTACAATAGCCAGGACATGGAAGCAACCTAAATGTCCATCGACAGATGAATGGATAAAGAAGATGTGGCACATATATACAATGGAATATTACTCAGCCATAAAAAGAAATGAAATGGAGTTATTTGTAATGAGGTGGATGGAGTTAGAGTCTGTCATACAGAGTGAAGTACGTCAGAAAGAGAAAAACAAATACAGTATGCTAACACATATATACGGAATCTAAGGAAAAAAAAAAAAAAAGGCCATGAAGAACCTAGTGGCAAGACGGGAATAAAGACACAGACCTACTAGAGAATGGACTTGAGGATATGGGGAGGGGGTGGGGTGAGATGTGACAGGGTAAGAGAGTGTCATGGACATATATACACTACCAAATGTAAAATAGATAACTAGTGGGAAGCAGCCGCATAGCACAGGGAGATCAGCTCGGTGCTTTGTGACCACCTAGAGGGGTGGGATGGGGAGGGTGGGAGGGAGGGAGATGCAAGAGGGAAGAGAAATGGGAACATATTGTATATGTATAACTGATTCACTTTGTTATAAAGCAGAATTTAACACACCATTGTAAGGCAATTATACTTCAATAAAGATGTTTAAAAAAAAAAGAAAAGAATGAATGAAATCTTGCCATTTATGACAATATGGTTGGAGATGGAGGGTATTATGCTTAGGGAAATAAGTCATAAGGAGTAAGACAAATATGTATGTTTTCACTTATATGTGTAATCTAAAAACCAAGACAAACAAACAAATAAAACAGAAACAGGTTCACAGATATTGAGAACACACTCGTGCTTGCCAGAGTGTAGAGACATTAGGGGAGGGGTGAAATAGGTGAAGGGGATTAAGAGGTATAAACTACAGTATTAAGTAAATAAGTCACAGATATGTAATGCATAGCACAGGGAATATAGTCTATATTTTATAATAACTTTGTATGGTATATAACATAAAAATATCAAATTGCTATGTTGTACACCTGAAACTAATATAATATTGTTGGTCAACAATACTTCAAAGAGAAAAAAGAAAACAAAAACTTGCTACATTGGATATCATCAAAATGTTGTTCTTTGAATGACTATTAAGAGAATGCAAAGGCAGTGTGCATTCTGGGAGAAGATATTTGTAAATCATATATAATGAGGGACTTGTATCAAGAATGTTTAAAAAGCTGTCAACTAAATAAGAACAAAATAAGCAACCCAATTTTTATAATGAGCAAAATATTTGAAGAGACACTGCATCAAAGAAACTATGCAGATATCCCTCTCGCCAAAAAAAACAAACAAAAAACAGAAAAAAATACTCAATATCCTTAGGCATTAGAGAAATGCAAATCAAAGCCACAACGAGATATCTAACTACACATCTATTATAATGTTTAAAAGTAAAGACAAACCTGGCCAAGTCATGGCAAGTATATAGAACAACAGAAATCTCAGACACCGATAAGGTAAATATAAATTCTTACAATCATTTTAGAAAATACCTTGGCAGTTTCAAAAAAACATAACCACATACTACCTACCATACAGCCAAGCTGCTACTATGTATTTACCCAGTAAATAAAAACATAGTTTTTTGGAGGGCTTTTACAAGAAATGTTAATAACAGTTATATTGGTAATTGACAAAAAATGGAAACAAACCGAATTTCCACCAGCAGGTAAATGGATAAGTTTCTGTGTATCCATACAATGGAATACTATTTGTCATTAAAAAAAGAATGGATTCTTGACATAACAAGCAACCTGGTAAATTAAGGAAACTAGATATTATTACGGAATGATTCAATTTACATAAAGCTCTAGAAATGCTAGTGGCAAAAATAAAAGCAGAACAGTGGCTGCTAGAGGATGGGAGTGGGGTGGGCAGGGACAAAAAGGAGGGATTACAAGGGGGAATTAGAAAAATTTTGAGGAAGGTAGATGTCTTATCTTGATGGTATGATAATTTCATAAGTCAAAACCTCAAACTGTACACTTTAAATATATGCAATTTACAGTATGTCTATTGTCACAATAAAGAAGTTTAAAAAGCAAATATATATATATATTATATATATAATATATATATATATATATTTGTACTGGTCATTTTAGTTTATAAAGAACATTAAGGTACATTAATTATCTCAGTGGAATCTGTCTACACTGCTGTGAGTGCCAGCCTTATTGCCCCATTATGCAGAAGATGAAGGCCATTGTCAGAAATGATAAATGATGCAACTTAATTCATATAGCAAAATTGTATAGCATTTGGCAAGGTCACGTATCCCAAAATTTAACTCAGATACTACAAGTTATCTTCTAGCACTCATGCCATGTTAAGTTGTTCTATTGGACTTTAGGAGATATCTTCAGCTTGAACTTTTGAAAGGAACTTTTGTACAAAAGGGAAAAGGATCTATCAGTGTTTTAAGATAATGCCTTGTCTCATGACTGGAACAATGAAATAATGGACAGAATTCTCCTGTTATTTAATGAAAAAATAAAAGGTAGAAACTTGTCAAGACCTTCTTCTGTTCTTTATTACACAATATCTACAGTCTTATTATGTGCTAACTCCTCTGGGAGACATTAGAGGAGAACACTCATTTATCGTCAGGTATAAATTTGTATTTGTCATGAAAATTACATAAAACCCAGTAAAGACCTCATTAAGAAAAAAAGAGTCATTTCACTCTCTTTGATTTTAAGAATGACGGTTTTCTTTTTATTTTATGTATAAAGTAGGAAAACTTGTAATTATTTTAATACACAGTATTGAGAAAAAGTTATATGATTCCTTAGGTGCAGGCTTAGCTCTTGTGAAGTGGGTAAATTTATCTTGGCTAGAGATAAATCCAACCATACCCATTTTCCTGGTATCCTTCTTCCCATCATGCCATTCATCCTGTCTTTACCAGGGGCTTGCTTTCAGAATCTTGTTAAATACTTCCTGAATTTTAGTAATAAAACGTCAGAGTGACTATCAAAATAAGGTCCACAATTATCTGCAGCATAAAACCTGTTGTGTCAGGTAACCTTGCCTATTCCTGGACAACTGCCTTGCTCTACTAAATCAGGTACTGTGAATATGGACTACCAAAATCTGAATTTCAGCATTTTCCCAAATGACTTTTATGTACCATAGAGTTTGAAAGCACTGGTTTAAACTCTTGTATTATTTGACCTATATCACCTTTCTATTTAACATGTCCCCATCCATCTAAATCACATACACAGATAAACTCACCAAGAAATTTGCATTTCAATCAAGGATATAAAAGTACAAAATAAATGATAAAGTAAGGAATTTCTTGTGCTTTGTTCTCAGCTATTTGGGGACACTTAAGGAATGTTTTTTGAACATAAATACTCAGAGTTCATGAATTATATGATGATAATTGTCTATTCTGCCTATACATAAGATTGGCCTTGTGCCAAGCTGATCTTAGCTCTGTACACTATAAGTGCAGGTGAATGTGTGGTAATCACATTTTGATACTGTTGTATGCATATGTTAGAGGTACCATGTGGAAAAATTCAGTAGCTCTCTCTAGTGGTTTGTAATCTTTCTGACATTGTCAGATCTCAGGAGTAGAGAGGGGTCCTAGGGAAAATAAGGATCAGATATAACTTGAAGGCCTTGATAGCAAGGGGTCAGAAAGATGTGACAGCAGAAATTTAAAAACAAACAAAACATAGATGCTAGAGGGCAGAACAATATGGGGTATTTAGAGTTACTGGATGCACAGTGAGAACTTTATTGGAGTTTGTCAGAGAACTGGTATGATAAAGTAGAAAGAGGATGAACTTACATAAAATTTGGAAATGGCTCTTTTGAAGACCATTTCTTTCACTCTATTGGGAAAATAAATTGTACAACGTATTTAATCCCAGATTCTTCATCCATAAAATTGGAATACTAGTGTCTATTTTACAATTGAGTCCATACATTTAAATTTTATTATTCAAGCATAAAATAATATACATGATATTATAAAGTAACACATTCATGTAACCACCACACATACCAAGATAATAGCACATTACCAACACAGAGGCTTCCCTTTTGCCCCTTCTGGTCATTATCTCTACCAAAGTTACTCACTACTCTGATTTCAGTCAATATAAATTTTGTTTTGTTTGTTTTTAAATTTAATTTATGTAATGAATAAAATATTATATGAACATTTGAAGTTGACTTCTCTCTACATATTAACTTCAAGATTATTAATGTTCTTGCATACAACAGTAGTTCATTCTTTGAAACTCTATAGTACAGTATTTTATGAACATACCGGTATTTCTTTATACATTCTAGTATGGCTGGGCATTTCAGTTGTTTTCAGTTATCTGCTGTTATGAATAATGTTACTAGGAATATCTTTGTATATGTCTTTGGTTTCTCATATTTATGTAGTCTGTATGAGTGGAATTTCTAGGCCAAGGTAGGAATATGTTCACCTCTAAAGCCATTGTCAAAAATTTGTTCAAAAATAAAATAACTTAATATTCTTATAAGCAGTGCTGAGAGTTGTAGTTGCTCCAAATCCTAATACTTTGAATCAGAAAACTGTCATTGTTTTGTTTGTTTTGGTCTTACTTCTAGTTATTCTGGTAAAGATGTAGTAATATATTAGTATGGTTTTAATTTGCATTTCCCTAATGAATGATGATGTAGAATATCTTACCTTGTTTGAATATCCTTTTTTGTGAAATGTCCATTCAACACGTTTGCCTATATTTCTGTATTTTTCTATTGTTATTAGTTCTGTAAATTCAGCATATAATTCCAGAAGATATAATTATTATTTTAAATAGTAAATATATATTTAGGTTTATCTATATAAAAAGTTAACCTTTTACTTGTTTTTAATTTCTTTCTCTATTACTATTCTTCTCTCTGAAATCTTATTTTTTCTATATGAAAAAAGTCCCTTAGGTAAGATATTTACTTTTATGCAAATCTACTTTGGTAATTTGTTATTCCTAATGCTTCTCTATTTTATGTTCATTCTTGAAGCTTATTCTCACTAGGTATGGCATTCAAATGGGACCATTATTTTCCCTCTACCCTTTAAAACAGGCATTCCAGTATTTTATAGATTCCATTGTTTCTGTTGAAAAGTCAGCAATAATGTTTTTGCTATAGCTTTGAAGGTAAATGATTTCTTTTATCTGGCTGATTTCTTAAACTTTTAAATTTATTTTTGGGTTCTAGAAATTTTCTCTAAAGTGCTTAAGTATATCATTCTCCCAGTTTACACTACTTGGTGATTGTATATCTTCTTCATTCTTTGGCTTTATGTCTTTCATCAGTTTTGGAAAATTCTTGGCAAATAGATCTTTAGATATTTTATCAAGTACCTCCTTTATTTCTTGGATTGGAATCACATACATATTAGATATCTCCATGATGTCCTATATGTTTTTATCCATTTAAGTGTAATTACTTTTTGTAGTTACTATGCTTCAATACTGATATTTTCTACCATTAAGCTCATGTATTGAATTCTTAGTTGTACTGATATTTTTAAATTCTAGGATTTTCATTTTTTGTTGTATAAATGCCAGGTATCTGATATCTTTTAAAATGTATCTTTAAGGTATTTATCAGATTTATTTTAAAGTTTATGCCTGAGCACTAATATCTGGATCATTCATTAGCTTAAATTTATTGACTTTTTCACTTGGATTTTGGTCATTTGTTCGTTTTTCCTAGTATGTCTGGCAAATTTTGATTTTAGGTTGTAAAATATATAAGAAAAAATATTGAGGCTCTAAATGTTGTTATATTATTTCAAGAGAGCTTTTACTTTTTTAATATGTTGTAGAGAAGGTATGGGCATGGCCTAATTGTAGTTTGTTATTAATACCTGTTCATATTTCTTCCAAGGTTACAACTAAAACCTAGATTTTTTAAACAGAGATGGCTCTTATTTCTTAATTACTCTAAACTCCAAATACATATATTGCTTTTTAGTCCCTTAAAAGTTGCTTTCTGTTTATTTTTGTTTGTTTGTTTTGTTTTGCTTTGTTTTGTTTTGATCTAACCATATCAATGTGCAACTTAGAAGTTAGCGAATTGCTCAAGGGGAAGTTATGTGCAGAATGTTAAACTTACCTTAGGAGGTCTTTTTCTCCACCTGTCTGCTCAAGTTCTGCTTATTCTGTTGCTTTTTCATTCTTTCAAGCAGTTGTTCATTGCTTTTTTTTTTTTTTTTTTCTTGGTGGCTGCACCATGCAGCATGTGGGACCTTTGTTCTCTGACCAGGGATTGAACCTATGCCCCCTGCAGTGGAAGTGTGGCATCTTAGCCACTGGACCACCAGGGAAGTCCCATGTTCATTGCTTTTATTCTTATCTCTTGCTAGGAGGTTTAATCTAATATCAGTTTCTTCTTCATAGGGAAAGGGGGACATTGGTGTATGAATATTTTAATTCATAACATCTGTTATATTCTTCAGAATAGTGACAACTATTTCCTATTACCAGAAATTTATAAGCTTTATCATATCCCAACTTACCTGTCACTATCTTGCAATTTAACTGATGTTGTGATACCTAATTTTTGAAATTTTAATTTTTCTTATTAGTGACAAGTTTCAACATATTTTTATGTCCTTGATAGCATTTGATTTTTTTCTCCTCTGTAAATTTCTCATCTCAAAATAATCTTATATGCTTTGTTTTAAATCTCTGTTGTCTATTAGTCAAACACTTCATTTAAACTATGATTTTCTTAGACCTTATAAATGACTGATGATCTTTTTCCTTCTCTAAGTGGTCAATTCTTGTCTATTTTGGAAGACCCAACACCAGCATCATCTTTAGTGAGGAGCCTTCTTTGACATCCAGGAAGAATATTTTTGTTGGAAAAAAGATTGGTAGAACATAAATCTACTGTACTGGTTGTGACAGAATAGGCCCTATGATACTAATTGCCACAGCAGCAGATAAAAAGAGCAAAACTAGTTCCCCTCACAAATTTTCCAAGAAAAATCCCCACAGTTTCTGTTAAGAGCTTTAATTTATGTTGTCCCGGACACAAATGCCCAGTTTTACAGGAAGACAAATACTATGCTTTTGATTATTATCCCCAGTGCTGGGGTAAAAAACACCTCCTTCAGTAGGGCTACATCCCTCACTGTAGTTAAAAAATTCCTTGGCTGAGGCCCCAGTTATTTTGAGGCTATCCCTGGTAATAGCTGCATTAAAAAAGTAGTTCACTGAAGCCCACTTAAGAGAATTGCTGTTAAAAGAATAAAAGGTTTAACAAAATCAATTCTCTTGGCCCCAAACTGCTCAATAATAACTGTATCTGGTAAAGAAATCACTGTTGCTAAGTGAATAAAACAATTTTAACAGGAATCTCTGAAAGGCCTTCAAATCCAGTCACATTACTAGAAATACTCCCTACCAGCCTCAGTTCTTGGCACTTTGAAATCTCACATTAAGTTAAATTCTGGATGGAGCAGAGCAAAATGTTGGAAATACTGAAAGTGTAAGGCTTCCTGTTAGGTAAATATTCTCTCTTATGAGAGAAATTAGAACTGTCATGGCAGCAAGAACAATATCTTACATATATTTTTGTATCTATAGGAAGAGAATTAGTAGGTGTCCAGAAAATTACTCATAGTGAGAATATAATTGAATTGAACTATTATTTTAATATGTTTTCTGGGAAATATTCCTGGATAGAGATCTACACAAAACACTTAGGATAGGCCCAGTCTTCAAAGAACTGCAATTTAAATGGGCCAATAAATACATACTTGAAAAATTTGTGTCCAATATAAAGATCTATTTCCTAAGTAATAAGACATTGCAAAAATTCAAATGTGGAAAGACTGTACATTGGTTATTGACTTGGGTCAAGGAAGTCTTTGTGAAGGAAGTGGGGACTACAGTGGAAGACACTTTACCAATCACCTCACTCCTACCAATCTAATATTGTTCAGTAACCTGATAAAAACATCAGTGTATAGTAGAAATCTTTCTAGTCTCCTAGGTACCTCATTCTAAGGCTTTGAAATTCCCATCAGACCCCACGTGCTCTGTCAAGTTTATCATGTCCTTTCAAGGGCAAGGATGGTCAGTCTGATGAATGTGAACTTTTGATTCAGATACTCTTGAATTTGAGGTCCATCTCTAATAGTTACTTTATATCTCAGACTGATTATTTAACACAATTTGTGCTCAGTTGTCTAATTTCCCAACTTAGAATAGCAATGTAGAAACTTACTTCATAAGTATGCTGTGAATATTAAGTTAAATAGTTCACCTAATTTACAGCCTGACTCATAGTAATTGCTCATTAAATGTTATCGATCTTGAGTATCATTTTCATATATTATATCCTAACACTAACCATAATTCTCAGTCAATAGATGAGCCTAAATAACTGTGTCATACATGAATTAATATGGGAAGTGACACAGGTTTGGCAGCAGATAATAGAGTCACACTGAGGACAAGAAGGATATAAACCAGGGGACTAGTATCATTCTATAAGTTCCTGGAAGTCAAAAATAGCATCTTATTCACCTTAATTTTCCACACTTGTCTCAGCATATTTAGATAAAATATGTAGGTAAGTATATAAATTTAAAGTAATAAGCAAAGAAAAAGCTATTTTAAAAATAGCTCATAATTAATAAACATATAATGAATGATAAAATTTCTTCCATTGATTAAGTACCTGATATAGGCCTCATACTTCTGCTAAATTCTTTACAAATATCCTCAGTGTAACTTTTTGAAGAAACTTTTTGAAGAAACTGCAGTTTCTTTTGAAGAAACTGCACTAAAATGTATATTCTAGGGAATGATTATAACAAAGAAGTCTATGTAGAACTGCAGTCCATGAAACACCAAAGCTGGTACGTGCTAGATAGTTTCATAGGCTGGTGATTTAAGAGTTAGATCTTCAGGTACAATAATTCAAATATAAATCTCAGTCAAATGAGAATTAAACAAGTTCAAATTCAGCAAATACTAAAATATCCTTGAGTGCTTTAAGCCATACTGAGATCACAGCCACCTATAAACATGCCCCCTTGATATGGCCCTGCCCAACAGAGGGACAAAAGCCAGATGAACCAACCAGAGGGAAGGCACCTGTCCCTCCCACCAGGCAGGCTGCACAAGACTCAGAGCCAAACTCACCCACCAGAGGGCAGATACCAGAAGCGGGAGGAACAATGACCCTCCAGTCAGCAGAAAGGAGAGTACAACACAGAAACTTAGACAAAATGAGATGGCAGAGTAATATGTTTCAGATGAAGGAACAAGATAAAAGCCCACAAGAACAAGTAAATGAAGAGGAGATAGGCAACTTACCTGAAAAATAATTTAGAGTAATGATAGTAAAAAATATCTCAGAAAAAGAATGGAGGCACAGACTGAGAAGTTACAAGAGATGTTTAACAAAGAGAAGATTTAAAGAACAATCAGAGATGAACAATACAATACAATACAATACAATAACTGGAATGAAAAATACACTAGAAGGAATCAGTAGCAGAATAACTGCCAGAACAAATATAACTGCTAGGCAGAAGAATGAATAAGTGAGCTGGAAGTCAGAATGGTGGAAATCACTGCCATGGAACAGAATAAATAAAAAAGAATGAAAAGAAATAAGGACAGTCTCAGAGACCTCTGAAACAATATTAAACACACTGACATTCACAATATAGGGGTCCCAGAAGGAGAAGAGAGAGAGAAAGAGCCTGAAAATATTTGAAGAGACTATAGCTGAAAAATTCCCTAACATGAGAAAGGAAACATTCACTCTAGTCCAGAAAGCACAGAGAATCCCATACAAGATAAATCCAAGGGGGAACACAATGAGACACATATTAATCAAACTGACAAAAATTAAAGACCAAGAAAAAATATTTAAAAAAACAAGGGAAAAGCAACAAATAACATACAAGGGAACCCCCATAACGTTATCAGCTGATTTTTCAGCAGAAACTCTGCAGGCCAGAAGGGAGTGGCATGATATAAAGTGAGAAAAGAGAAAAACCTACAACCAAGATTACTCTACCCATCAAGGCTTTCATTCAGATTCTAAGGAGAAATCAAAACTTTTACAGACGAGCAAAAGCTAAGAGAATTCAGTACCACAAAACCAACATTACAACAAATTCTAAAGGAATTTCTCTAGGCAGAAAAGTAAAGGCCACAAATAGAATCAAGAAAATTACAAATGGGGAAGCTTACTGGTACAGGCAAATATAAAGTAAAGGTAGGAATTCATCCACACACAGATATCAAAACAAGCAATCATTAAAAGAGGAGAGTTCAAATGCAGGATATTGGAAATGCATTGGAAACTAAGAAACGAGCAACTTAAAACGATCTGATAAAAAAAAAAAAAAAGATCTGATACATATAAAGACTGCTGTATTAAAGCCTCATGGGAAACACAAACTAAAATCTACAATAGATACACACACACAAAAGAAAAAGCAACCCAAACACATCACTAAAAATACACATCAAATCACAAGAGAAGAGACCAAAAGAGGAAGGGAAGAAAAAAGAACTACAAGAGCAAATCCAAAACATTAAGAAAATGGCAATAAGTACATTCATATTGATAATTACCTTAAATGTAAAAGGATTAAGTGCTCCAACCAAAAGACATAGACTGGCTGAATGGATACAGAAATAAGACCTATATATATGCTGTCTACAAGAGACCCACTTCAGATCTAGGGACACATGCAGACTGAAAGTGAGGGGATGGAAAAAGGTATTCCATGCAAATGGAAATCTAAAGAAATCTGGAGTAGCAGTACTCATATCAGACAAAATGACTTTAAAAGAAAGATTGTTTCAAGAGACAGGGAAGGACACTACATAATTATCAAGGGATCAATCTAGGAAGAAGATATAACAATTGTAACTACATATGAACCGAAAAGAGGTGCTCAATATATAAGGCAAATGCTATCAGCCATAAAAAGAGAAATTCACAATAATACGGTAATAGTGGGAGACTTTAATACCGCACTCTCATCAATGGACATGTCATCCAGACAGAAGATCAGTAAGCAAACACAGGCCTTAAATGATATATTAGATCAGATGGACTTAAATGATATATAAAGAACATTCCATTGAAACACAGGCAAATACACTTTCTTCTCAAGTGCACATGAAACATTCTCCAGGATAAATCACATCTTGGACCACAAATCAAGCCTCAGTAAATATAAGAAAACTGAAATCATATCAAGCATCTTTTCTGACCACAACACTATGGGATTATAAACAAATTACAGAAAAAAGAACTGTAAAAATCACAAACACGTGGACGCTAAACAATATCTTACTAAACAACCAATGGATTACTGAAGAAATCAAAGAGGAAATTAAAAAATACTTAGAACAAATGACAACAAGAACACTGCAGTCCAAAACCTTTGGGATGCAGCAAAAGCAGTTCTAAGAGGGAATTTAATAGCAATATAATCTTAATTGAGGAAACAAGGAAAATCTCAAATAAACAACCTAACCTTACACCTAAAGCAACTAGATAAAGAAGAACAAAGAAAACCTAAAGTTAGTAGAAGGAAAGAAATCATAAAGATCAGAACAGAAACAAATAGAGACAAAGAAAACAATAGCAAAGATCAATGAAACTAAAAGCTGGTTCTTTGAGAAGATAAACAAAATTGATAAACCTTTAACCAGATTCATCAAGAAAAAAAGGAAGAGGACTCAAATGAATAAAATTAGAAATGATAAAGGAGAAGTTACAACTGACACCACAGAAATATAAAGGATCATAAGAAACTACTACAAGCAAATATATGTCAATAAAATGAAGAACCTAGAAGACAAGGACAAATTCTTAAAAATGTACAATCTGCCAAGACTGAACTAGGAAGAAATAGAAAATATGATTAGACCAATCACAAGTATTAAAATTGAAACTGTGATTTAAAAACGTCTAACAAACAAAAGTCCAGGACCAGATGTCTTCATAGGTGAATTCTATCAAACTCTTAGAGAATACTTAACACCTATCCTTCTGAAACTCTTCCAAAAACTTGAATAGGGAGGAACACTCCCAAGCTCATTCTATGAGGCCAACATAACCCTGAATCCAAAAACACAAAGATACCACCAAAAAAGAAAATTACAGGCCAGTATCACTGATGAACATAGACACAAAAATCCTCAAGAAAATACTAGCAAACTGAATCCAACAATATATTAAAAGGATCATACGCCATGACCAAATGGGATTTATCCCAAAGATGCAAGCATTTTTCAATATCCACAAATCAGTCACTGTGATATACTACGTTAACAAATTGAAGAATAAAAACCATATGATTATCTCAGTAGATGCAGAAAAAGTTTTTGTCAAAATTCAAGAACGATTTATGATAAATACTCTCCAGAATGTGGGAAAGAGGGAACTTACCTCAACATAATAAAGGCAATATATGACAAACCCACAGCTAACATCATTGTCCTTGGTGAAAAGATGAAAGCATTGCCTCTAAAATCAAGAACAAGGTGAGGATGCCCATTGTCACCACTTTTATTCAACACAGTTTTGGAAGTTCTAGCCATGCAATCAGAGATGAAAAAGAAAAGGAATCCAAATTGGAAAAGAAGAAGTAATACTGTCACTGTTTGCAGATGACATGATACTCTACATAGAAAATCCTAAAGATGTCACAAGAAAATTACTAGAGCTCATCAATGATTTTGGTAAAGTTTCAGGATACAAAATTAATACACAGAAATCTGTTACATTTCTAGACACTTACAATGAAGTATAAGAAAGAGAAATTAAAGAAATAATCCCATTTACTATTGCATCAAAAAGAATAAAATACCTAGGAATAAACCTACCCAAGGAGACAAAAGACTTCTATTCTGAAACCTATAAGATATTGGTGAAATAAATTGAGATGACACAAACAGATAGAAGGATATACCTTTGTTTGGAAGAATCAATATTGTCAAGGTGACTATATTACCCAAGATAATCTACAGATTCAACGCCATCCCTATCAAACTACCAATGGCATTTTTCACAGAACTAAAGCAAATTTTTTTTTTTAAATTTATATGGAAAGACAAAAGACCCTGAATAGCAAAAGCAATCTTTTTTTTAATGTGCATTATTTATTTATCTTTTAATGAATAAATTCCTAGAAATAGAACAATTCGGTCAAAAGATAGGACTATTTTTTAAGGCCTTTTGATGCATATTACCAAATTATCTTCTGGAAAATGTATATAAATCACGGTCAAGATAGGCTGTAAAAGGTATCTTGTTTGTGTCTAGTGTGTTTCTTAGATTACCTACAAGTGAATTGGGGAATCTCATTGGGGGTTTTAAATTTAAGAGGTGATCTAGAGGAGAGTGCACTATGGCTATTAAGAGAAGAAAAAAGAAGAGAGGGAATGAAAGAACAAACAACAAAATCTCAAGTTTTACCCTTTTCAAAAGGTGTGTAGGCTCTGATGCACTGATTTGCAGACTGTGTCCTGGGCACTCCTAGGATTCTGCTGCAGGAGGTGGAGGCCTGTGAAGAGCTTGGCTTCTTTTTATGTATTTTTTATGTTTATACTTTGGGTAAGATTTCTTTCAAATTAATGGTTCGAAACGTAAAAAGTTTGAAAGCTACAGATTAGTAGACCTCTAAGTTCACTAGTACTATTTTCAGACAAGTGATTCAAAATGGATCTTGTTCCTGCCTCTGCTTTTTTATTTGAGAAGTAAGTGTCCTGATTCACTGTTGCTTTCTTAAAAGAACCATCTTGCTAGCCTAAATAAGAGAGGAGTAACCTCTTGAGTTAGGGTCCCTCCTGTGCTTCACAGCTCTCCTGATACCTGGTTGACATCTGTGTGGTTAAGGCCATGTGGTGTCAGATCACTTCCTGATTCCAGCTCCAGAGGAGGAGCTGGGAAATAGCTGTTTTAGGCAAGGTAAAGGTTAAGGCACCTTAAGACCAAGACTTAAGCCTTAAGACTTCTTATCTTGCTTTTATTAGCAATGGTGTCAACATGCACTAAAATGTCTAGCAAAAGCAATCTTGAGAAAGAAAAATGGAGCTGGAGGAATCAGACTCCATGACTTCAGACTATACTACAAAGTTACAGTAATTAAAACAGTATGGTACCAGCACAAATACAGAAACATAGATCAATAGAATTGGATAGAAATCCCAGAAATAAACTCACACATCTATGGTCAATTAATCTATGACAAGAGAGGCCAGAATATAAAATAGAGAAAAGACAGTCTCTTCAATAAGTGGTGCTGGGAAAACTGGTGAGCTACATGTAAAAGAATGGAAGTAGAATATTCTCTAACACCATACACAAAAATAAACTCAAAATGGATCAAAGATCTAAATGCAATGCTAGACATTATAAATCTCTAAGAGGAAAACATAGGCATAACACATAAACCACAGCAAGATGTTTTTTGATGCATCTCCTAGATTAATGAAAATAAAAACAAAAATAAACAAATGGGACCTAATTAAACTTTAAAACTTCTGCACAACAAAGGAAATCATCAACAAAATGAAAAGGCAACCCACAGAATCGGATATGATATTTTCAAATGATGTGGCTGACAAGAGATTAACCTCCCAAATATACAAACAGCTCATGCAGTTCCATGTCAAGAAACAAACAACCCAATGAAAAAATGGGCAGAAGATCTAAATAGACAGTTCTTCAAAGATATACAGATGGCCAAAAAGCACATGAAAAGATGATCAACATCAATAATTATCAGAGAAATGCCAATCAAAACCACAGTGATGTATCACCTGGCACCATTCAGAATGGCTATCATCATCATCAAAAAGTCTACAAACAATAAATGCTGGAAAGTTTGTGTAGAAAAGGGAACCCTCTACACTCTTGGTAGGAATGTAAATTGGTACAGTCACTATGGAGAACAGTATGAAGGTTCCTTAAAAAACTTAAAATAGAACTACCATGTGATCCAGCAATCCAACTCCTAGGCATATATCCAGAGAAAGCCATGGTTCAAAAGGATATATGTACCCCAATATTCATTGCAACACTATTTACAATAGCTTAGACATGGAAAAAATATAAATATTCATCGATAGAGGAATGGATAAAGAAGTTGTTGTACATATATATATAATGGAATATTACTCAGCCATAAAAAAGAATGAAATAATGCCATTTGCAACCACATGGATGGACCTAGATATTATCATACTAAGTCAAGTAAGAAAGACAAATATCATATGATATCACTCATATGTGGAATCTAATTTTTAAAAAAAATATACAAATGAACTTATTTACAAAACAGAAGCAAACATAGATATTGAAAACAAACTTATGGTTATCAAAGGGTAAATGTGGGGGGAGGGACAAATCAGGAGTTTGGGATGAACACATGAACATTACTATATATAAGAAAGATAACCAACAAGGACCTACTGAATAGCCCAGGGAACTCTACCCAATATTCTGTGATAACCTATATGAGAAAAGAATTTTAAAAAGAATGAATATATGTATATGTATGACTGAATCACTTTGCTGTACACTTGAAATTAACACAACATTGTAAATCAACTATACTCCAATAAAATTAAAATACTTTTTAAAAATAATAAATAAATAAATAAATAAAAATATTTAAAATGTCCTTGACCATATATCCAAAGAGAAGTGTGCAGGTGATGAAAGTTACAAGGATAAATTTGTGGAAGTAACATCATTTATCCATGGTCTGGCTGGAGATACAGATAATCCAAGTGTGGGAAGCTTGTGGTCAGGGTCTTGGGATCTACTTCCTAGGACAATGAAACTATCAGTCAAAACAAAAGTCAGTGTGAGGAACTTGGTTTCTTTAGATTTGCAATAGGTCCTCAGTTACCAAAAATTGATTCTCAAAGCCACTTCCTGGAGAAATTAAATAGAGGGCATAGATAAAATTACTGGAAACCTGGGTGAAAAGTTTAAAGCAAAATGAACAGCTGGACCAACTGAATGAAGAGAGAAAGATTTGCACTTTCATTCCTCTTGGCCTAGACAGGAAGATGAAGCAGGTCCCATGAAATAGCCTGAGACCCCCAGAAATAAGGACCAAAAAGATTTTATAGCACATATGGAAACCTTCCAGTTATAATTTTACCATCTAAGTTTTGTTACTTCTGACCATAGGACATTTATGTTACCAAACTAAATAAGTGACGAACACACTTATTGTAATATTTAATTTTGTTATGAATTCTCATCACTTAACAGACCTGCCAATTTCACCTTGCCATTAATATTTCTCAAAATTCTCAATATTATCGACTGTAGACCAAAAAAGAACAAAATATACAACAATCAAGCTCAAACAGAGAAATAAAAGAAGCAGATGGCAAAACAAGATTTATTGTGCAAGGATTTTCTTGGGGATGCCTCTATGATGGAAAATAGGGAAAGACCCAGGAAAGGCTGCAAGGGCTGCAAAACTATGATACAAATCAGATGCCAAGTGAAGTATAGAGGAAGGAAATATTGGGTGGAAATATGTTAGACTGTTATGCCAATCAAAGAAGTTGTGGCAAAAGCATCAGGGAATTCCCAAGCCAAAGACAGTTATCAGGAGGGTCCCAAGTTTCCAAGGAACAGGTCAGCCTTAGTATAGTCCTGTTGAGGTGCGGTCTTTTAGCACCTGCAGACATAGATTCCAGAATGAAACAGCTGTGGCTCTTGGTCAGTTATACTCAATAGATTTGGAAGTCAGTGAAGAAGGAGAGTGAATTCTCAGGGCTCCCACATAGTTTATTTATATATAAGTTTCCCTGTGCAAAGTTTTCAGACTTTAAAGGATCCTTTTTGAGATCATAGGGAAGTCAGAGGTTATTCATCACTAAATTCCATCTTCAACAAAGGAAAGAACTAGGGTTGAAAGATGTTACTTAATTTTCTCAACAGCACACCATGAGCTAGTTTTAAACCTAGGACATGAACCTCATGCCTGGCTTCCCAGGCCAGAGGTACACTACCATGTTGCCTCATTTCCATGCCAGCTGCCTCACTTTATCCCTGACACATGAAATTCTGATTTCTGGATTAAAACATATACATCGCTCACTCTTACTCTTTAGCAGAGTAATCAAGCTCGACATCATTAACCATTAACCTTTTCTGTTTGCCTGGTAGAGCACGTGAGAGAGGGTAGCAGGCAATGAGCTCCTAGGGTGCTGGAGAGGTGCCAATACAATTATGCTCCTCCGGCTCTCTGAACCAGCAGCGGTGTCTGAGGTTGACAAGAAGTGTGGGTGAGGCATCCCTGGGCACCAAGCTGCATGAAGACTTCACTCATCTCCCAGTTAGCCGGGGCTGGCAACCTGACAATCAGCACAGTCAGTTCAGCCTGTGATCCTTTTGAGTAGAGAAGGACAGACATATTGGGAAGCCCCAGTCAGATGAGAGCTACCTTCCTGAATCCTACATTTGGAGTGTTGCCCTCTAACTGTCTCTTCTTATTATAGTGAGGAGTATTGTGGGGATGATTAAATAGTGAAGGCAAGGCTGCCACTTCCATAATCACATCTTCTGACCTCTTGGTGAAACGGCAATGATTGCAGATAGATTCCCACAAACACATAACAAGCTTTTTTTTAAGGTGATATTGTCTTTCATGAATATATAGATTAATCATATTATATTTTCCATTATATAAAATTTAGCTGAAAATTGGAATAACTTGCTTATTCTACTACTCTATTTACACATACTGAAATAAATATCTCTGTACTAAATGCAGTCTTGTGATAGACTCAAATCCAGGCAAATAACGATATGCTGAGAGTTCTGACCTGTTCTAGGAGCAGGTTCGTTTTAATGTACCATATATTTGTCTGAACTTAACACGTATAAAACCTAACTGAGATGTTAGAGCACAAATGATAGGAACAAATGAAGTAGAATATCATAAAGTATTAAACTAAATATACAGATCCAAAATATATAGTAATAACCACTAAGATAATGTTATAATAATAGTATTATTTGTCATATGTATAATGCTTAGGAATGTCATGGCCATTTCACATAATTTCTTCACTAGAGCTTTTGGAGATGAGTAGAGCAAGAATTATTATTTCTACACTAAAGATAAATTAACCTGTTCTTAATACAGGTTAAGAGATAAATAATTTTGTGAAATTTCATATAACTACAACATAAGAGACTTTGGACAAGAACTTTGTTTGATTCCTATTCCAATAATATATTTCATGGGCAATCATACAGTTACTACTGGATGGAGTTATCAGAATCATTCATGTCAATGTTAGGAGTTGAGAAAGTAAAATCAATCAAAAAATATTACAGAACACTTTTACTCTGGGTCATTTCTGTACAAAGAACACTGCAAAACATAAGAGAAAGAGAATATACAGAGGATCTCCATTGGCCATCACTGAGGTGACTTCCCATAGAGAGCACATCTAAGAGTCATTTTCCTAGAGGTGGTAGGTTATTATTTGCCCTAACTTCCTAATAGGCTTGTTCACAAAGCTATTTCTTGACAATTCCACAAGCTCCTGGTAGGATATTTTAAAGGTATAAAAATCTGAGTTTCCTAGAATTCTAGTGAGACTCTAACTAAATTCCATAAAATAATTAGAAAAAAAAAAAAAGAGAAAACATAGTTTATTCTTAAATCTTAAGTTTGTAGTCAGGAATGTGGATCTATAGAAATCTAGATAATCCATTGTTTTATATTCAATAAATGCCTCATAAGAGATGTGATGTCGATTTAACCTTAAACAATAGGTAAAATTTAGACAGGGAGAAAATAAAAGGTATTCATTAGAAAAAGCTGTGTTCATGAGATGTGTTTGGTACCTGGTGTGTGCTGGGTTTGGGAGATTATTTAAGTTAGAGAATTTTAGAGAAAGTCATCTGCTGAGAGAGAAACATCAATTCTCATTACTAATCTTAGAAATACAACTTTTTCTTCCTTTAAAATATTCTATTGAAAGCTTGGGGAATTGTCAAAGAATATCTCTGTGGTTGGCCTATCAGAAAATTAGGACCGAGGAGGAGGAGAGAAGATGGCGGAAGAGTAAGACGCGGAGATCACCTTCCTTCCCACAGATACAGTAGAAATACATCTACACGTGGAACTGCTCCTACAGAACACCCACTGAACGCTGGCAGAAAACGTCCGACCTCCAAAAAGGCAAGAAACTCCCCCTGTACTTGGGTAGGGCAAAAGAGAAAAAAGAAATAACAGAGACAAAAGAATAGGGACGGCACCTGCACCAGTGGGAGGGAGCTGTGAAGGAGGAAAGATTTCCACGCACTAGGAAGCCCCTTCGCGGGCAGAGACTGCGGGTGGCAGAGGGGGGAAGCTTCGGAGCCACGGAGGAGAGCGCAGCCACAGGGGTGCGGAGGGCAAAGCGGAGAGGCTCCCGCACGGAGAAGCGGTGCCGACCAGCACTCACCAGCCCGAGAGGCTTCTCTGCTCCCCCGCCGGGGCGGGCGGGGGCTGGGAGCTGAGGCTCGGGCTTCGGTCGGATCGCAGGGAGAGGACTGGGATTGGCGGCGTGAACACAGCCTGAAGGGGTTAGCGCACCACAGCTAGCTGGGAGGGAGTCCGAGAAAAATTCTGCAGCTGCCAAAGAGGCAAGAGACTTTTTCTTCCCTCTTTGTTTCCTGGTGCGCGAGGAGAGGGGATTCAGAGCGCCGCCTAAACGAACTTCAGAGACGGGCGCGAGCCGCAGCTAACAGCGCGGATCCCACAGCAACAGGGGCGCAGAGGAAAAAGCGGAGAGACTCCCGCACAGAGGCTCGGCGCCGAGCAGCGCTCACCAGCCCGAGAGGCTTGTCTGCTCCCCCGCCGGGGCGGGCGGGGCTGGGAGCTGAGGCTCAGCTTCGGTCGGATCGCAGGGAGAGGACTGGGGCTGGCGGCGTGAACACAGCCTGAAGGGCTTAGCGCACCACAGCTGACTGGGAGGGAGACCGGGAAAAGGTCTGCAGCTGCCGAAGAGGCAAGAGGCTTTTTCTTGCCTCTTTGTTTCAGTGCGCGCAAGGAGAGGGGATTCAGAGCGCCGCCTAAACAAACTCCAGAGAAAGGCGCGAGCCGCGGCGATCAGCGCGGACCCCAGAGACGGGCGTGAGACGCTGGGGCTGCTGCTGCCGCCTCCAAAAAGCCTGTGTGTGAGCACAGGTCACTCTCCACACCGCCCCTCCCGGGAGCCGGTGCAGCCCGCCACTGCCAGGGTCCCGTGATCCCCGGACAAATTCCCCAGGAGAACGCACTGTGCGCCGTCTGGTGCAACGTCACGCCGGCTGGTGCAACATCAGGCTGGTGCAACGTCACGCCGGCCTCTGCTGCCACAGGCTCGCCCCGCCTCCTCCGTACCCCTCCCTCCCCGCGGCCTGAGTGAGCCAGCGCCCCCGAAGCAGCTGCTCCTTTAACCCCGTTCTGTCTGGGCGGGGAATAGACGCCCTCAGGCGACCTACACGCAGAGGCGGGTCCAAATCCAAAGCTGAACCCCAGGAGCTGTGTGAACAGGGAGGAGAAGGGGAAATCTCTCCCAGCAGCCTCAGAAGCAGCGGATTAAAACTCCACAAACAACTTGATGTGCCTGCATCTGTTGAATACCTGAATAGACAACGAATCATCCCAAATTCAGGAGGTGGACTTTGGGAGCAGGATATATTAATTTTTCCCCTGTTCCTTTTTTTTTGTGAGTGTATATGTATATGCTTCTGGGTGAGATTTTGTCTGTATAGCTTTGCTTTACAATAGCTTTATTTTGCTTACTATACTATAGCCTCTTTCTTTCTTTCTTTCTTTCTTTCTTTCTTTCTTTCTTTCTTTCTTTCTTTCTATTTTTTCTCCCTTTTACTCTGAGCCGTGTGGACGAAAGGCTCTTGGTGCTCCAGCCAGGCATCAGGGCCGTGCCTCTGAGGTGGGAGAGCCAACTTCAGGACACTGGTCCACAAGAGACCTCCCAGCTCCACGTAATACCAAACGGTAAAAATCTCTCAGAGATCTCCATCTCAAAATCAAGACCCAGCATCACTCAATGACCAGCAAGCTACAGTGCTGAACACCCTATGCCAAACAACTAGCAAGACAGGAACACAGCCCCATCCATTAGCAGAGAGGCTGCCTAAAATCATAATAAGGCCACAGACACCCCAAAATACACCACCAGACGTGGATGTGCCCACCAGAAAGACAAGATCCAGCCTCATCCACCAGAGCTCAGGCACTAGTTCCCTACACCAGGAAGCCTACACAACCCACTGAACCAACCTTAGCCACTGGGGACAGATACCAAAAACAACGGGAACTACAAACCTGCAGTCTGTGAAAAGGAGACCCCAAACACAGTAAGATAAGCAAAATGAGACGACAGAAAAACACACAGCAGATGAAGGAGCAGGGTCAAAGCACACTAGACTTAACAAATGAAGAGGAAATAGGTAGTCTACCTGAAAAAGAATTCAGAATAATGATAGTAAGGATGATCCAAAATCTTGGAAATAGAATAGACAAAATGCAAGAAACATTTAACAAGGACGTAGAAGAACTAAAGAGGAACCAAGCAATGATGAAAAACACAATAAATGAAATTAAAAATACTCTAGATGGGATCAATAGCAGAATAACTGAGGCAGAAGAAAGGATAAGTGACCTGGAAGATAAAATGGTGGAAATAACTACTACAGAGCAGGATAAAGAAAAAAGAATGAAAAGAACTGAGGACAGTCTCAGAGACCTCTGGGACAACATTAAACGCACCAACATTCGAATTATAGGGGTCCCAGAAGAAGAAGAGAAAAAGAAAGGGACTGAGAAAATATTTGAAGAGATTATAGTTGAAAACTTCCCTAATATGGGAAAGGAAATAGTTAATCAAGTCCTGGAAGCACAGAGAGTCCCATACAGGATAAACCCAAGGAGAAACACGCCAAGACACATATTAATCAAACTGTCAAAAATTAAATATAAGGAAAACATATTAAAGGCAGCAAGGGAAAAAAAACAAATAACACACAAGGGAATCCCCATAAGGTTAACATCTGATCTTTCAGCAGAAACTCTGCAAGCCAGAAGGGAGTGGCAGGATATACTTAAAGTGATGAAGGAGAAAAACCTACAACCAAGATTACTCTACCCAGCAAGGATCTCATTCAGATTCGATGGAGAAATTAAAACCTTTACAGACAAGCAAAAGCTGAGAGAGTTCAGCACCACCAAACCAGCTTTACAACAAATGCTAAAGGAACTTCTCTAGGCAAGAAACACAAGAGAAGGAAAACACCTACAATAACAAACCCAAAACATTTAAGAAAATGGGAATAGGAACATACATATCGATAATTACCTTGAATGTAAATGGATTAAATGCTCCCACCAAAAGACACAGGCTGGCTGAATGGATACAAAAAGAAGACCCATATATATGCTGTCTACAAGAGACCCACTTCAGACCTAGAGACACATACAGACTGAAAGTGAGGGGATGGAAAAAGATATTCCATGCAAATGGAAATCAAAAGAAAGCTGGAGTAGCAATTCTCATATCAGACAAAATAGACTTCAAAATAAAGACTATTACAAGAGACAAAGAAGGACACTATATAATGATCAAGGGATCGATCCAAGAGGAAGCTATAACAATTGTAAATATTTATGCACCCAACATAGGATCACCTCAATACATAAGGCAAATACTAACAGCCATAAAAGGGGAAATCGACAGCAACACAATCATAGTAGGGGACTTTAACACCCCACTTTCACCAATGGACAGATCATCCAAAATGAAAATAAATAAGGAAACACAAGCTTTAAATGATACATTAAACAAGATGGACTTAATTGATATTTATAGGACATTCTACCCAAAAACAACAGAATACACATTTTTCTCAAGTGCTCATGGAACATTCTCCAGGATAGATCATATCTTGGGTCATAAATCAAGCCTTGGTAAATTTAAGAAAATTGAAATCGTATCAAGTATCTTTTCCGACCACAACGCTATGAGACTAGATATCAATTACAGGAAAAGATCTGTAAAAAATACAAACACATGGAGGCTACACAATACACTACTTAATAACGAAGTGATTACTGAAGAAATCAAAGGGGAAATCAAAAAATACCTAGAAACAAACGACAATGGAGATACGACGACCCAAAACCTATGGGACGCAGCAAAAGCAGTGCTAAGAGGGAAGTTTATAGCAATACAAGCCTACCTCAAGAAACAGGAAACATCTCGAATAAACAACCTAACCTTGCACCTGAAGCAATTAGAGAAAGAAGAACAAAAAAACCCCAAAGCCAGCAGAAGGAAAGAAATTATAAAGATCAGGTCAGAAATAAATGAAAAAGAAATGAAGGAAACAATAGCAAAAATCAATGAAACTAAAAGCTGGTTCTTTGAGAAGATAAACAAAATTGATAAACCATTAGCCAGACTCATCAAGAGAAAAAGGGAGAAGACTCAGATCAATAGAATTAGAAATGAAAATGGAGAAGTAACCACTGACACTGCAGAAATACAAAAGATCATGAGAGATTACTACAAGCAACTCTATGCCAATAAAATGGACAACCTGGAAGAAATGGACAGATTCTTAGAAATGCACAAACTGCCGAGACTGAACCAGGAAGAAATAGAAAATATGAACAGACCAATCACAAGCACTGAAATTGAAACTGTGATTAAAAACCTTCCAACAAACAAAAGCCCAGGACCAGATGGTTTCACAGGTGAATTCTATCAAACATTTAGAGACGAGCTAACACCTATCCTTCTCAAACTCTTCCAAAATATTGCAGAGGGAGGAACACTCCCAAACTCATTCTACGAGGCCACCATCACCCTGATACCAAAACCAGACAAAGATGTCACAAAGAAAGAAAACTACAGGCCAATATCACTGATGAACATAGATGCAAAAATCCTCAACAAAATACTAGCAAACAGAATCCAACAGCACATTAAAAGGATCATACACCATGATCAAGTGGGGTTTATCCCAGGAATGCAAGGATTCTTCAATATACGCAAATCAATCAATGTGATACACCATATTAACAAATTGAAGGAGAAAAACCATATGATCATCTCAATAGATGCAGAGAAAGCTTTCGACAAAATTCAACACCCATTTATGATAAAAGCCCTGCAGAAAGTAGGCATAGAGGGAACTTTCCTCAACATAATAAAGGCCATATATGACAAACCCACAGCCAACATTGTCCTCAATGGTGAAAAACTGAAACCATTTCCACTAAGATCAGGAACAAGACAAGGTTGCCCACTCTCACCACTATTATTCAACATAGTTTTGGAAGTGTTAGCCACAGCAATCAGAGAAGACAAAGAAATAAAAGGAATCCAAATCGGAAAAGAAGAAGTAAAGCTGTCACTATTTGCAGATGACATGATACTATACATAGAGAATCCTAAAGATGCTACCAGAAAACTCCTAGAGCTAATCAATGAATTTGGTAAAGTAGCAGGATACAAAATAAATGCACAGAAATCTCTTGCATTTCTATACACTAATGACGAAAAATCTGAAAGTGAAATTAAGAAATCACTCCCATTTACCATTGCAACAAAAAGAATAAAATATCTAGGAATAAACCTACCTAAGGAGACAAAAGACCTGTATGCAGAAAATTATAAGACACTGATGAAAGAAATTAAAGATGATACAAATAGATGGAGAGATATACCATGTTCCTGGATTGGAAGAATCAACATTGTGAAAATGACTCTACTACCCAAAGCAATCTACAGATTCAATGCAATCCCTATCAAACTACCACTGGCATTTTTCACAGAACTAGAACAAAAAATTTCACAATTTGTATGGAAACACAAAAGACCCCGAATAGCCAAAGCAATCTTGAGAACGAAAAATGGAGCTGGGGGAATCAGGCTCCCTGACTTCAGACTCTATTACAAAGCTTCAGTAATCAAGACAGTTTGGTACTGGCACAAAAACAGAAATATAGATCAATGGAACAGGATAGAAAGCCCAGAGATAAACCCACACACATATGGTCATCTTATCTTTGATAAAGGTGGCAAGAATATACAGTGGAGAAAAGACAGCCTCTTCAATAAGTGGTGCTGGGAAAATTGGACAGGTACATGTAAAAGTATGAAATTAGAACACTCCCTGACACCATGCACAAAAATAAACTCAAAATGGATTAAAGACCTAAGTGTAAGGGCAGACACTATCAAACTCTTAGAGGAAAACATAGGCAGAACACTCTATGACATACATCACAGCAAGATTCTTTTTGACCCAGCTCCCAGAGAAATGGAAATAAGAACACAAATAAACAAATGGGACCTAATGAAACTTAAAAGCTTTTGCACAGCAAAGGAAACCATAAACAAGACCAAAAGACAGCCATCAGAATGGGAGAAAATATTTGCAAATGAAGCAACTGACAAAGGATTAATCTCCAAGATTTACAAGCAGCTCATGCAGCTCAATAACAAAAAAACCAACAACCCAATCCAAAAATGGGCAGAAGACCTAAATAGACATTTCTCCAAAGAAGATATACAGATGGCCTACAGACACATGAAAGAATGCTCAACATCATTAATCATTAGAGAAATGCAAATCAAAACTACAATGAGATATCATCTCACACCGGTCAGAATGGCCATCATCAAAAAATCTACAAACAATAAATGCTGGAGAGGGTGTGGAGGAAAGGGAACACTCTTGCACTGCTGGTGGGAATGCAAATTGATACAGCCACTATGGAGAACAGTATGGAGGTTCCTGAAAAAACTACAAATAGAACTACCATACGACCCAGCAATCCCAATACTGGGCATATACCCTGAGAAAACCATAGGTCAAAAAGAGTCATGTACCAAAATGTTCATTGCAGCTCTATTTACAATAGCCAGGACATGGAAGCAACCTAAATGTCCATCGACAGATGAATGGATAAAGAAGATGTGGCACATATATACAATGGAATATTACTCAGCCATAAAAAGAAATGAAATGGAGGTATTTGTAATGAGGTGGATGGAGTTAGAGTCTGTCATACAGAGTGAAGTAAGTCAGAAAGAGAAAAACAAATACAGTATGCTAACACATATATACGGAATCTAAGGGAAAAAAAAAAAAAGGCCATGAAGAACCTAGTGGCAAGACGGGAATAAAGACACAGACCTACTAGAGAATGGACTTGAGGATATGGGGAGGGGGTGGGGTGAGATGTGACAGGGTAAGAGAGTGTCATGGACATATATACACTACCAAATGTAAAATAGATAACTAGTGGGAAGCAGCCGCATAGCACAGGGAGATCAGCTCGGTGCTTTGTGACCACCTAGAGGGGTGGGATGGGGAGGGTGGGAGGGAGGGAGATGCAAGAGGGAAGAGAAATGGGAACATATTGTATATGTATAACTGATTCACTTTGTTATAAAGCAGAATTTAACACACCATTGTAAGGCAATTATACTTCAATAAAGATGTTTAAAAAAAAAAAAAAAAAAAAAAAATTAGGACCAATAATCAACTCACCACCTCTAGGAGAATGACCTAAAGGGATATGCTCTTCCTGTGTGGGGAGTTACCTCAGCAAAGGCCAATTGAGAGAGAAAACCTCAATACTAAGAGCATTCCTCTTTCATATTTCTGTACATGATTATTTCTTCCAAAATAAAGGAGAAAAAACAAAAAAGGGAAGGATAGAGTACTAGCCCCATTAGTTAATACTAAATATAAAAACTGTGTAATAGTCATATGTTTGTTTCAAAAGTATCCCACTTGCACTGGTCACTAACTTACCACTCCAGACTAGATGCCTAATGTGTTCTACATAGCCCTTCTCCCAACTGCAGAAGTCATGGTCTCCTTTTATGTCTTGTAAAGAATCTGATAAACAAATTACTCCATAGATGGCTCTGTAAGGTTGTGGGAAAAAGTTACTGGAGTTAAAAATTAACAGGTATAAGATCCAGTATTACTAACTACTTATAAGATTGTGAAAGAAGAAGAACAAAGAGCATTGCTCATCACTCAGTTCTGCAAAGGTTAAGTCACTACCCACTGACAGTGCACCTTGAGAGGAATTCAGAATGAAAAACAAGATGAAGCACTTTGTGCTTTGAATAAATGGACCCCTAGATAGTTAAATGCATATCTCAGGAAGAATTTTAATGACTCCAGATTGTTGCATCTTCCCATACATAGAAAAGCACTAAAATAATTAAATTGAGATGTCGGTTCATTGTGATTAGCAGTCATCTTTTACCAAGATGTATGCTAGACTACATGTATTTCCCAGCCAAAAAAAAATTATACATAAACTCTCCCTTATCTCTTCAGAGCAGCTCTTTGGAGCTGAGTGCCTGTTTCCCAATCTATAGTCCTCTGTAAGAGCCTGAATAAAACCTAAATTCACAACCCTTATATTGTGTGTTTTTCTTTAAGTCAACAGGTGTTTTAGCTAAACTAAGATCTCTTTGGATCTTAGTAAATGCAGGTGTTGGAGAAATGATCTCTAAGTAATTTTCCAACTCTAATATTTTACGATGTTTACTTAGAGATGTAAGTTCCAAACGAGTGAATAAATATAGAAGTGCTCTGAATAGTAAATTGTATTCAATAAATTAATGTTATGAAAATTATCCCATGACGTGTACTTGCTATATTCTGAGAGGAACAGAATCCTGGGAAAAGAATGGTCAGACATTTTGTTGCTTGCTGGCATCATTTGCTCTTTGGCTTTTTGCATTCCACCTGCCCAGCCATGCATATTTCCTATTTCACCCATTTCTGCCTTCTGAACTTGGGGGGTTAATCCCTATGTTAAGGTCTCATGTGGCCACAGAGCTCTACCTCCAAAGAGACTAAAGCAGGAGTTTTTGACAAACTACCTCCAGCCATGGAGATTATAGAGCAATCCTCAGATTGATTTGCTTTTCAATACAAAAATGGAAATTCAAGCATCATGTTACAAGCACTATGTCTCCACACCACCACATACCCTACCTCCTTCCTTGTTATCTGTCTCTGTCTTGCCTGTTACTTCCAGCATAATTAATCAAGGTTAACAACGCAGGCATAGTGCCATCTCTCATCACTGCCTGGTGTTCTAATGGGCTTGGATGTATGCACATGCTGAGGGGACATTTAAATGATGTTTGTGTGCTGCACAGTCAGAAAAAACATTTCTGCACTGGCTTCTTTGATCTCCTAAAAGCCAGCTATCACAGTACAAGAAGATTTTTTAAGTGGATATAAATAAATCCAGGTCGTTCCAAACTACCCCACAAGGCCTCATGTGGCTCCAGTGGCTCATCCCAGTTTGCCTTTCCACAGATTTTATTGGGCACAGTTATCACACTTCAAATAAGTTTGGGTTCCAACCACAGAATTAAAACAAAAATGAAATCCTTTCTAAAAGGATTGTAAGGGGTTATTGTTAGAGTTGGGGGAAAAAAAGAAAGGGGAATCAGTTTCTCCCATCAGAAAAATCAAGGAGAGATTTCTGTGTTATGCATTATTAGCAACTTTAGGGTAAAACAATAGATGTTCTTGACTTTAGTTTGAGCCTGGTGCCAGTGTCAAAATGCAGATAGAAACAAGTTGTAAATACTTTCAAATTGCCAAATTTATTTGAAGCAAATTGGAAGTGGGGGTAATTCAGAAGGGAGTTAGAATCAGAAAAGACTTCACAAACGAGGCATTTGACATGGAGAAAAAGAGCATTTTGGCATAGGAGAATCCATATAAGGAAAACAAACAAATCCACAACATATTCTGGGAATTGTGGAAAGATAATATGCTGGAACACATATTGCATGAGGTGGGGGTGAATAAAGAAGAGGTAAAAGAAACTAGTAGGGATATATGGAGTCATATTGAGAAATGATGAGGACCTTCAATAAAGACGCCCTTGAGAATGTAGATGACAGAAGAGCAAATCATTTGATATCTCTGTGAGGAGTAGGATCAGTGGAACCCAAGTTACAAATAACTATAAAAACTCTAGTTGGAGTTATTGCGTGAAAGAAAGGATCAAAATTACAAAAGAAAGTGATTTGTTGAAAAGTTAAGTTGCGTGTATACTGCATCATATATACCCATAGGACATAGATATGGAATATCTAAGCAGTTGTTGGAAATACAGGCCTGGATATGAGGAGAGAGAAAGGGGATGAAAATTTGGTGACAAGAGAAATATAAGGATTGGAATTTAAAATTTGTATAGTTTGGAAAGTGTTGGGAAGTCCCAAGGATAGATTAGGAAAGTGATCACTGTGGTAGGAAATAAGTCAGAAATAAGTAAAAACCAGAAGTGTGTAGGGCTTGAAACCTAAGACAAGAGTTCATGTTGTGTACTGGACATTGCAAAAGTCAAAATAATTACAGTATGAGAAATAAAGAGGATTGTTGGAGTCGGCAATTAAGTACAAGTGTAAGTAATTTCAGGAGAGAAGGTAAAGCAAAATCCCAGAGGGAGAGTAGATGAAAGGTAACTATGGATTTAGAGTGTAACTAATCGGAAAACAAGTTTCAAAGTAAAGAGGACAACAATAGGGTGATAATTCTGTGGTTTGAGAAGATTACAGGTGAGGGTAAGTGAAAGTTAAACTTGAAGAATATCACAAGTGTCAGTTCCAACCGTAAAGTGTGATCACCTCTATGCAGATATTTTGGAAGAGAAGGTGTCTCAAGGGTTCTAGGTTATCACCTGGCTCCCATTTATCAATTGGCCCTTCAAGCTGTTAGAAACTACCTAGAACTCTTGAGCACAGTTCCCCTCTATATGATGCTGCAACTTTGGCCCAACACTTAAGGGGGGAATGATGCAATTTTTCTACATGACCAGAGGCTAAATGGGTGAAGCAGTCTCCATTAAGATGTTGGAGTAACAAAAACAAAAACCAAAAACCAAAAAAAAACCCACTAAAAGCAGGGAAACAAGGAGGGAAATCAGAATCTCAGCTGATGGGAGCAAGTAACATGACTGCTAAGAAAATTAATGTTACATCTGAGTTGCCACGATGTGCTCAATAAAAACAGAATGGAAGAGAAGAAGAGAAGATATATAGAATGTAGTGCTTGGGATTGAATTAGGATCCTGGAGCCAGAGAGGATTAAAAACCAGGATGTCTGGCAAAAGAGAGAGACACACAGGCAAGACTGGAACAAGCAGGTAGAAGACTGATTTTGAATCAAACAAGTGGGTTTATTAGGAAAGGGTACAAAATCTCAATGGGTACCAAACCAAATGAGGAAATAAGTAGCAATTAACACAGGTATCCAATACATTTTCTTCTGTAGAACTGTGGTTGGTCAAAACATCAAGAAATCATTTAAAGTTGCAATCATGGAGTCTCTGATTATACCTCTAGAAGCAAGTCCAATATATCCAAAGTAAGTTAGGAAAAGCTGGTAGTGGAGACAAATACAGGCAAGATGGGAATTAAGATTAAGATGGATGAACATTGAATACAAATACCTCTGTGCTTTTGAAGAGTGGTGACACAGACATGACCAATGGTGGGGTTTTTGTAATAACATCACCTTTAATTTGTACACATTTTATTTAGTTAAGATTTCCTCTCAATTGACCCACACAACAATGTTAGCAAAAGCAAGGTTAGAAATAAGAATCACCACTTGTAGATAAGAAGCATATTAAAGTAATTATCTCAAGGTCTTGAAATTACTGGCAAAGTCAAACCTAGAACTGGTGAGACTTAGTCCAGTACCTTTGTGTGTGTGTGTGTGTGTGTGTGTGTGTGTGTGTGTGCCCTATTTCTTTATAAATTCCAATAATTTTTAAAAATTTCAGATTAAAACAAAATGATTAAGGAGCCTGATGATAATTCTAATAATTCTTTTAATTTCTTTTTTCTTGTCTCCTTTCTTTCTCAGGTTCAAGACGTGAATGTGACAGATAATTCTACATTTTGAAAAAAGTGAAAAACTATTTCCTTTCTTTTGCTATCTAAGCTTCTTAATGAAGGCCTATGGGATCAGGAAATATTTGAAAAACTGAAACAAACCTCATGAGAGTAAGATTTGACTGCTTTTCTCCCTGAACACTCTCTCCTTGATCTGCAAACATTCCACACACAAGGACAGCAACTAAGTCACATTTCTCCCTTGTCCAGCCTCACTCCCTCCTTATTTTTTTAGAGTCTTTTGTCATTTAGGAAATTAGACTAAAATAATGATGCATTCCTTTGTGAATAATCTTGTAAAGCTGTTGGTCTAGTTGCTTAGAGTAGTAGCTCTTCATCTCTGTGGAAAAAACAAGGAGTGAGTTGAAGAGGGGTTGAGGAGACAATGAAAGTGACCAGTTAAATCTCAGAATTTTTTTTTTTTCATTACCAAAAAGAAAAGAAAAAAATAAGATTAACTGTTCTCTGGATGATGGAGCTTTTCAGGAGACCAAGTAAGTCTTCTATAAACAGTTTTACCTTCCTGACTGTGATTTACCAGACAGACACCAAATTTGTTCTGAGCACCATTGATGCCTCAGACACAATGGTGGATGACAGCTCACATAACCTCTCTTTCAGCTTTCATCTCATATATTCCATTTGAAGTTGAGTCCTGACAAGAGAGAGGTACGGAATTAATATTACCTTGTATCAGCTCAGTCTCCAGAGGGAACAGCAAGGTTTTTCTGGAAACAATAAACCCTTTAAATATGACAGGGGAAATGGGACCTTAGGAGGTCTCTGAAAGTATCCATTATTAAAGAAAAGGGAGAAAAGTCCTCATGGTGACTTTGATTTTTTTTTTTTCTTTTCAGAAAAAACAGTGAACTAGTGCCAGTTTTACATACAAATTTAAAGATGTGGGATGATTTATGTTAAAAATCTCTCTTTCCCCTCCCCTATAGCACATGCAGTGGAGAGAAAGAATTCATTATGACTGTGTTTCTTATGACATTGATATTCCTTTATTTTTTAATCTTTACCAAATAAAATTAAAATAAAACTCATGACGACTTTGAAAATAAAATCCAGAGGAAAAATATTATATCTGATCACATATATAAAGGTCAGATTTAATAGCCCAAATATGCAGGCAAGAACATATGTGTCCATCTCAAGCACTAGAAAAATTGTTAAATGAAACTTAAATGTGTGGATTTCCACAAGATTCAAACAGGGAAAAAAAAATCACATACATACACACACAATTGCATATGTATATGTACATATGTGTGTATTAATAAAATATCTTACTATAATAATTTATTACAATTAAAAATAAGTACATATGTGAACTGTATCTCACTAAATTTTTTTTATAAAATGAAAGTACTTAAAAATAAGAACATTCCATCCATATGCAGCAGAATACACATTCTTCTAATGTACACATGGAATATTTTCCAGAATAGATCACATGCTATGCCATCAAACAAGTCTTAATAAATTTAAGAAGATTGAAATCATAGCAGGCAACTTTTCCAAACACAAGGCTATGAGCTAGAAATCAACTACAAGAACAAAACTGAAAAAAACCACAAATATGTATGAGGCTAAAGAGTATTCTGTAAACAAATCAAAGAGTAAATTTAAAAATACCTGGAGACAAATGAAAACAAAAACACAATGATCCAAAACCTATGGGATGTGGAAAAAGCAATTTTAAGAGGGAAATTTATGGTGGTATAAGCCTACCTCAGGAAACAAAAAAAATCTCAAATAAGCAACTTAAACTTACACCTATAATAACTAGGAAAAGTAGAACAAAGCCCAAAATTAGTAGAAGGAAATACTGTAAATAATAAAGATCAGAGCAGAGATAAAAGATATGGAGATTATAAAAACAGTAGAAAAGATCAGTGAAACTAAGAGCTGGTTGTTTGACAAGATAAACAAAATTGATAATCTTCAGCCAGACTCATCAAGTGAAAAAAAGAGAGAGGTCTAAAATCAATAAAATCAGAAATGAAAAAGAAGTTACAGCCAACAAACAGAAATACAAATTTCATAAGAAATCACTATGGCAATTATATGCCAATAAAATGGACAACCTAGAAGAAATGGGCAAATTCCTAGAAATATGCCCTCTCCCAAGACTGAATCAGGAAGAAATAGAAAATAGGAACAGACCAATTACCAGCAATAAAACTAAATTTGTAATAAATAAACTTCCAACAAACAAAATTTGAGGACCTGATGCCTTCACAGATGAATTCACCAAACATTTAAAGAAGAGTAAACACCCATCTTTCTCAAACTGTGCCAAAAAAATTAAGGAGGAGGGAACACACCCAAACTCATTCTACAAGGCCAGAATCACCCTGATAATAAAACCTAATACATTACAAAATGAAAATCACAGGCCAATATTACTGATGAACATACATGCAAAACTTCTCAACAAAATATTAGCAAACCAAATTCAAGAATACATTAAAAGGATCTTACACCATGATTAGGTGGGATTTATCCCAAGAATGAAGGGATGATTCAATATCCACAAAACAATCAATGTGATACACCACATTAAAAAACTGAAGAATAAAAATCATGCAAACATCTCAACAGATGCAGACAAAGATTTTTACAAGATTCAACATCGATTTATGATAAAAACTCTCAACAAAGTGGGTATAGAGGAAACATACTTCAACAAAATAAAGGCCATATATGAAAAGCCCACAGCTAACATCATACTCAATGGTAAAAAGCTGAAAGCATTTCCTTTGAGATCAGGAACAAGACAAGGATGCCATGTCATTCCACTTTTATTTAACATAGTATTGGAAGTCCTAGCCACAGCCATCAGACAAGAAATATAAATAAAAGTGATCCAGGTTGGAAAGGAAGAAGTCAAACTGTCACAGTTTGCAGATGACGTGATACTATACACAGAAAATCCTAAAGATACCACTCAAAAACTATCAGAAATTATCAATGAATTCAGTAAAACTGCAGGATACAAAATGTACAGAAATCTGTTGCATTTCTATACACTAACAATGAACTCTCAGAAAGAGAAAAGTTTTAAAAATTCCAATTACAATCACATCAAAATAATAAAATATCTAGAAATAAATCTAACTATGGAGGTATACAACCTATACTTGGAAAACTATAAGACACTGATGAAAGAAATTAAGGACAACACCAAAAAATGGAAAGATATACTGTACTCATGGATTAGAACAACTAATATTGTTAAAATGACCATACTACCCAAGGCAACCTACAGATTCAGTGCAATCCCTATCACAATCCAATGGCATTTTTCACACACCTAGAACAAATAATTTTAAAATTTGTATGGAAACACAAAAAACCCCAAATAGCCAAAATGATCTTGACAAAGAACAAAGCTGGATGTATCACACTTCCTGATTTCAGACTATACTACAAAGCTACAGTAATCAAAGCTATATGGTACTGGCACAAAAACAGACATGTAGATCAATCAAACAGAAGAGATCCCAGAAATAAATCCACACTTATATGGTTAATTATTCTATGTCAAAGGAGGAAAGACTATACAATGGGGAAAAGATAACCTCTTCAATAAGTGGTGTTGGGAAAACTGGACAGCTACATGCAAAAGAATAAAACTGGACTACTTTTTTACACCATGTAGAAAAAATTAACATGAAATGGATCAAAGACTTAAATATAAACCATAAAACCATAAAACTTCTAGAAGAAAACATAGGCAGTATGCTCACTGACATTAGTCTAGCAATGTGTTTTTTGTATCTGTTTCCTCAGGCAAGGTAAACAAAAGCAAAAATAAATGACTATAGCTACATCAAACTAAAAATCTTTTGCAGAGCAAAGGAAACTATTGGGTTGGCCAAAAATTTCGTTCGGGTATTTCCATAAGATGTTACAAAAAACTTAATGAACTTTTTGGCCAACCCAATGTCAACAAAATGAAAAGTTCACCTACTGAATGGAAGAATATATTTGCAAATGATATATCTGATAAGGGGTTGATATCCAAAATATATAGAAAATTCATACAACTTAACATCAAAACAAACAACTTGATTAAAAAATGGACAAAGGAGCTTAATAGGCATTTTTCCAAAGAAGACACACAGATGGCCAACAGGCACACAGAAAGAAGCTCAAAATCACTAATCATCAGGGAAATGCAAATCAAAACCACAATGAACTCTCATCTCACACCTGTCAGAATGGCAATTATCAAAAAGTCAACAAATAACAAGTGTTGGCGAAGATGTGGAGAAAAGGGAACCCTCATGCAATGTTGGTGAAAATGTAAATTGATGCAGTCTCTATGGCGTAAATTGATGCAGCCACTATGGAAAACAATATGGAGGTTCCTCAAAAACATTAAAAATAGTACTACCATGCAATCTATCCAAAGAAAACAAAAACACTAATTCCCAAGGATACATGTATTACTATGTTCATTGCAGCATTATTTACAGTAAGCAAGATATGGAAGCAATCTAAGTGTCTATTAATAGATGAATGGATAAAGAAGATGTAATATATACATGTAAAATCCTTCCAAGGTCCATACAACACAGATGGACCGTGGAAGAATTATGGTAAGTGAGATAAGTCTGAAAAAGAAAGACAAATACTGTATGCTTTCACTTGTATGTAGAATCTAAAAAACAAAAGAAATGAACAAATATAACAAAACAAAAACTGAGTCATAGCTGAGTCATACAGAGAATAAACAGGTGGTTGTCAGAGGGGAGGGGAGATGGAAGAGGAGATAAATAAGTGAGGGAGATTAAGAGGTATAAGCTTCCAGTTACAAAATAAATGAGTCATGGTTATGAAGTGTACAGTGTGGAAATATAGTCAATAATTATGCAATATCTTTTTATGGTGACAGATGGTAACTAGGTTTATCATGGCTATCATTTTAAAATATATCAAAATATTTAATCACTATGTTGTGTACCAGGAACTAACATAGTGCTATAGGTGAACTATACTTCAAAAACAAACAAACAAACAAGGAAACAGAGAAAGGGATCAGATTTGTGGTTATCAGAGCCCGGGTGTTGGGGAGAGGGAGAACCAGATAAAGGTAGTCAAAATGTACAAACTTCTCTTTATAAGATAAACAAGTACTAGGAATGTAATGTATAACATGATAAATATAATTAACACTGTTGTATGTTACATATGAAAGTTAAGAGAGTAAATCCTAAGAGTCTCCATCACAAGGAAAACATAATATTTTTATATTTCTTTAATCTACATGAGATGATTGATGTTCACTAAACTTATTGTGGTAATCATATCATGATATATGTAAGTCAAATTATTATACTGTACACTAAATTATACATTGCTTTATCTCAATTATATCTCAATAAAACAGGAAAAAAGAAAAAAAATAAGTACATTTACTCACTTGGCATTTAGCAAAGATGGTCTGATATTTTTCAAATCTCTTTTTGTTGAGTAACTTGTAATAGCTTCTCTAACTACGATATTGAAGAAAATAAATCTGAGGCAACACTGTATGTTGAACCTGGAGTCCAAAATACTAAACTTCCTACTTGTAAAAGTAGCTTATTTTTTCTGTGTGACCAAACCATTATCTGTAAAATGGGTATAATAATATTTATCTCACAACATCCTTTGGAAGGACAATCAAGTGGAGTCATTTACATGAGTAGTTATAAATAACTAAAAATCCCTTCTGGGAATGCTGAGGAGCACTGGGGCTCCAGTTTAGGATGCTTACAGAATAAGGCTGAGCATGGGATTGACTAGGACTAAAAGATAGAACAAGAAAGTCTTGAATTCCAGGTTCTCATTGGTGCTCATCTAGGATTGTAAGGATGAGGGCCAGCACCGGTGTCCCACTGGAATTGGGGAGACTGTTTTAATTATCTATTGTAGTATCACAATTTACCTCAAAATCCTTTGGCTTAGATCCACAGAATTTACTATCTCACAATTTTTGTGGGTCAGGAATCCAAGCAGGATGTTGCTGGGAGCCTCTAACTCAGGACCTCTCATAGTCTGTAATCAAGGTAATGGCCTGGGCTGCAGTCATCTCAAGGCTGGGCTGGGAAGGATATGTTTCCAAGCTCTGTCATTTGGATGGCAGTAGGCCTCAGAAGATTCTCTTCCAAGTTCATTCAGGTGACTGTTGACCTGCTTTAGGAGTGCTGCCAACAAGAAACATCTGTTCCTAGCTACATGGGGCTCTCCATAGGGCTGAACAACATGGTAGCTTGTTTAGGAAGAGCAATGGCTCAGAGAAGAAACCAGGCTTTTTGTAACTTAATCTCCAAATTGGCATCCATAGCTTCTTATGTATTCTATTTCACAGAAGGGAATCACTAGGTCCAGCCTATACCCAAGGGAAGGGAGTTACACAGGCCCATAAATACCAGGGGCAGGGATCTATGGGGACCACTTTAGAGGTTGCCTATCAAACTGGGAGACAAGGAAAAATCTGTAAGAACCTGATGGAAAGCACCCTAGAAACCCCAGGAAAGGTCTACTCACAAAAGAAATGGAAAGGAAAGCACATAGGTTCAGAAGTTAGGGCTTGGGAAATCCCCTGTCACCATGGTACACAAAGGAAGAGAGGTGTTTTGAGCCCCTGGAACTCAGAAGGACATATTAACAACTTCACATTTCCAGGGTCCATCACTGTAACTAGAAGACTTGATGTTTGAGGATCTTTTTAAATTTGATTTTTAAATTAAGTCATGGAGGTATGTATTCCCTAATTGAAAGCTGAGGAGAGAGTCTCTGAGTTATCCAAACACTTGCCTACAGCCCTGGTCAGTGGTTAAACCAGGTCTGGAACGAAGTGTTATGATTTCCAACCTGTATTCTTCTGAGGTTGCCACCTTCTCCTTGGTGTAAAAGACACATGACAGTACAGAGCAGAATACTCCATGGCACGTGCCTCTGTGCTGATGATTCGTGTTTATTCATCAAGCAAAGGGGATCATAGCAGAGATGCTTTTAAAATCTCACTATCTAGTTTTCCCCATGGGACAGGTCATTTAATACAAAGGGTTGCTCCAAGAAAAGCACTGCAATTTACCTTCACTTACCAGGTGCAAGGAAACTGCAATGAACAGGAACACAGCTGAACTCAATTAAGCACTCTTTTTTTTTTTTTTACCCCCTCCCACCCCCAACCACCGCTACCACCAGAATGTTCCTTTAAGAAGAAAGAGGCCAGCTACAGTAAGTGAGCTAATGTTTGTTAGCAATTTCTCTAAAAAAGCCACTTCCTGAGTATGTCCTGGGTCAGAACACACTAATTTGAATTTTTTATACATTGTTAATTGATGTCCCTGAGGGATCACAAACTCATTTATTCAAGGAAGATTCAGTGATATTCACCAGATAGGAATTAATGAGGTAAGCACATAGAACCACACATTTAAGAAAATTTTCCACAGCCAAATGGGATTAAAAGTAACTGGGATCTGGGGGTAGATCTTTGTTTCCCAGAGTAAAGTAAAACTAAATAACCAGAGACTACTATAACAAATGGCCTGTATGTGAAAGGTTGATCTCTTAAATATATTTAATAGTTTAATTTCTATAGGTTAAAAGTGATATCATTAAGAATTAAAAATTTAGTTAAATTAAATGACATTTTTTAAAACCACACCTTCCATTTTATAAAACATTTTCACACACATGATCTCCAGCTAACTTCAATCATTTGTATTTGCCCATTGCCAAAAACTTCTCCAGGTGTAAAGCTTTATCTAGATTTCCCTTTCTCAATACTATAGTCTGTTGTTGTCAACAACAATACTAATGTTGTTACTACCTAACAACATTCCTTCCAACACATCGACAAGCACACTCCACCTGACCAACTCCTCCTTATCTCCTCCTTAGATCTCAATTTAGCCTTCACTTCCTCTAGGGTCATTCCCATCCTAGACTGAATTTTATAATCCATTGGAAAGGCCATCCCCACACCAATTACTTCAAGATCACTTGAGACAGAGCCAAGCATCCATATAGTTTTAAAGCACTCCAGGTGATTCAAATGTAATCATGAATTTGAGAAAATAAACCAGAGTTAAAATGTTTTGCATGGGAGCAGTGTTGGTTTTAGTCAGACCCAGGCAAACAAGAATTCAAATATACTCTATCTTGTGAGAAGTATCCAGAGTCATTTATCTGGACTGTGAATAGCTAGAAGATAAGGATTTACTGTAAGCCTTTTTGTTTTTAATATCCCTATAGCATGTAGCTCCTACATAGCTATGCAATGAGCAATAGTAGACCTTAACAAAACTATCTGAACATCAGAATCTCTAGGGAAGTTTATGAAATGTGGAAATTCTTAGGTTTGACTCTGTACCTATAGAATCAAAATTTGTGGATTTAGATAATTCTGATACCATAGATTGAGGAGACATTAGTCTAAAGTGAAGGGACCTTGGAATTCATTTACTTTGAAAATATACCTAGAGCAGGAACCACAAGTAAAACCTCCCAACAGATACTTGAACATTTCTAGTGACATGATGTTCATTATTTCTCCTTCAAGTCCTCTTCACTGTTAGACCACTATGGTATTAACCCATTCTTGCTGATCGATATCCTTTCAAAGTCCTTTTCTTTAGAATGAATATTTGTTAGTTCTTGCTGTCTCTTTCAAAAATTTTAAGGAGTATGAGGTTATAGTAGTAAACATAATAAATTGCCTGGCCGTAAGAAACTGAGGGGTATAAACAAGTAAAAATAAATTAAGGTAGTATGTTAAGTACTACCGAAGGAGTTCCAAACAGGATGATGACCTGAACTTGTACAACAGGCATATAAGTCAGTCTTGGGGGAGTCCAGGAAGGTTTCCTAGAAAAAATGTGGACTAAGATGAGGCCTGGAAAGTTAGTAGGGATTATCTAGGGGAAATGTGTGACTAGAAGGGGAGGGGCAGAGCAATATATAAGAGTATTGTAGAGCAGTATTCTAGGCAAATAATTTTTCCAGGGATTAAGGTGATCAACTATCCTGGTTTGTCCAGGACTTGCCTAGTTTTAGCACTGAACATTTCATGTTTTGGTAAACCTATTAGTCTCAGGTTAGTAACCATAGAGGTTTAATGGACATTGCTGTGGTGAGATGGCCAAAATGATTTCATTAAAAAGAAGATGGTTAATAAAGTTTACCACTGATGCTCAGTCTCCAGTGTGCATGCAGAGTTTAAGGAAGGACTTCAGAAAGTATGGAAAGGATGATTAAAGAGATTCTAGAATGATAATAAAGACACATAACCAATTTTACAATTTTTCTTGCATTATCCTGTTCATATTTTCAAAATGACTCTGTGTGTCATCTTTAATACATGTGTGATAGATAGAGACCTGACTCCTATGCTAGATAGTTATGACAGGCCTTAGTCTTTGGACAGATCTTAGATAAATACTCATCATATAGGAACTTATCAAGTCCAGAAATTGGTTTCACCAATCTCAACTGATAAGAAAAGGGTTTGTTAAATTGCTTGGTCAATTTGAAGATTTAGGAGGAAAGATTACCAGGAAAAGAATACTCTGATCTCAGACTTAGAAAGAAGGCAGATATGATGTGAGAAAGAAGGCATATATGAAGTGATGCCCTAGAATTTCTTGGAACAGAGTTTAACGCAAAGTTCTCTTTTAAGTGAACATGCTAGTGGGATTTTTTAAGTTAATTAGTTGACAAGACTACTTAGCATATTAGAACACCGCATACTCCAAAGTTAAAAGATTAAAAATAATTTTTCTCCTACTGTCTCACAATTAATTGCTTTCTGCAGCTTGCCTGAAACAGCTGTTTCCTTATTCTTTCTTATTGAGGCTTGACCACAGGCATGTAATATTCAATGCCAGTTTTCAAATGTGATTCGTGGAAAATTAAAAATCCCCTTTTCTATAATTTTTTTTCTGGTTTGCATGAGGAATTTGGAGATATTAGTCCAAGAGGAAACATTAGGAACTCACACTTACCTGGGAGCTCCATGCCCTAAGAGAAAATGAGAATATCATTGTACAGTTTAGCATTAAAGCGATAGGGACTTATTCTGTTATTCCTTTAATGGATGTTTGCATTTTAAATGAGACTTACAGACTTCGACAGTGTTTAATCTAAAGGAATTATTTTCATACTCTAGCAAGTTGGGAAGTGCTGAAGAAACTATTTCAAGTGTGGGGGTTACATTATGTCATAACAATATGGTATGACTAAAGAAGAGGTAATCTTAGAGCCCATTATATTTATGATCTTTGCTGTTACTAATGTATAATAATAATAATAATAATAATAATAATAATAATAATTGTTATTATCACTAACAAATACTAACAAATACTCAGCATTGTATATGAGCCAGGCACTATTCAAGGCACTAAGGATGCAACAGGAACAAAGCCCATGCACTCATGAAACTTTTAATCTAACAGATAACTAATGAATGAACAAACCAATACTCAAACAAGAAAAATGCCAGTTGACAATAAATGTTAGTGATGGAGAGGGACTGGAATACTACTATTTTATTTATCGCCATAATTTGGTTGCCATAATCATAATTATGTTTACTCAGGATATCTGAAATCAGATAAACTGAGAATAAAGGAATACATCATCTCACCATTCAACAAATATTTATAGAGCTTTTCCCACATTGCAGGTGCTGTATTAGATGTTAGAAACAACACTTTCTATTGAACTGTGCGTCAATGATTCAGGTCCTCACCTCCTTTTGGGAACCAATTATTCTGGCAACATATGGAGGTGGTATGAGACTCTCCCTTACACTATCTCATGCTGGTTCCCTATATCCTTATTTTCTCTTTCTTTTAGTTACTTTTTCCACAATCTCTAGGCCATAATCTTGATACCAACTGTTCTTTGGCTAAAGGTTTTATATTTTGACTTTCTTTATATATGTCTCTACTTCCTCTAAAATTTTAATTACTCAGAGGGACAGTGTTCTTCCCATAATTAGAGGGAGCGTCTTAACTGAAAATATCCTTCTAATCGCCTGTTCCATAATATGACCCCAAACTGGCCAGTTGCTCTGCCTGAGTTCTCAGAAGATGGTCAGTATCCTTGTTTAGTGACAGTTCTTTTCATACTCTGGTTTGGGAAATATATATTTTCTAGTGATGAGAGTTCATGCAGATGCCTCGAACCATAAAGGGTTTTCTTGACCATAGTTTTATGAAAAAAAAAATCATAAAGGATTTATTCATGAAGGATTTATTCCTCCACCAAATACTTACGGTGTTGACTATATGCTAGAAACTGATCAAGGCACTGGGGATAAAACAATAAGACTAACCAAACAACCAACCAAGTCCCTGTCCTCATGGAGTTTACTGGTGTGCCGGTGAAATCTATACGGATGAAATATATTTTAGTTTTAAAAGTGTTTTTAAAATGTATTTGCTTGCTTGTTTATTTCTTTTAAGATTCCCAGAGAAATCTGAGAACACTGTGTAACAAAAAGGACATTTCCCATAGTTTTGGTCAAAACCTGCTTCCTATTTTAATGCTAAAGAACAAAACTGCAATAATTATGATGATATTTAAAAAAAGCTTCATTAAGTCCTCTTTCCAGACAAATGGTGGAGTTAAAAGAACTGGTGACTTCTTGGCTATGCATTAGACTATATGTGTATGTAGATACAAGCTTGTATTAGTATGCATGTGTGTATACAGATGTGCATATGTGTTTGTCTTCAGCTGTCCCTTATTAAGTGTCTAACCATTATACTATAGTCTTCTGAAAGCTAAAAGGAAACTCTCAAACTTACATGATTGTCTCCCAAACTCAGTTAACATAATCTCAGGACAAGGGTCTTGCAAGTGTTGTTAGTATTCCTGCTATAAGATGTGGTTTTATATATATTTCCAATGGTTGGTTTTTCAACACATATTTTTTCTATATTTCAAGTACATTTATTCAATTACAAAGCTAAGGTATCTATGTAATATTTTACCATAAAGTAATTAAGTTGATGTCGTTGCTAAACAAGGAAATTATTTTTCATGTGTGAGATATCTTTGATTAGAAATTTGGCATCTAGGATATCTCCTTATTTTTTATCACCTGGGCACCATTGTTTCAGTATTATCTGGTTACCTTCATTTGGAAGAGTGGGTATAACAGAGGAATATAAAGTTGATCTATGATTGCCTGTTGCCAAGAGCATATATTCAATTGCTAAATCATTGATGGTCAACAATCTGCTACTTATATTACCTTTATAGGTCCCTCAGTTTTAAAGCATTTACCTTAGTTTCCTCTGTCTAATTATTCTAAAAGAGTCAGTCTGATACTTATATAGAGTAAGAAGTTCCCTAAGGGGGAAGTTTTTAAAGCACTAGGATGACTGAGGCCTACATAAGACACACCTTCTGGTGCATGAATGATGACTACAATTATTTTTAATAAAAATACAGTCTCTCTTTTCACCATTAGAAGTGAGTCTAAAATGAGTTCTTCCATGAGGGATAATGGAGTGACTCACATTCATTTTGAGGCATCAGGGGCCACATACCAGGTCTTTTCTTGACAGTGTATTTTTATGTTTGAGAAGGCAGCAATAGTAAGATGAATACATATTTCCAAAACACCAAAATTTGAAAAAATGTTCCTTAAAAGGGCAGAATTAGAGCATATGTGACTTCTTCACTAGTGTTTTATTGATATCAGGTTGATTGCCCAGACTCTTATGTGCACCCTTAATGAGCAGGATGGAGGCACAGAGAACTTGGCTGGAATTGAGGGTGGTCGGAGGACTATGAGGGAACCACTGTATTCACCAGTAAGGAAAAAGAAAAATGAGTGACTTCTGCCAGGTGACATTAGACTGTCAGTGGGATTTCCTAAATGTATAATGTCATACTTTCAAGGATTTATTTATAAAAATAAATTGTTCCTCCACCTTCTGTTCATGACATGGACAGATTGACTCAGATATCATACACTCAGCACTTTTTAAATGTAGATCAATTAGGTTTTCTTTAGCTTAATATACAAATAGCTATTCATTTTAGAAAATCATTTAAAAATTGAAATGATAAAGAAAAATTAAACAAAATAAGTGGCTTTCTCTGGAGGCCAAGAACCTAAATATATACTGTGTCTACTCACCTGCCTAGAAGTAGATATAAAGGTAAGTGAGAAAGCTGTGTCAGAATGGGGGAGTACTGAGAAGGGGCCCAACTGTCTATTTCCCAAGCTTTAAGAAGTCCTGGAGGTAGGGCTTAGTGGAAACAATAGAGGAAGTGTGGGAGTGGAATAAAAGAGACCTAGAATTCTCTTCCCTGATGTAGTCCTGGGAGGTAGCAAATCTGGAGAGTTTCAGAAGCTATTCACAGTGAGGACCAGTAAACTAGGTGTGGCTGTTGCTGGGCTGTCTTTTATTTTAGACTGGATTATTGGTCACAGTTTGTTTCTCTCCTATAATACTATTTTATATCTACATGATTCCCATGGTCTCATGGAGGTTGAAATATACTGAATTTGGGCTTGGCTGTGAAAATTGCTTTTTCCAATGAGATGTTAGCAACTACAACCTGAACAAATGCTTCAAAATGAAAGTTCTGGTTGAACATATCCTCTTACCCTGCTTCCTTTTGCTATGAGAAGGAAATTCCTTGGGTAGCTGCAGAGAGCTTCTCTGTACTCTGAAGCTAAACCCAGCCTCATCTGAATTCATTGAACCTCAGTGGACTCCCACACACATACAAGAAATAAATGCTCATCATTGTAAACCACTGAGTTTTGCGGTGGTTTGTTGTACAGCACTGTTGCAAAACTGACCAGTACAAATGTCCAGTCAGTTGACCTGAAATCATCTCCAAGTTCTCTAGGTGAGGGAAGAACCACCCATATGTTTCCCTGTAGCCAAGAAAGATAAATATGAGGAACAGGGGAATAATGCTTATAATAGAAAAACAATGTAAGTCAATTTTTTTTGTGAACTGAGAAACCTAAAAGCTTCTTAACAGCAAAATAATTACAGATTTGAATTAGTGCTCTAAAACAAATATAAAATTTGGTATAATAGAAAAAGTTGGGGCAGACCAATTATATAAAATTAGGGTATACTAACCTTCAAAGTTAGCTGGTCCTCACATTTTCTGTCTTTGGAATATGAGAGTGAAGGAACCACTTTACTCCTATATTAATGCAATTCAATCAATGCAGCAAACTGGAGCTAAAATTATGGCAAGCTGAGAGCCCTCATGAAAGTTAAAGTTGTGATGGAGCAAAAACAGTGAGTTAGAAGAGATAGTTGGTTAGAAGGTATTTGAACTCAGAAAAAAATCAGAGATGCAAAGAAGAAGATACTTAATTATTAGACAATCTGTACACCTACTTGGGTCCCTGTTAGTTTCATGTTATTTTTCTGAATCTTTTGATATTTATTCTGTCTATAAAAATCTCCATTACTTAAGTGAAGTGCGCTGGTTCCTCATTATTAGAAACAGCAACAAAAAAGTCTATTATTGTTGAAGCACCTGAAACTTTGAAATAAGGCTAAAAACAATAACTTACACATTTCTATACTCAATAAGCTTTGATTCCAAAATAAAACATTACATTACATAAGTGTTCTACTCTGGGTAGCTGAGGGAACTCTTTATCTCATTACAAATGGCACCAATTTGTTCCAAGTGTCTCTCCTCATGAGTGGGTCTGTGTGAGTTTCTCCAAATTCCAATCTAACTCAGAATTGCAGTAATTTATTTGGGTCTCATCCAAGGATTGTATATCATTTCTAGGAGAAATGGCAAACCCATTTCTAGGAGATACTATGCTTAGAAAATTCTCCTTAATTCATTTCATGTTTTCCCACTCAGCAGACTGGAAATGCCCAAACCTATTTGCTAGTACAATTCACTCCTTAATTATGGGAGGCCTAATTGCCACTCCTCTGTGGTATAACAGGCTTCTAAGTTCCCATTTCTATGCCCAAAATGGGAACTTGACTGTGTAACTGAACTACTTATTTAATTGGAGTGGAATAGAAGGGGGGAAAAAGAGAGAGATTGCACAGACTGCCTATAGAGTATAAACAAGTCAGATTCATTTACATATGTAAATTTAGCCAATTTTAGGCTTCTAATAAGCTCTCTTCCTTCCTTTAAATCAGCACTTTAGGCGAGACCATCAAGATGGCAGAAGAGTAAGATGTAGAGATCACCTCCTTCCTCACAAATACATCAGAAAGACATCTACATGTGGGACAACTCCTACAGAACATCTACTGAACACTGGCAGAAGACTTCAGACTTCCCAAAAGGCAAGAAATTCCCCACTTACCTGGGTAGGGCAAAAGAAAAAAGAAAAAACAGAGACAAAAGAATAGGGATGGGAACTGCACCATTGGGAGGGAGCTGTGAAGGAGGAAAAGTTTCCACACATTAGGAAGCCCCTTCACTGATGGAGATGGTGGGCGGCAGTGGGGAAAGCTTCGGAGCTATGGAGGAGAGTGCAGCAATAAGTGTGCAGAGGGCAAAGCGGAGAGATTCCCGCACAGAGGATCGGTGCCGACCAGCACTCACTAGCCCAAGAGGCTTGTCTAATCACCCGCTGGGGTGGGTGGGGGCTGAGAGCTGAGGTTGGGCCTTCAGAGGTCAGATTCCAGGGAGAGGACTGGGGTTGGCTGCGTGAACACAGCTTGAAGGGGGCTAGTGCACCACGGCTAGCCATGAGGGAGTCCAGGAAAAACTCTGGATCTGCCTAATAGGCAAGAGACCATTGTTTCAGGGTGCGTGAAAAGAGGGGATTCAGAGCACCGCCTAAACGAGCTTCAGAGATGGGCACAAGCCACGGTTATCAGCACAGACAATGAGACAGACATGAAATGCTAAGGCTGCTGCTGCAGCCACCAAGAAGCTTGTGTGCAAGCACAGGTCACTAACCACACCTCCCCTCCTGGGAGCCTGTGCAGCCCGCCATTGCCAGGGTCCCGTGATCCAGGGACAACTACCCCAGGAGAACGCATGGCATGCGTCAGGCTGCTGAAACGTCACGCCGGCCTCTGCCACCGCGGCTCGCCCTGCAACCATACCCCTCCCTTCCCCCGGCCTGAGTGAGCCAAAGCCCCCGAAGCACCTGCTCCTTTAACCCCGTCCTGTGTGAGCAAAGAACAGATGCCCTCAGGCGACCTACACACAGAGGCGGGTCCAAATCCAAAGCTGAACCCCGGGAGCTGTGCGAACAAAGAAAAGAAAGGGAAATCTCTCCCAGCAGCCTCAGAAGCAGTGGATTAAAGCTCCACAAACAAATTGATGTACCTGCATCTGTGGAATACATGAATAGACAACGAATAATCCCAAATTGAGGAGGTGGACTTTGGGAGCAGGATATATTAATTTTTCCCATTTTCCTCTTTTTGTGAGTGTGTATGTGTATCCTTCTGTGTGAAATTTTCTCTGTATAGCTTTGCTTTCACCATTTATCCTAGGGTTCAGTCCATCCGTTTTATTTTATTTTATTTTATTTTATACTTAGAAATTTTTTTTTTCTAAATAAATTTTTTCTTAATAATTTTTTCATTATTTCTTATTTAAAAAAATTTTAAAAATTTTTTTCTTAATATATTTTTTCTTAATAATTTTTTATTATTTTTAACTTTAAAAATTGAAAAAATATTTTTTCTAATAAATTTTTCCTTAAAAATTTTTTTTCTTATTTTTTACTTAAAAAAATTAAAAATAATTTTCTTAGTAATTTTTTTCTTAATAATTTTTTCTTATTTTTTATTATAAAAAATTAAAAATTTTATTTAAAAAAAATAAATTTTTTTCTTAATAAATTTTTTCTTAATAATTATTTTCTTATTTTTTGTTATAATACTTTTATTTTCTTTTATCTTACTTTCTTTTCTTTTCTTTTCTTTTCTTTTATCCTCTTTCTTTCTTTCTTTCTATTTTTTCTCCCTTTTATGTGTATGAAAGGCTCTTGGTGCTCCAGCCAGGCGTCAGGGCTGTCTCTGAGGTGGGAGAGCCAACTTCAGGACACTGGTCCACAAGAGACCTCTCAGCTCCACGCAATACCAAACAGCAAAAATCTCTCAGAGATCTCCATCTCAACAACAAGACCCAGCTTCACTCAACCACCAGCAAGCTACAGTGCTGGACACCCTATGCCAAACAACTAGCAAGACAGGAAAACAACCCCATCCAATAGCAGAGAGGCTGCCTAAAATCATAATAAGGCCACAGACACCCCAAAACACACCACCACACGTGGACCTGCTCAGCAGAAAGACAAGATACAGCCTCATCCACCAGAACACAAGAACCAGTCCCCTCCACAAGGAAGCCTACACAATCCACTGAACCAACTTTAGCCACTGGGGACAGATACCAAAAACAAAAGGAGCTACGAATCTGCAGCCTGTGAAAAGGAGACCCCAAACACAGTAAGATAAGCAAAATAAGAAGACAGAAAAACACACAGCAGATGAAGGAGCAAGGTAAAAACCCACCAGACCTAACAAATGAAGAGGAAATAGGCAGTCTACCTGAAAAAGAATTCAGAATAATGATAGTAAAGATGATCCAAAATCTTGGAAATAGAATAGACAAAATGCAAGAAACATTTAACAAGGACGTAGAAGAACTAAAGAGGAACCAAGCAACGATGAAAAACACAATAAATGAAATTAAAAATACTCTAGATGGGATCAATAGCAGAATAACTGAGGCAGAAGAACGGGTAAGTGACCTGGAAGATAAAATAGTGGAAATAACTACTGCAGAGCAGAATAAAGAAAAAAGATTGAAAAGAACTGAATAGTCTCAGAGACCTCTGGGACAACATTAAACGCACCAACATTCGAATTATAGGGGTCCCAGAAGAAGAAGAGAAAAAGAAAGGGACTGAGAAAATACTTGAAGAGATTATAGTTGAAAACTTCCCTAATATGGGAAAGGAAATAGTTAATCAAGTTCTGGAAACACAGAGAGTCCCATACAGGATAAGTCGAAGGAGAAACACGCCAAGACACATATTAATCAAACTATCAAAAATTAAATATAAAGAAAAGATATTAAAAGCAGCAAGGAAAAAACAACAAATAACACACAAGGGAATCCCCATAAGGTTAACAGCTGATCTCTCAGCAGAAACTCAGCAAGCCAGAAGGGAGTGGCAGGATATACTTAAAGTGATGAAGGAGAAAAACCTACAACCAAGATTACTCTACCCAGCAAGGATCTCATTCAGATTTGATGGAGAAATTAAAATATTTACAGACAAGCAAAAGCTGAGAGAGTTCAGCACCACCAAACCAGCTTTACAACAAATGCTAAAGGAACTTCTCTAGGCAAGAAACACAAGAGAAGGAAAACACCTACAATAACAAACCCAAAATATTTAAGAAAATGGGAATACGAACATACATATCGATAATTACCTTAAATGTAAATGGATTAAATGCTCCCACCAAAAGACACAGACTGGCTGAATGGATACAAAAACAAGACCCGTATATATACTGTCTACAAGAGACCCACTTCAGACCGAGGGACACATACAGACTTAAAGTAAGGGGACGGAAAAAGATATTCCATGCAAATGGAAATCAAAAGAAAGCTGGCATAGCAATTCTCATATCAGACAAAATAGACTTTAAAACAAAGACTTTTACAAGAGACAAAGAAGGACACTACATAATGATCAAGGGATCAATCCAAGCAGAAGATATAACAATTGTAAATATTTATGCACCCAACATAGGAGCACCTCAATACATAAGGGAAATACTAACAGCCATAAAAGGGGGAATTGACAGTAACACAATCATAGTAGCGGACTTTAACACCCCACTTTCACCAATGGACAGATCATCCAAAATGAAAATAAATAAGGAAACACAAGCTTTAAATGACACATTAAACAAGATGGACTTAATTGATATTTATAGGACATTCCACCCAAAAACAACAGAATACACATTTTTCTCAAGTGTTCATGGAAAATTCTCCAGGATAGATCATATCTTGCGTCACAAATCAAGCCTTGGTAAATTTAAGAAAATTGAAATCGTATCAAGTATCTTTTCCGACCACAACGTTATGAGACTAGATATCAATTACAGGAAAAGATCTGTAAAAAATACAAACACATGGAGGCTACACAATACACTACTTAATAACGAAGTGATCACTGAAGAAATCAAAGGGGAAATCAAAAAATACCTAGAAACAAATTACAATGGAGACACGACGATCCAAAACCTGTGGGATGCAGCAAAAGCAGTTCTAAGAGGGAAGTTTATAGCAATACAATCCTACCTCAAGAAACAGGAAACATCTCGAATAAACAACCTAACCTTACACCTAAAACAATTAGAGAAAGAAGACAAAAAAACCCCAAAGTTACCAGAAGGAAAGAAGTCAGAAACATCAGATTAGAAATAAATGAAAAAGAAATGAAGGAAACGATAGCAAAGATCAATAAAACTAAAAGCTGGTTCTTTGAGAAGATAAAAAAAAATTGACAAACCATTAGCCAGACTCATCAAGAAAAAAAGGGAGAAGACTCAAATCAATAGAATTAGAAATGAAAAAGGAGAAGTAACAAGTGACACTGCAGAAATACAAAGGAACATGAGAGATTACTACAAGCAACTCTATGCCAATAAAATGGACAACCTGGAAGAAATGGACAGATTCTTAGAAATGCACAACCTTCTGAGACTAAACCAGGAAGGAATAGAAAATATTAACAGACCAATCACAAGCACTGAAATTGAAACTGTGATTTAAAATCTTCCAACAAACAAAAGCCCAGGACCAGGTGGCTTCACAGGCGAATTCTACCAAACATTTAGAGAAGAGCTAACACCTATCCTTCTCAAACTCTTCCAAAATATTGCAGAGGGAGGAACACTCCCCAACTCATTCTACGAGGCCACCATCACCCTGATACCAAAACCAGAGAAAGATGTCACAAAGAAAGAAAACTACAGGGCAATATCACTGATGAACATAGACGCAAAAATCCTCAACCAAATACTAGCAAACAGAATCCAACAGCACATTAAAAGGATCATACACCATGATCAAGTGGGGTTTATTCCAGGAATGCAAGGATTCTTCAGTATAAACAAATCAATCAACTTGATACACCATATTAACAAATTGAAGGAGAAAAACCATATAATCATCTCAATAGATGCAGGGAAAGCTTTTGACAAAATTCAACACCATTTATGATAAAAGCCCTGCAGAAAGTAGGCATAGAGGGAACTTTCCTCAACATAATAAAGGCCATATATGACAAACCCACAGCCAACATTGTCCTCATTGGTGAAAAACTGAAACCATTTCCACTAAGATCAGGAACAAGACAAGGTTGCCCACTCTCACCACTAGTATTCAACATATTCTTGGAAGTGTTAGCCACAGCAATCAGAGAAGCAAAAGAAATAAAAGGAATCCAAATCGGAAAAGAAGAAGTAACGCTGTCACTGTTTGCAGATGACATGATACTATACATAGAGAATCCTAAAGATGCTACCAGAAAACTACCAGAGCTAATCAATGAATTTGGTAAAGTAGCAGGGTACAAAATTAATGCACAGAAATCTCTTGCATTCCTATTCACTAATGATGAAAAATCCGAAAGTGAAATTAAAAAATACTCCTATTTACCATTGCAACAAAAAGAATAAAATATCTAGGAATAAACCTACCTAAGGAGACAAAAGACCTGTATGCAGAAAATTATAAGACACTGATGAAAGAAATTAAAGATGATACAAATAGGTGGAGAGATATACCATGTTCTTGGATTGGAAGAATCAACATTGTGAAAATGAGTATGCTACCCAAAGCAATCTACAGATTCAATGCAATCCCTATCAAACAACCACTTGCATTTTTCACGGAAAGAGAACAAAAAATTTCACAATTTGTATGGAAACACAAAAGACCTCGAATAGCCAAAGCAATCTTGAGAAACAAAAACGGAGCTGGAGAATGAAAAATGGAGCTGGAGGAATCAGGCTCCCTGACTTCAGACTATACTACAAAGCTACAGTAATCAAGACAGTTTGGTACTGGTGCAAAAACAGAAACATAGATCAATGGAACAGGATAGAAAGCCCAGAGATAAACCCATGCACATATGGTCACCTCATCTTTGATAAAGGAGGCAAGCAAAAACAGTGGAGAAAAGACAGCCTCTTCAATAAGTGGTGCTGGGAAATCTGGACAGGTACATGTAAAAGTATGAAATTAGAACACTCCCTAACACCATACACAAAAATAAACTCAAAATGGATTAAAGACCTAAATGTAAGGCCAGACACTATCAAAGTCTTAGTGGAAAACATAGGCAGAACACTCTATGACATAAATCACAGCAAGATCCTTTTTGACCCACCTCCTAGAGAAATGGAAATAAAAACACAAATAAACAAATGGGACCTAATGAAACTTAAAATTTTTTGCACAGCAAAGGAAACCATAAACAAGAACAAAAGACAACCCTCAGAATGGGAGAAGACATTTGCAAGTGAAGCAACTGACAAAGAATTAATCTCCAAGATTTACAAGCAGCTCATGTAGCTAATAACAAAAAAACAAACAACCCAATCCAAAAATGGGCAGAAGACCTAAATAGACATTTCTCCAAAGAAGATATACAGATTGGCAACAAACACATGAAAGAATGCTCAACATCATTAATCATTAGAGAAATGCAAATCAAAACTAAAATGAGGTATCATCTCACACTGGTCAGAATGGCCATCATCAAAAAATCTAGAAACAATCAATGCTGGAAAGGGTGTGGAGAAAAGGGAACACTCTTGCACTGTTGGTGGGAATTTAAATTGATACAGCCACTATGGAGAACAGTATGGAGGTTCCTTAAAAAACTAAAAATAAAACTACCATATGACCCAGCAATCCCACTACTCGGTATGTACCCTGAGAAAACCATAAATCAGAAAGAGTCATGTACCACAATGTTCATTGCAGCACTGTTTACAACAGCCAAGACATGGAAACAACCTAAGTGTCCATTGACAGATGAATGGATAACAGAGATATGGCACATACATACAATGGAATATTACTCAGCCATAAAAAGAAACGAGTTATTTGTAGTGAGGTGGATGGACCTAGAGTCTGTCATACAGAGTGAGGTAAGTTAGAGAGAGAAAAACAAATACCATATGCTAACACATATCTATGGAATCTTAAAAAAAAAAAGTTTCTGAAGAACCAAGGGGCAGGAAAGGAATAAAGACACAGATGTAGAGTATGGACTTGAGGACAGGGCGAGGGGGAAGGGTAAGCTGGGACAAAGTGAGAGAGTGGCATGGACATATATACACTACCAAATGTAAAATCGATAGCTAGTGGGAAGCAGCCACATAGAACAGGGAGATCAGCTCGGTGCTTTGTGACCACCTAGAGGGGTGAGATAGGGAGGGTCGGAGGCAGGGAGACACAGAGGGAAGAGATATGGGGATATATGTATATGTATAGCTGTTTCAGTTTGTTATAAAGCAGAAACTAACACACCATTGTAAAGCAATTATACTCCAATAGAGATGTTAAAAAAATTAAAATTAAAAAAAATAAATTAAAAAAAATCAACACTTCAAAGGGATTTGCAAGGAGGTTCCCTGAAGTAAAATTGAACTTGAGAGTAAACATTGAAATGTGCTTATGTTTTCTCACTTGAATATTCTGAAGACATTTAGCATATACTTTTAATCTATAAAGTACACTTAATGATATTTTATTAATTACATGAATTAATACAAGATTTTGAAACTAAATACTATTAGCCTCCAAGAATTATAGACACCATAAAGATTTATATCACTGGCATACAGGATATGACTATGGCAGATAATTCAGATAAATTATGCCTTAAATCCTTCATCTGCTTAATTATATGAATATTTCAGTCAAAATGGCCTGTATTAGAACATCAGGGGCATAATTCTTGAAAGAAAAAAATGACAAGCTTAAATGCATTAAAATTAAAAATGTCTGCTCTGTGAAAGACACTGCCAGGAGAATAAAAAGACAAATCACTGCCAGGAGAATAAAAAGACAAATCACAGACAAATCACATTTGGATATCAAATATCCAAACATCCAAAGAAATTTTAGAATTCAACAGTAACAAAACAGACAACCTGATTTTTAAAATGGGCCAAAGACCTTAATAGACATCTCACCATAGGGTCACAGATGACAAATAAACATATGAAGAGATACTCCACATCATATGTCACCAGGGAAATGCAATTTTTTAAATGAGATACCACTACATACTTATTAATATCACCAAAATGTAAAACACTGACAACACCCAAGTCTGGTGAGGATGTAGAACAATAGGAACTCTAATTTGTTGCTAGCAGCAATGTGAATTGTATATCCACTTTGGAAAACAGTTGGTGATTTCTTAGAAAATTAAGCATACTCTTCCCTTATGATCCAGCAATTATGCTCCTTGGTATTTAGACAAATGAGTTGAAACTCCTTTAGTATCAGACAGACTTATGAGCTTCACACAAGTCTCATGGATGCTTAAAGCACATATCTGTAAACACACAGATGTTTATGGCAGATTTATTCATAATTGCCAAAACTCAGAAACATCCAAGATGATCCTCAGTAGGTGAATGGATAGGTAAGTTGTGGCACATCCAGACAGTGGGATATTATTCAGTTCTAAAAAGACATGAATTATCAAGTCACAAAAAGACATGGAAGAAACTTAGATATTTATTACTATGTGAAAGGAGCCAATCTGAAAAGACTACAAACTGCATGATTCCAACTGTACGACATTTTGAAAAAGACAAAATTATGGAGACAGTCAAAAGATAATTGGTTTCCAGGGAATAGGGACTGGGGAGGGGGGAAGGATGAATAGATGGAGGACAGAGGAATTTTAGGGCAACTAGATTAGTCTGTCTGATACTATAATTGTGGAGACATGCTATTATACATTTGTCCAAACTCATAGAATGTACAACACCAGTAGTGAACTCTAATGTAAACTATGGACTTTGAGTCATGATGTGTCAATGTTGGTTCATCAATTGTAACACAGGTATCATGCTGCTCCTGGATGTTGATAATGGGAGAGGCTATGCATATATGGTGGTAAGGGGTACGTGGGAAATATCTGATCCTTCCTCTCAGTTTTGCTGTGAATCTAAATCTTCTCTAACAATTAAAGTTTATTTTAAAAAAAAATGGTGTGGATTAAGAAGGCACAAATTTATTTTTCAATTATGTCTATATTTGACCAATATAAGTAGACTGCCTAAATATGTTTTGATTGTTGCCTATCTCTTCAGTTCACTGTTTGAGTGAATAGGCAGCTCATTTAAACATCATGAGCAGTCTGATCTTTGGAGAGAAAAGGCCAATGCAGAGAAGTCCTGTCAGTGGGAAGTTATCTGTTTAAATATTCTCTCATCATTATTATTCTTTTAATGAAGTGGAAATGGGATGAATTTATTGCATGTAATAAACTCACCCACTCCCAGACTCCATCCTTTGAGAGCATCTAAAGGCATTCCCTCCACAAAGTCATGAGAAGTGAACTGCTGAGAGGAGTCCTAACATCTTTGAGAAGTATTGTATTCATTCTCTGCAGGCTACAGATGAAAGTAAAAGAGGCTGCCATATGAGATAGGTTTCCTGACTGTAGGGCAGTTGATGAAACTCCTAGGAGGTAGAAGGCAGTAGCACTTAGCTGTCAGAGACAAGGGTGGTAATCAGAATGTTTTGACACAAAGAGATCTTTGATGTTGTCCCATTGATCATGAGGTCCCTAGAAGAAAATCCTACTTAATTTGATCAGAGTCATTCCTCCTCAACCAATTCTCCTCCACCAATATCTGTATCTGAAACAGTAAAGACCAGTTTCTCTTATGCTGGAGAGGCTTTAGGAAGACCCTTGCAATAATTTTCTGAGTATGTGCTCAAATTTTCCTCTGTGTTCCTCTCCAAAGTAATTGCTATTACGTGATGCATGATACAGGCATAATGAGATGGCTGTAGACTGGGGAAAGAGAAATACCCAGAATTTTTTGGAATAATTGAATCCTGAATCTGAGATACTGCTAACCTTTGGGGACCCAGAAAGCCCTAGTAGTCCACTGGTCAGAGTGAGAATTTACGGGGTTAGGTGGTAAAATAGAATGTTGTCTCAAATTCACTTCAAAGTAAAATTACCACACGGTTATTCCCCAGTCCTTACGTATGTGGTTAGACCAGATATACTCAGAAAGTTGCAGAATTCCTATATTGATTCTCTGACCCATTAGGTTTAAGCTTTGAAAAAGGACAAGTTAAAAAAAAAAAACAACATCAACAACAACAGGAGTTCCCCTGATCTTATGAAAAACAGTAATACTTCATGGTACTTTCTTGGAAATTAGTGCCATAACCATTTAAAAGATATGGGGAGGGTATCCTTATCACATCCCTTTTTAACTTGTTAATCTGTACTGTGCAGAAAATAGATGGATATTGAAGAATGAGAAGGATTATCATAAATTTAGTCAGTTAGTGACATCAATTGCAGCTGAATCACATGTAATCTCCTCACCAGAGCAAACCAGCACGCTCAGGGAAATCTGATATTAAGCTATCGATATTTTGAGTACATTTTCCTCTATATAAATAGGCATAATTTAGCTCTCACCTGACTTCATTCTCTCATATCAGGGTTATATTAACTCTGTACTATAATTAGTCTGCAGGAAATTTGATTCTCTCACATCCCTCAGGACACATTGTTCTACTACTTTGATTTTCTCATGCTGATAGGACCTTGTAAGCAGAATGTAGCAAGAAGTATCATGTCTTGGTAATTTGCATTTTTTACATCCAGAGGTCAGAAAATAAACCCCATAAAAATTCAGGGGCCTGGACAATAAATATATGGTGAAACTTTTAGAAAATATTCAACTTTTAGATATTCCCTTTAAAAGGAAAGAACAATTGTATCATCTTGCAACCACAACTTCTAACAAAGTGTAAATATTTTGGAAAGGATCTTAGAATTTTAGAGGCCACTTACAACATATTGGGTTCTTCTACTCCTAGCTATTTATTTATTTATTATTTATTTATTTATTTATTTATTTTTAAACATCTTTATTGGAGTATAATTGCTTTACAATGGTGTGTTAGTTTCTGCTTTATAACAAAGTGAATCAGCTATATATATACATATATCCCCATATTTCCCTTCCTCCCACCCTCCCTATCCCACCCCTCTAGGTGGACACAAAGCACAGAGCTGACTTCCCTGTGCTATGTGGCTGCTTCCCACTAGCCATCTTTTTTTAAATTTCAAAGTGTATATGTGTCCATGCCACTCTCTCACTTTATCCCAGCTTACCCTTCCCCCTCCCCGCATCCTCAAGTCCATTCTCTAGTAGGTCTGTGTCTTTATTCCCGCCCTGCCCCTAGGTTCTTCATGAACTTTTTTTTTTTTCTTTTTTTTTAGATTCCATATATATGTGTTAACATACCATATTTGTATTTCTCTTTCTGATTTACTTCACTCTGTATGACAGACGCTAGGTCCATCCAACTCACTACAAATAACTCAATTTTGTGTCTTTTTATGGCTGAGTAGTAGTTCATTATATATATGAGCCACATCTTCTTTATCCATTCATCTGTCGATGGACACTTAGGTTGTTTCCATGTCCTAGCTATTGTAAATAGAGCTGCAATGAACACTGTGGTACATGACTCTTTTTGAATTATGGTTTTCTCGGGGTATTTGCAAAGTAGTGGGATTGCTGGGTCGTATGGTAATTCTGTTTTTAGTTTTTTAAGGAAGCTCCATAATGTTCTCCATATTGGCTGTATCATTTTACATTCCCACCAACAGTGCAGAACGGTTCCCTTTTCTCCACACACTCTCCAGCATTTATTCTTTGTACATTTTTTGATGACGGCCATTCTGATTGGTGTGAGATGATATCTCATTGTAGTTTTGATTTGCATTCCTCTAATAATTAATGATGTTGAGCATTCTTTCATGTGTTTGTTGGCAATCTGTATATCTTCTTTGGAGAAATGTCTATTTAGACCTTCTGCCCATTTTGGATTGGGTTGTTTGTTTTTGTGATATTGAGCTTCATGAGCTGCTTGTAAATTTTGGACATTAATCCTTAGTCAGTTGCTTCATTTATAAATATTTTCTCCCATTCTGTGGTTGGCTTTTCGTCTTGTTTATCGTTTCCTTTGCTGTGCAAAAGCTTTTAAGTTTCATTAGGTCGCATTTGTTTATTTTTCTTTTTCTTTCCATTTCTCCAGGAGGTGGGTCAAAAAGGATCTTGCTGTGATTTATGTCATAGAGTATTCTGCCTATGTTTTCCACTAAGAGTTTGATAGTGTCTGGCCTTACATTTAGGTCTTTAATCCATTTTGAGTTTGTTTTTGTGTATGGTGTTAGCGAGTTTTCTAATTTCATACTTTTACATGTACCTGTACAGTTTTCCCAGCACCATTTACTGACGAGGCTGTCTTTTCTCCACTGTAAATTCTTGCCCCCTTTATCAAAGATAAGGTGACTATATGTGCGTGGGTTTATCTCTGGGCTTTCTATCCTGTTCCATTGATCTATATTTCTGTTTTTGTGCCAGTACCATACTGTCTTGATTACTGTAGCTTTGTAGTATAGTCTGAAGTCAGGGAGCCTGATTCTTCCAGCTCCGTTTTTGTTTCTCAAGATTGCTTTGGCTATTCGGGGTCTTTAGTGTTTCCATACAAATTGTGAAATTTTTTGTTCTCTTTCTGTGAAAAAATGCCACTGGTAGTTTGATAGGGATTGCATTGAATGTGTAGATTGCTTTGGGTAGTAGAGTCATTTTCACAATGTTGAATCTTCCAATCCAAGAACATGGTATATCTCTCCATCTCTTTGTATCATCTTTAATTTCTTTCATCAGTGTCTTATAGTTTTCTGCATACAGGTCTTTTGTCTCCTTAGGTAGGTTTATTCTGAGGTATTTTATTCTTTTTGTTACAATGGTGAGTGGGAGTGTTTCCTTAATTTCACTTTCAGATTTTTCATCATTACTGTATAGGAATGCAAGATATTTCTGTGCATTAATTTTGTACACCACTACTTTATCAAATTCATTGATTAGCTCTAGTAGTTTTCTGGTAGCATCTTTAGGATTCTGTATGTGTAGTATCATGTCATCTGCAAACAGTGACAGCGTTACTTCTTCTTTTCCGATTTGGATTCCTTTTATTTCTTTTTCTTCTCTGATTGCTGTGGCTAAAATTTCCCAAAAAATGTTGAATACTAGTGGTGAGAGTGGGCAACCTTGTCTTGTTCCTGATCTTAGTGGAAATGGTTTCAGTTTTTCACCATTGAGGACGATTTTGGCTGTGGGTTTGTCATATATGACCTCTATTATGTGGAGGTAAGTTCCCTCTCTGCCTAGTTTCTGGAGGGTTTTTAACATAAATCGGTGTTGAATTTTCTGAAAAACTTTTTCTGCATCTATTGAGATGATCATATGGTTTTTATTCTTCAATTTGTTCGTATGGTGTATCACATTGATTGATTTACATATATTGAAGAATCCTTACATTCCTGGGATAAACCCTACTTGATCATGGTGTATGATCCTTGTAATGTGCTGTTGGATTCTGTTTGCTAGTATTTTCTTGAGGATTTTTGCATCTATGTTCATCAGTGATATTGGCCCGTAATTTTCTTTCTTTGTGACATCTTTGTCTGGTTTTGGTATCAGGGTGATGGTGGCCTTGTAGAATGAGTTTAGGAGTGTTCCTCCCTCTGCTATATTTTGGAACAGTTTGAGAAGGACAGGTGTTAGCTCTCCTCTAAATGTTTGATAGAATTCACCTGTTAAGCCATCTGGTCTTAAGCTTTTGTGTGTTGGAATCTTCATAATCACAGTTTCAATTTCAGTGTTTGTGATTGGTCTGTTTATATTTTCTATTTCTTCCTGGTTCAGTCTCAGAAGGTTGTGCTTTTCTAAGTATTTGTCCGTTTCTTCCACGTTGTCCATTTTATTGGCATATAGTTGCTTTTAGTAATCTCTCATGTTCCTTTGTATTTCTGCAGTGTCACTTGTTACTTCTCCTTTTTCATTTCTAATTCTATTCATTTGAGTCTTCTCCCTTTTTGTTGATGATTCTGGCTAATGGTTTATCAATTTTGTTTCTCTTGTCAAAGACCAGCTTTTAGTTTTATTGATCTTTGGTATTTTTTCCTTCATTTATTTTTCATTTATTTCTGATCTGATCCATATGACTTCTTTCCTTCTGCTAACTTTGTGGGTTTTTTTTTCTTCTTTCTCTGATTGCTTTAGGTGTAATATTAGGTTGTTTATTTGAGATGTTTCTTGTTTCTTAAGGTAGGATTATATTGCTATAAACTTCCCTCTTAGCACTGCTTTTGCTGCATCCCATAGGTTTTGGGTCATCGTGTCTCTATTGTCAATTGTTTCTAGGTATTTTTTAATTTCCTCTTTGATTTCTTCAGTGATCTCTTGGTTATTAAGTAGTCTATTTTTTAGTCTCCATGTATTTGTATGTTTTACAGATTTTTTCCTGTAATTGATATCTAGTCTCATAGCGTTGTGGTCAGAAAAGATACTTGATACGATTTCAAATTTCTTAAATTTACCAAGGCTTGTTTTGTGACCCAAGATATGATCTATCCTGGAGAATATTCTATGAGTACTTGAGAAGAAAGAGTATTTTGTGGTTTTTGGGTGGAATGTCCTCTAAATATCAATAAGTCCATCTTGTTTAATGTATCATTTAAAGCTTGTGTTTCCTTATTTATTTTCATTTTGGATGATCTGTCCATTGGTGAAAGTTGGGCGTTAATGTCCCCTGCTATGATTGTGTTACTGTCAATTTCCCCTTTTATGGCTGTTAGCATTTGCCTTATGTATTGAGGTGCTCCTATGTTGGGTGCGTAAATATTACAATTGTTATATCTTCTTCTTGGATTGATCCCTTGATCATTATGTAGTGTCCTTCTTTGTCTCTTGTAATAGTCTTTGTTTTTAAGTCTATTTTGTCTGATATGAGAATTGCTATGCCAGCTTTCTTTGGATTTCCATTTGATGGAATATCTTTTTCCATCCCCTCACTTTCAGTCTGTATGTGTCCCAAGGTCTGAAATGTGTCTCTTGTAGACAACATATATAGAGGTCTTGTTTTTATATCCATTCAGCCAGTCTATATCTTTTGGTTGGAGTATTTAATCCATTTACATTTAAGGTAATTATCAATATGTATGCTCCTATTGCCATGTTCTTAATTGTTTTGAGTTTGTTATTGAAGGTCTTTTCCTTCTCTTGTGTTTCCTGCCTATAGAAGTTCCTTTACCATTTGTTGTAAAGCTAGTTTGGTGGTGCTGAATTCTCTTAGCTTTTGCTTGTCTGTGACGTTTTTAAGTTTCTCCATCAAATTTGAATGAGATCCTTGCTGGGTAGATGAATCTTGGTTGTAGATTTTTCCCTTTCCTCACTTTAAATATGTCCTTTCACTCCCGTCTGGCTTGCAGAGTTTCTGCTGAAAGATCAGCTGTTAACCTTATGGGGATTCCCTTGTATGTTATTTCTTGTTTTCCCTTGATGCTTTTAATATTTTTCTTTGTATTTAATTTTTGATCGATTCATTAGTATGTGTCTTAGTATGTTTCTCCCTGGATTTTATAGTACTCTCTGTGCTTCCTGGAATTCGTTAACTATTTCCTTTCCCATAATAGGGAAGTTTTCAACTATAATCTCTTCAAATATTTTCTCAGTCCCTTTTTTTTTCTCTTCTTCTTTTGGGATCCCTATAATTCGAATGTTGCTGCTTTTAACGTTGTCCCAGAAGTCTCTGAGACTGTCCTCAAGTCTTTGCATTCTTTTTTCTTTATTCTGCTCTGAAGTAGTTATTTCCACTATTTTATCCTCCATGTCACTTATCCGTTCTTCTGCCTCAGTTATTCTGCTATTGATTCCTTCTAGAGAATTTTTAATTGCATGTATTGTGTTGTTCATCACTGTTTGTTTGCTTTTTAGTTCTTCTTGGTCATTGTTAAACGTTTCTTGTATTTTCTCCATTCTATTTCCAAGATTTTGGATCATCTTTACTATCATTACTGTGAATTCTTTTTCAGGTATACTGCTTATTTCCTCTTCATTTGTTAGGTCTGGTGTGTTTTTACCTTGCTCCTTCATCTGCTGTGTGTTTCTATGTCTTCTCATTTTGCTTAACTTACTGTGTTTGGGGTCTCCTTTTCGCAGGCTGCTTGTTCGTAGTTCTCATTGTTATTGGTGTCTTCCCCCAGTGGCTAACGTTGGTTCAGTGGGTTGTGTAGGCTTCCTGGTGGAAAGGACTAGTGCATGTGTTCTGGTGGATGAAGCTGGATCTTGTCTTTCTGGTGAGCAGGTCCACGTCTGGTGGTTTGTTTTGGGGTGTCTGTGACCTTATTATGATTTTAGGCAGCCTCTATGCTAATGGGTGAGTTTGTTTTCCTGTCTTGCTAGTTGTTTGGCATAGGGTGTCCATCACTGTAGCTCGCTGGTCGTTGAGTGGGATTGGGACTTGGTGTTGAGATGGAGATCTCTGGGAAATTTTCACCATTTGATATTACATGGAGCTGGGATGTCTCTTGTGGAGCAATGTCCTGAACTTGGTTCTCCCACCACAGGCACAGCCCTGACGCCTGGCCGGAGCACCAAGGCCCTGTCATCCACACGGCTCAGAATAAAAGGGAGAAGAAAAGAAAGAAAGAAAGAAAAATAAATAAATAAAATAAAGCTATTAAAATAAAAAATAAAAAAAATAATTATTAAAAATGAAAAAAGAGAGTAACAAAACCAAAAAGCAAATCCACCAATGATAAGAAGCTCTAAAAACTATACTTAAAAAAAAAAAAAAGGACAGACAGAACCCTAGGACAAATGGTAAAAGCAAAACTACAGAGAAAAATTCACACAAAGAAGCATACACATGCACACTCACAAAATAAGAAAAAGGAAAAATATATATATATCTTTTCTCCCAAAGTCCACCACCTCAATTTGGGATGATTCATTGTCTATTCAGTTATTCCACAGTTGCAGGGTATATCTAGTTGATTGTGGATATTTAATCCGCTGCTCCTGAGCCTGCTGGGAGAGATTTCCCATTCTCTTCTTTGTTCGCACAGCTCCTGGGGTTCAGCTTTTGATTGGCCCCCGCCTCTACATGTAGGTCGCCTGAGGGCATCTTTTCCCCGCTCAGACAGGATGAGGTTAAAGGAGCAGATGATTTGGGGGCTCTGGCTCACTCAGGACAGGGGGAGGGAGGGGTACAGAATGCGGGTCAAGCCTGCGGCGGCAGAGGGCAGCATGATGTTGCAACAGCCTGAGGTGCTGTGTGTTCTCCTGGAGAAGTTGTCCCCGGATCGCGGGACCCTGGCAGTGGCAGGCTGCACAGGCTCCCTGGAAGGGAGGCATGGACAGTGACCTGTGCCTGCACACAGTCCTCCTGGTGGCTGCAGCAGCAGCCCTATCAGCTCATGCCCGTCTCTGGGGTCCGTGCTGACAGTCGCGGCCCACCCCCATCTCTAGAGCTCATTCAAGTGGCACTCCTAATCCCCTCTCCTCACACACCTCGAAACAGGGAGGCAAGAAAAGTCTCTTGTCTCCTCGGCAGCTCCAGACCTTTTCCCGGACTCCCTCCTGGCTAGCTGTGGCTCACTAGCCCCCTTCAGGCTGTATTCATGTAGCCTACCCAGTCCTCTCCCTGGGATCTGACCTCCAAAGCTGGAACCTCAGCTCCTAGCCACACCCGTCCTGGCGGGTGAGCAGACAAGCCTCTCAGGCTAGTGAGTGCTGGTCGGCACCGATCCTTTGTGCGGGGATCTCTTCGCTTTGCCCTCTGCACCCCTGTTGCTGCACTCTCCTCCGTGGCTCTGAAGCTTGCCCCCTTCGCCACCCACAGTCTCTGCCCGTGAAGGGGCTTCCTAGTGTGTGGAAACTTTTCCTCCTTCACAGCTCCCTCCCACTCGTGCAGGTCCTGTCCCTATTCTTTTGTCTCTGTTTTTTCTTTTTTCTTCTGCCCTATCCATGTACGTGGGGAGTTTCTTGCCTTTGGGGAGGTCTGAGGTCTTCTGCCAGTGTTCAGTAGGGGTTGTTCCACATGTAGTTGTATTTCTGATGTATTTGTGGGGCAGAAAGTGATCTCCATGTCTTACTCTTCCACCATCTTGAAGCTCCTCCTAGCTATTTATTTTTTAAGTCACAGTCCCTAAACCAGCAACTTTGAGTATGATCCAGGAAAAAGTAAGCCTTTTCACCTGGTCCAGGTTGCAATTCAAGCAGCTCTGCCATTTGTCTCTTATGATGCCATGGATATTAGAATGTTGTAAGCAGGATCTGAAAAATTCTAGCAGGAGAATCACAGTGTGGCCCCCTAGAGGTTTGGAGAAAAGCTCTGTTGTCCTCAGTGGATAACCAGTGTTCTTTAGATAGGCTGATCTCAAACTTTTTCATCTCAGGAGTCGTTTATGTTCTTAACATTTTTTGAAAACCCCAAAGAGTTTTTGTTTCTGTGGATTGTATCTTCTGATACTTGCTGTATTAGAAACTGAAGTTGTGAAAAAATTAAAATATTTATCTAATAATTTATTTAAAATAACAATAAACCCATTATATGATAACAAAAATGATGTATTTTTATGAAATGTTCACTGTTTTCTCAATAACCTGATGAACAAGGTAACCCTTTCAGCCTTTTTCCTCAGTGTATAGGAAAAACCTTTCCTCCTGTGTGTTTCTGCTTTCCTGTCACACTATTACTGCACTCACAACACTTCTGACACCAGATGTGAGGGGTTTTTTTTTTCCCCACATCAAATAATTTTCTGTGATATCATCTGGGTGTCCTACAATTCAATTTAATTCTGACATAAGAAGCGTTAGTGCAGATTTTACAGATTAAGGCCTCAGTACCATGAGACTGTCCCCCACTTCAGAAGCCAATTGTAAGTAGCAGGTTCCCAGGTTCTACAACTTCTGTCCGACTTGGCTACAAATCAGAGATTCCCATGACCTCCCTCTTGAATTTGTGTGTTTGCTAGAACAGAACTCAGGGAAACACTTACTTGCATTAACAAGTTTATTACATAATAAAGGATGTGGTTTAGGATACACATGAATAGCCAGATGAAGAGGTATGTTGGGGAAGATCTTGGGAGTGTAGCAGCTTCTGTCCCCATTAAGTTAGGATGCATCACCCTCTAGTACATGGATGTGTCAACCTACCTGGAAGTTTCCCAAGCCCCATACTATAGGCATGATAGATTATTAACTCTATTTCCAGCCCCTCTCCCTTTTCTGGAGAATTGGGGGGTGGGGCTGAAAATTCCAAGCTTTATTCATGGCTTGATATTTGGTGACCAACCCCCATCCTGGAGCCATCTAGGAGCCTACACAGAGTCATCTCATTAGAATAAAAGACACTCCTATTACCCAGAAAATTCCAAGGGATTTTAGGGACTCTGTGTCAGGAACTGGGGTCAAAGAAACAAATATTAGAAAAAAAGATGCTTTTAGTGCTCTTATCAGTTAGGAAATTGCAAGAGTGTTAGGAGCTCTGTGTTGGGAACTGGTCAAAGACTAAATGTTAGAAAAAAAAAAAAAACTATTCTCTTATTTACATGGGTTTAGGAGCCCTGTTTCAAGAAACAGGGATATCTCTCTATCATCTATCTATCTCTCTCTCTATCTATCTATCTATCTATCTATCTATCTATCATCTGCCGATTTTATTATTTCACTTCTGTGCTGGTTCATTTGGCTCCTGAAAAAGAGATAAATTGTTTGTGGGTTCAAAAACAAGTATGATCCTCAACAAGGCCAATCTTGATACTACTACTGAATACCCAATCTATCAACATATCTGGGGAGACCACCCAGTCATCTGTTGCCAGAACAGTTGTATTGGAAACCATCCATTATGGATTAAACAATGGTTTGTCCTCTTTTGGACTTTGCTTATATTGGATATGGATTTGAATTAACTTTCCAAGACATATCTGCCAGCAATAATATCTGTGAACTGCCAGAATGCTTTATTCACCACTGTAATATCCCAGACTACATTGCTTCTGATTAAAAAAATACTTATTTGGCAGCAAAAATGTGTAGCAATGAGCTTATGTTGCAGACATTCACTGGCTTTACATCACTCAGAAAAAGTTGTACTAATGCACAGTGGACTGACCTTTTGAAGAATCAATTACAAACCCAACTAGGAATAGATTTCCAATATACAATGCTCCTTTCCCATAACCAAAGTACAATGATAGAGAAACATAGTATGGAAATGTGATGTGCTCCTCTCAATATTAATACATAATGAACTATTCATGAAAAGCATGTTTACTAATAATTTGACTTTAGGCACTTCAGGCTTAGAGGTTTTGTACCCAAGAAAGAAGACGATATAATACTTCATTTTAAGTGGAGGTTTGGATTGCCACTTAGCTATTTTTTGGTTCCTCATGATATTGAACAATCCAACATAAAAGGACAACTCTTCTGTGCCCTCTATGTTTGTTAGGGCACTCAATATTGACTATTATACAGAAATTGATGTACTGGTACATAATGGAAATAAGGAGGAATGGGTATGGAACACATAGGATACTCTAAAGTTTCTCCTAGTACAGCCATATCCATCAAAATGATTCAATGGAGTAATGTAGAAACCCACGTATACAGAGGGCAACCAAATGTCCGGGTTTGCCTGAGACTGTCTTCGTTTATACACCTTATACTAGCATAATTATTAATAACCCTCTCATACTCAAAACTGCCTCAGATTAAAATACAAAGTATATCTATCTATGTTTATCTATCTATCTATCTATCTATCTATCTATCTATCTATCTATCTGGTGATTTTAATCACATTGTGAACCATCAGAGACTTAGATTCTTCAGGGTTTATGACATGAATTGTCCCTCCAGTAAAATATTCTTGACAAACTAGATGCTGGTTAAGGGCAAGAGGAATATTGAAAGAGCAGTGGAGAAAATAAGTTAAATATACTAACCTAGCTTTGTGGCCAGCTGTGAAAATGAGAACTCTAGAACCTACCCATTTTCTTGTCTTGCTCTCTATTATCTGTATGTATGTATCTATCTATCAATCATCCATCTATCTAGATATATATCTATAGATACATATCTCCATCTATATCTATATATAGAGTGTGAGATATATACATATAATATCTATATATCTAGATTATATATATATATATATATAATTTAAATATACAGATCTAGATATATAGATAAATCTAAATAATATCTACTTATCTAATATATATCTGTGTATGTGTATAATTTATTTTTTCTTACCATTTTTATAGGGTAATAGTGATTGTGATTAACTATAAATTAATGCAGATTTTATTGGCTTATAAAGATAAGCTTGAAGTTAATTCTAATTCCTGGAAAGAATAATAGATTTGACTTGGGCCATTTCATTTGTAAGAGAAGTTAAGTACCTTTTCTTTTGTTTGAGGAAGATTTATGCTCTGTAAAGAAGCAGGTTCTTGCTGCTAATGTTCATTATTGGAAAATAATGTATGGGAGAAGTGTGGGGGAAATTCTTAAACATGTAGATCCCTTGGAACACTTTCATACTGGATTCAGTAGGTCCCACAGTAGGGCTTGAGAGTTTGGATATTTAACCATCTCTGCAAAAGATTGGAAAACAGGCAGTTCCCAGGTTACAAATTGGGGAACCCTATGTTTGTTAGAAGGAGAAAGCAAAGTTAAGCGGAATTTGTCAAAGTTAGGATTCCTGATTCAGTGGAAAGCCAAACTTACAGGAAGGTTTTAGGATTCTCCCAACAGTGCTGAGAGTATAAAAGGTATGTATCCTGGTGTCGGCAAACCACTTCTCTTTCCTCCTGTGACATCTGATTCCCTGGGCTGACTGAGATGTCATCTGCACAGAGGCTTTGATGACCCGTCACGAAGGCATACTCAGTGCTTGGGGCTAAACAGAACTCAGACTATACATTTTTCTCCCAACAAAAGTCATCCTTTCTCATTGGAGGCAGCCCCATCAAGATTTTAAGTTTTGCTACAAGGGTGGACCAGATCAAACCAGCTATGTGTCACAACTTGGGCTGTTCTTAATTCAAGCCTGGAGCATAATTGAGGCTCCAGGAAATAGTAGACCCATTTAATTAATTTTGCTCCTCTCTACTGCCTGCTGGAACAGAGCCTTTGGTGAGAAAAAGATAAAGGAATCATAGGAAAAGAAAAAGTAATTCCTATATACGTAGCTGAATGAAGCTGTCATTTTGACTCTTCAGCAACCTGTTGAACATTTAAGGAGAGACTATTTATTGTGTAACCACTATTACCATTTCATATGTTGGTTTTGCTAGTTGAAATGCACTAGGGTTGGGAAGGAAGAGACAAAAAAGAGGAGCCTCTGATTGATTTGGATTACTTTGGCTAATTTCTTGTGGGTCACTGAGGTTTTTTGTAATTTATTTGGTTAAATTTTTTCTTCCTATTTTATTGACCTATAATTGACACATAACACTGTATAAGTTTAATCAGCATAATGATTTGACTTAAATACATCATGAAATGATTACCACAACTTTAGTGAACATCCATCATCTCATATAGACACAAAATAAAAGAAAAAAAATATTTTTTCTTGTGGTGAGAACTCAGGATTTACTCTTTTTATTAAATAAACATTTTTTTAAATTTTTCCAGTTTTATTAAGATATAATTGGTATATAATATTGTATTGATTTGACTTGATATATGTGTGCATTGCAAAATGATCAGAACAATAAGTTTAGTTAACATTCACCATCTCACATAGTTACAATTTTTTTTCTTGTAATGAGAAGGTTTAAGTTCTACTTTCTTAGAAACTTTTAAATATACAGTACAGTATTTTAACTATAGTCTCCATGCTGTACATTACATCTCCATAACTTATGTATCTTATAATTAGAAATTGGTGCCTTTTGACCACTGTCATCCACTTCTCCTACCCCCCACAAAATCATTGAGTTTAATGATTGCACCAAGTGGTTCAAGGTTTAAAAAAAAAAAAAAAATCTCAGTAATCAAAACTAAGCAGACTTTGTAACAACAGGTGGTAAATTTTTCATCCAAAGTCCTTCTTTGATCATATAACAAGGACCTCAGTAATGGAATGAGGGGTGACAATTATTTTTGCTCTTAGTTTCTCCCCAATAAACTAGACAATGTAGAATTGTAGAATCATAGTGCCCTATTTTCAGAACTAGGAGAGATATTTGAGAACATTTGCTCCAGCTTTTATTTCATTGGTGGGAAAAAGAGGCCTAGAGAAAAAGACATCATTTGTCCGAAGTAAAATAGCTAGTTAGAATAAAATAAAATGAGAAAAAACTATGATAACTACTGATAACAAACTTGGTATTTCAATCATATTTTAAAGAATTTTTTTTTCAGAAAGATATCATGTGTTAGTTTAAGTGAAGGTTCTTTGCTTTAACAAAAATAGTAATACCATAGAAACTTTACTAGCATTGAAGCTTTGGGAAGATATGAAATACATATATATGAAAATAGAAACGTGATATTTTCTTCTCTCACAGTTACTTATAAACCAAATTAACTAAGCAGAATTAACTAAAACAGATAATTATTATTAATGGCATACAGTTTTTATTCATCTTAACAAAGAATTTGCTAGTTATTTTTTATTCTGTGGTAAGGCACATAAAAATGTGCATAAAAGATGTCATAAAAACTATGGTGGATAAGGAAAGGAGTAAAAAAGGAGACATACAAGTAACATAATTTTTCTCTAATGGCTGAAGTTTCCACAAAAGAATTCAACTTCCATTATGGATTTAAAGTAATATAGAGCTGGATATGGACTTAAGTGCAATTGGAACATCCTGTGTGACTCCAGTCACACTTAAGGTAAGTAAGCCCCAAAATGCTCCATTAGAATGTAATGTCTTTATTATTTATTGCTCTATGGAGTGAGGGATGAAACATAAAGAGTACTGTATCACTACAAACTTAGCTGGACATAGCTAAGGGGAAAGAAACTTGGTTTGAACGTTGATATTAGAACTCAACTGGACTAAAATGAGATGCTGGGTAGGGTAGCATTCTGGTGAGTGCTGAAAGTAGAAGGCAGAGTATAGAGCTTAGAATTCTGAAACAAAAAACAGCGACTGTGAATTATACCTATGATTAGATAATAGTATAGTTTCCATAAAATCCAAAGAATTAATATTATACAGAATAGTTCTCTTGAGAAAGCAGAATTAAATGTTAAATTAATAAGAGAGGGATATCTGAAAAGTCCCCAAACATTTGGGGAAAAAACCCAAAACATTCCTAAATATACACTGGGTCAAAGATGACATTAAAGAAAAAATTTTCCAACATATTTTCAACTGAATTACAGTGGAAAAATTCCTTTTATTTTTATTTTATTTTTTTTTTAATTTTTATTTATGATAAAGAATGCTTATTTTATTTAAGCTACTTTGCATTTACATACAAAATGTCAGAGTGAATGATGAAGACTTTTTTGCTCACAGAAAATGCTCCAAATAAAAATGTATTTAACAAATACATTTTTGCATACAGATGCACTTATAAATATGATATCATTGGTTTTGACCAATAGGCTCTATAACAAAGAGACACTGGGAATCTGTGCCTGTAGTTACTGTAAAAATATCGAGAACAAGGGCCACTATATCTATATCATCTTCAAGAAGCTCCATATGACACTCTTTTTTATCTTTTATTTTTATTTTTTAAACAGCTTTACTATAGTATAATTGATCAATAATATGTTAGGTGAGACCCAGAGCAGTATTTAGTGTTGGGTTAATTACTTTCCACTACTGATGCAAGACCTTTCTGGGTTTTCTACCCAATGCCTTGTGAAGCATGAAGATTTCCAGTATAAGTTGTGGAAACAGGTATTATTTCCCCACCTGTGTCAGTGCCAACCAGTCTTACATCCCTGGGCTTGGATAGTTTTCTTACGCAATTCACTGAGCAGCTCTTTGCTGAACTCTTTAAGGAGGACCCTTGCAGATCTCCAGAGTTTTCCCTCTGAGTTCTGTTTTCTTTGGTGTGCTGTGAACTTTATCCACCTTGGTCTCCCTGGACACTCAGCTCTGTCTCTTCAACCCAAGGAATCCACTGGGTTTGGCCTGAGTTTCACCTCCTTGTGCTGTGTCCCAGAAACTCTCTTTAGTCAGTCAGGTAGGACAATCATAGGGTTTAGCTCATTTTATTTTCTATTTCACAGGAATCATTGACCTTCATTGCTGATGTGTAGTGTTCTAAAAGCTATTTTTAATATATTTTGTCCTTAGGATGGGGGCAGGTGCAGTTGTTTCAGTTGGTAAGGTAAACACAGTCCCCGTTATATTACTTTGAGTTGGTCAGGTGCAAAAGTCCACCTTCCATTAGTTTTAACTAAGTAAAAAATGAATTGCTAACTAGATACAAATTCTGTATGATGTGTTTCTGATTCAAAAAAAAAATTAAGATAAATTTGAGGAGCTTACTCTCTTGTAGGGAATGTAAAACATGAAGGTTAATCATTGCAATAAAAATGCAGAAAAGGATAAGCACCTAATCAGTGGATAAATGGCTGTGAAAGTCTGGATTTAAGGGCAGTGATAGCTTGCTCTCAGCTCATGATATTAAGGCAAGTTTAATAGAAGAAAACACTTTTGAGTTGGATGGGGAATGTAGAATACCTGGGAGAGGTAGAATAGTACAAAGTGACGGTAGAGTGGTATAAAGCCAGGAAGAATTTTGGATGCTAGACAAAAGAGCAGTAAATTCTATCAAACATTTATGAAAGAAGTAAAAAAGTCTTTAAAAAACTCTTTTAGAAAATACAGGAGGAGGGAACCCTACCCAACTTATTTTATAAGGTGATCATAACTCTGATACCAAAACCTGACAGAGACATTGAAGGAACAAAATAATATTACAAATCAATGTATGTCATGGATAGTGACACAAAGATCCTCAAAAGAATATTAGCAACTGAATCCAGTAAAGTGTAAAAAGAATACTACATGGTCAGAAATGCAAGATTTGTTCAATCTTTGAAAATCAATGAATATAATTCACTGCATTAATATAACATAAAGGAAAATTTTATTAGTATCTTGACAGATCCAGAAAAAGCAGTTGACAAAATTCAACACATATTCATGATGAAAATCCTCAGCAAACTGTAAAAATACCTCAGTCTGATAAATGGCATCCAAAACTCCTTTAGCATACAACATTATAAGAAATATAAAATTGAACTCTTTACCCATATGAAAAGAAACAAGGAAAACATGAATGCTCATTAAACACATATAAATGTGTTCAATATTAATTGTTATCTGGAAAATCTAAATTAAAATCGCATTGAGGTACTATTACACATCTGCCAGAATAGCTAAAATTATAAAGAAACACAAACCCAAATTTATTGAAGATATGATGAAATAGGCGCTCTACCTGTGATAGAGTTGAAACTCTATCAGTGGCAAAACCACTTTGAAAAAGAGTTTGCTAGTGTTGACTTAAACAAATAGACTGCCAGTTATTTCTCCAGCAAAAATGGGTTTCCTCAGGATCAGCAAAGAATTGCAATTTGGGGTTGGACAACCAAGGTGAGCTAGGTGCAAGTTCCCATGCCACAAAGAGAGAATTCTTTATGGAGGGGAAAGGGAAATTGGGAGGGCTATAGTAAACAAAGAGTCCATTGGAGGAAGTGAAAGTTCAAAGTAAAGTGGCTTTTCATTGACTGAGTTGTGACAGTCTCTCATTGGCTGAATCCCTGCCAAGAAAGGAATGGAATTCTTTCTTCTTCCTGTTGGGCTCTGCTATCATCATTGGACATGGGAGCTCTCAATTCTGGCCTCCCAACCCTATTTTAAGTGAAGTTTCTGTTTATTATGTTTTACACTAGTTTCTTAAAAAGTTACACATACTAAATGATTCAGCAATTTCATTCTCATGTATTTACCTATGAGAATTAAAAATGTATGTTTATACAAAGATTTGATCACAGAGGTTCACAGCAGCTTTATTTATAATAGACAACAACTGAAAACAACTCAAATGTCCATCAATAGGGGTATGGACAAAAAAGCTACAGTATATTCATAAAAGGGAATAATACTCAGCAATAAAAATAAATAACTTACTGATAAATGAAACACCAAGCTGAGTAAAAGCAGCTCAACACAAAAGGGTACATACTTTAGTAACCCTTTTGTATGAAGTTTAAAACAAGCAAAACTAATTTATGGTGACAGAATTCAGAGGAGTGGGGATCCTGGGAGGGGAATATAGGAAATTTCTGAGGTGATGGAAATGTTATCTTATTAGTGGTGTAGATTATACAGGTGTATGCATTATCAAAATGCATTGAATTATACAGTTAAAACCTATGTATCTCATTTTGTAAACTGTATCTCAACTAAAAAAATAACTAATGGAAAGGATGACACAAAGTTTTCCATGAGAGCAGTAATAAATATGATATTCCCAAGAAAGTAAGGAAGAAGTTCTATATTCAGCAGAAGTCTGTGACAGTACTTTCAGAAATAAGAACTGGAGGAATGGCAGATTTTGTTTATAGAAATCCTTGAGAACCAAGCAGAAGATGTATATTATGATGCTCCATCAAAATAAGACCCACAGATGCTTTTTGAACAGCAAGTATCATGTTAAAGCAGTGTTTTTTAGATAAGTATGTGCAAGGATGTGTGTAGAGACTAGAATTAGGTTGTGGTGGAAGAAAGAGCTCCCTGCTTTATAAAACCAAGCACATCGTTGTCTCTAAAGAAAGCCAGGCTGTTGGACCATCACAAGCTGCAAAGTTGAGGTCAAGGGAACAGGGCAGTGTATAAGCATAAACAAGTCCAAAGACATTCTTTCAGTGAATGAAGGACTCTAATTCACTATTGGAATCTGGGAAAAAGATGGATAATGGACTAAAGCCAGGAAGTATTCACATAGAAGCAGCCAGTCTATATCTTAACAGCATAAGCATTGAATTAGCCAGAAGGCACAGAGTCAACACCCAATTACTGAGGAAAGTGCAAAGAGAAGAGACATTGCAGTGCATTGAATTTAAGTGCCTAGCAAATAGAGATCCACTTGCCTTTCCTAAAGATGCAATTAAGAACCTTCAGTTCCAATAACCACATGATCTGGAATTAAAATGTTGCCTGGTTTTTTTTCTACAGATGGTAGATGTTCCAACACAAGTTTCAACACAAGTTTCATTCTAGTACATGTTAAAAAGATTCAGTTCACCATTCATTCTATGTGTATACAGGAATCAGGGTGGTGATTATAAAGGAAACTACTCAACATTGTTTCTCTCTTAAAATACAGAGCTTATTTTTAGTTCAGGTGCCAACTAATACAATAATGTGTTTTTTTAAAAAAACAAACCAGAACTTACATATCCAAATGAATTTGTCCTTCTAACAATCTCTTGCTGTGTATCTATTTTATTATTGGACCTTTATTGAACACTTTTAATCATTGTGTTTAGAACCCATGATGTATGATTTTACTATGAATCCTGAAGAATGATAAATCTTTGCTCTTTGAAGGTGTATTCATTTTATTTTAAGTTGAAAATTTCTTTGAAATATGTTTCAAATAGAGGGTGGGAATACAAGGTAATTCCACTATGGTTAAAAAAAAAAAAAAAAGGAAAAAAGAAGGTGTTGACAGAAACCAGTTTCTTTGTATGAAATATGCTCTGGCTCTGAAGAGAAATCCATTTAAAAAAATTAGGAACTGTGTTATTAAATGTCTGGATGTTTCCAAATACCCAGCTGTTTGGCATTATGCAGCTCCTTTATCCAGTTGATTGAACAGTGAATGTTTCACTTTACATCTGCCTGTTTGCTGCTGTGTAAATACTACCATTAACTTTATCATCACTGCTGCAATCTGACCATGTAAACCCTCTCTTATACAGTTCATTAATGTTTTATACTTTTCCAAGGATTACTTATTTTCTGGGTCCTACAATCTTATTAGGTAAGTATGTCAGGTATGACTTGACCCACTTTCCAAATGAGACACAGTCAGTGCCTTGATCTCACTCACTGGCAACTTGTGCAGATCAGGAAAGAGGGCAACAGGGTTGATGTCTGTGCTGGGAGGAAGGAGGACTGCCTTTCTGCTGATTTTCATATTTTTCCCTAGGACTCTCTGAGTGTGTCCTTTTCTGCACTTGTGCTACAGGTATTGTTCTCCATCTCTTTAATTTTCATTCCACTCATTTCAAGAACTAATTTTTCCCTTTGTGTGAGAGAGAATTAGATAAAGAATATTCTTACCTCTATCTCCTATAGGCAGATGAACCATCTGGGCTTTTTCATATTCTGATATCTTTTAAATTCCCTTCCTGTCTTTTTGACATAGGTATGTTTTTCTTTTTAACATACGAATCTAAGTAAACTGACATCCAGTTTATTATTCTACTTATGTGAGGAACAAAAATCAAGATTATGTATAGGAGTTACTTCTATAGAGTATAAGAGCACCATGCTCTTCTAAGACACAAAGATTTTTGCAAGTGAAATCATAAAACAGACTACATCAGTAGCCTGTTTAATTAAATTTTAATTTTGCTAAACTTGACATATCCATCTAGTAAATATTCAATTTAGTTATCTAAGGTATTTTAGTTAACCATTGTAGTTTTCCATTAATGTATAATTATTTTGCCTAAATTTGCACTTAAACTTTCACAAAAGGGTATCCTGTACATCATATAAAATCTTTTAAAAATGGCATGGCAAAGTTTAATGAGAGGGTGAGGGGATTTAGTTCTAATCCATGTCATTAGCTGAATATACATATAAATTTAATTGCAAAATATAAAGTGCTTTCCAACGAGCCACCCAGTGATAAAACATAGCACTTCACCTTCACACAGTAACAGTACACCTCAAACTACTATGAACGTAGGAAGTCCTCAGTGATTTCACACTGCATCTGATGGGTGGAGCTTAAGGAAATAAAATTATTTCTAATGATAGTAAAATAACTGAGTTTATGAGCACTGACTATAAGAGACTAACTGTCCTCGTGATAAGCTTACCCTTTCTTACAAAGAGGAAAAGCAACATGCCCAAGATCAAGCTGTTGTTTGGTGGTGACAGAGTCTATCTTCCAGACATACACTCTGACATACAATGCTACACGGCCTCCTTCTTAGAAAAGGGAATGCTACCAGTACATCTGCTCAGGTTCTTATCCATTTCTAGTAACATTCCCATGAAGTTTCTGTTTAAATTCATAGAGCTTCTCCCTGGTGCCAGAGTGTGGATCAGAGACAGAGAATTCAAATATAATTTATGAATTGACTAATGCAACATTTTGCTTATCCATTTGAGAAACATTAAGTACACTCTATGTTCCTGGCACATGTAGGTGAACATTCCAGAAAGGAATATAGATTTACAAATAGTCACAATACAGTGGGTTACCACAAACTGGTGAGGAACTTCAGGAGACTATGGAATGAACTCTGGACCCAGCAGTGGGGATGAAGTGTGCATCAGGGAAGCTTTATGTTCTCATTCAGTGACTAATTTCAATCCCTTTTTCATGCTTTCCAAACTATCTCTACCTTCTCCAAGTGGGCAAAACTGTCTCTACTCATTTTTTTTTTCTCACTTCATTTGTAAAGATCTAGATCCTCTACTACAAGCCTTTCAATTATCTTCTTTCCATTTAACTATCACTCTGTCTCACCATCAGTTCTTCTTTTCCGTTTTTAAAAACATATCTCTCCTGCTATCCAAAGTTAACTCTTCTACCCCTGCTCTAAATAATAGTTTTGCCCATCTCCTCCAGGTCCTCCAGGGTCTGGCCTCATAATTGTTTCTTCTGATTATTTTTCCTTAAAGTAGAAATGTGCCCAAGTATCCTATATGCTTAAAATCAAAAGACAAAACAACAACAAGAAACATTCATCTAACCAACTGAGCTAAGTTATTTTTTATGTATATATTTTTTTTCTTTTCCAATAAGCATACCCAAAGAAGGCCTGGGATGTCTGCTGCCACTTCCCTGTCTCACTGCACTTTTTAATTCAAATTAAGCTACACCAAGCCTCCTTATTTTTTATCAGTTCATTTGCAGTGGATTGCTCTCAGCCTCCATTCTGTTTTCTACTTCATCAACATTTGACTTTGACCCAATTCCTTCCTTCTACTGCTTCCTTGTTCCTAAATTCCATAAAATTTCTCCCAAGCAGCATTTTCCTGAATATGCTTCTAATATATCCTCTGCACTCTTTAAATATCCTTCTAAATATTTTTCTCTACCTCAGATCAAATATTGCCTCTGCTTGGAATGACCTTCTTCTTATATGTCTGCTGAAATTCTGTGCATAATTAAAGATCTAAAGTGAGTATCATTCACTGCAAAATACCCCTGTTTTCTCTTAGCCAAAATTTAGTGCTTTCTCCTTGGCTTCCATAGGACCTAGTAATATTTTTCACTTTCTGACTTTTGCTGTTATTGTTGTTTCTTAAAATTATGACATTTTGCAAAAGTAGAGGGAAAAAATATAACAGACACTTATGCTCCAACAAACATTAACATTTGCTATACTTATTTCAGATATATTTTTAGCATAAAAAGTATATGTATGACTGTGCTTTCCCAATGAAAATCATCATCCTAAAATAATTCTACCTGAATAGATTATCTGTTCTATGTTTTAATTGCCTATATGTATGTATGGATGTATGTGTTTATGTATGTATAATGAATACACATATAAATGTGTGTATAATATGAATACTCTTAAAATATATAATATTGATGTTTGTATTTAATTTTCTCATAAATTGTTTAGGTACACAGTGCTTTGCTACTGGCTTTTCACTAAACAGGGTATTTAATAATTTGTGTATATTAATATATAGGCTAATATGGCAAAATGGGTCATAAATTTTAAATCTACATATGAATTCAATCACATCTATCCATTTGCTATTGGACATTCGGGATTTCGTTTTTGTTTGTTCTCTTTCACTATTACAAACACTGCTAAGATTTCTTTGTGCATATGCACAGATGTTTCTGCATAGTATATGTATGGTGGCCACAAAGTCTTTATATCCTAATAAAAAGTATGTTCTGTTCTATTCTTGGCATAGAGTTGATTTTCTCACCTGGTAATGTAGACATTCTTTTGGGAGTCATTAAGAAAGTCCCTATAGATCTTTTCAAATCACTGCAAGGATATTATGCATAGAGACAATGTAGTTGCTCTGTACATGGAAAGGCATTGCTGAATCATTAATACATATTTCCAAAGGAATCTCCAGATAGGTTGGTCCTATTCATACTCCCACAATAAATACATAAAAGTTTCCATTACTCCAGGTTATTGCCAAGAATTGGTGTTTTCAAACTTTTGTTTTGTCTGATGAATAATACAGTTAATTAGTCTCATTATTTTAATACAAATTTCACTTGGTACAAGAGAAGATTATCATGTTCTTGTATATATATTGGTAATAACTATCTCTATCCTGAGAATTGCCTATCAATAAACTTTGCCCACTTATATTGTACTATCATTTACTATTGATTTCCAGAACTTCTATTTTCCATGTCCTGTATGTTTAATTTACATTTTAAAAAATTGTTATTGAGGTATAGTTGATTTACAATGTTGTATTAGTTTCAGGTGTACAGCAGAGTGAATCAGTTATACACATACATATATCTACTCTTTTTTAGATTCTTTTCCCATATAGGCCATTACAGAGTATTGAGTAGAGTTCCCTGTGCTATAAAGTAGGTCCTTATTAGTTATCTATTTTATATATAGTAGTGTATATGTGTCAATACCTATCTTCCAATTTATCCCTCCCCTCCTTATCCTCCAGTAACCATAAATTTATTTTCTACATCTGTAACTCTATTTCTGTTTTGTAGATAAGTTCATTTGTGGCCTTTTTTTTTTTTTATAGATTCCACATATAAGCATTATTATATGATATTTGTCTTTCTCTGTCTGACTTACTTCACTCATTATGACAATCTCTACATCCATCCATGTTGCCACAAATAGTATTATTTTGTTCTTTTTTATGACTGAGTAATATTCCATTGTATATATGTACCACATCTTCTTTATCCCTTCCTCTGTTGATGGACATTCAGGTTGCTTCCATGTCCTGGCTATTGTAAATAGTGTTGGAATGAACATTGGGGGTGCATGTATCTTTTCGAATTATGGTTTCCTCCAGATATATGCCCAGAAGTGGGATTGCTGGATCATATGGTAGCTCTATTTTTAGTTTTTTAAGGAACCTCCATACTGTTCTCCATAGTGGCTGTACCAGTTTACATTCCCACCAACAGTGTAGGAGGGTTCCATTTTCTCCATACTCTCTACAGCATTTATTGTTTGTAGATTTTTTGATGATGGCCATTTTGACTGGTGTGAGTTGATACCTCATTGTAGTTTTGATTTGCATTTCTCTAATAATTAGTGATGTTGAGCATCTTTTCGTGTGCTTTTCAACCATCTGTATGTCTTCTTTGGAGAAATGTCTATTTAGATCTTCTGCCCATTTTTTGATTGGATTGTTTATTTTTTTGATATTGAGCTGCATGAGCTGTTTGTATATTTTGGAGATTAATCCATTGTTGGTTGCTTTCTTTGCAACTATTTTCTCCCAATCTGAGGGTTGTCTTTTCATTTTGTTGATGGTTTCCTTTGCTGTGCAAAAGCTTTTAAATCACAGCAAGATCTTTTTCAATCCACATCCTAGAGTAATGAAAGCAAAAACAAAAATAAACAAATGGGACCTAATTAAGCTTAATTTACATTTTTATTGACCTTTTTCTCAAAATAGTGTATATTTCATAACCATTCTCATTGTAATGTGCTCATATGACATGCTATTCCTAATTTATTATAAATGTTAGTTATATAAAGTCAAATAGATCTTTTGTTTTTAAAGGTCATATCCCCATGCAAAATTCCCTCATTTCACAAATACCTTTCAATATAAGTTCATTTATTCATAGAGATCTGACCAATTATTACAACAGAGAGACAAATACACCCAAACAGGCTGTTTACAGTATACAATCAAGAGTGAGTTATTTGTTTCACTTTCAGGCAGTCTTCATATGTTTGCTTGTGATTGTTTCCTCAAACTCAATGAGAATTTTCTGTTAAATACTAGTAGCTGGAATTTAACTACATACCAATTTATAAACACAAATTATGCAAAGATAGAATTACTATGTTTTTATTCATTTAATAGTTCACCCTCTTCTCTTAGTCACAAAATATTAGAAGGAAAAAAAAAGAGGAAAATTTTACAGACTGAAACTCCTTCATAAAGCACGCCATGATTCCTCAGATTCTTATATGCTATTGATGAAATATTATTTTTAAGTGTTTCTTATGCTCCTGAACATACTTATATAAAAATGTATGTTGATTTTAAGTGACATAGAAATAGGCCATTTATTTTAGAGTATTAGGAAAAGAGTTCTGTAACATTTAACATAAAAAGAAAGTATTTTCTTTCCTTTGACAAAAGAATACCTTCATGAATGAAGAGCTATAGTATGTTCAAAAATAGAAAGACTTAGTGTCTTAAAAATAATTTTTACTAAATTAATCTAAATTTGATGCATACCAAAAATGGTTATTAATTAGTCTGTATGAAAATCAAGCAACTGATTCTAAGTATATTATAAAAGGTCAAGAAACCTTTCCAATGCAGGAAGGAAAGAAGGAAGGACTCCCCAACATATCAAGACTTAAACACTAAAGCTGCATAAATGAAAATACTGTGTTATTGACACTAAGAAGAAAAATCAAGCACTGAAAAAAAGTGGAGGGCATAATAGTAGCCCCACATATTTTTAGATTTTCCATATATGACAAAAAATAATTTTCCAGCTCAGTGGGGGGAAGTAATAGACTATTCCTGATAAAATAGATTAACCAATGGGGAAAATATTAGTATATCCTTCCACTGTACCATATGTATGAATAAATTCAGATGAATTAAATACTTAAATATGAAAGTGAAAATTTTAAGGGGACAATATGGAATAACTTTATAACTTTGTATAGAAAGGGATTTATGAAAACAAGATGCAAAATGTTACAGAATATAATGCATAATTTCACATATTTTATTACATAAAAATATAATTCTTAAGTACAAAAAAAAACATACATCATTTGAAAATGCTAGCTACATGAACAGGAAATGTATTTACAACACACCTATATGACAAAATATTAGAATCTACAATATATAAAAAGCATCAACAAACCAATAAAACATACAGACACTGAATATAAAAAAAATAATAAGTAAAGGAGGATTCAAGACGATTCCAAGAAAATCAATTACTGAGTCAATAAATATGAGTAAAGATATTCAACTTCACTTATAATCTCTAAGTGGTCATAAAACAAGACACCATGTTATATTCATTTGTTAAGCTAAAGTGGAAAAGAGAGAAATAGAAGATCAACAGTGATAACTGTTGCAGACAAGATCCACTGATAGATGCTAAAATTAGTAGGTGAAAATTTGAAGAGAAACAGATTTTTGGATAGTCTCAAAGTATCTTCCTCAAGATATTTATTAAGTACAAAGTGAAACAGAGTTATTTCACAGTGGAGAAACCCAGACAAACACCACTTTAACCAAGTGATTAAGGTTAACAACACCAGTAATGTTGTGTTGTTATCATGAATCCTTTGATACCATGCACCGTACGTCATGTTTATAATATTGTTGCCAAAAAAGCAGAATCTCATTTCAATCTTGATAAAACATAAGATAAACCAAAATTGAGGAACATACTATAAAATAACAGGTTAGTTTTCTTCAAAAAAATCAAGACAAAGAAAGACTGAGGAAACGTTAAATGTGATCCCACATCACATTTAGTTGCTATTTTTCCTTAGTTTTTTTCAATCTTTAATGTAACATGGTCACCAATTCATTTATGTATTATCTATAATTGTTTTTTCCCTATAAAGGCAGAGTTGAATGGTTACCACAGAGACTGTATGACTTAGACTAAAATATTTACTATTTTGCGCTTTATAGAAAAAGTTTGCTGATCCATGTTAAATAAAAATTACTAAAGTAGAACTACATATATCCAAATGGTTAAATCTCAAAAATATAGTGTCCCAGAGAAAAAAGCTGCAGAATTCTATGCTGTTTTCAAGAGCTTTAAAACATTTGATATAGATATAGATATACAGATATATAGTTTTAATGTGAAAACTTATGTTAATTTTTCTATTTCTGCATAACAAATGACCACAAACATAGTGGCTTAAAGCAAAACCCATTTATTAACTCACAGTTCTGCAGGTCAGAGGTAAGAGCACTGGGTGACTGGGTTCTTTGCTCAGGGTCTCAGAAGATTGGCATCAAAGTATTGACCAGGACTGGATCTCATCAGAGGCCTGAAGTTCTCTTCCAAGTTCATTTAGATTGTTGGAAGAATTCGATTTCCTGTAGTGTATAACTGAAGTACTAGTTCCCTTGATGTCTGTTAGCTGGGGTCACTCTAAACAGCTAGAGGCTGCCTGCATTCCTAGCCACATGGCCCTCTTCACAGCCAACAGTGGAGAATTCCCTTCTACTCCCCACCCCCACCTCTAACCCCTCTCCAACGACGCTGAATCTCTCTTATGTTTTGAGGTTTTGAATCTCTTTCACCAGGAACAGTTCTTTTAAGGGCTTCCTGATTAAATCCAATCACAGTAGTCCCTATATTAATGTTGGATTGAAAAATGGAAGAAGGTATGTGTATACCAATGCTGGGAATCTTGGGAACCATCTAAGAATTCTGTCTTTCCATGTAGTAGAATGACAAATCCCATTTAATAATAGTATTTATTCCAGGAATGGAGAAATGCAGAGATATTTATTCTAAGAGGTACACAGATGTCTTAAAAAAAACTGTAACATTTTCTTTCCTCAAATAAACCTAAAACAAATGTGACAAATTTTTGAAATGCAATGGTGCTAGATATTTAACACATAGATGTGCATCATAGTATTCTTTATATCTTTTGTATATATGGATTTTTCCAATTAGATTAAAAAATGTGTATATCTTCAAGTTTCACTTAAAATTCACCCTTCCAATGGAAGCATTTTTCAACATTTTCTTCATTGTTTTTTAACCACAGATCCTTTGCATTATCATAACTCTCTTCTCATTATAGTTAATACAACCATTCCTGAACATAAAATATATGTCATGGACTATTTTGTGCAATTTACACATACTACCGCTAATCAATATATGAAACCTGTAAAAAAAGGTAAGAGTATCTGCAGGCCAAAGATGAAAAGAAATGTAACCCAGTATGTTGAGTTTCTGATATTTTTACAAGTGGGGGAGTTTGGCAGAATTGAAACACTTTGTATTTTTTACTTCATCTAACTTTGTTCTTAATTTTCTCACGTCTGCCTTGGTACTAAACTCTAATACTTGAAGACAAAAGTCCCTTGCCTTATTTATTTTTTGTGACGCATTGGTTCCTAAAAAAGTAATTTCATGTAATAGGTATTCTTAAAATAAATGATTCAATTGATTAAATATTATAGAATGTTCTCAGCATCAGATGAGAGTATGTTCTAGAAAAATTATTTTATAAACATGAAAAGAGTTTGTGTGTGTACATGAGGGTGTATTAGGTGTGGGCAAGAGTTAGGTATAGTCCCATTTTGACACTGAGAATCTATGATAAAATTCTACTCTAATTCTGATGCTTGGAATCACCCCTCCCCAAGATTAGAACTTTGCATTACCCTTTAATGATGAGGGATTCCTTTCCCTATTCTAGAGGTTCACCAGCTGTAACTTTTTGGTTCCAACTTATATTACCTTATTGATTTGCTAGAATCTCAAATACTTAGTATAAATATTATGTTATTAGCCATTCATATTAATAACAACATTTAACAGATTCCTTTAAGAATCAGAATTTCAAAACAGCACACCAAAACTCTCACTGTGGAAAGTGTGCTAACTGTAAATATGTATTTATATCTACAGATATTCAAACACATTCTTTTTTTTTTTTTTAATTAATTTATTTAATTTTTGGCTGTGCTGGGTCTTCGTTTCTGTGCGAGGGCTTTCTCTAGTTGAGGCAAGTGCGGGCCACTCTTCATCGCGGTGCGCGGGCCTCTCACTATCACGGCATCTCTTGTTGCGGAGCACAGGCTCCAGACGCGCAGGCTCAGTAGCTGTGGCTCACGGGCCTAGTTGCTCCGTGGCATGTGGGATCTTCCCAGACCAGGGCTCGAACCCGTGTCCCCTGCACTGGCAGGCAGATTCTCAACCACTGTGCCACCAGGGAAGCCCCAAACACATTCATTTTTGATGAAGCAGAAATAGTCATGTAGTGGTCACAGATGGAATTAGACTTCCATTTATGTAGAACAAATTATAATGTGATGAACTGTTGGAACTCCTAGTCTTTAATATAAAATTTTCTCCAAGCTACCAGTAAATTCCCAAGGAGGTACTCCCAACAGTATTCCTATTTTCCAGGTGAACAAGTTTGTCTGACTATAAATCCTACAAGTTATCCTAAAGCATGGTATCTCCTATACAGACCTCATTAAATGTTGCAGGCATAATGTAAATAGCAAGAGTAATGAACCAAGGCTCAAAAACATGGATTCTAGAAATATCATCATGTATATAGATTTCTATGACCTTGGACAGATGAAATAAGTTACCTGGATCTCATATGATTCAACTGTCAAATCAGGATAATGTATATTAAGTATTAAGTTATGAAAGAATGCTTCAAAAAATAAGTATGACTATAAGTAAGGAAGGTAGTTTTTTTGTTTGTTTGTTTGATATTTTTTCTGCTCTCTTTTTTCCTTGTAACTTAAGTCTGGAGCAAGGCTTTTCAGGGCCAATGTATGGCTTCAGGAGTTTGTCAGGGACACAAGCTTCTTACAAATCTAATATGGTCAGCCCATAGTCCTCAGTGTAAAAAAGATTGTTTAAGTTCCGGAATTGACATCTGCATTCCAGGTTGCAGGACAAAGAAAGGGAACATAAAAATGTGTAAAGTAATCCAGCTATATGTTAATGTGGTTTCTCAGAAGCTTTCACATAAAATTTGTGCTTACATCGGCCTGTCATTTTGTCATTCTATTTGTTTTTTTTTAAGTATATATTTGTTAATTTATTAAAAAATAACAAACTCATCATATCTTAGCATAACATTTTAAACATTTAATTTAATTTTTATTTTATATTGGAGTATACCTGATTTACAATGTTGTGTTAGTTTCAGGTATACACTGAAGTGATTCAGTTATACATATATATATATTCATTCTTCTTCAGATTTTTTCCCCATATGGTTATTATATAATATTGAGTAGAGTTCCCTGTGCTATACAGTAGGTGTTTGTTGATTATCTATTTTATATACAGTAGTGTGTATACATGAATCTGAAACTCGTGATTTGTCCCTACTCCCACCTTCCCCTTTGGTAACCATACATTTTTATTCTATGTCTGTGAGTCTGTTTCTGTTTTGTAAATAAGTTCATTCGTATCATTATTTTTAGATTCCACATATAAGTGATATCATGTGATATCTGCCTTTCTATCTCTGACTTAATTCATGTAGTATAACAATCTCTAGGTTCATCCATGTTGGTGGAAATGGCATTATTTCATTCTTTTTTATGGCTGAGTAATATTCTACTGTATATGTGAACCACACCTCCTTTACCCATTCCTCTGTTCACGGACATTTAGGTTGCTTCCAGGTTTTGGTTATTGTAAATAGTGCTGCAATGAACGTTAGGGTGTATATATCTTTTTAAATTATGGTTTTCTCTGTATATATGCCCAGGTGTTGGGTTGCTGGATCATATGGTAAATCTACTTTTAGCTTTATAAGGAACCTCCATAGTGTTTTCCATAGTGACTGTACCAATTTACATTCCCACCAACAATGTAGGAGGGTTCAGTTTTCTCCACACCCTCTCTAGCATTCATTGTTTGTAGACATTTTAGTGATGACCATTCTGCTTGGTGTGAGGTGATACCTCATTGTAGTTTTGATTTACATTTCTCTAATAATTAGCGATATTGAGCATATTTTCATGTACTTTTTGGCAATCTGTATGTCTACTTTGGAGAAATGCCTATTTAGATATGCCCATTTTTTGATTATGTTATTTGATTTTTGATATTGAGCTGCATGAACTCTATGTATTTTGAAGATTAATCACTTGTCAGTCAGTTCAATTGCAAATATTTTCTATCACTCAAAGGGTTAATTTTCATCTTGTTTATGGTTTCCTTTGCTGTGCAAAGCTTTTAAGTTTAATTAGGTCCCATTTGTTTACTTTTGTTTTTATTTTCATTACTCTAGGAGGTGGGTCAAAGAAGATCTTGCTGAGATTTATGTCAAAGAGTGTTCTGCCTATGTTTTCCTGTAAGAGTTTTATAGTGTCTGAGCTTACATTTAGGTCTTTAATCCATTTTGAGTTTATTTTTGTGTATGGTGTTAGAGAATGTTCTAATTTCATTCTTTACATGTAGCTGTCCACTTCCCCAGCACCACTTATTGAAGAGACTGGCTTTTCTCCATTTTATATTCTTACCTCCTCTGTCATAAATTGATTGACCATAGGTGAGTGGTTTTATCTCTGAACTTTCTATCCTGTTCCATTGATGTATATTTCTGTTTTTGTGCCAGCACCATACTGTTTTGATTACTGTAGCTTTGTAGTATAGCCTGAAGTCAGGCTCCTTTTTTCTTTCTCAAGATTGCTTGGCTATTCAGGGTCTTTTGTGTTCCAATATAAATTTTAAATTATTTTGCTCTGGTTCTGTGAAAAATGCCATCGGTCATTTGATAGGTATTGCAATGAATCTGTAGATTGCCTTGGGTAGTATACTCATTTTGACAATATTGATTCTTTCAAACTAAGAACATAATATATCCTTCCATCTGTTTGTGTCATCTCCGATTTCTTTCATCATCATCTTATAATTTTCAGAGTAGAGGTTCTTTGTCTCCTTAGGTAGGTTTATTTCTAGGTTTTTAAAATTATTTTTGATGCAATGGTAAATGAGATTGTTTCCTTAATTTCTCTTTCTGATCTTTCATTGTTAGTGTATAGAAATGCAAAAGATTTCCGTGTATTAATTTTGTATCCTGCAACTTTACCAAATTTATTGATGAGCTCTTGTAGTTTTCTGTTGACTTCTTTAGTATTTTCTATGTAGAGTATTATGTCGTCTGCAAACAGTGACAGTTTTACTTCTTCCTTTCCAATTTGTATTCCTTTTATGTCTTTTTCTTCTCTGATTGCTGTGGCTAGGACTTCCAAAACTATGTTGAATAAAAGTGGCAAGAGTGGACATCCTTGTCTTCTTCCTGATCTCCTGGGAAATACTTTCAGTTTTTCATCATTGAATATGACGTTAGTTGTAGGTTTGTTCTATATAGCCTTTATTATGTTGAAGTATATTAGCTCTATACTCACTTTCTGTAGAGTTTTTATCACAGATGGATGTTTAATATTATCAGAAGCTGTTTCTGCATCTATTAAGATGATCCTATGGTTTTTCTTCTTCAGTTTGTTAATGTGGTTTGTGGATATTGAAAAATCCTTGCCTCCCTGGGATAAATCCCACTTGTTCATGGTGTATGAACTCTTTAATGCATTGTTGGATTTGGTGTTCAAGTATTTTGTTGAGGATTTTTGCATCTACGTTCATCAGTGATATTGGCCTGTAATTTTCTTTTTTCCTGTAATATCTTTATCTGGTTTTGGCATCATGGTGATGATGACTACATAGAATGAATTTGGAAGTGTTCCTTCCTCTTCAGTTTTTTGGTATACTTTCACAAGGATAGATGTTAACTCTTCTCTAAATGTTTGGTAGAATTCAACTGTGAAGCCATCTGGTCCTTGACTTTTCTTTGTTGCAAGTTTTTATATTACTGATTCAATTTCATTACTGGTAATTGGTCTGTTCACATTTTATATCTCTTCCTGGTTCATTCTTGGGAGATTGTACCTTTCTTTGAAGCTGTCCATTTCCTCTAGGTTGTCCATTTTATTGGCATATAGTTGTTTATAGTTGTCTCTTATCATCCTTTGTTTTTCTGTGGTGTTGTTTGTCACTTTGTCTTTCTCATTTCTGATTTCATTGATTTGGGCCCTCTTTTTTTTTTTTTTTTTTTTGATGAGTCTGTGTAAAGTTTTGTCAATTTTGTTTATCTTTTCAAAGAACTAGATTTTAGCTTCATTGATTTTTTATATTCTTTTTAGTCTCTATTTCATTTATTTCTGCTCTAATCTTTATGATTTGTTTTTCCTTCCACTAACTTTGGGCTTTGTTTGTCATTCTTTAGTTCCATTAGGTGTAAGTTTACGTTGTTTATTTGAGATTTTTCTTGTTTCCTGAGATAAGCTTGCATTGCTATAGACTGTCCTCTTAGAACTGATTTTACTGCATCCCATAGGTTTTGGGATGTCATGTTTTCATTTTCATTTGCCTCTAGGTACTTTTTTATCCTCTTTAATTCCTTCAGTGATCCATTGGTTGTTTAGTAGCATATTGTTTAACCTCCATGTGTTTGTGTTTTTTGCAGTTTTCTTGTTGACTTCTAGTCTCATAGCATTGTGATCATAAAAAATTCTTGATATGATTTCACTTTTCTTAAATTTACTGAGGTATGTTTTGTGGTTTAGCATGTGATCTATCCTGGAGAATGTTCCATGTACAGTTGAAAAGAATGTGTATTCTGCTACTTTTGATGGAATGCTCTGTAAATAACAATTAAGTATATTTGATTTAGTGTGTCATTTAAGGCCTGTGTTTCCTTATTGATTTTCTGTCTGGATGATCTGTCCATTGATGAACATAGGGCATTAAAGTCCCCTACTATTATTGTGTTACTATTGATTTATCCTTTTGTGACTGTTAATATTCTGAGGTGCATCTATGTTGTGTGCATATATATTTACAATTGTTATATCTTCTTCTTGGATTGATCCTTTGATCATTATGTAGTGTACTCTGTCTCTTGTAACAGTCTTTATTTTATAGTCTATTTCATCTGACATAAGTTTTACTACTCCAGCTTTCTTTAGATTTCCATCCACATGGAATACCTTTTTCCATCCCTTCACTTTTAGTCTGTATGTGTCCCTAGATCTGAAGTGGGTCTCTTGAAGACAACATATATATGGGTCTTATTTTTGTATCCATTCAGCCAGTGTACACCTTTTGGTTGGAGCATTTAATCCATTTACATGTAAAGTAATTATCGATATGTATGTTCTTATTGTCATTTTGTTAATTGTTTCAGATTTGTTTTTGTAGGTTTGTTTTCTTCCCTTCTTCTTTTGTTCTCTTCTCTTGTGATTTGATGACTATATTTAGTGTTTTGTTTTTTCTTTTTTTGTGTGTATCTATCGTAGATTTTTGGTTTGTGGTTATCATGTGGTTTTGTTTTAGCAGTCTATATATATAAATATAAGCTCATTTTAAGTTGCTGGTCTCTTAATTTCCAATGTATTTCCAGTATCCTGCATTTGTATTCTCCTCTTCTCAGGATTGCTGGTTTTCATATCACATTTGTGTGTAATTGATTTTCTACCTTCACTGTATCTTTGCCTTTACTGCTGAGATTTCCCATTTGTAGTTTTCTTGTTTCTACTTGTAGCCTTTTTTTTCCACCTAGAGAAGTCCCTTTAGCATTTGTTGTAATGCTGGTTTAGTGGTGCTGAATTCTCTTAGCTTTTGCTTATCTGTAAATCTTTTGATTTCTCCATTGAAGCTGAATGAGAGCTTTGTATAGTATTGTATTGTTGGTTGTAGTTTTTTCCTTTCATCATTTTAAATATATCATACCACTCCATTCTGGCCTGTAGAGTTTCTGCTGAAAAATTAGGTGAGGACCTTATGGGGATTCTCTAATATGTTATTTGTTGCTTTTCCCTTGTTGCTTTTACTATTTTCTCTTTGGCTTTGATTTCAGTTTGATTAATATGTGTCTCAGCATGTTTCTCCTTGGGTTTATCCTGTATGAGACTCTCTGTGCTTCCTCAACTTGAGTGTTTCCTTTCCCATGTTAGGGAAGTTTTTGGCTACTATCTCTTTAAATATTTTCTCAGGCCTTTTCTCTCTTCTCCTTCTGGGACTCCTATAATGCCAACGTTGGTTCATTTAATGTTGTCCTAGAGGTCCCTTAGACTGTCTTCATTTTTTTTTTAATTCTTTTTTCTTTATTCTGTTCTGTGGCAGTGATTTCAACCAATCTGTCTTCTAGCTCACTTATTTGTTCTTCTGCCTCATTTTGTCTGGTATTGATTCCTTCTAGTGTATTTTTCATTTCACTTATTATATTGTTCAATTCTGTTTGTTCTTTACATCTTCTAGCCCTTTGGTAAACATTTCTTGTATCTTCTTTGTTTGTTCCTCCATTCTTTTTCCAAGTTGTCGATCAACTTTACTATCATTACTCTGAATTCTTTTTCAGATAGATTGCCTAACTCCACTTTACTTAGTTGTTCTTCTGGTGTTTTATCTTGTTCCTTTGTCTGGAACCTATTTCTCTCCATCTCATTTTGTCTTTCAGTATTTGTGTTCTCCATTCCTCAGGCTGCAGGATTGTAGTTCCTCTTGCTTCTAGTGTCTGCCCCCTGGTAGGTGAGCTTGATTCAGGGACTTTGTGCAAGCTTCCTGGTGGGCAGGGCTGGTGCCTTCCCACTGACGGATGGAGCTGGTTCGTCTCCCTCTTGTTGACAGTGCCATGTCAAAGGGTGTGTTTAGAAGTGGCTGGGGGCTCAGGATGACTTTAGGTAGCCTGTCTGCTGATGGGTGGGGTTGTCTTCCCACCATGTTTGTTGTTTTGCCTGAGGCATCCCATGACTGAAGCTGCAGTGGGTGGGACCAAATCTTGGTTGGTCCAAAATGACAAGCTTCAGGAGAGCTCATGCCAATGAATATTCCCTGGGGCCTCCACCACCAGTGTCCTTGTCCCCACAGTAAGCCACAGCCAATCCCCCTCTAGGAGACCCTCCAAGACCCACAGGTAGGTCTCGCCCAGGATCCTATGGAGTCACTCCTTTGCCATGGTTCCCAATGCACATGAAACTTTATGTGCATCCTCCCAGAGTATGATCTCTGTTTCCCCTGGTCCTGTGGAGTTCCTGCAGTCAAGCCCTGTTGGCCTTCAAAGCCCAATGCTCATCGGGCTCCTTCCAATGCCAGACCCCCAGGCTGGGAAGTCTGATGTAGGGCTCAGAACTCTCACTCCTCTGGGAGAACCTTTGCAAGATAATTATTTCCCAGTTTGTGGATCACCCACCTGGTGGGTATGGAATTTGATTATATCTTAAAAGTTCACCTTCTACAGTCTCTTTGTGGCTTCTTCTCTGTCTTTGGATGTAGAATATCTTCTTTGGTAGGTTCCAGTCTTTTTTGTTGATGGTTGTTCAGCAGTTAGTCGTGAATGTGGTGTTTTTGTAAGAAGAGGTGAGCTCAAGTCTTTCTACTCTGCCATCTTGTTCTTGTCTCCTTTCAATCCACTGGCAAGGGATTCCCTTTCCAAACAGGGTCAGGGCCATTGTCTTGCCATTCTATTTGTAAAGGAAGTGAGTAATATAGTCATAGGAGACAATATGTCTGACTCAAAGTCAGTTATTCTATCTCTAAGAAAGATGGGGAAGGAAGATATTAGTGTACATGATGAACAGTTGCAACTACATTAGTAAATTCAAGGCTTGAACAGATAGTAAGGTGTAGCTTCTACATCTTAGAGTTATAATTCTATAATCGTTATATATGCATACATGTAAAAAATCCTCACCATATGTACATGCACACACATATTTAACCTTCCTGTCAAATTTATAAATATGAATATCTAGCATAAAAGTACATTTTTTTCTGATAAGCACAGCTTTTTAAAAGTAACATTTCCATGAGGCACTTAAACTTTACTATCTACAACATTTCTAAAAAGAGAAAAAAATACATATACTACAGGGCTTAGAACCTGCTATCAATTCCTTTCGTAGAGGCAGAATGGCTCTTATAGCAAAGATATTTATGAGTTGTAAATTGCTATTTATAAATTCAGTGTTTGGTGTTCATGTCAATGGACAACATATGGTCCCAACATTTCCAAATAGCTTGAACTGATAAATAGGCCACTGAAGTGGTTCATCTAACACATTCATTCCTACAGGAGCCAGGTTGCAGGGTTACATCTGAAGTACTGCTCACTGACTTTGAGATTGCAAGATGCTTGCTTTGGAAACTGGGCCAGGATTTATGAAATTATTTTTCATCATGATTTATATGAGTCTCTGTGGAGAGACTTAGTGATCCATCAAGAAGAACCCTACTCATTTACCTCACATTTCAGAATGAAACAGCCCCCAATACCAACAATGTCTTCCTGTTTGTGTTGAGCTACTACTGAGCTATATCTAGTGGACATAATTGGGGGCCATGATGTTTCCATATATTTTAATCCAAATGAGTGATGTCCTTTAGCCTTTCCAAGGGGAACAAAAAGAACCAGTCGAGAGATGTCTGACCTACAGTTAGCACATATATATTAAAAATAAATTTAGAGGGTCTGAAATGTAAGGAACTAACAAGTAAATAACTGAATAAACTGAAGAAAAAAAAAAAAAAAAAACAGTGTCACCCTTCCCAGGAAGACTTAGAAAGTAATTTTTCTCTTTTGTAAAAGGAAGGGTCTTGTCCCCTGATAAAAATATTATGCACATTTGATAAGAAGCATTTGTAGGGTAAAGGGTTGTCTCTGTAACCTTAAAATCACATTACAGGGAAGAGTTTTTCTATCTTCTTTTCTAAGTCTGAGAATTTGCCCTCACCTGAAGATTTGAAAACATATTAAATTCCTCACGGCCTAGTATTGTCTTCTTCCCAACCCCAAAATTGTTCCTAATGGTCTGTGTTTGCAGAGAAGAAATCATCAGGTGGATAGATGTGGTTTCCAGCTGTGACTGATAGAAGTAAGAAATCAGTTGGTGAAGAGAGGAGTCATCAAAGTCATAAACAAATGGAGTCATTTTATAAAAAATCATGTGCTGACTGTGTTCAAACCCCAGGGCAGTAATTTAGATCTCAGGTGGCTGTGGGTAGATTTGGTAAGGAGAAATATGATCCTAAAAATAGAACTTAGCAGAAAGGGTCAGGACAAGGGACGAGGAGGCGCAGGTTCCAGTCTAGATTATGTCATGCATTAGTCAAGTGGTCTCAAGCAACTCATGTCAATTCTTGAATTAGAGATACATGAAGGATGGATTTCTGAGAAGATTAAATCATAATGTAATACGTATAAACATGATTTGGAACCTGCAGAAAAAAATTTAAGGCAATGATATTTTTTTCTTTAAGAAACTATTTCTTCCTATTTGAAAAATGGGCAGAGGTAATTTTTAATTGAATAGGTCTTTCCTATGTGAGAATAAATTACTACTACTACTCATTATTATAGCAGTTATAATTCTTACTTGTTCTCTAACTTTCAGAGTCTTTTTCTGTATGTTCATTCATTCTACACATGTCCTAAATGCTTTCTGCCCCATAGCCATCACCCATATAGTAGGAACTTATTTCTCTCTTTTAGTTGTGTTATCTAATGATGTTTAGAACATCTCTAAAGGGAAACTTTACACGTAACCACTAACTTTATTTTTTTTTAAAAGAGACTTTATTTTTTAGAGCAGTATTAGGTTCACAGCAGAATTGACCAGAAAGTACAGAGGGTCCTTGACTATCCCCTGCTCCTCCCCCCCCCACTTGCAGTCTTCTCCGTATCAACATCCCCAACCAGAGTGGTACATATGTTACAATCAATGAACCTACACTGAAGCATCATTATCACCCAAAGTCCATAGTTTACCCTGAGAACCAATAACTTTTAATCTACTGCAATCTCTTTGCATCATTACCCTCTTTTATACTCTCCTAGTCCCAGTCTGATGCCTGGAGGCCACTTGGAGACATCTAAACACTGACCTTGCCTATCGAAAAGATACTCATGTAGCTGGATTGGTTGCTGGCTCTGGATGCCTCAAATGTTCTAATATTCTGGGAGCCAGAATTGTGTCAGGTCTGAGAAGAAGCACCAGAAGAAGCCTGCTCCCCTAATCCTGTATTAAATTTTGTCCCTCAAGCTCAGAAACAACTCTTCTTATGTTTAGAATCTCACAAATTTTATCTTGAACAGATTCCACTATCTGTATCTCCACGATCTTTCCGTGGGAATCAAAGCTTAAAAACCTGATAGAGAACAGACATTTTATTTCCTCTTCGTTTTACTGTCTCTTTACCCTCTTACTATATTCTGCCAATTTTTTTAACTACAAAAAAATCCCCCATGCATAGGAAGGGAAACAAATAGACATTTGAGAACAGAGCTGGGTAGGAAGAGGGTATATTGTTAAAATAATAGTAGAAAAGCCAAAAATATATAAGCATGTATATCATAGATGCAAATATGCATAAACAATTATACCAAATACAAAGGAAAGGTGACTTTATTTATTTATTTTTCTTTAACTGGCCTAATCTCCCTTACAAGCTCCTTCCTTCAACCCTCACTCCACTTAACCAGTCAGCAAGAAAGGTTGAATTTGTCCAATAATGTTATTCAAATTATTCCTGGATTAAATGATTTATTTGTTTAAATATTCAATGAATTAAATGAATTCGGAATTCCTTTCTATCTCAGAGCTGGTTTAATATTTTTTCTTTTTGGTTTGATCAATGCTCAATCTTTTAGATTCTTCTGCTTCCTCTGTTTTTCAAGATGGCAACTGGGCATATGAGAGAGGTCAAGGACCTTTTTTTTCTGGATGAGATGAGACCACAGATCCAGTGTTGTTTCTTGAATCTCTTATGCTATTGTGGAGTGCCTGGTTTAATCCTGTTCCTAATGCGGTGACAGAGTATAGTTAATCAATTTGGTCCTTAGAAGTGTCATGCTTGATCAACCAAGCTCAACAATTCAATGGTAACCACTTATCACATATCAACTTCTTTACTGGTTAAGGATGTTTTCTGTGAATATAGAATTTTGAATTGACAGGTTTTGGCATTTAAAGTTATCTCAGGTATTATTTTATTGTCTTAACTTTCTTTCATTCCTTTCATTCTTCCTTTCTTCTCTCCTCCCTCTTTCTTTCTCTCTTTCTTTCCTTCTTCCTTCCTTTCTTTCTTTCTTTCTTCCTTCCTTCCTTCCTTCCTTCCTTCCTTCCTTCCTTTCTTTCTTTCTTTCTTTCTTTCTTTCTTTCTTTCTTTCTTTCTTTCTTTCTTTCTTTCTTTCTTTCTTTCTTTTTCTTCCTTTCTTTTCTTTCTTTCTTCCTCTCCTTCTTTCTTTCTCACTTTCTCTCTTTCTTTCTGCCTGTACCCCCCTGCCCAAGATATCTGTATTTTTATAAAGATCCCCATGTGATCTTTAAAATGTGAAGTCAGGACTGGGAAGTACATTTGGATAAAATTTTCAGGAGAAATAACAGGAAAGAAAAATTGGAAAGATTAATATTTCACTGGAGAACTTAGCTCAAATGGAATAGTTGGTCTAGCATAGGTAGAGAGAGTAAAACTGAGGTTGCATTTTCAAATTTTGTACCAATTCCATTAAAATTTATTAATTCCAATTCTACCTTGACTCCAAAATGTGAACTCATCTGAATGTCGTAATTATTGGTTTATGAAGGAGGAGGCCAAGAATATTCTGCCTACAGTCTTATTTTATCTTTACTCCCCACACTTCAGAATTTTGATTCTTTTATCTCTTTGTAATAATTGTATTCTGATAGAATTTCTTATGAAAAGTCAGTGGATTTAAATTGATATGTCCCTGTATATAATGTGTCATTTTTTTCTGGCTGTTTTCAGGATTTTTTTTCTTATTTTCCGATACCAATAACTTGACTATGATATATCAAGGTGTGTTCTGTATGCTTATCCTGCTTAAAGTTGCTGAGCTTCTCAAATCTATAAATTTATGTCCAAGCCAAAATTTGGGAAATGTTTAGCCATTATTTCTTCAGGTATTTTTCTGTCCCCTCCTCTCTGTATTATCCCAATGTGCCTCTGAATACATGTATTTTAGATCTTTTTATATTACCTCATGGGCTCTTGAAAATCTTTTTCTTTTTCTTTTTTGAATATTTTTCCTCTGTGTTCTTCATACTAAAATATTTGAATTGATCCATCATCACATTAGCAAACTCAGGGAGGAAAACATTTTCCTTCTTCCCTTCTGAATTCTTTGGCTGGTCTAATAATTACATTGACATAAATCAGATTAATAGGAGAAAAAGAAATTTAATTTTGTATATGTGGGAATTCAAAAGATATGAAACTCAAAGAGTGACCAAAGTAGGTAGGCTTTATACCTTTTAGACAAAGAAACAATTATTTATGAAGATTTGATGAAACAAAGGGGTTTGGGTTTGAGGTAGCAAATTAAAAAGGAAGTAACATAGTTTCTACAGCCTTCTTGGCCTTGAATTCCCTATCTCTGGTGATAAGAATGCTTTCTACTTTCCAGGTATAGGGAGGATACCTTCACATATGAAATGTATTTCCTGCTTTCTGGAGGACAAAGGAGGGTCAGAGGGTCCTTGCCAGTTGTTTCTTAAGTAATTTTAATTCAAAATAATCAATATGCCAAAGTGGCATACTTTGGGTGGGTTATCCTGCCTTCCTTCTGTATCCATGTCATTCATGCAAGTTTCAGTAATCAGCAAGAGATTTGGGAAGAATGTACACACAAAATTTAGAGATTTCCTTCTCTGGCTTTCCCCTTTCCTGGATTTCTACCCTCAATTTCCGTTGACTACTGATGTCCTTTATTCCATTCTCTGGTGTTACACACCAGAAAAACTGTGTTTTCTGAGTTTTTTTCTCCTCTAAATGGTGAAAACTGAGCCTGCTCTCAGTATAAAGACTATGAAGCTAAAAAACTTTTCCAATGTGTAGACTCTAGTCCATTATTTGTCTGTTTTTGGTAACTCTCCCCTGTTTTCAGGTAGGTTTTGTTTTATATGTGTGTGTTTCTTCCAAACTTTAGAGTTGTCTACAAGACAGTTGGATCCATAGAAGCCACTTATTCATAATGGAAAAATATATTTTCTTAATGTCAGTATTTCAGTTCTTCCTTATTGTATCTTATAATATCCTCCAATGCTGTTGTTTTTCTACTATTTTTTCCTATAGCTCTTCTTTCAGCTTAAATAAAATATATATTCTATTAAGTTTATTTATCCCATCTAGTAGTCTTTGAAAGTTTGTATTCAGATTCTTTGACTTAAGCTTTATTCTGAGCTGACCTTTTTTTTTTTTTTACATGCTATGTGCTTTTATTTCATTCTCATTTTCAATTTTTTTCCTAAAATGTTTGGATAGTTGCCATGCTCTTGTTTTATTATTTTCATATTTCATTTGGGTAATCAGTCTAATATTATTTATTCTAATAGAATATAATTTTCTTCACTTTAGGAAATCACTGTATTATATCCCAGACTTTAAATTGAGGACTGGAATGATTTTGTTCACTCAACTTTTTAACCTGAGAACAAAAAGAAAAAAGAAAGAAAGGGGAGGTACATTCCCCTAGGGCACTGTGCAGCCTTTGTTGTAGAGCCGGGCTCTTTGTCTCTTCTAAAGTTTGTCTAAATATTTTCTACTGGGTTTCATCCAATGGGGGAGTACAGTAAGCAGAATATCATTATCTGATGGGATGGGACAACCCGATCTTTTAGATTATCCCACAACTTTACTGTGAAGCCCTGGAAAATGGAGAGTCCTGTAGGATTTTACTGATTCTGATGTGGTCAAAGCAATTATAAGTGAAAAAGTTGTACTCGAAAGGATTTTCTGTTATTATTCCATTGACTGTGTAATCATACCCATTCTACTTAATTTCATTGTGGGAGTAATTAGTGGGCAGTCTCAGAATTTTCTTGCTTTATTTCTTTTCTTCTCTGTTTCTTCATGGGGATAGGGGAGTAGGTATAAGATGCATAGTACTCTAAGCTGCACTTGAATTTTCACTTTATTTCCTAGACTGACACTTTTAAAAGTGTGTTGTATGAGGTATGATGTATGGTTATGTAAGGAAACAAATCTTGCCACCCCAGAGTGTGTTTCTTTGGCTTGAGAAATATGTTGCACTAATTGTCTTTAAGAAACAGAACTCTCATGAAGTCTTTCTTTTTACTTCCCCCCTTAACTGCCTAAAAGAATTTAGATAAAGGGCCTGGTCCAGGAAGAGCACTATGGAATAGAGGTGGTAAGGGGAACTCAGCAGGGCCTGGAGACCAAAGTACTTTCTGCATTCCACTGTCTCTGCATGGCATAACAAACATTTGTTTTTTCATCTCCATGTGAATTGCCTTTCTCTTTTTTGAAATCCGAAACCTCTACCTCCTCTCCTTCTCTCATGTGGCACATAGCCTTAATTGCCTAAATTGTACTTGGGCTTCATATTCTTATGGATCTCTCACACATATGTAAATTTGGTTTTTCTCCTGTTAATCTGTCTCATGTCAGTTTAACCTAGAAAGGATAGAAGGGAAGTTTTTTCCACCCCCACAGTTGCTTTTGACAATTTTTTTTCTGATTTTATTTTTTGTTATTTTGGTAGTTTATATTGTAAGATATTGAAGGTAAGGGGTTGGGAAATTGTGGCTCTTCTATCTGCTTTCTTACCCACAAGCATTTTACCATTTTTTTTAAATATACCTTTATTGGAGTATAATTGCCTTACAATGTTGTGTTAGTTCCTGCTGTACAACAAAGTGAATCAGCTACATGTATACATATATCTCCATATCCCCTCCCTCTTGAGCCTCCCTCCCTATCCCACCCTCTAGGTCATCACAAAGCATCAAGCTGATCTCCCTGACATATGCAGCAGCTTCCAACTAGCCATCCATTTTACATTTGGTAGTGTATATAGGTCAATGCTATTCTCTCACTTCATTGCAGCTTCCCCTTTCCCTGCTGTGTCCTCAAGTCTGTTCTCTACGTCTGTGTCTTTATTCCTGCCCTGACACTAGGTTCATCAGTACTTTTTTTTTTTTTTTTTTTTTAGATTACATATATATGCATTACATATGGTATTTGTTTTTCTCTTTCTGACTTACTTCACTAGGTATGACAGTCTCTAGGTCCATCCACCTCATTACAAATAACTTAATTTTGTCCCATTTTATGGCTGAGTCATATTCCATTGTATATATGTGCCACATCTTTATCCATTCCTCTGTTGATGGACACTTAGGTTGCTTCCATGTCCTAGGTATTATAAATAGTGCTGCAATGACCATTGTGATACATGTATCTTTTTGAATTATGGTTTTCTCAGGGTATTTGCAAAGTAGTGGGATTGCTGGGTCGTATGGTAGTTCTAGTTTTAGTTTTTTAAGGAACCTCCATACTGTTCTCCATCGTGGCTGCATCAATTTACATTCCCACAAACAGTGCAAGAGTGTTCCCTTTTCTCCACACCCTCTCCAGCATTTATTGTTTGTAGATTTTTTGATGATGGCCGTTCTGTCCGGTGTAAGGTTATACCTCATTGTAGTTTTGATTTGCATTTCTCTAGTGATTAGTGATGTTGAGCATCCTTTCATGTGTTTGTTGGAAATCTGTATAACTTCTCTGGAGAAATGTCTATTTAGATCTTCTACCCATTTTTGGATTGGGTTGTTTGTTTTTTTGATATTGAGCTGCATGAGCTGCTTGTAAGTTTTGGAGATTAATCCTTTGTCAGTTGCTACGTTTGTAAATATTTTCTCCCATTCTGAGGGTTGTCTTTTTGTCTTGTTTATGATTTCCTCTGCTGTGCAAAAGCTTTTAAGTTTCATTAGTTCCCCTTTTGTTTTTATTTCCATTTCTCTAGGAGGTGGGTCAAAAAGGATCTTGCCGTGATTTATGTCATAGAGTGTTCTGCCTATGTTTTCCTCTAAGAGTTTTATAGTGTCTGGCCTTACATTTAGGTCCTTTATCTATTTTGAGTTTATTTTTGTGTATGGTGTTAGGGAGTGTTCTAATTTCATTCTTTTACATGTATCTGTCCAGTTTTCCCAGCACCACTTATTGAAAAGGCTGTCTTTTCTCCATTGTATATTCTTGCCTCCTTTTTCAAAAATAAGGTGACCATATGTGTGTGGGTTTATCTTTGGACTTCCTATCCTGTTCCATTGATCTATATTTCTGTTTTTGTGCCAGTATTATACTGTCTTGATTACTGTAGCTTTGTAGTATAGTCTGAAGTCAGGAATCTGATTCCTCCAGCTCTCTTTTTCTTTCTCAAGATTGCTTTGGTGATTCAGGGTCTTTTGTGTTTCCATGCAAATTAAAAAATTTTTTGTTCTAGTTCTGTGAAAAATGCCATCAGTAATTTGATAGGGATTACATTGAATCTGTAGATTGCTTTGGGTAGTATAGTGATTTTCACAATGTTGATTCTTCCAATCCAAGAACATGATATATCTCTCCATCTGTTTTTATCGTCTTTGATTTCTTTCATCAGTGTCTTATACTTTTCTGCATACAGGTCTTTTGCCTCCTTAGGTAGGTTTATTCCTAGGTGTTTTATTTTTTTGTTGTTACAATGGTAAATGGGAGTGTTTCTCTTTCTGATTTTTTGTTGTTAGTGTATAGTAATGCAAGAGATTTCTGTGCCTAAATTTTATATTCCACTACATTTCCAAATTCATTGATTAGTTCTAGTAGCTTTCTGGTGGCATCTTTAGGATATTCTATGTATAGTATCATGTCATCTGCAAAGAGTGATGGTTTTCTTCTTCTTTTCTAATATGGATTTCTTTTGTTTCTTTTTCTCCTCTGACTGCCATGGCTAGGACTTCCTATTCAAACTATGTTGAATAATAGTGGTGAGAGTGTACATCCTTGTTTTGTTCCTGATCTTAGAGGAAATGCTTAAAGTTTTTCACTATTGAGAAAGATGTTTGCTGTGGGTTTGTCGTATATGTCCTTTATTATGTTGAGGTAGGTTCCCTCTATGTCCACTTTCTGGAGAGTTTTTATCATAAATTGGTGTTGAATTTTGTCAAAAGCTTTGTCTGCAATCTATTGAGATGATCATATGGATTTTATCCTTCAATTTGTTAATATGGTGTATCACACTGATTGATTTTCGTACATTGAAGAATCCAATCCTTGCATTCCTGGGATAAACCCCATTTGATCATGGTGTATGTTCATTTTAATAGGCTGTTGGATTCTGCTTGCTAGTATTTTGTTGAGGATTTTTGAATCTTTGTTCATCAGTGATATTGACCTATAATTTTCTTTTGTTGTGACATCTTTTTCTGGTTTTGGTATCAGGGTGATGGTCAACTCATAGAATGAGTTCAGGAGTATTCCTCCTTCTGCTATATTTTGGAAGAGTTTGAGAAGCTTAAGTGTTAACTCTTCTCTAAATGTTTGACAGAAAATGCCTGTGAAGCCATCTAGCTCTCAGCTTTTGTTTGTTGAAGAATTTTAATCACCGTTTCAATTTCAGTGCTTGTGATTCATCTGTTCATATTTTCTATTTTTTCCTGGTTCAGTCTTGGAAGGTTGTACTTTTCTATGAATTGGCCCATTTCTTCCAGGTTGTCCATTTTATTGGTATATAATTTCTTGTAGTAGTCTCTCCTGATCCTTTGTATCTCTGCATTGTCAGTTGTTACTTTTCCTTTTTCGTTTCTAATTCTGTTGATTTGAGTCTTCTCCCTTTTTTTCCTAATGAGTCTAGTTAACATTTTATCAATTTTGTTTATCTTCTCTAAGAACAACCTTTTAGTTTTATTGATCTTTGTTATTGTTTTCTTTATTCTTTTTTCATATATTTCTGATCTGTTCTTTATGATTTCTTTCCTTCTGCTAACTTTGGGTTTTTGTTGTTGTTGTTGTTCTTCTTTATCTAACTGCTTTAGGTGTAAGGTTAGGTTGTTTATTTGAGATTTTTCTTGTTTCTTGAGGTAAGATTTTATTTCTATAAACTTCCCTCTTAGAACTTCTTTTGCTGCACCCCATATGTTTTGGGTCATCATATTTTCATTATCATTTGTTTCTCGGTATATTTTGATTTCTTCAGTAATCTCTTGGTTATTGGTTATTTAGTAGTGTGTTGTTTAGTCTCCATGTGCTTGTATTTTTTATATTTTTTTCCTGTAATTGATATCCAGTCTCATAATGTTGTTGTTGGAAAAGTTGCTTCATACAATTTCATTTTTCTTAAATTTACCTAGGCTTAATTTGTGACTCAAGATGTGATCTATATTGGAGAATGTTCCACGTGCACTTGAGAAGATACTGTATTCTGTTGTTTTGGAATGGAATGTCCTATAAATATCAATTAAGTCCATCTGGGGGCTTCCCTGATGGGACAGTGGTTACGAATCTGCCTGCCAGTGAAGGGGACATGGGTTCAAACCCTGGTCTGGGAAGATCCCACATGCCGTGGAGCAACTAAGCCCATGCACCACAACAACTGAGCTTGTGCTCTAGAGTACACAAGCCACAACTACTGAGCCTGTGTGCCCCGAGTCTGTGCTCTGCAACGAGAAACCGCCACTGTGAGAAGTCCACACACCACAATGAAGGGTAGCTCCTGCTCATCACTAGAGAAAGCCCACACACAGCAACGAAAACCAAATGCAGCCAAAAATAAATAAATAAAATAAATAAATTTATAAATAAGGCACTGATGAAGGAAATTATAGATGATACAAATCAACAGAAAGATAGCTCATGTGCATTGATTGGAAAAATTAATGTAGTTAAAATGTCCATTCTACCCAAAATAATCTACAAATTTGATACAACCCCTATCAAAATACCCAGGACATTTTCCCAGAACTAAAACAAATATACCTAACATTTACATGAAACCACAAAAAACCCCAAATTGCCAATGCAATCTTGAGAAGAAAGAACAAAGGTAGAGGTGTCATGCTCCCTGACTTCAGACTATACTACAAAGCTAGAGTAATCAAAACAGTATGGTACTGGCACAAAAATAAAACACACAGATCAACGGAACAGAATAGAGAGCCCAGAAATAAACCAACGTACCTATGGTAAATTAATCTATGATAAAGGAGGCAAGAATATACCATGGAGAAAAGATAGTCTCTTCAATAAGTTGTGCTGAGAAAACTGGAGAGCTACATGTAAAAGAATGAATTTAGAACATATTCTCACACCATATATAAAAATAAACTCAAAACAAATCAAAGATCTAAATGTAAGACCAGAAACCATAGCATTCTAGATGAAAACATAGGGAGAACACTCTGAAATAAATTGTAGCAATAATATTTTGGGTCTGTCTCCTCAGGCAAAGAAAATAAAAGTAAAAATAAACAATGCAGACCTAATTAAACTTAAAAGATTTTGCACAGCAAAGGAAATTATCAACAACATGAAAACACAACCCACTGAATGAGAGAAAATATTTGCAAATGATATGACCAGTAAGGGGTTAATATCTGAAATATATAAACAGCTCATACACCTCAATATACAAATTACAAACAACTCGATTAAAAAGTGGGCAGGAGACCTGAATAAACATAAACATGGGAGCTGACACTGGACCTGGATGAAGGGGAGTTGCCTCCCTGATTAATAATGCTTTATCTCAATTAAAAACACCCCAATAATCACAATTGCAACATGCCATATTGATATAGGAAAACTTCTAACTATTCTAGTAATCACACAATGTAAGGTATTATTTCTCATGCCTTTATATATAGTTGTACTTGGTTTTGATGAAACTTTGCTTTTATTTCAGTATTACAAATTAACTCACAGAGGAATTGAGGATAAAGTTTTTCCAAACAATTGTTTGGAGTCTTCACTTGGAAATATAACTGGGTATGCAGAAACTGAATAAACAGGTAGTCTATCACCTGTAAACAAAAGCCAAATGCCCTCTGAAGAGAAAGAAGAAATAAATCATCAAGTAAATGAACATTGCATTTTGGCAACAAAATGAACTTAACCCTTGTTTGGTTTTCAAGGAAATATATCCCGTTTAGGAACATTAGAAAAAGAAATATCCACAGCATCCAACTTACTAAAGGAGATGCATGTGCTGATCATTTCTCTCCTATGCTCACTGCCCTAGGCAGGGGAAGGATTTTCCTGCTGTCCTTTTGCCTTATCTCTTCCAATTTTATATCTTCATCCTCAATAGATTTCAAGGCCCACTGTAATGAATATAAATATGTTTGCTACATTAGGACTGTAAAACCACAGTTTACTAGTTTCCTCTATCTTTCTGCCCCAGTGAAATATATCTAACATACAGCTATTCAATAAAGTATCATCTTATAATAGTAGAAAAACCAGCCTGGAATTCAGCCATCTTCCAACTACTAATAAAATATTTCTCTCTGTAATACTGAAGTAGGCTAATGAGGGGTATATTTGAAGTAGAAGTTAGTTTTGTTTTTAATGTATGAGCTCAGGGGAACAACCATTTCTGAACAATTGAATTAAAGCAAGAAACGTGTTTACTACTTTGAAATCATAGTGTTTTTTTTTTTCCTTCTCCTTGTTAATTCGACTATTTAATTATTAATTGTTGCAGATGTACTATAGTACTCAAGAGTGAAAAAAGATTGAGAAAGAGGTCCTAGACAAAGGAAGAGATGATACAAAAGTAATGGAATCTGTGACCTCTGCTCTTGTGAATGTCTTTCTAAACATTTTTTGAATCCCGTTATAGTCTCACCATCCAATTATTTATTCAAAAAATATTAAATGTCCCCAAAATATAATGCCATGTACTAGGCCTTGGGAAGTCATCATTTAAAAGACAAACACAATCCTCCTAAAGGTATTTACATTATGAGAAATGACAAATGTTATCAACCAGGACTCATTACCTAATTAATTATTTTATAGTTGCCCTGTAAATAAAAGTAAAATAAGTGCAATGAAATTATATAATAAGAAGCTTAGAACCAGTCAGGGAAATTTTATTTGAAGAAGTACGGTTGGAACTGACCTTTGAAAGATGTATACCTAAATGAGGAGTATCACAGCCAAAGGTAATAGCATTGCCTTAACCCTAAGATGGAGAAAAAAATGGCATATTCAAAAATTGAAAGAATGCCAATGTGGCAGAAACAAGAAAGCAAGTGGAATAACTGCTAGAAATGAGCCTATGAAGTGGGCAGTGGATACATCCCACATACGTTCTAGATACTTATTCTTGGAGCAATGAATACCCATTGGAGGATTTTAAACAAGGCAGTGACATAAGCATATTTTCTTAAATTTCACTGTGTGAATAACAAATTAGAGAGTGACAAGTTAGGATTCAGTAAGAAAAGCTAAAACTTGGGAGAGGATTGTAATTCTTACTATGATGGTGGCAGGGAAATTGATAAAAGTGGGTCAGTTTGAGAAATATTTATTTATTTATTTATTTATTTTTTAACATCTTTATTGGAGTATAATTGCTTTACAATGGTGTGTTAGTTTCTGCTTTATAACAAAGTGAATCAGTTATACATATATATATGTTCCCATATCTTTTCCCTCTTGAGTCTACCTCCCTCCCACCCTCCCTATCCCACCCCTCTAGGGGGTCACAAAGCACCGAGCTGATCTCCCTGTGCTATGCGGCTGCTTCCCACTAGCTATCTATTTTACGTTTGGTAGTGTATATATGTCCATGCCACTCTCTCACTTTGTCACAGCTTACCCTTCCTCCTCTCCATATCCTCAAGTCCATTCTCTAGTAGGTCTGTGTGCCCCTAGGTTCTTCATGACCTTTTTTTTTTTTTTTTTTTTAGAAATATTTATGTTTCATGGCTAAAGAAGGATGAGGGAGAAACCATAGTAAAAAGCAACCCCTGAATTTCTGCTTAGAGCAATTGCAAGGGTGGTGGTAGTAGTGTTTGTTGACTCTTACAGTCAAAGACACTTGAATCCCAAAACAGCATAAGAAAAAAAAAATTAGAATTAGGAAATTTATTGACTTGAATAACCAAAAGTTTGGAAGAATAGAGGTAGAATTAGATTTATGGTTGTTTGGAAGGCAATATTATAACACAATAAGATGTTTTCCCTTTCAACACTTATCACTGATTCTCTAAAACTGTTGGTTTGATTTTTCCTGTTGGGTAGATGGTCTTTCTTTATATCATGAGAGACTCAGGTACAGGCATCTCTTTAAATCAAAAAATCAATTAGGCATAAGGAGCTTCTCTCTGCCACTTTTAATTTGGTAAGTCTCAAGAAAGAATTATCTTTGCTTGTTTTCTGTGTTGTCTTCCTGTGGTCAGAGGTTTAAAATGGTTACCGAAGAAGGAAATGAGTGGACTAGGCTGCTGGATGATTCACTATAAACCTTAAAGTCACCATAGTAGTATTTGCTAACATGGAATCATTGAATATCTGAAGAACATCAAATTGGAGGGTTGGGAGAAGGTGAGTTCTAGAAATATTAACCTTTAGAACCTGTAAGCATCTAATTGGAAAGTGTTGACTAGGCACTTAGATTATCAGGTCTGTAGCTCAAAGTTGAGATCTGATCTAAAGATAATAACTTTAGCATAAGTATGATAATATTATTATATTATAAGATAACTTATTATTATAAGATATTATTATTATATAAGATAATAACTTTATCATAAATTATGAATGAATCATAAGTAGATGGCAATTGAAGCCATGACATTTATGGAATAACAGAGAGAGAGTATACAAAGAAAAAAATATAGTTAAAATGAACCTTGAGGTAACATTTAAACTATCAGGCCAGAGACTGAGAAGTATGAACCAAAAAAATACAGGGAAGTCTAGGAACCAAAGGAAGAACCTGTTTCAAAAAGAAAGATATTGTAAATGAGTGGATGCTGCTAAAATCACAGAGTAACACCTGAAACAAATCCATTTAAATAGTAAAATGGATGGCATTGTTGGCAATAAGGAGTGTCATTTTGGTGGAGTGATAGTAGTGGGGAAGCCTGATTAGAAAATGGAGAAGGTGAGAGCAAACAACTCTACCAAGAGGTGACTATGCAACAGAACATGGACAATTGGGCTTAATTGGAGATGAACAGAGATCAGGATTTTTCTTGTGATTTTTATGATATATATGTATATATATATATATACATATATATATATGCTTGTGTGTATGTGTAATACAGGACAGTGGTTATACTTAATTGGTAATGGGTCTGTGCATATTTTGTTCTTCATTTAAAAATTTACATTAAGGATGCCAGTGGGAAGGTGTACAATGCAAGAAGCTGGAAGAAAGATATAGGAAAGACATAAAGATGATTAAAAATTGTAATGAATAATTTTCCTTTCTGAACCTTAAATAAATTTTTATGTCAGCACTACAAAGTTTGACATTCAAATATTCTATTTCATTAATTTTGCTTTTGTCTCTCTCATATTCTCAATAATATTTTCAGTTTAGAGTCTGTATGAGAAGGCCCATTAGAACACTTAACAGGGCAGGGCACAGAGTAAACATTCTATAATTTACATTGGGCATTTAATTCCAGTTTAATGGAAAATCAAGACATACAGTAATTTTTGCAAATTTCTACTAATCCATCCTTCATGGTTATAAAAGGGTGTTCACTCAAATGAAATGATCATATGTTCTATCCTCTTATTAATATTGATAAGTTTCATGTGTATTTTTAAAATATCAATTGTATGGATAATTGTGGAGCAGTGAACCTACAATTTTCACACATGCCCAGGCAAGGAAAATCTAGTAATAGATTTTTGTTTGAGGATTTTTTTGGCAGGGACTCATGCTTGGGCATTTTAGATAAGAAAGTTAGTCTCCCGGACTATGCTCCCTAAATATTTATGGAAAAAAGTTCATCTTAATGTCCTTAGAAATCTCACCATTAGGGGGAAACATGCCAGGAGGAAAATAGTTGAGATTCAGGTAGGAAGAAGAAAGTAATAATATTCACAAATACAGGCAGGACATGATGTGGTTTTTATAGTGAAGAGATTTGAAGTCTCCAACTATTAATGGTTAAGTTTCCTTTCTGTGCCTTAACATTTTCCCAATTTCCCAGTCCTACTCTGTACTCCCTATTTCTTCCCAACACGCATCCTGACTTGAGCATTAAGCCACAAGAATTCTATAAAAGTGACTGCAGTTGTATTTCTCTGGAATTCACCATATTTTTTCTCCAGTGCTGCACATCCAAGGCATTGGAATCCTATAGTTCTTGCATTTACAGCTTGGCTCTCTTCCATTCCTCTTTCCTTACTTGGATTTGGAAACCTGTGTATGTAGTCAAAACATTCCAGAACTTCTATAACACAGTAAATAATGTATAATAAAGTACTCAAAAGAATTTGGTCCATGATCTTCAGCAGTTGCTTTAAGTCCTCACAGTGTTCAGAAACTATGAGTCTGGGCATTAAATATTTTCAGATGATAGGATCATCTCAGCCCCAGGTCAAATCTGCTTGTATTAATAGGGATCCCTTACCTCTTCCTTCAGAGAGGACGGATGGCTAGGAAGTTTTTTCTTTTGAAACCTCTGGAGAGACGGAGAAGTCCATATTATCATTTCTATGATATATATCAGCTGAATGAGAGATATGAGAGATGACGGTGGGGATATTGTAAGCTGAAAAAAAAGAGGTTACATAATCACAGAAGATCAACACTTAGAAAAAATACACTGCCACTAAAATTTTATATGAGGAGTAAATGCAGAATAAAGGCATGATCTATAGAAAAGTGGGAGTGACCAGGGAAATCTCTCAATAACTGGCAAACAGAAATTCTCACCACGTACTGTGTTGGAAAAGAAATATGTCAAAAAGTTCAGTGCAGGTTCAAATTGAGAAATGAATCATAAAGAATGATTAGAATAAAATACTTATTATAGAGACTCAAACTTACTCAACTATGAGAGTTGGTAAAGCAGCATTGGCTCAGTTTTTTCTTCTGCTTTTGCATCTGACACTGAACCTGAAGTTACAGAGCAGGCAGTCAGGAAGAGAAAATGAACATGAAGCAGGGACACCTGGAAATTATGTATATCTCTTACCAGAACCCATGTTGGCTTTTCCCCATTTCCAAGTCTCCAACTTAACTGTCATGGGGATCTGCAGAAAAAGCTGACAGCTTTCTGGTGGAGCTACACTCACACCAGGACCAGAAGTTGGAGAAGGTGAAGTAAGAGTGAGAGGAGTGAGAGGAGGCACGTGACCTGTTGCTGCCCTCACCAGCAAGGTGAGTCAATAGAAATGCAAAACATGTGGGAGCTACAACAGGGTCTGAACTGCACCCACCTCCAAGGAATAGACAAAGCTTCTGTTCAGTTCTGCTCATCTTGTGTGACTTTCTCTTGTGGCCTACCTTAATCGGGACATATAGGGTAATGAATTCTGGGAAAGATTGTTCAGCTTTATCAAGTTGAAACATTACCAAGATGTCAGTATCTTTTAGCAAAAATGTTCAGATCAATGACTTAATTTTTATTGAAAAACAAAATCAGATCTTCCTTGCCAGAATACATTATTATTCAAGGGATGCCTGCAGGCTCCAAATCCTCTTACCTTGACCTCCTCCATGTGCGTGAAGTCCTGATGAATTATAGCTAAGTCAAGGAAACCAGGAGTTTTGAAGGGTCTGACCTTTAAGGGAAATATACAATGACTATTTTCAGTTTAACAGGCAGGAATTCCAATTTTTGGAAACCAGCAGCCATTTTTTTTGTTTACAAATATCAGGCTAATAAGTATTTACCAAACCAGCCTGTTTTATGCAATTACTTAGTTCTGTTTACTCTCACTCCATTTTTTATGATAGGCATTTTCAAACATTTCAAGAGGTGACCAGGAAGACACTTACATATGTAGTTAGCACAAAATTATCTAAATAATGGGAATTGGGAGACACTAGGAAAGCTACTCTTATGTAGTATTTTTCTGTTGCCTGAAATTCCACTGCTGTTAATCCCTCTCTTTTCTAAGACTATTCCACTTCCTGCAACTTCCTTTTGAAATAAGGATGAGGTGTTCCAATAAGACAGTGAAATTATCTTATTGTTCATCATATGGATTTTTTCAACTAAGGGAAAATGAAACAGGAAAGGAAGCTAGCTGTCTGAGAAGGAAAGAGGCAAAAGGATTAGATATAATTGTATTAAAGGTAAATGTCCCTAAGTTCAGAGTTTCCCCATGTAAAGTATTATGTCAAGAGCGATACTTTCTGTCAAAAGACTTAAGAAGAGCGCATTCCAGCACATCAGAAGCTCACCACCCAGTAATAATAACCAACATTCTGTGAGTACACAGCGTGTGCCTGTCTTTGCCACTGGTCCAAGGGCAGACCTGCAGTTAATGAGGTATAACTCTTACCAACCCTATGAGGGAGGCACTATGATTACCCTTATCTGATACAGGATGAAATTGAGTCACAAAAGTGTTAGGTAACTTAACTCAGTCTTATATATGCAGTAGAATGCAGAGCTGGAATTTGAGTTTAGAAAGTCAAAGGCTGATAAGGAATTCTCTAATTTAGTTAATCTTAGTAATTCCAGTAAATAAATTCATACAATCACCATCAAAGGGAAAAAAAAAAACTTAGTTAAGTAATTAGGAATGAAGAGAAAAGGGTTTTCGTATAGTAAGATATTTAAAACTAGAAAATATTGATGACATATTCACATATGAGTGGAATTCAAAAAAGTTGAATGCTTTTTAAATGAGGTCTGAAGATGAAAGTACGTTATTAGATATGAAGGCATCAAGTACACAAAGTACAGTTGCATTCATTTGACCCACTGATCTTCCACTTGAAATGTTCTCTCCCCATCTCTCTACTTTTCCAAATTTGATTCATTTATCAAGGTCCAGTTTGAGAATGTGGACACAAACTCCACAATCAATTTACTGGTGATGTTAACCAAGCCAAAGAACATAGGTGTTCCCAGTTATAGAATGAAGATTTGTGGCTAGATATAGAGTGGCAGACACTCTCAGCTGATTGACTGATACCCCTGCTTCCTGGCAAATAGAATCCCACTTTTGTCCAGGGCTATAAGATACACAGTACTAGCTGAGATAACTTACTTTCCCAGATGACTTGGTAGATAGGGATGGTCATGTGACACAATTATAGCCAATGAGGTATAAGAAAGCATCTACTGGTTGTTCTGTACATATTTTTGCTTTTTTGTTGTGGCAGAGAGAAAAAGACACATGTGTATGGCATTACTACTTTCCCCTTTTCTTGTCCTCAAAACAGTTGTTATACCCAGAGATGCAGCAGCCATATTTTGATGGTCAGGCAAGAAAAAGTTCCTAATACGTTAACAATTGCAAAAATAAAACAAAAACCTTGCATTGTTGATGGAATTGTTGAACATCTGAATCAATTCCAGCAATGTTCCAGGCTTATTTATAAGGGAGAAATACTACTACTCTTGTAAAGTTATTTGGGCCATATTTAATATTAGTAGTAACTGAGGCATTTCCAGTTTTTATTTTCAGGGATCTTAAAACTGAACTGAGGAAAACTCTGATGCTGCAGAGGGTTGTACTAAGAATGCCATGAGGGGTGGGCGGAGTGGGTGATTGTGGGGCACTGAGAATCATACCCTTTCCCCTAACTTCACCCACTTTGTAACAGTTACATGTTAAGTTTCTGCTTAAGAGTTTATCTAAAGATAAATTTAAATGTATTAGAAAATGTTTAAAGCCTTTATCTGGCTGATTTCTAACTTCCATTTCAGTTTTAAAATCTCAATTTCTGAATTCTTTCCTGAAACTTTCCCTAATAATTCAAAGTCTTACTTATTTTTGACAAGTCATGGTGCTTATTATCTGTATTATCTTTTGACAGTTTACTCTGGCAACTTATAATTTACATTATACTTTACACATAATGCCTAGAAAATTTTTATTTGTATTAGTCTTATCTGTAGAGATTGTCAGTTAAAAGCTACAGAGGTTGAAATACCTCTAGGAATGTGGTAGAAGTCCTGTACATATACATACATAGAAAGGGTCCAGTACATGTGCATTCAGTTGGATTATGTGCCATCTAAAAATCTTTGATCCTTGTTACCTCTACGTCAGAGATTTCAGGTTACATTACTCACCACATTCAAAGTACAATGGAAGAAAATTACACACATTTGATACCCATGTTTCATACCCTAAAGACATCATCATAAAATTAGAAGGGGCTTCTCTTTGAAGAAAAGGACTTCTTTACATTCATCTTCATCTCTGCCTCTAGTCTGATCTGGCATTTATTCCTGACATAAACAAAGTTGAAGCATGGAGTTGCTAGGATTATTCTAGCATACTAAGAGTGTTTTTTCAGATTGCAGAATTAGTGTGTCATGTTTCTTCACAGCTTCTGCCTTAATTTCTGTTAATGTTGCTGATCATTGGTTTCACAATGAAATTCAGTCTAATGAGTTAGTGGGTTTCCACCTTTACACTGATAGCACAAAAGGCTGCATAGGTAATGTCAGAGTATCTGCAGGAGGCAAATAAAGAAAGAGATTGATACACTATGTAAATAGCTTTCACACAGAATTTTATTTTATTGTATTTTGTTATATTTTTATTGCTGAGTTGCTACAAGCACAACTGTGTGTGGGTCAGAGGGGAGCACGATAAAGCTACTCACAGTTGAGATAATCAATGATATTATTTTGGAAAAGATGTCCAACCAGTAGCAGGAGAGGCTTCCTATTCTGGAGTTCAAACTTTTATTCATTTGTGTATTTGAAGAATGTTTATGGAAAACAACTTTGCTTGGCACATAGGAGACAGAGGTTTACAGGATAATTCCTGCCCTCCAGAAACATGCAAAGAAAAATAAAATAATAAGATAAAATAAAAGTAATATGTATCTAGCACAGTTATGGCACAAGGGAGAAGCTTAATAAAGATTAGGCAAAATTGTTATTAGTGGCAAGAATAGGTTTGCTTCAACTCACCCATTGAAGTCCACAGATGCACTCAAACCTTCTTTCAAAGTATAAGTGCTCATTATTTCAAAGGTAGTTCTAACAAGTGTGTAACTTGTTTCTTAAATTTTCAGAAGATTAGAAGAGGCTAATTAAACAGAAAGGGGAGGGTGAACAAATAAAAAAGGTGAAAAATAGGTATGTCAAAAAATTATAAAAACCCACATGCAATAACAACAAACAGACAAATACAAAAAAACCTATATTATTCAGAAGCTTTTAAGTGTGGGACAAACAGAATGCATAGTTTAGGAGCCTGCACAGTAGACTATAAGGGGCATACAGAATAGACAACAGTCAAGTAGCATTTGAGCACTAGGTTTTCTTCACATGTTTATGTCACTCATTCTTTACAAAGACCCTGCTGGAGTAACTTGTTCTAGTTAACAAAAGAAGAGATAAAGGATTCAAGTAGTCAAGAAGCATATTCAACATGAATCATGAATATGAAGTTCAAGATGTTAAAGTAATTTAAATATGTAATTTTGATTTCATCTTTGAGTTTTAGAGCTGCTTGGGAACGAATCCGTTGAGGGGATACATAATTATAAATCTGTAAATGGAATTTAAGAGTTTCCTAATGCTCTAATCTTATTAGAGTTAAATATTCCTAATTCAGAGAACAATTAATATGGCCACATTCAAATACATAAAGAAACCAAGAACTTTCTTCAAAAACAGTATGTCAAATGTGCTACTGACCTGATCAAGGATAGAAAATCTTGCTAATTTCACTCTTAGATCCTTAAGACTCAGCAGAATTCCAAGTAAAAAATTAATATTCAATTAGCATGATTTAGAAATTGTTGATTACTTTACTTTCTGTTTTTTTGTTTGTTTGTTTAATTGTTGCCACACCCAGTTGCTTAAAGTGATGAAAAGTGATCACAGTGGATTCTTTCCCTCTTTTTTCTTTATTCTCCACATCAACTACTCCTACTCTTTTCTCCTCAGACAGATGATTATAACATTCTTTTCCCATGTCCTATCCATCAGAGTGGTCATAGACAAATACTTTCTGTCCCAGTTACTTTTCTATAGCAGAACTCCCCTATATGGTAAAATCAGAGTCAAGAAATCCTCCACATATCTCATATTCATGGTAAATAACACTTAGATATTCTCTTTGCACCATTCCTTTAAAAAGTTAACCCAAAATAATTTATCTCAGTGCTCAATCTGACATAATAAAATGTTTATTTTTACATAATTTGCTTTTTAATGGTCCAGTCATATTAGACATTGAAATTCAAGATTACTGTGTTTTGATCTCCTTTATTTTCATCTTTCATCTACTTTATTTCTGAGTGGTATTTCTTCATCTTGAGCTTGCAGTGGTATTTGGACTCGTTTGTACTTCATATGTATGTTCTAAAAGCCCCTAGAAGGAGTCAGGGACACCCTATCTTCTTCATGTATTTGTCTTTACAGTATTTACATATATATTTACAGCATGTGGTATGGGGCTTAGAGTGACCTGTGCTATTTATAAGTTTAAGATCTTGGACAATTTGCTTGACATATCCAAGCCTCAGGCTTTTCATTTATGGAAAGGGGATAATAATAGTTACCTCATGGTTGACAATAAGATTACATGGCATAAGTTATTTAAAGCAGATACTGAGGTTGCAATAAAAGAGTACTAAGCATTATCACTTTTATTATCTAACACAGTGCCTAAAATAATAAAGGACTCAAAGACCTATTGATGATGACAAAATCTCAAGAGAGGTTAAAATTCCACTCCTTGTTCCTTACTGTATTAATTAGTAATACAGTCTCAATTCCCCAGAAAACTCCACGTTTGTTTTTGAGTTTTGTGTGATCCAGTTGGCTCTCTAACTATTAAATAGTGATAAAATAAATCAGTTCATTTCATTTTTCCTCATTTCACATTCCAGTCTCCTGCCTCTTATACCCCCCCAACCCAGCTGCTCAATACCTTCCTGAAATTAAGGTGACTGCCAAGAAACACCACAGAAGTATCCCTTCCCGTATGTCAAGCATAAAATGGTGGTAGGCTTATCATCAGAAAACATGCACATGATCTTCATCTCTACCATAAGCTAGCTCTGTAACTTTACATAAGACCGGTAACCTCTCTGTGCCGTAGTTTATATAACTGCAAAATGGGGTGAAAATCCTCAATTTTTTCACAAGAAATTTGTAAAGATTGAATGTGGTAAACATTTTTTTGTTTGTGAATACACTTGACATCTATAATGATGTCTAAATCTTAGACATTCTATTATACTACATGCTCCAGATTATGCCTTCATGAATATTCTTCTTTCAAAATGACTCACTTCTATGTGCATTTCTTCTGTCTCTGACTTAAATAGTTTTATCTATCACATAACTAGCTAACGGTGTTATTAGTGTTAATTGGTACTTAATGATCGGTAATGTAACCCAGGTGAAATATTTGGATTTTGATAGAAGGCTTCAAGGTACAAAATATACCTATCAGGAGTGGATCTAGTGAAAACAATAGTTGTCTCTGAGTTCATATTGGAAAGTTCTGGGAAATATATTTGACACAAGTTGGACTTTTGTGTTATAACACAGTTTATTGTCAGTTTCCTATAGTCAGGGATGACTCCCGATTGGGTATAAAAATTAAAACATTCTCCCTTGCCTTAAACTTACATCTCATTCAGTATCAACTGGGAAAAGAGGCAGTTTTGATTTCATGGTTGTCTATTTTATGAGAGGTGGATTAAAATACACACCACATCATGAACCAGTGGGGGAGGTTGAATTCCAGTCAGATTTAGATGAGAAAATTAAAATGAAAAAAAGTAAAGTTAGCTGTTTGGTACATGGCGATTTGTGAACATGTTAACTGAAGTGTGTCTAGATGTATCCTCCTTAGCCACTAGGGGTCAGAATTACACAGCACACTCACAGAACATGGATAACTAGTGGGCCTGAAAGGAGGGACCAGAAATCACCGTTTGGAAACGGTTTTGAGCATTGTGTGCAGAGTACACTGAGAGAGCATTTGCCATATGCCTGCCAGGTCTAATTATATGTTAAAGGGTAAGAACATGAAATTGGCACATCGACTTGCTCAGCCTATTTTTCCAGTCTTATTTTACTCTATTCCCTTATAAGATACCACTTGGAACTAGATTTGAAAGAGACTCTCCCCAACTCTAGAGGTCAGATTTCTGTCAGCCACCATGGCGGGAAAATTTGACATTGAAGAACTTAAAATCTTCTGTGGGGAATAGGATTAAGAGAGGCAGTATGTATGGTTAACCTATTGAAAACCATTATAATATCAGCTACCTTTGCCAAAACAAAATAATAAAACAGCATAGAAAAAAAATTAAATAGGAAAATGTCAATGCTTTTTTATGTATTTTAAAAAGAATAGTGGACAGAACTATAAATTTCTAACTATCATCTCTTGGCTCATTAGTTTTTCATGATTGCCCTACAACTTCAAAGAGGTACATATAATTGTTTATTTGTTGCAAATAAATAAGACATGAAGACATGAGGCATATTTGTCTGTCTGATCCTTAACATCTTTTGGTTTTACTACTGGAGAGCGGACCCCTCCTGTTCCTCGAATTCCACTATGGGCCCTAATGCCAGCCCTCCCAGGTTTCCTCTGCCACCTCCTGTGCATTGCTTCAGCTGTCTCTCTTCTTACAACAACAAGTCACAGAGAGCTCTTGTGATACCTAAATTTATTCACCTCATCTTCCTTTTCCTTTCTTAAGGCTTTTGGTAAAAACCTAACTTTTTGACATTGGTTTATCTCCCTTTCCTATTAACAATGAGGAGGAGGGGCAAGATGGCGGAAGAGTAATACACAGAGATCACCTTCATTCCCACAGATACAGTAGAAATACATCTACACGTGGAACTGCTCCTACAGAACACCCACTGAATGCTGGCAGAAGACATAAGACCTCCCAAAAGGCAAGAAAATCCCCACGTATTTGGGTAAAAGAAAAAAGAAATAACAGAGACAAAAGAATAGGGACAGGACCTGCACCAGTGGGAGGGAGCTGTGAAGGAGGAAAGGTTTCCACACACTAGGAAGCCCCTTCGTGGGCAGAGACTGTGGGTGGCAGAGGGGGGAAGCTTCGGAGCCACGGAGGAGAGCGCAGCCACAGGGGTGCGGAGGGCAAAGTGGAGAGATTCCCGCACGGGTGATCAGTGCTGAGTAGCACTCACCAGCCGGAGAGGCTTGTCTGCTCCCCTGCTGGGGTGGGCGGGGGCTGGGAGCTGAGGCTCGGGCTTCGATGCTAGCCGGGAGGGAGTCTGGGAAAAAGTCTGCAGCTGCCGAAGAGGCAAGAGACATTTTCTTGTCTCTTTGTTTCGTGGCGCTCAAGGAGAGGGGATTCAGAGCACCGCCTAAAAGAACTCCAGAGGCGGGCGCGAGCCTCAGCTAACAGTGCGGAACTCAGAGACAGGCGCGAGCCGCGGTTATCAGCGTGGACCCCAGAGATGGTCAGGAGATGCTAAGGCTGCTGCTGCCGCCACCAAGAAACCTGTGTGCGAGCACAGGTCACTCTCCACACCGCCCCTCCCAGGAGCCGGTGCAGCTCGCCACGGCCAGGCTCCCATGATCCAGGGACAACTTCCCTGGGAGAACACACGGCGCGCCTCAGGCTGCTACAATGTCACGCCAGGCTCTGCCACCGCAGGCTTGCCCCGCCTCCTCCGTACCCTTCTCTCCCCCTGGCCTGAGTGAGCCACAGCCCCCGAAGCAGCTGCTCCTTTAACCCCGTTCTGTCTGGGCGGGGAACAGACGCCCTCAGGCGACCTACACGCAGAGGCGGGTCCAAATCCAAAGCTGAACCCCGGGAGCTGTACGAACAAAGAAGAGAGAGGGAAATCTCTCCCACCAGCCTCAGAAGCAGCGGATTAAAGCTCCACAAACAACTTGATGTACCTGTATCTGTTGAATACCTGAATAGACAACGAATCATCCCAAATTCAACAGGTGGACTTTGGGAGCAGAATATATTAATTTTTCCCCTTTTCCTTTTTTTCTGAGTGTATATGTATATGCTTTTGGGTGAGATTTTGTCTGTATAGCTTTGCTTTCACCATTAGTCCTAGGGTTAGGTCCGTCCGTTTTTGTTTTGTTTTTTTTTTACTTAAAAATTTTTTTTCCTAATAAATGTTTTATTAATAATTTTTTCCTTATTTTCTATTTTTAGAAATTAAAAAATATTTTAATAAGTTTTTTCATATATTTTATTTTAAGAAATTAAATTTTTTTTTTAATAATTTTTTTCTTAATAATTTTTTTCTTATTTTTTATCATGAAAAATTAATAAATCTATTTTTAAAAATTAAAAAAAAATTTCTGAATACATTTATTCTTAATAATTTTTTTTCTTATTTTTTATTATAATAGCTTTATTTTATTTTATTTTATCCTCTTTCTTTCTTTCTTTCTATTTTTTTCTCTCTTTTATTCTGAGCCGTGTGGATGAAAGGCTCTTGGTGCTCCAGCCAGGCATCAGGGCTGTGCCTCTGAGGTGGGACAGCCAACTTCAGGACACTGGTCCACAAGAAACCTCCCAGCTCCACATAATACCAAATGGTGAAAATCTCTCAGAGATCTCCATCTCAACATCAAGACCCAGTTTCACTCAACGACCAGCAAGCTACAGTGCTGGACACCCTATGCCAAACAACTAGCAAGACAGGAACACAGCTCCATCCATTAGCAGAGAGGCTGCCTAAAATCATAATAAGGCCACAGACACCCCTAAACACACCACCAGACGTGGACGTGTCCACCAGAAAGACAAGATCCAACCTCATCCACCAGAACACAGGCACTAGTCTCCTCCACCAGGAAGCCTACACAACCCACTGAACCAACCTTAGCCACTGGGGACAGATACCAAAAACAACGGGAACTACGAACCTGCAGCCTGTGAAAAGGAGACCCCAAACACAGTAAGATAAGCAAAATGAGAAGACAGAAAAACACACAGCAGGTGAAGTAGCAGGGTCAAAACACACCAGACCTAACAAATGAAGAGGAAACAGGCAGTCTACCTGAAAAGGAATTCAGAATAATGATAGTAAAGATGATCCAAAATCTTGGAAATAGAATAGACAAAATGCAAGAAACATTTAACAAGGACGTAGAAGAACTAAAGAGGAAGCAAGCAATGACGAAAAACACAATAAATGAAATTAAAAATACTCTAGATTGGATCAATAGTAGAATAACTGAGGCAGAAGAGAGATAAGTGACCTGGAAGATAAAATAGTGGAAATAACTACTGCAGAGCAGAATAAAGAAAAAAGAATGAAAAGAACTGAGGACAGTCTCAGAGACCTCTGGGACAACATTAAATGCACGAACATTCGAATTATAGGGGTCCCAGAAGAAGAAGAGAAAAAGAAAGGGACTGAGAAAATATTTGAAGAGATTATAGTTGAAAACTTCCCTAATATGGGAAAGGAAATAGTTAATCAAGTCCTGGAAGCACAGAGAGTCCCATACAGGATAAATCCACGGAGAAACTCACCAAGACACATATTAATCAAACTATCAAAAATTAAATATAAAGAAAAGATATTAAAAGCAGCAAGGGAAAAAAAAAACTAATAACACACAAGGGAATCCCCATAAGGTTAACAGCTGATCTTTCAGCAGAAACTCTGCAAGCCAGAAGAGAGTGGCAGGATATACTTAAAGTCATGAAGGAGAAAAACCTACAACCAAGGTTACTCTACCCAGCAAGGATCTCATTCAGATTTGATGGAGAAATTAAAACCTTTACAGACAAGCAAAAGCTGAGAGAGTTCAGCACCACCAAACCAGCTTTACAACAAATGCTAAAGGAACTTCTCTAAGCAAGAAACACAAGAGAAGGAAAACACCTACAATAACAAACCCAAAATATTTAAGAAAATGGGAGTAGGAACATACATACCGATAATTACCTTGAATGTAAATGGATTAAATGCTCCCACCAAAAGACACAGGCTGGCTGACTGGATACAAAAACAAGACCCATATATATGCTGTGTACAAGAGACCCAATTCTGACCTGGAGACACATACAGACTGAAAGTGAGGGGATGGAAAAAGATATTCTATGCAAATGGAAATCAAAAGAAAGCTGGAGTAGCAATTCTCATATCAGACAAAATAGACTTTAAAATAAAGACTATTACAAGAGACAAAGAAGGACACTATATAATGATCAAGGGGTCGATCCAAGAGGAAGGTATAACAATTGTAAATATTTATGCACCCAACATAGGAGCACCTCAATATATCAGGCAAATACTAACAACCATAAAAGGGGAAATCGACAGTAACACAATCATAGTAGGGGACTTTAACACCCCACTTTCACCAATGGACAGATCATCCAAAATGAAAATAAATAAGGAAACACAAGCTTTAAATGATACATTAAACAAGATGGACTTAATTGATATTTATAGGACATTCCACTCAAAAACAACAGAATACACATTTTTCTCAAGTGCTCATGGAACATTCTCCAGGATAGATCATACCTTGTGTCACAGATCAAGCCTTGGTCAATTTAAGAAAATTGAAATCATATCAAGTATCTTTTCCGACCACAACACTATGAGACTAGATATCAATTACAGGAAAATATCTGTAAAAAATACAAACACATGGAGGCTACACAATACACTACTTAATAACGAAGTGATCACTGAAGAAATCAAAGGAGAAGTCAAAAAATACCTAGAAACAAATGACAATGGAGACACGACGAACCAAAACCTATGGGATGCAGCAAAAGCAGTTCTATGAGGGAAGTTTATAGCAATACAAGCCTACATCAAGAAACAGAAAACATCTCGAATAAACAACCTAACCTTGCACCTAAAGCAATTAGAGAAAGAAGGCCAAAAAAAACGCCAAAGCTAGCAGAAGGAAAGAAATCATAAAGATCAGATCAGAAATAAATGAAAAAGAAATGAAGGAAACAATAGCAAAAATCAATGAAACTAAAAGCTGGTTCTTCAAGAAGATAAACAAAATTGATAAACCATTAGCCAGACTCATCAAGAGAAAAAGGGAGAAGACTCAAATCAATAGAATTAGAAGTGAAAAAGGAAAAGTAACAACTGACAGTGCAGAAATACAAACGATCATGAGAGATTACTACAAGCAACTCTATGCCAATAAAATGGAGAACTTGGAAGAAATGGACAGATTCTTAGAAATGCACAACCTACTGAGAAACAGAAAATATGAACAGACCAATCACAAGCACTGAAATTGAAACTGTGATTAAAAATCTTCCACGAAACAAAAGCCCAGGACCAGATGGCTTCACTGGCGAATTCTATCAAACATTTAGAGAAGAGCTAACACCTATCCTTCTCAAACTCTTCCAAAATATTGCAGAGGGAGGAACACTCCCAAACTCATTCTATGAGGCCACTATCACCCTGATACCAAAACCAGACAAAGATGTCACAAAGAAAGAAAACTACCGGCCAATATCACTGATGAACATAGATGCAAAAATCCTCAACAAAATACTAGCAAACAGAATCCATCAGCACATTAAAAGGATTATACACCATGATCAAGTGGGGTTTATTCCAGGAATGCAAGGATTCTTCAATATACGCAAATCAATCAACGTGATACATCATATTAACAAACTGAAGGAGAAAAACCATATGATCATCTCAATAGATGCAGAGAAAGCTTTTGACAAAATTCAACACCCATTTATGATAAAAGCTCTGCAGAAAGTAGGCATAGAGGGAACTTTCCTCAACATAATAAAGGCCATATATGACAAACCCACAGCCAACATTGTCCTCAATGGTGAAAAACTGAAACCATTTCCGCTAAGATCAGGAACAAGACAAGGTTGCCCACTCTCACCACTATTATTCAACATAGTTTTGGAAGTGTTAGCCACAGCAATCAGAGAAGAAAAAAAATAAAAGGAATCCAAATTGGAAAAGAAGAAGTAAAGCTGTCACTGTTTGCAGATGACATGATACTATACACAGAGAATCCTAAAGATGCTACCAGAAAACTACTAGAGCTAATCAATGAATTTGGTAAAGTAGCAAGATACAAAATTAATGCACAGAAATCTCTTGCATTCCTATATACTAATGATGAAAAATCTGAAAGTAAAATTAAGAAAACATTCCCATTTACCATTGCAACAAAAAGAATAAAATATCTAGGAATAAACCTACCTAAGGAGACAAAAGACCTGTATGCAGAAAATTATAGGACACTGATGAAAGAAATTAAAGATGATACAAATAGATGGAGAGATATACCATGTTCTTGGATTGGAAGAATCAACATTGTGAAAATGACTCTACTACCCAAAGCAATCTACAGATTCAGTGCAATCCCTATCAAACTACCACAGGCATTTTTCACAGAACTAGAACAAAAAATTTCACAATTTTTATGGAGACACAAAAGACTCCGAATAGCCAAAGCAATCTTGAGAACGAAAAATGGAGCTGGAGGAATCAGGCTCCCTGACTTCAGACTATATTACAAAGCTACAGTAATCAAGACAGTTTGGTACTGGCACAAAAACAGAAATATAGATCAATGGAACAGGATAGAAAGCCCAGAGATAAACCCACGCACATATGGTCACCTTATCTTCGATAAAGGAGGCAAGCATATACAGTGGAGAAAAGACAGCCTCTTCAGTAAGTGGTGCTGGGAAAATTGGACAGGTACATGTAAAGGTATGAAATTAGAACACTCCCTGACACCATACACAAAAGTAAACTCAAAATGGATTAAAGACCTAAGTGTAAAGCCAGACACTATCAAACTCTTAGAGGAAAACATAGGCAGAACACTCTATGACATAAATCGCAGCAAGATCCTTTTTGACCTAGCTCCTAGAGAAATGGAAATAAAAACACAAATAAACAAATGGGACCCAATGAAACTTAAAAGCTTTTGCACAGCAAAGGAAACCATAAACAAGACCAAAAGACAACCCTCAGAATGGGAGAAAATATTTGCAAATGAAGCAACTGACAAAGGATTAATCTCCAAGATTTACAAGCAGCACATGCAGCTCAATAACAAAAAAACAAACAACCCAATCCAAAAATGGGCAGAAGACCTAAATAGACATTTCTCCAAAGAAAATATACAGATGGCCAACAGACACATGAAAGAATGCTCAACATCCTTAATCATTAGAGAAATGCAAATCAAAACTGCAATGAGGTATCATCTCACACCGGTCAGAATGGCCATCATCAAAAAATCTACAAACAATAAATGCTGGAGAGGGTGTGGAGAAAAGGGAACACTCTTGCACTGTTGGTGGAAATGTAAATTGATACAGCTGCTATGGAGAACAGTATGGAGGTTCCTTAAAAAACTAAAAATAGAACTACCATACGACCCAGCAATCCCACTACTGGGCATATTCCCTGAGAAAACCATAATTCAAAAAGAGCCATGTAACAAAATGTTCATTGCAGCTCTATTTACAATAGCCAGGACATGGAAGCAACCTAAGTGTCCATCATCAGATGAATGGATAAAGAAGATGTGGCACATATATACAATGGAATATTACTCAGCCATAAAAAGAAAATGAAATGGAGGTATTTGTAATGAGGTGGATAGAGTTAGAGTCTGTCATACAGAGTGAAGTAAGTCAGAAAGAGAAAAACAAATACAGTATGCTAACACATGTATATGGAATCTAAGGAAAAAAAAAAAAGGTCATGAAGAACCTAGTGGCAAGATGGGAATAAAGACACAGACCTACTAAAGAATGGACTTGAGGATATGGGGAGGGGGTGGGGTGAGATGTGACAGGGTGAGAGAGTGTCATGGACATATATACACTACCAAATGTCAAATAGATAGCTAGTGGGAAGCAGCCGCATAGCACAGGGAAATCAGCTCGGTGCTTTGTGACCACCTAGAGGGGTGGGATAGGGAGGGTCGGAGGGAGGGAGATGCAAGAGGGAAGAGATATGGGAATATATGTATATGTATAACTGATTCACTTTGTTATAAAGCAGAAACTAACACACCATTGTAAAGCAATTATACTTCAATAAAGATGTTAAAAAAAAAAATGAACAGTTTCCTTTTTCTACAACTGTACTCGAGTGATATGTGTGTGTATATATATATATAAATATATATTAATTCATATATAATATATGTTCATAGATATAATATATGAACATATGAATATAATATATATTATATTAATAGAAATAAATTATTTTATTATTAATATCATATTAATGTAAGTAATATTAATATAATAATTACTACTATTATATTTAATTGATATTAATATTAATATAATATTTCTATTATTATATTACTATTATATAAATACAATTATATAATATATAATATATTCATATATGACATGAATATATATGAATATATTATAGTGAATATTATATATAGTGGATCTTATATATTCATTATAATATATTTATATATATAATATATATTCATTCATATATTATATATTAATTCATATATAATATATATTATATATTAATATATATGTGTGTATATATATATTCTTTTCTCATATCTGGTATCTTATGTGATCATAACTCTAAACTATTAAATATGGGCTGGAAAAATTGATTAAATGCATTTGCATTCTCTTTGGATGAAGATAGGACATTACAGAAACAACACAAACAGGGACCTCATTTGTGCAGATATATAGGCAGTAAGGTACTATAAAATAAGCACAGACAGGTAAACAGGTGGCAGAGCAAGTAAATAGCTTGTGTTTAAAAATCCACAATAGAAAAAGAATCTCTGAAAATCACTGACAAAGAAAAAGTTTAAAAAAGAAAAATAGGAAAGGGGACAATGAATATAAAGAGACAATTTATAAGGCAAGAAGTGCTAAGGTCAATATTGGAAAGAAACAACTTCATTGGTACCTGAGAAATGAAAATTAGAACAGCAGTTAATTAATATTAATGCTTTTGTATGGCTTCAATTACAAAAGAAATAATACTCGTCTAAAGTAGTATACTCTGTAGTACTTCCCCCAAATTTAACTACTTTTTCATGTATGGAAATTATTCCTCTGGACTTTTATCTATGAACAAATAGATAACACTGAGATTCTTAGATTTATAGTGATGGTGGCTATTCTTATTTTTCTAAGGGGAAAGGTTTATTTGTTGTTTTTTTTTCTCTTACATGTCATAGAAGTCATTCGTATGGGGTCTTTTTATGTCATCCATTTATGTTTTATAAGATTATATATCAGAGATGTTATTTGAAATTTCATTAACCATTCCTTTATTGATAGATATTTAGGGTCTCCATAATGTTTTATTATAACAATGCTGGAACAATTTTTACACGTTACCAATTGAGATAAATTTTTCACCCTTAAGACTGCCAGTAAATGTAAGTAATTGATGATGTCTGGCATGACATGGACATAGGCAAACAAATACCTTTTTACACATTTATGGGAAAATAATTGGTAATAACTTCTTTTGATGGCAATTTGGCAACATCTAGAAAAGAACGAAATCTTGGGAGGAAACACACTAAGTTTTTAACTGAGGTTATTTCTGGGAAGAGCAGTTAGATTACAGAAGATGGAGTAATTTAGAAAGAATTTAACATTTTACTCTATATAATGCCTTACTGTTTGAATTTTTACAGTAATTGTGTATCCCTCTGAAAAAAGAACAAAATAAGAACTAGGAGAATTCCATGATCAAATACTCTTTCATCCCATATACTATCTTTCCCTTTTAGACATTTACAATGTTCATTAGCACATTTAAGCCCTGATAAGTCTCAAGTTATTCAAATACTGTGTCATTTATTCAAATAATTCCTATTAATACATCCACAATTGAGTATTTCCCTTTAGAAAACTATGCTGATTGTTGAAGAATAGGTATAAAGAAAAAGAGGTCTTTCCAATACCAAATTGCTCAAAATCAATCACTCTTGAGGTTTCCATAAGAATCAGCCTCACAACTTTAGGTTCAAGGGCAAATAACCTCTAAGGGCAAATGACATCTCCTAGGTTGGTTTCGGTAATTAACTCTGTGCTTCATGAATTTTGTGTTTCCGGGCAGTGTATACTCCTAACTTTAAGTATGTGGTCCTCACAGTAAGCCAAGGAACTCTAAAGTCCAGTACAATAAAAAAAAAAAAGTCCACTTATTTATTTATCATGTTTAAATCTAGCTTGAGTGTAAGGCTTTAACCATGAGCAAGATACAGCACAGTTTCTTCATTTTCTCAAACCACAGCTTCTTTCGGCTTGCCTCCCCTACCTCAGCTGCTGACATTCAAATTGACTTTTCACATTTATAATAGGAGTTTTTCTCTTGTTTTTACCATTGTCCTCTGAGACCACTGCTGTAATTTTCTGCTGATGCACAAGATGGAAGAAGGTGCCCTGGAAAGTACACCACTTATTCCAGTCATTTTGCTAAAGGATGCTCAAGTGTGGACAAAGTCGTCAGAGAGAATGACAGGGAGCTACATGCTGCTGTCAGGAATTGCTTCCTCATCAGTGGCCCAATTTTCAGAAATGAGACCAAAAACCACGTGCTCTCCAGCTTTCAGACAAGAAAGAATTGAGATGTACAACATCTAAACTAAAGGAATGAGACAGATTACTTTTTTTAAAAAGCAACAAAAAGGAAAAACAAAAAGAAAGAAAACCTCAGTGATGCATACCCCTGGGCACAAACACCAGCATTTTGAAAGACAATATTAAACTTGATACAAAGTCAATCCATGACACTCAAATGTTTACTGAGTGCTTTGTGCTCTGCCTGTTAAGTGAGAAAAAGTGGAAAGTCAGGGTAAAGAATGCAGAAAGAGGAAAAGAATAGGAGCTATGATTTTCAATCATAAGAAGTCTGTGACTCAGAAGATAAACACAAATAAGAAATAGAGATGGAAGGGTGGGGCAGTAATTCTATATTTTTCAAAATATGTTTCATGAAACAATATTTTCATGGATGCTAATAGGTATAACGACAAAAAAAAAACTAAAACAAAGCAAAACGGAATCAACAAAAAATGACTCTCAGGTAATTAAATGTCAAACTTCTCAGGGCTGGTACTGAGTAAATGAGTTTCCTCATTCAAAAAGAGGGAGGTATAATTTGCTACATTTGAGAATAGAACGGTTTTTATTGACAGCAAGTCTATTAACTCTGTAAAACTACCTTTTTGGAGAAAAGTGATTAGGAGACATCAGAGGTCTCTAGTCTATTTCTGCTGCTGTCTAGTTATATGACTTTGACAAATATCCATCCTTTCCTGAAGTTTAGACTTCCCATCTGTAAAAAAACAGAGTTGTCAAGGTAGTCCCAGAGGCCTAAATATACTATGTTTACATGATAGTACATCCCCAAGTCCTCACATATGTAGCACAAACTAGAATATTACTTTATTGCTTAGGTAACATTTTCTCAGGCCACACCTTCTGAGAGAGTTATAATAGCAATGAAAACAAACAACAAAATCTTTGGCTCTGAACCTTTATTCTGAAGACCAAGTGGATATAGTATGAAAATTCAGGTTTGATAATTGGTGGTCATTAAACTCGTCTAGTTGTAGTTGTCGGAAGTCTGTGATCAACTCTCCAGTAAACTATAGGTCACTACCAAGGCCATGTAGACCTCCCAAGTGTGTGGGCCTCTTTCTGTGAAGTTGTTACATTTATTTCATCTTAATGGGAAATATCAGCATGAAAAAACATGGGACTTCATGTTTTGTCTTCAACATTTGAAGAGCTTAGAGGCTGTCACTTCTGTCCTTACAACAAGAAAAAGCTAGATATATTGAAAATTAATTATTTTTGACTGATCAGAAAATTGAGTTTGTAGGGCAAACTGCAACCAGGAGATCTGGAGAGACAGGTGCATCCAGAGAGTCAAAGCTGGGTAAGTTGCTAGAGGCATAAACTGGTGGGAACTCAGTAATAATTTTGACAAATTGCTGGAGGCTGAGTTTGGACTAGGGTGAGTCAGAAACACCTGGAGTCCTGGTCTTTGAAGGGCTCCACACTTTCATGAGCTTTACCACCAGAAACCCCACCAGGATCTCACAGTGAAGATCCAATAAAGAATCCTTCATGACTCTGGCAGGGAACATGGGAGAATAATCTTTGTGAAACACATGCTTTTTACATAACAAAAAAGAATTTTCCTTCCAGGGGAAAAGACTTTATCAGAGCCTTATCCCTGATGGGGGAAAGGCATTCTTCCTATTCCCATTCCAGCCCAATCTCTTGTTTCACCTAAGGGGAGAAAAGTACACAGTCAACAGGAGCCAGGGCTTCAAGGATATAGATTTGGGACTCAGTAGCCAGGGAGGAGTATGTATGGCAGGAGGGAAAACTAGACCTCTTTAGAAACTGTTGTGAAAGTCTGAACTGATGGGTAATGTAAGCCAAAAAAAAAAAAAAAAAAAAATCAACATGATAAGACTGAAATTTAATCAGAAGATTATTAAACACTTTCCCTACTTCATATCTTATCACCACACCAACAGGACTCCAGTTTAGTAACTGTTGATTACAGTTGAAAGAGTTGAAAGACAAAGACTCTAACTGAGGAGTTTCTAGGGAAGTCCAAAGACAATATGGGGGTACAAAACAAGTGCACTATAGGAATTTGAAACCTCTGACACCTACAGCTACAGCAAACATTAAACACAGTCCAATTTTTAGCCAGAGTAACATAAAATCTCAAGCTAAATGCCTATTTACCTTACTTCCGATTACTCGATGTATGTGCAGATTTCAACAAAAAATTAGAAGGCATTTCAAAAGACAAGAAAAAGCACAATCTGAAGAGAAAAAAAAAAAGGATCAGAACAAAATTTCATTATGACACAGATGTTGGAATGATCAGACATGAAATTTAAAATAGCCAAAGTGGAAATGTGGAGGGGAGGCATAAATTAGAAGTTTGGGATTAACAAATACACACTACTATATATAAAATAGATAATCAACAATGATGTACTGTATAGCACAGGAAACTCTACCCAAAATTCTGTGATAACCTGTATGGGAAAGGAATCTGAAAAAGAATGGATATATATATATATGTATAAATGAATCATTTTGCTGTACACCTGAAACTAACACAACATAGTAAGTCAAATATACTCTAATATGAAATAATTTTTTTTTAAAGTAACCATCATGCTTCTGACAGGCATGTGCAGCTCTGTGATGGCATCTAAACAATAAAGATTTAAAGGAGGAAAATAAAGTAATACTGTAATTAATAATATTAAGGTCTTAATTGGAAAAAGTAGACAACATGCCAGAACAGATGGATAACATAAGCAGAGAAAATAAAAATTATAAGAAAGAAACAAAATAAGAATGTACTTTAATAGAGGAGTCAAGATGGCAGAATGGAGGATGTGGAATTCGTTGCTCCTCACAAGTACATCAAGAATACATCTACAAATGGAACAATTCTAAAAGAGTACCTGCTGAACATTAGCAGAAGACTTCAGACACATAAAAGGACAAGAAAAATCACCTCAAACCAGGTAAGATAAAAGAAAGAAAAAAAGAAAAAAGGAATCAAAATAGGGAGCAGCAAGTCAAACTTAGTGGGAAGCTGAAGGTGAGCAGAGACCCCTGCACTCAGAAAAACCCCCTCATGGTGGGGAAATCAGCTGGGACAGAAAGGGACTTTGAGGGATCAAAGGAGAATGCAGCAGACTGTCTGTGGAAGGCAGCACAAAGTAAGAACTGTGTGCATGGTCTGTGCTGCAACCCTGTGCACCCCAGCCTGAGTGGTGTGTCTCATGTTGTGGAAGGAGGCTGGGTGCTGGTAAGTGGGTTTGGAGCATGGACCCAGGGAAGGGACAGCTGTTGGTTGTGAAAAGACAGCCTGAAGTGACAGGAGTAAGGAGCTCCACAATGGGGAAAGATTGTGGGAAAAGCCCAGGACACCATAGTAGCAAGGCATCATAGCTGAGTGGAGTGTAAGGGGCAGGGCCACCATTGCAAAACCTTTCTCCACTTGCCAGCTTCTTCAGCCTTCTGTGGGCACTGGGAGAGGCACCCATCTGAGCAGGTTCACCTGCTCATCAAGCCAAGGCCTCTTCTGCTCATGTAGGCAGCAGGGTCCTGAGTGCCCAACTCAAAGCCTCCTTAGAAATCAGCCCTGAGCACCTCTGCCTGAGATAGGAATCTGTCAGTGCTGATGGGGGCTGAGTGCTAAAGCATGGGGTTAAGAGAGCAGATCTAGGGAGAGGACCGCTGTTTGTTGCACGGATACAACAGAGGGGACGGGAGTGAGGGGCTCCACAGCCAAAAGGGCCCCTAGAGGAAGCATGGTCTACCTAGGAAATGAAGTTCCATTTTTGAGTGGCACACAAGGGGCAAGTCCTCCACTGCCCCCACATGCCAGCCCCTCCCTCTGTGGGCACTGGGAGGGACTCCCACCAGAATGAGTGCACCCCAGTCTGCTGCAGCTGCCTACCAGTCTACACCACCACAGGCAATTCATGCACACCCCAGTTGTGGCTGCCATAACCTTCCCCAGCCTGAGTGAGTAAGTGTGTCCCAATCAGTCACTGCTTTCATTCCCTCTTGCCTTGATGGGAAGCAGACGCCTGAAGGTAACACACACACAAAGGTGGGGCCAAAACCAAAGCTGAGCACCATGGGCAGCGCAACTAAGAAAAAAGGAATGGAAATCTCTCTGTGCATCTGCAAAAGCCACGGATAAAATACCGATTGGCTTGGTAAATCCTGCATCTGTGGAATATCTGTATAGACATCGAGTGTCCCCACAGCTGAGAAGAGTCTGGCTATAGAACCAGTGGACTTTGGGGGCAAGCACATGTGGGTGTTGGGACAGGTCAGAGTCTGAGCCAGTCCCACAGTGCCCACAGCAAGTCCAGAGACCTACCTAGAGGTATTGGAGAGCCCCCTGGGTAGGCAGGTGTTGGCTCTGGCTCACTGTGGGAGCAAGGACACTGACAGAGGAGGTCCCAGGAAAATATTATTATTACTGTTATTCTTTTTTTGTTTCATTTTGTATAGTTGTTGGTGTTGTTTTTATTATTGTGTATATATATATTTAATATATCTTTATTTTTCTAGTTTTATTTTACTTTTTTGTTGTTTTGTGTATTTTTCTTGTTTTTGTTCTTAGATATTTTTACTTATTAATTTTTTGATCATTTTAAAATGTTTTATGTTTTCTTTGTTTTTTCTTTCTGTTTAGTTTGCTGTCTTTGTTTAATTTTTCATTTTTTGTTTATTTTAGTTTAGTCCTTATCAATTGTTCTCATTTTTGAGTTATATTGTTTGTTCTCGTTTTTTTTGGAGGGGTTACAGTTTTTGGTTTTTTTTTTTTTTTCTGTCTACTTCTTTGTTTACTTCAGTTAGTTTTTTTATGGTTTTCTAGTTATCATTTGTCTTGGATTTGGTGTATCTGCTTGTTTGTTTTCTTTGTTTGTGTGCATGTGTGTGTGTTGTGTTGTTGTTGCTGTTTGTTTGTTTTTGTTTTTGCTATTTGTCTTGGGTTTCATTTGTGTGTTTGTTTTCCTTTCTTTCATTTCTTTTTTCTTTGGCCATGCTGCATGTCTTGTGGGTTCTTTGTTGCCTGGCCGAGGGTTGGGCCTGGGCCTCCAGGGTGGGACCACCAAGTCCAGGACACTGGGCCACCAGAGAATTCCCAGACCCAGGAAATATTAATTAGCACATGCTCTCCCGTAGATATCTATCTCAACAAAAAGACCCGGCTCCACACAACTGCCTACAGGATTCAGTGCTGGACACCTGATGATGAACAACCAGCAAGAGAGGAATGCAGCCCCACTAATCAGCAGACAGCTTTCCTAAAGTTGTACTAAGCTCACAGACACCCCAAAACACACCACTTGTTGTGATCCTGCTCACCAGAGGGAAAAGACTCAGCTCCACCCACCAGAGAGCAGGGACCAGTCCCTCTCACCAGGAAGCCTATTCAAGAACCTGGACCAACCTCACCCACAAAGAGACACAAAAGAAACAGGGGGAACTATGATGCTGCAGCCTGTGGAAAGGAAACCATAAACACAGTAATTTAGACAAAATGAGATGACAGAGGAATATGTTGCAGATGAAGGAGCAAGGTAAAAACCCACAAGACCAAATAAATGAAGAGAGAATAGGCAATCTACATGAAAAAGAATTCAGAGTAATGATAGTAAATATGACCCAAGATATTGGAAATAGAATGGAGGCATGGATCAAGAAAATAAAAGAAATGTTTCACAAGGAACTAGAGGAAATAAAGAACAAACAGTGATGAACAATACAATAACTGAAATGAAAATACGCTAGAAGGAATCAATAGCAGAATGACTGAGGCAGAAGAACAGATAAGTGAGCTGGAAGATAGAATGGTGAAAATAACTGCTACAGAGCAGAATAAAAAAAAAAAACTGAATGAAAATAAAAGAGGACAGTCTCAGAGACCTCTGGACCAACATTGAATGCACCAACATTTGAATTATAGGGGTCCCAGAAGAAGAAGACAAAGAGAAAGGGTCTGAGAAAATATTTGAAAAGATTATAGATGAAAACTTCCTTGACATGGGAAAGGAAATAGGCAATCAAGTCCGGGAAGAATAGAGAGTCCCATACGGGATAAACCCAAGGAGGAACACAAGGAGACACACATTAATCAAACTAAAAAAATTAAATACAAAGAAAAAATATTAAAAGCAGCAAGGGAAAATGAACAAATAACATACAAGGGTATCCCTATAAGGTTATCAGCTGATTTTTCAGCAGAAACTCTGCAGGCCAGAGGGAGTGGCAGGGTATATTTAAAGTGATGAAAGGGAAAAAGCTACAATCAAGATTACTCTAACCAGTAAGGATCTCATTCAGATTCGAAGGAGAAATCAAAAGCTTTACAGACAGGCAAAAGCTAAGAGAATACAGCACCAACAAACCAGCTTTACAGCACATGTTAAAGGAACTTCTCTAGGCGGGAAACACAAGAGAAGAACAAGACCTACAAAAACAAACACAAAACAACTAAGAAAAAAATGGTAATAGGAACATACATATTGCTAATTACCTTAAATGTAAATGGATTAAATGTTGCAATCAAAAGACAGAGACAGGCTGAATGGATACAAAAACAAGAGGCATATATATGCTACCTACAAGAGACCCACTTCAGAGCTAAGGACACATACAGACTGAAAGTGAGGGGATGGAAAAACATATTCCATGCAAATGGAAATTAAAAGAATGCTGGAGTAGCAATACTCATGTCAGAAAAAATAGACTTTCAAATAAGGTCTGTTACAAGAGAAAAGGAAGGACAATACATAATGATCAAGGGATCAATCTAAGAAGATATAACAATTGTAAATATTTATGCACCCAATATTAGAGAACCTCAATACATAAGGTAAATGTTAAGAGCCATAAAAGGGGAAATTGACAGTAGCACAATAATATTGGGAATCTTTAACACTCCACTTACAGCAACGGATAGATCATCCAGACAGAAAATTAATAAGTAAACACAAGCCTTAAAATGACACATTAGATGAGATATACCTAATTGATATTTATAGGACATTCCATCCGAAAGCAGCAGAATACACTTTCTTCTCAAGTGCACATGGAACATTCTCCAGGATAGATCACATCTTGAGTCACAAATCAAGTCTCAGTAAATTTAAGAAAATTGAAATTGTATCAAGCATCCTTTCTGACCACAACACTATGAGATTAGAAATCAATTATGACAAAAAAAAAAGCAAACTGTAAAACACACAAACACATAGGGGCTAAACCATATGCTACTAAATAACCAAGAGATCATTGAAGAAATCAAAGAGAAAATTTTTAAAATACCTAGAAACAAATGACAACAAAAAATTCATGACCCAAAACCTATGGGATGAAGCAAAAGCAGTTCTAGGAGGGAAGTTTATAACAATACAATCCTACCTCAAGAAACAAGAAAAATCTCAAATAAAAACCAAAACTTACACCTAAAGCAACTAGAGAAAGAAGAACAAACAAAACCAAAACTTAGTAGAAGGAAAGAAATCATAAAGATCAGAGCGGAAATAAATGAAATAGAAACAAAAAAAAAATAGCAAAGATCAATAAAACCAAAAGTTTGTTCTTTGAGAAGATAAACAAAATTGATAAACCTTTAACAGACTCATCAAGAAACAAAGGGAGAGAACTCAAATCAATATAATTAGAAATGATAAAGGAGAAATTACAACAGACACAACAGAAATACAAAGGATCATAAGAGACTACTACAAGCAACTATACGCCAATAAAATTGGAAACCTGGAAGACATGGACAAATTCTTAGAAAAGTACAACCTTCTGAGACTGAGAAAGGAAGAAATGGAAAATATGAACAGACAAATCACAAGTAATGAAATTGAAACTCTGATTAAATATCTTCCAACAAATAAAAATTCAGGACCAGATGGCTTCACATATGAATTCTACCAAACATTTAGAGAAGAGTTAACACCTATGCTTTTCGAACTCTTCCACAAAGTTACAGATGGAAGAACACTCCCCAACTCATTCTACAAGGCTGCTATCACCCTGATACCAAAGCCAGACAAAGATATCAAAAAGAAGAAAAAAAAAACTACGTGCCAATATCACTGATGAACATACACTTAAAACTTCTCAACAAAATACTAGCAAACTGAATCAAATAACACATTAAAAGGATCATACACTACGAACAAGTGGGATTTATCCCAGGGATGCAAGGATTTTTCAATACATGCAAAATAATGAATGTGATGCACCATATTAAGAAATTGAAGGATTAAAACCAAATGATCATATCAATAGATGCAGAAAAAGTTTTTGACAAATTTCAACACCAATTTATGGTAAAATCTCTTCAGAATGTGGCATAAGAGGAAGCTTCCTCAACATACTAAAGGCCATATATGACAACCCCACAGAAAACATCATTCTCAGTGATGAAAAACTGAAAGCATTTCCTCTAAGTTCAGGAACAAGACAAGGTGTTCACTCTCACAACGATTATTCAGCATCGTTTTGGAAGTCCAAGCCACGAAAATCAGAGAAGAAAAAGAAACAAAAGGAATGCAAATTCGAAAAGAAGAAGTAAAACTGTCACTGTTTGAACATGACATGATACTTTACATAGAAAATCCTAAAGATGCTACCAGAAAACCTCTAGAGGTCATCAATGAATTTGGTAAAGTAGCAGGATGCAAATTAATACACAGAAATCTTTTGCATTCCTATACACTAATATGAGAAATCTGAAAGAGAAATTAAGGAAACAATCCCATTTACCATTGCAACAACAACAACAAAAATACCTAGGAATAAACCTACCTAAGGAGGAAAAATACCTGCAGAAAACTATAAAATACTGATGAAAGAAATCCAAGATGACACAACAGGTAGAAAGATACACCATATTCTTGGATTGGAAGAATCAATATTGTGAAAATGACTATACTACTCAAAGCAATCTACAGATTCAATGCAATCCCTATCAAACTACCAATAGCATTTTTCACAGAATTAGAACCAAAAATTTTACAATTTGTATGAAAACACAAAAGACTTCAAATAGCCAAAGCAATCCTGAGAAAGAAAAACGGAGCTGGAGCAATCAGACTCTCTGACTTCAGACTATACTACAAAGCTACAGTCATCAAAACCAGTATGGTACTGGCACAAAAACAGAAATATAGATCAATGGAAAAGGATAGAATGTCCAGAGATAAACTCGCATACCTATGTTCCCCTAATCTGATAAAGGTGGCAAGAATATACAATGGAGAAAGGACAGTGTCTTCAAAAAGTGATGCTGGGAAAACTGGACAGCAATATGTAAAAGAATGAAATTAGAACACTCCCAAACACCATACAGAAAAATTAACTAAAAATGGATTAAAGACCTTAATGTAAGGCCAGATAGTATAAAACTCTTAGAGGAAAACATAGGCAGAACATTCTTTGGCATAAATCGCAGCAAGCTCTGTTTGATCCACCTCCTAGAGTAATGAGAATAAAAACAAAAATAAACAAATGGGACCTAATTAAACTTAAAAGCTTTTTCACTACAAAGGAAACCATAAACAAAACAAAAAGACAACCCTCAGAATGGGGGAAAATATATGCAAATGAAGAAACTGATTAAAAGGGTTAATCTCCAAAATATACAAACAGCTTATGCAGCTCAATATCAAAAAAACAAACAACCTGATCAAAAAAAAGGGCAGAAGATCTAAATAGACATTTCTCCAAAGGAGACATACAGACAGCCAAAAAGCACATGAAAATATGTGCAACATCACTAATTATTAGAGAAATGGAAATCAAACCACCTCACACTGGTCAGAATGGCTATCATCAAAACATCTACATACAATAAATGGATAAAGAAGATGTGGTACATATATACAATGCAATATTACTCAGCCATAAAAAAGAACAAAATAATGCCATTTGCAGCAACATGGATGGACCTAGAGATTGTCATACTGAGTGAAGTAAGTCAGACACAGAAAGAGAAATATCATATGATAATGCTCATTTGTGGAATTTAAAAATAAAGGGTACGAATGAACTTATCTACAAAGTAGAAGTAGAGTCATGGATGTAGAAAACAAACTTATGGTTACCAGGGGATGGGGGGGAGAGATAAATTAGGAGATTGGGATTGACATATATACACTACTATATATAAAATAGATAACTAATAACAACTTGCTCTATAGCACAGGGAACTCTACTTAATAGTCTGTAATGGACTATATGGAAAAAGAATAACAAAAAAGAGTGAATATATATATAACCAAAAAAACTGACTCAGTTATATATATATATATATATATATATATATATATATATATATATATATATATATATATATATATATATATATAACTGATTCACTCTGTTGTACACCTGAAACTAATACAACTTTGTAAATAAACTATATTCCAACAACTTTTTTTTTTTAAAGTAGACCTTGATATTTAAGAATGCCTGTTATAAAGTGTGGGAAAATAACTAATTTTTTAATATTATTATATAATTGATAATGGTAAATTAAGAGAGAAAATTGGAGTATATAAAATGCTCAATTAATATTAGAGAAGGCAGAAAAAGAGGGAGAAAAAAGAAACAGAAAGTCTTAGTGAATAGAAAATAGTTACAAATATGATAGATGCCAATCCATCAATATCAAAACATCACTTTAAATGTAAATGATCTAAATAACAACTTAAAAGACAGTGATTGTCAGAGTGGATTTAAAAAAATAAATTACCTGTTGTCTGCAGAAAATCCTCATTAAATATAGAAACTCAGATAGGTTAAAAGTAAAAGGAAGGAGGAACATATACAATGCTAACACTGTCAAAAGAAAACTTTAGTAGCTATACTAATTTCAGAACAAGGAAGATAAGCAGAGATAAAGAGGAGCACTACATAATAATAAAGGCATCAATTCTCAAAGAAGAAATACCACGTATGGAGCTAAAAAGAGAATATCAAAATACATGGGGCAAAAACTGATAGAACTAAAAGAAAAATAGACAAATCCACTATTATAGTTGGATGTTTCAGTATTACTCTGTGACTAACAAATAGACAGACAGAAAATTAGTAAAAATATAGATGACCTGAACATCAATGTTATTCAATTTGGTCTAATTGCATTTTATAGAATACTCCATCCAACAATAATAAAATACACATTTCCCTCAAGTTCATATAGCACATTTATCAATATAGACCACATTTTGTTCATTAAACACACATTAAAAAATTTTAAAGTACAGAAATCATAAAAAGTAAGTTATGAGACTACAGTGAAATTATACTAGAAATTCATAAAAGAAGGATATCTAGAAAATTCTTAATATTTGGAAATTAAAAACATATTTCTAAATGGTAGATGGATCAAAGAAGTCTCAAGATAAATTTTAAAATATATTTTAAACTAAATTAAAGTGAAAATATAACTTATCAAAATTTGTGGGCTACAGCCTAAACAGTGTTTAGCAGAAATTTTATAGCATTAAAATTTATAGCATTAAAATACATCTATCAGAAAAGAATAAAGCTCTAAAATCAATAATGTAAGCTTCCATTTTAGAAAAGTAGTTTAAAATAAGTAATCTTAGCCTAAAGCAAGTGGAAGAAAAGAAATAACAAATTTTCATTTTCAATGCACCTGAAAACCAAAAAACAATAGACAAAATCAACAAAACTGAAAACTGGTCTTTCAAAAAAGCCTATGAATTCAATGAGACTCTATGGATGAATAGATCTTGGGGGTAGGTCAAACAAAGCAAATAAAATGTATACTATTCATAAACATCACACAAACTTCATAAAGTAAGGTTTGTAATTATTTCCCATTACCTTAGGTAATGTATTGATGGTTAACCATATCATTCTTTTCTAAAGTATGTATCAAAGGAATAAATAACATTAAAAGATGAAGCCAAATATAATTTCATAAAGCAGGCCAATATTTGTTATGTTGTGAAGGCCAGGTTATGTGTGATCTCAAGCTAATCACACATGCAATGAGGAAAAAATTTTATCCTTGTTCTTTGGCCCATTAGATTTTTTTTCTTGTGATTTTTTTCTTGGTACTGAGAGCTATTTCTATCCCATTTGTCATCATGTAATTTAAACACGAACATTTAATGGAAGTGTATGTCTGGGGTCATACAATGCTTAACAGGAAATAGGCACAGATAACTATCAACAGAGATAAACTATGCAATTCCAGGTAACACTCATGTTTTTTGGCTGCAAACAACCAAAATCAGTAAAGGGACTAAATCATATGGTGAAAGACATCTCACAGAATCCTTAGGAAGTTGAATCCTAGGCTTGGTATCTACTCTGTCAAGATAAATATGAAGTCATACCACAGAGTGAGTCTAGAGAAAACACTAAATGTACAAAGTGCACCTTACTTATACCTTCACCAAAATGTATTCAGTCTATTTTCTCCTTTTGACATCCTGACATCCAAATCTTGGTAGGGTATGGTACAGAAGTGGACCTAGGTCATATACATTCATTCTCTAGATGGAAAGGAGGATGAACTAGTGAGTATCAGGCATATTTAGTCTCTGCATAGGGATGTAGGCTCAGCTGCTTAAGAGGAGAAATTCCCAAACATAGGAATGGAGTTGAAGTGTTTGGAGCCCAATAGCATTGCAAATGCCACTACAATTCTAATTTTATTAAGAGCATAATTCTTTTTTAGATCACATAATTATGTCATATTGAAGCTGAAAGGGACAACTGCATTACCAATGGATACATAAATGCATATATTTTATGTATGTCTGTCATATATAGATTTATAAAATATACATGAAATGTTAAATGTGTGTTCCTGTATGTATGTATATGAGTACATGCATGTTACCATTCTGACTACTGAGCACACTGGAGATAGAGCTAATTGATACCGAATTTTTTTCTGTCCAGCTCAGATAAAACATTTATGAATACTATGATCTAAGTACCTGATACTAATCAATCATTTAAGGTAAAAATCTACTGCAAACATAAAACCACATTATTGTTAAAGAAAGAAATCAGAGACTGAAAGATCATAAAGACAATTATCAAGTTCAAAACAGAAAAGCATTGGAAAACTCAGGGTTAATGGCTAATAGCTAATATCTGGCTCCTCAATCTACCAGTCACTCTTCTGAGAGCTTTATGTGTAATAATGTATTTAATACTCATAACAAACATGTAAGATAAGCATTATCATAATTCTCATTTTATGGATGTGACAACTGAAGCACAGAGAAATAATTTGCAGATATGAGATTTGAACCCAGATAATCTACATCCAGAATCCATGCTCTTTACCATGATGCTAAGCTTCTCACAAAACTTAACCAAGAGTAGACATTCCAGCTATAAAAACTACTCTTATCAAATTTCAAAACTACCTAAAAATTAATTTTCTTTTTCACTCAGAATTTGTATTTTATAACATCTCGAGTATTGAAATAAGTTTCTTAATCTTCTAGTTAAGTTTGATGAAAAATTCTGCTAGTTACCTGTCATTTAACTTCAAATGTGCAGACAGAGGAACAATTCATTAAAGACCATGAAGAACTGCACTAACACCATACCACACACACACAAAAAAAATTCACAATTCTCCAGAAACCAAACTTAAAGCCATACAGTAGTGCAATCTACCTGATAGAGATTTTATAAAAGCTGTCACAAGGAAACAAAGACAGGAAGTTTAATGATCTCAGGGATGAAATTAATGAACAGAAAGAATACTTTATCAAAAGAAACTGAAACTCTAAAAAGGAACCAACCAGAAACTCTGGAGCTAAGAACTTAATAAACAAGATGAAGAATGCTTAAGAAAACATTGGAAATAGAGCAAACCATATGGAAGAGAAAATCAATAAGCTTGAAGATAAAAATCCAGAAATAATACCAGTAGAAGAGGAAAGAGAAATAAAATATAAGTAAATGGGGAAATTATATGAAAGCTATCCACCTCTTTTTAGGATGGATAACATTAGAGTAATGGATATCCCAGAAGTAAAAGAGAGGAACAAGGGAGGAGAGAGTTTATTTAAAGAAATAATATCTGATAACTTCCTAAAACTAAGGAAGGAACTAGATATACAAGTCCATGAAGCTAAGAAAACCCCTAATTACCTCAATGCAAAAAAACCTCCTCCAAGAGACATAACATTAAAATTATCAGAAGTCAATGACAAAGAAAGAATTTTAAACGAAGCAAGGGGGAAAAGTGGAGACCTACAAAGAAACCTTCAATGGCTATCAACAAATTTCTAACAGAAATCCCACAGGCCAGGAGGGAGTGCAATGACATTCTCAAAATACTGAAAGATAGAAACTGTCACCCAAGAATACTCTATCCAGCAAAGTTATCTTCTTCAGATAAGAAGAGATACTTTCCCAGAAAAACAAAAGCTGAGGGAGTTCATCAACACTAGATCTGACTTAAAAGAGATGTTGAGAGGAGTTCTTCTACCAGAAACAAAAAGACACAAATACAGAAAACTTTGAGCAAGTTTATAGAGAGAATCAGAAAATTGCCACACTTTATTAGAATAGGTTATTAAATGCTCTATTATAACATAAAGATTAAAGGGAGAAAAAAAGTAGAAAAATAACTACAGCTATTTCAATTGCAGTATATTTATAACATAAAATGATAATTTGAGATAAAAAAGAACAGATCTCATATAAGAAAATGAAGATAAGATGATAATAGAAAAAAAGTATATTTTATCTACAAGACGTTTCATAGAAACCTCAGAGTAACCACAAAACATAAATATAGAGCAGAGAAATAAACCATTTTTAGAAAGGAAACTAAGAAAAACATTATAGAAAACCACCAAACCAAAATGGCAGACAGAGACATAATGAAAAGGAAAAATGGAGCTATAGAAAAAACTAGAAAATAAAAGCTAAAATGGAAGTACTAAATCTTCATTTTCAATAATCACTCTAAAGTCAATGGATATAATTCACCAATCAAAACACACAGAGTGGCTGGGTGAATTAAAAAACAAGACAGAAATATATGCTGCCTCCAGGAGACATATCTCAGTTTTAAGGACAAACATAGACAAAAAGTGAAGGGATGGAAGATGATACTCCAAGCAAATGGCAACCAAAAGAAAGTGGATGTAGCCACACTGATATCAGACAAAATAGACTTCAAGCCAAAATGTAACAGGAGACAAAAATGGATGGTAATAATAATAAAGGGGGCAATTCATCAAGCATACATGACAGTTATTAATATGTATGCACTTACGTAGGAGCATCAAAATATATAAAGAAATTATTAACACACCTAAAGGGAGATATTAATAGCAACACAATAACAGCAGGAGACTTTAGCACTGCACTTACATTAATGGGTATATCATCCAGGCAGAAAGTAAACAATGAAAGAGCAGCATTAAATAAAACATTAGCACAGATGGATTTGATTTGTACAGGACATCCCATCCAAGTATGCAGCATAATACACATTCTTCTAAAGTGCACATAGAACTTCTTCAAGGATAGACCATATGTTGGGACACAAAACATGTCTCAATAAATTTCAGAAGCCTGAAATCATATCAAACATCTTTTCTAAGCACAATGGTATGAAACTAGAAATCAACTATGAAAAGAAAACTGAAAAAAATCACAAATGTGTTGAGGCTGAACAACATGCTACTGAACAACTATTGGGGCAATGAAGAAATCAAAGGAAAAATTGAAAATTGTCTGAAGATAAATGAAAATAAAAATAAATCATAGCAAAATCCATAGGATACAACAAAAGTGGTACTAAGAGGGAAGTTTATAGCAGTACAGGCCTACCTCAAGAAACAAAAATCTCAAACAATTTAACACAACACATAAAGGAACTAGAAAAAGAACACATGAAGGACAAATTATCAAAAAGATAAGAAATAACAAATATTGGTGAGGATGTGGAGAAAAGGAAATCCTCCTACACTGTTGGTGTGAATGTAAACTGGTGCAGCCACTATAGAGGACAGTATGGAGATTACTCAAAAAATTAGGAATAGAACTGTCATACTATCCACCTATTCCACTTCTGGGTATTTACCCAAAAAACATGAAAACACTAATTCAAAAAGAAATATGCATCCACAATGTTCATAGCATCATTATTTACAATAGCTGAGATGTGGAAACAACCTAAGTATCCATCAATGGATGAATGGTTAAAGAACATGTGGTATATATATATATATATGAGTATACCTTGAGGGTTTTATGCTAAGTGAAATGAGTCAGACAAAGAAAAAAAAAACATGATTTCACTCATATGTGGAATATAAAAACTAATAAATAGACAAAAATAAATAAATAAATAAACCAAACTAAACTAAAATAAACACATAAATACAGAGAACAGAGTAATGGTTATCAGAGGAGGAGAGGATAAAATGAATAAAGGGGATCAATTGCATGAATGACAATTGACAATTCTCAAATTAATTTATAGATTTAATATAATCCCAATCAAAATCTCACAAGGCATTGATGTGGAAATTAACAAGTTGGTTCTAAAATTCATATAGAGATGCAGAAGACTTAGAATAGCCAAAACAACCTTGAACATGTATAAAGTTGATAGACTAACACTACCCAATCATAAAAATTATTGTAAATCTACAATAATGGGAGCAATGTGGTATTGTCATAAAGACAGACAAATGGATCAACAGAGTGGAATAGAAGTAGACTAACATAAATGAATAACCTATTTTCTAGAAGTTATAAAGGTAATTCAGTGAGGAAAGCATAATTTTTAAGCAGGTATTGCTGAAACAATTTGCTCTCCATAAACAAAAGCAAAAATTTAAGTCATTACTCACACTATATAATAAAATTAATTCAAAGTGGATCATTAAATTAAATAAACAACTTACAACTAAAATACTTGTAGAAGAAACATAGGAGAAGCCCATTATGATTTTATGTTAGGCAAAGATCGCTTAGATACATCACAAAATGTGTAGCCTATCAGAGACAAAATTTATAAAGTCAACTACATCAAAATTAATATCTCTCCATGTTGAAAGACACTTATAAGAGAATTAAAAGGAAAACCACAAACTGGGATAAATTGAATGCAGAATATATAAAAAAAAAATTTTTAAATATCAAAGATAAGAAAATAAATAACTCCATAGTGACTGAACCAATTTACATTCCCACCAACAGTGTATGAGGGTTCCTTTCTCTCCACATCTTCTCCAACATTTGTTATTGTAGACATTTTGACGACAGCCACTCTGACAGGTGTGAGGTGATACATCATTGTGGTTTTGATCTGCATTTCTCTAATAATGAGCAACATTGAGAATACTTATATGTGCCTGCTAGTATGTTTTATTTTGAAAAGTGTCTATTCAAATTTTCTGCTCATTTTTTAATTGAATTACTTGTTTTCTTGATGTTGTATTGCATGAGCTCTGCATATTTTGGATATTAACCCATTGTCATTCACATCATTTGCAAACGTTTTCTCCCATTCCATAGGTTGTCTTTTTGTTTTGTTGATGGTTTCCTTTTCTGTGCAAAAGCTTTTAAGTTTGATTAGGTCCCATTTGTTTATTTGTGCTTTTATTTCTTTTACCGTAGGAGATTGATCCAAGAAAATATTGCTACTATTTATATCAAAGACTCTTCTGCCTATGTTTTCTTCTAGTATCTTATGGTTTCTGATCTTACATTTAGGCCTTTAAACCATTTTGAGTTTATTTTTGTATATGGTGTGAGAGAATGTTCTAATCTCATGGTTTTACATGTGGCTGTCAAGTTTTCCCAGCAACATTTGTTGAAGAGGCTGTCTTTTCTCCATTGTATATTCTTGCCTTCTTTGTCATGGATTAATTAACCATAGGTTCATGGGCTTATTTCTGAGCTCTCTATTCTATTCTGTTAATTGGCTTGTTGTTTTTGTACCAATCCCATGCTTTTTTCATTACTGTAGCTTTGTAGTATAGTCTGGAGTCTAGGAAGGTTATACCTCCAGCTTTGTTCTTTTTTCACAGGATTGCTTTGGCAATTCTGGGTCTTTTGTGGTTCCATATACGTATGGAGTTTCTGTAAAAAACTAAAAATAGAACTACCATATGATACAGCAACTCCATTCTGGAGATACATGCACCCCAATGTTTATAGCAGTACTATTTATATTAGCCAGAGCATGGAAACAACCCAAGTGCCCATCATCAGACAAAAGGATTAAGAAGATGTGATATATATAATATTACTCAGTCATAAAGAGATACTGCCTTTTGCAGCAATGTGGATGAACCTGGGGAATATTATTCTTAGTGAAATAAGTCAGGCAGAGAAAGACATATATTATATGATATCACTTATATGTGGAATCTAAAAAATAATACAAATGAATGTATATGCAAAACATAAACAGACTCAAAGATATAGAAAAAAAACTTGTGATTACCAAAGGGGAGAGGGAAGGGTGAGGGACAAATTAATAGTATGGGATTAGCAGATACAAGCTGCTATATATAAAATAGATAAGCAACATAGCACAGATAATTAAACCCATTATCTTGTAATAATCTATAATGTAATGTAATCTTCAAAAATACTGAATCACTATGCTATACACCTGAAACTAACACAATATTGTAAATCAACTATACTTCAATAAAAAAGAATACAAGTATATAAATAACTCAATTATAGATAAAGATTTAAACAGTTACTTCACCAATGTGAATATACAAATCGGAAAAATTGCATGAAATGATTCCTACCATCATTAGTCATTAGGAAAACCCATATTTAAACCACAATGAGATAACACTAAACACTTATCAGAATGCCAGTAATTTAGTACTATACCCAGTGTTAGTGAGAATATGGATCAACTAGAAGTTTCATGAAGATATTTGCTCAGATATTCACACATTAGAGATGGCCTCCTCGACCACCCTATATCAACTTATTTTTCATATATAGAAACTTTGGCCTAAGTTTTAGCAACTGACAGTCAGATACCTTCATGAAACCTACTACAATCTTCCAGGTGATCTTTACCTAATAATTCTCTCTGTGCTGTCTCAGTCTTGAATAAGTGGAAAGGAATTGTTTGCTGCTATTTTCCATAGATCTTTCCAGATAAATGAAAATGTATTTCTCATTTCCAGGGCGTGCCTGAGAAAGGATTTTAGTCTATTATTTCTGCTAAATTATGTATATAAATTAAAATATATGCCACTTTATCTTGATAAATGCCTTTTATATAAGTAGGATTCATGACTGATATGCATAATTGTTTATATCTGACAACCTTAAAAGATAAAGGGTCAGGATGGCCTATACTTTTTCTGGCAACATTCTTCAACTTTCCCAATTTCAAATGAGTCAAGCTAGTTATGCTTCATATACGTCTATAAGTCATCAGCTGAACATATCACTGTTTTTATATCTAATGATTTTTTATCCTCCTGGGTAAAGGTTTCCAAACTCCTACTACTCACCTTAATGGTTTACATCCATGAAGAACTGTAAGAACTTTAAGAACTTACTGTATGTAAGAACTGTATGGGAACCTAGGGATGAATCAATTTTATTGAAGAAATCATTAAACAAAAATAAAAACAGTAAGATGCTTCTGATTTTGTTTTTTGTTTGTTTGTTTGTTTTCAGGGAGTGGGAGGTATGTTACTCCTAGACCATCTGCTTGAAATTCTCCTGAAAGTCCACATGATAGTTTAAGTAATTCTTGGAGCACAGTTTGAAAATACAAATTAAATACAATCTTTCATTTCATAAACCCAGTAAAATGACTTATAAATGTTCACGCAGCTAGTGGTAATTTTTCTAACAAGTTGTCTTCCACAACCAATCTCCTCTTAACTTTCAATAGAATGGACTTAGTTTCTATGTAGATGCTCCAGACTCAGCTCACTTCCCACTGATTCTGAGTGACTCATGCCACCAAAATATCATATAACTACCTCTATAAAAAAGAAAAAAACTGGACTTACCAAGATGGCAGAGGAGTAGGACGACATGGAGTTCATCTCTCTCCACAAATGCATCAAGAATACATCTACAGATGGAACAATTCTCACAGAACACCAGTTGAACACTAGCAGAAGAACTTGGACACTGGAAAGGACAAGAAATATCTCCACATAATCAGGTAGGATGAAAGAAAGAAGGGAAAAAGAAGAGGAGAGGAAGCAGGACAGGATCTGCACCCCAGGTGGGTAGCTGAAGCAGAGGCGAGGCTCCTACATCTAGGGAAGACCCCTCACTGATGGGGAAATCAGTTGGGACAGAAGGGGTGCATCTGAGGCTATCAGATGAGGGTGAAACAGCTGGTCTGTGGCAGACAGGACAGAGTAAGACCTACACAGATTGTCCGTGCCACCGCCCTGTGTGCCCCAGACTGGGATGTGTGTCTGCCAGTGCACACAGGGGTTGAGAGTTGAAATGTGGGAATTGGAGAGCAAACCCGAAGGGAGGACTGCAGTTGGCTGTGAGGAGACAGCCTGAGGGATGGGAGGGAGGAAATTTGTAATACTTGTGGAGGAAACCCAGACTGCCATAGAAGCAAGACACCACTGTTGAGTGATGCAAAGAGGTAGAGCTGCCTTTGCAGCCTCTCTCTCCATGCGCTGGCCCCCTGACCCACCAGCCACTAAGAAAATCCCCCTCCAGAACTGACCTTCTCGTGCCTGCCACCAGACTCCAAGAAAAGTCCCCCAAAGCACTGACCTTCTAACGCCAGCCTCCAGACACTAGGGCCAGATCTATTGCACCCATGGCCTCTGGCTTTCCTGTACACCAGTCACTACCAGGGTCCCCACAACCTAGGCAGTAGTACCACCTCAGTGCCCTGTCCTCACCAGGGCAGACCCAAGTGTCCTGGGCAGCCTGCTCCCATAAGCAGAGGTGAAGCTAAAACCACAGCTGAGCCCCAGGAACAGGGTGATAAAGGAAGAGGAACAAAAGTCCTCCCATGCAACTGCACCAGCCACAGATTAAGTCCCTGCAATCAGCTTGGTAAACCCTGCATCTATGGAATATCTGAATGGACAATGAGTGTTCCCACAAATGATACTGGTCTAGCTCTAGCATCTGTGGACTTTGGGGAATAATACACACAGGAGTTGGGCCAGGTCAGAGTCTGATCTGCCCCCACAGTGCCCAAAGGGATACCAGAGACCTACCTAGAGGTTTTGGAGGGCCTCCTGGAGAGGCAGAGGTTGGCTGTGACCCAAGGTGGGGGTAAGGACACTGAAAGCTGAGACCCCAGGAAAATATATAATTATTATTATTATTTTTAATGTTTCATTTTCTTCTGTTGTTGTCTTATTATTTGTTTTTATTTGTATTTTCACTTGGTTTTTTGTTTTTTTTAATTTTTAAAATGTATTTTTTATTTTTTATATTCCTATTTCTACATTACTTTTTCATTGTTCTGTGTTTTTTCCTTGTTTTCTTTTATTTTCTTCTCTTTGCTCTATTTTGTTTATATCTTTTTTCTTTGTTCTATTTGTTTTTATCTTTTTAATCTTTTTTAACATTTTTGTGTGCTTGATTTGTTTTCTTTGCTTTTTTCTTCAGTTTGCATTCTGCTTTTGTTTTGTTTTTATTTTTTATTTTTGTCAGTCTTGTATTTAATTGTTTGATTTCATTTTGGGGTTCTTTTGTTTGTCTGTTTGTTCTCTTTTTTTGTTTTCCCTGTTTTTGTTTCTGTTTTGTGTGTGTTTTTTGTTGTTTTGTTGTTGTTGTTTTTTTTGGTTCTGCTTTTACCATCAGTCTATGATTTTTGTCTGTTTGTTCTTGATTGTTGTTACTGTTTGCTTGTTGTCTTTTTTGTTTAATTTAATTTTTTAAAATTTTTGACTGCATTGAGTTTTTGATGGGCTTTGTCTAGTTGCAGCGAGTGAGGGATGTTCTTTGTTATGATGTACAGGCTTCTTATTGCAGTGACTTCTCTTGTTGCAGAACACAGTCTCTAGGCATGTGGGCTTCAGTAGTTGTGGTGAACAGGTTCAGTAGTTGTGGCTCACAGGCTCTAGAGGACAGGCTCAGTGGTTGTGGCACACGGGCTTAGTTGCTCCATGACATGTCGGGTCTTCCCACACCAGGGATCGAACCCATGTCCCCTGCATTGGCAGCCAGATTCTTAACCACTGCACCAACAGGGAAGTCCCTGTTTGATTGCTTTTGTCTTTGCTGTTTACTGTGGGTTTTTTGTCTGTTTGTTTTCATTTGTTTTCTTCCTGCACTTTCTTTTTTTTTCCACCTTTTATTGCCAAGCCGTTTGGCATGTGGGGTATTGTTTCCCAGGCCAGGGCTTGGGTCTGAGTCTCTGGGGTGGGGGTGCCGAGTCCAGGACACTGGAAAACCAGACAATTCCTGGTCCCAAGGGATATTAAACAGTGAGAACTCTCCCAGAGGTCCTCATTTCAACTCCAAGACCTGGCTCCACCCAACTGCCTACAGGCTCCAGTGCTGAATGCCCCATGCCAAACAAAAAGCAAGACAGGAACACAAACACACCCATCAGCAGACAGACTGCCTAAAGTCATACTAAGCCCACAGACACCCCAAAACACACCACCTGACATGGCCCTGCTCATCAGAGGAGAAAGAACCAGCTTCAACCACAAGAACACAGGCACCAGTCCCTCCAACCAGAAAGCCTACACAAGCCACTGGACAAAGCTCGTCCATTGGGGGCACACACCAGAAGCAAGAAGAAATAAGACCCTGCAGCCTGCAGAAGGGAGACTTCAAACACATTAAGTTACAAAAAATGAGAAGAGAAATATGTTTCAGACGAAGGAACAAGATGAAAACCCACAAGACCAAATAAATGAAGAAGAGATAAGCAAGCGATCTGGAAAATAATTCAGAGTAATGATAGTAAAGATGATAAAAATCTTGGAAATAGAATGGAGAAAATACAAGAAACGTTTAACAAGGACCTAGAAGAACTAAAGAGCAAACAACAATGATGAACAACACAATAACTGAAATTAAACATACTCTAGAAGGAATCAATAGCAGAATAACTGAGACAGAAGAACGGATAAGTGAGACAGAAGGTAGAATGGTGAAAATAACTGCCACAGAGCAGAATAAAGAAAAAAGAATAAAAAGAATTGAGGACAGTCTCAGAGACCTCTGGGAAAACATTAAATGCACCAACATTCGAATTATAGGCATCCCAAAAAAAGACGAGAAAGAGAAAGAGTCTGAGAAAATATTTGAAGAGATTTTAGTACAAAACTTTCCTAACATGGGAGAGGAAATAGTCAGTCAAGTCTGGGAAGGGCAGAGAGTCCCATACAGGATAAACCCAAGGAGAAACATGCAGAGACACATTTTAATCAAACTAACAAAAATTAAATACAAAGAAGCAATATTAAAACTAGCAGGGAAAAGCAACAAATAACATGCAAGGGAATCCCCATAAGGTTATCAGCTTATCTTTCAGCAGAAAGTCTGCAGGCCAGAAGAAAATGGCAGGATATATTTAAAATGATGAAAGATAAAAACCTACAACCAAGATTACTCTACCCAGCAAGGCTCTCATTCAGATTTGATAGAGAAATCAAAACCTTTACTGGCAAGCAAAAGCTAAGAGAATTCAGCACCAACAGACCAGCTTTACAACAAATGCTAAAAGAACTTCTCTAGGCAGGAAACACCAATGAAGAAAAAGACCTATAAAAACAAACACCCCAAAATTAGAAAATGTTAATGGGAACATACACATTGATAATTACTTTAAATGTAAATGGATTAAATGTGCCAACCAAAAGACACAGACCGGCTGAATGGATACAAAAACATTACCTATGTATATGTTGTCTACAAGAGACCCACTTCAGACCCAGGGACACATAGAGACAGAAAGTGAGGGGATGGAAAAAGACATTCTATGCAAATGGAAATCAAAAGAAAGCAGGAGTAGCAGTAGTCATGTCAGACAAAATAGACTTTAAAATAAAGACTGTCAAAAGAGACCAGGGAGGACACTTCATAATGATCAAGGGATCAATCCAAGAAAAAGATATAACAATTATAAATGTATATGCACCCAACATAGGAACACCTCAATACATAAGGTAAATGCTAACAGCCATAAAAGGGGAAATTGACAACAACACAATAATAGTGAGGGGCTTTAACACCCCATTACACCAATGGATAGATCATCCAGAAAGAAAATTAATAAGGAAACACGAGCCTTAAATGACATATTAGGCCAGATAGACTTAATTTTATTGCACATTCTACCTGAAAGTAGCAGAATACACTGTCTTTTCAAGTGCACATGGAATAGTCTCCAGGATAGATCACATCTTGGGTCACAAATGAAGCCTCAGTAAATTTAAGAAAATTGAAACCATAGCAAGCATCTTTTCTGACCACAATGCTATGAGATTACAAAACAATTACAGGAAAAAAAAAACAAAAACACATGGAGGCTAAACAATATGCAACTAAATAACCAACAGATCATGGGAGAAATCAAAGAAGAAATTGAAAAATAACTAGAAACAAATGACAAGGAAATCACAACGACCCAAAACCTATGGGATGCAGCAAGAGCAGTTCTAAGAGGGAATTTTATAGCAATACAATCCTACTTCAAGAAACAAGAGAAATCTCAAATAAAAAAACCTAACTTTACACCTAAAGCAACTAGAGAAAGGAGAAAAACAAAACCAAAAGTTAGTAGAAGGAAAGAAATCATAAATATCAGAGCAGAAATAAATGAAATAGAAAAAAACAAACAACCAGAAAATAAAACTAAAAGCTGGCTACTTGAGAAGATAAACAACATTGATAAACCTTTAATCAGACTCGTCAGGAAAAGAAGGGAGAGGACTCAAATCAATAAAGTTAGAAATGAAAACGAAGTTACAACTGACACGCAGAAATACAAAAGGACTACTACAAGCAACCGTATGCCAATAAAATGGACAACCTGGAAGAAACAGACAAAATCTTAGAAAAGTACAAACTTCCAAGACTGAACCAGAAAGAAATAGAAAATATGAACAGCCCAATCACCATTAATGTAATTGAAACTGTGATTTAAAATCTTTCAACAAACAAAAGTCCAGGGCCAGATGGCTTCACAGGCGAATTCTATCAAATATTTAGAGAAGAGCTAGCATCTATCCTTCTCAAGCTCTTCCACAAAATTACAGATGGAGGAACACTCCCAAACTCGTTGTATGAGGCCACAATCACCGTGATATCAAAACCAGACAATGATATCACAAAAAAAGAAAGTTACAGGCCAATATTACTGACGAACATAGATGCAAAAATCCTCAACAAAATACTAGCAAACAGAATCCAACAACACATTAAAAAGATCATACACCATGATCATTTATTTATCTGTGATTTATCCCAGGGATGCAAGGATTCTTCAATATATGGCAATCAATCAATGAGATACACTACATTAACAAATTGAAGAATAGCAACCATATGATCATCTCAATAGATGCAGAAATATCTTTTGACAAAATCCAAAACCCATTTATGTTAAAAATTCTCCAGATGGTGAGCATAGAGGGAAGCTACCTCAACATAATAAAGGCTATATATGACAAACCCACAGCAAACATTATTCTCAATGGTGAAAAACTGAAAGTATTTCCTCTAAGATCAGGAACAAGACAAGGGTGCCCACTCATGCCACTATTATTCAACATAGTTTTGGAAGTCTTAGCTACAGCAATCAGAGAAGAAAAGAAATAAAAGTAATACAAATTGGAAAAGAAGAAGTAAAACTGTCACTATTTGCAGATTCCATGATCCTATACATAGAAAATCCTAAAGATACCATCAGAAAACTACTATAGCTAATCAATGATTTTAGTGAAGTCACAGGACAGAAAATTAATACACAGATATCACTTGCAATCCTATACATTAACAACGAAAGATCAGAAAGAGAAATTAAGGAAACAATCCCATTTATCATTGCAGCAAAAAGAATAAAATACTTAGGAATAAACCTACCTAAGGAGACAAAATAACCGTACACAGAAAACCATAAGATACTAATGAAAGAAATCAAAGATGACAGAAACAGATGGAGAGATGTACCATTTTCTTGGATTAGAAAAATCAATATTGTGAAAATGACTATACTACATAAACCAGTCTACAGATTGAATGCAATCCCTATCAAATTACCAATGATATTTTTCACAGAACTAGAAAAAAAAATCATACAATTTGAATGGAAACACAAAAGACCTCGAATAGCAGAAGCATTCTTGAGAAACAAAAATGGATCTGGAGGAATCAGGCTCCCTGACTTCAGATTATACTACAAAGCTACAGTAATCAAGATAGTATGGTACTGGCACAAAAACAGAAATATAGATCAATGCAACAGGATAAAAAGCCCAGAGATAATTCCATGCACCTGTGGTCACCTAATCTATGACAATGGAGACCATAATATGCAATGGAGCAAAGATAGCCTCTTCATTAAGTCGTGCTGTGAAAACTGGACAGCTACATGTAAAAGAATAAAATTAGAACACTCTCTAACACCATACACATAAATAAATTCAAAATGGATTGAAGACCTAAATGTAAGACCAGACACTATAAAACTCTAAGAGGAAAACATAGGCAGAACACTCTTTGACATAAATCGCAGCAGGATCATTTTTAATACACCTCCTAGAGTAATGAGAAAAGAAACAAAGATAAACAAATATGACCTAATGAAAACTAAAAGCTTTTTCACAACAAAGGAAATCATAAACAAACAAAACAAAAAGATAACTCTCAGAATGGGAGAAAATATTTGCAAATGAAGCAACCGACAAAAGATTAATCTCCAAAATATACAAACAGCTTATGCAGCTCACTATCCAAAAAACAAACAACCCAATCAAAAAATGGATGGATGATCTAAATAGACATTTCTCCAAAGAAAACATGCAGATGGCTAAAAAGCACATGAAAAGATGCTTAACATCAGTAATTATTATAGTAATGCAAATCAAAACTACAATGAAGTATAACCTCACACCAGTCAGAAAGGCCACCGTCAAAGATCTACAAACAATAAATGCTGGAGAGCATGTGGAGAAAAGGGAGTTCTCATGAATTTTTGGTGGGAATGTAAACTGATGCAGCTACTATGAAGAACAGTATAGAGGTTCCTTAAAAAGCTAAAAATAGAACTACCATATGACCCAGCAATCCCACTCCTGGGCATATACCCAGAGAAAACAATAATTTGAAAAGATACGTTCACCCCAGTGTTCATTGTAGCACTATGTACAATAGCCAGGACATGGAAGAAACCTAAATGTCCATTGACAGACAAATGGGTAAAGAAGATGTGGTACATATATACAATGGAATATTACTCAGCTACAAAAAGGAATGAAATTGGGTCATTTGTAGAGATGTGGATGGACCTAGAGACTGTCATACAGAGTGAAGTAAGTCTGAAAGGGAAAAACAAATATCATATATTAACGCATATATGTGCAATCTGAATAAATTGGTATATACGATCTTATTTACAGAGTAGAAATAGAGACAGATATGGAGAACAAGCATATGGATACCCAGGGGAAAGAAGGGTGTGAGATGAATTGAGAGACTGGGATTGAAATATATAGAATATTGATACTATGTATGAAATAGATAACTAAGAAGATCCCACTGTATAGCACAGGGAACTCTACTCAATGTTCTGTGGTGACATAAATGAAAAGGAAATCCAAAAAGAGGGGGTATATGTATACATACAGCTGATTCACTTTGCTGTACAGTATGAACTAACACAATATTTTAAAGGAACTATACTTCAATTTAAAAAAAAAACAAAGGAAAGAAAAGAAAAGAAAGATTAAAAAAAAATAACAAGAACAGACTGTCCACCCACCAAGCAACTAAGGCTTTAGGTCAATCTTATATTTTCTAGGTTATGCTAATCATTCACCCTGAGTCTTTGTTCATAAGATATCCCTAGTTGTATCTTAAGCTACCCAAATATATCCAGTTGTTGCCTAAGATTAGTCCAAGACTTTTGTTTTTGTATTATTAAATACTCAGTTACTAAATAAGAATGCAAATATGTCTTGATTGAGAGACCAACTACAACCTGTTGGAAATGTTTACACAGTGCTGTTTTTTTTTTTAATTTTTTTTTAGTTTTTTTTTTAATAAGAATTATGAGGAAAAAGTTTTATGACTGATTAGCAAAATATGCCACGAGCTGTAGAGTGTTAGAATCTGACACTCATGCCATATAAATGCTATACCTTTCTTGAATTTTATGAGAAGTCCTAGATGACAAAGCCATAATATCATATCACTGCCTTCCCTGATTAAGTAAAACCAGTTACCTGAACTTTCACAATGACTGCTGGCTCTCCACTAGTTCCACTAGTTTCCTCCTAGGTTCTGTCTTTCTCACTCCCTAATTTGCTCCACTCTCCTCTGTCTTAATTTTCAGCCTGCCTACTGATGTTTTTTCCTGTGCGTTTTGGTAGCTTTAGCTACTTGATCTGTTTCTGACTAAGTGTCTGGCCTCTAGAACATGGTATTCAACTATTTCTGCATTTGAATAATGTGTAAACATCTTCCAAGATACACATTCCCAAAGAATCTGACACATTAGGTTTATGATGTGACCAAAGAGTTTCATACTTTTAAGAAGTTGCCTAGGACTTCCCTGTTTGCGCAGTGGTTAAGAATCCGCCTGCCAATGCAGGGGACATGGGTTTGAGCCCTAGTCTGGGAAGATCCCACATGACACAGAACAACTAAGCCCGTGTACCACAACTACTGAGGCTGCGTGCCACAAATACTGAAGCCCACGCACCTATAGCCTGTGCTCTGCAACAAGAGAAGCCACCTCAATGAAAAGCACACACACCACAATGAAGAGTAGCCCCCGCTCACTGCAACTAGAGAAAGCCCAGGTGCAGCAATGAAGACCCAATGCAGCCAAAAATAAATAAATAAATAAATTTATTAAAAAAAAAAATTTGCCTAGGTAAACCAGTAGCATAAATAAATAATAATAAAAACTGCCATAGACCATATTTCTATTACCAATTTCCTCAAATTCAGTTATTTTTAAACCTTTTGGCTCCCACTGAAACTTTGGACAGTTTTGAAGCTAAGACAGAGAATATGGATGTCATCTCAAACTTCCTTTAAAAATAAAGGATAAAAATATAACCAAACTTCACCTATGCAAATCAACTGGGAAAAAAAGGGTGGAGCTCTATATCATCTGAAGTTTATCCAGATGAAAAATGATATTTGCTCTAAATAAATTTCAGGGGCTTCCCTGGTGGCACAGTGGTTAAGAATCCACCTGCCAATTCAGGGGACATGGGTTTAAGCCCTCGTTCTGGAAGATCCCACATGCTGCAGAGCAACTAAGCCCATGTGCCACAATTATTGAGCCTGTGTTCTAGAGCCCATTTGCCACAACTATTGAAGCCTGTGCACCTAGAGCCCATGCCCCACAGCAAGAAAAGCCACTGCAATGAGAATCCTGTGCACCACAGCAAAGAATAACCCCCATTTGCCATAACTAGAGAAGACCTGCATGCAGCAATGAAGACCCAACACAGCCAAAAATAAATAAATAAATTTAAATAAATTTCAAATGAAATCTGTTCTAGATTCAATGGATTAGAATAACTTTGAAGGTATGCATATATATATATTACTTTCATGATACACACAGAATAATTTGAAAGGATTTAGTAGTGTAGTAGACCTTCAACAGATATATTTTAAATTAAAAATAATAGATTTTTACATGGTAATGGTCAGACTGATCATTTTGATAAATAAGCAAGAATAATTACAATTGAAATGGTTAAAATAACTGAGCCTACTTTGATAAATAAGCAAGAATAATTGCAATTGAAATAGTTCTAGGAAAATAGTTTAAAGTTCTTGGAAAACAGACTAGTTTTTTCCAAATTCCATATAAAACCAGAGAGAGTAATAAAATAGAAAAATAATAACAACATCAAATGGATAACATTTATGATAAAACAGGGTAATAAGATATCCTTATGGATCTAAAATAGTAGATAGGAGCAAATTACTAAATGTGAAAAAGTCTGCATTCTCTAAGCATCTTCACAGACGAGGGAAAGAGAAAGCAATGGGATGTCTAATGTACATGAGACCATAATAACCCCCAAATAGTCAACAAGTATTCACTGAAAAGCATGACAAGCCAAGAGAGAACAGTGGTTGAAAATGGAAGGATTATTGCACACACCAATAATGGGTAAGGATAGAGCCTGCAATCTGGTTCCATGTACTTTTTAAACTGTGTGACCAGGCTCTCCCCTCCCTTGGGTCTTGACACCACATTAAGGAGTAATTGAGCATAACAGGGAAAATATACAGGAAAAAACTGAAAGTCCAAATAAAAGTCAGATTGTGGAAAGAATGAAAAAAAAAAAAACTCAAAAAATAAAAACCTATATTTTAAATGATGATCAAGCAATAGAAGGAGCTCATTTTGGAAAGAAAGGCAGTATTGAAGCTTGCGTCTTTTTAATGTTTTAAGAAAACTGATTTAATATAACAAATAGACACCAGAAAGATATTAAGGTAAAATTCCATAAAAGGTACTATAAGAAAACAAAGACAGTAAGGAACAGAAAATATTCTTATAAAAATAAAGGTCAAAAAGACATACTGCAATGTACTGTTTTATTTTATTTTTTATTGATATATTTGACATATACATTGTATAATTTTAAGGTGCTGCAATGAACCATTAAAATGTAGGATTATAATTGTAATGTGCTATTTCAAAATTAGCTTTAAAATTGTATAAAATTAGCAGCATAAGTCATAATTTGAAGAACTCAGACACAATTTAACAGCATTCAGGAAACAAAAATAAAATTTAACTCACTTTAAAAATGAAGGCTAAACTGAAAGAAAAAGCACAAAAGAATGAATAAATACATCAAATACTAGTTTGAAATAAATGGAAGGTGAAAAGAAGAAAGTTTTTAAAAGAAAAAAATAGTAAAGAGATAAAAAGTATTTGAGAGAAGGTGACAAATATTGAAGACAGACAATGAAGATCCAACATACAAACAGTAGGAATCTTTGAAGCAGAAAACCAAGGCAAAACAAATGAAAACAGAAAAAATACTGAAACAATAAATCAAGAAAATCCACAATAAAAAATGAAACCCACCTATAGAAACAGCATACAGTGTACCTGAAAATATTAACCCAGAATGACCATAAAAATGGTTAAGAAAATGGGGAAGATCTGAGCAAAAAAGGACAAAAACAAAAATAAAAGTTTTTAAATGTTTTAAGAATCATTATTAATAGCAGTAATATTAGAATTATTCAGTCTATTTCGTGTGAAGAGTTAAATAAAGCAAATGCCTTTCAGTGAAATAAAGTAATTTGTTCTTGAGACTCTCTGTGTAGAAGAAAGAAAATGTAAACTAGAAGAAGTTAAATTAAAAATTCTGTGGTTCTGAACTTGAATTGAAAATATCAATCTGAATTCATAATATGAATATATAGCTTGGCTCTATCCACCCAAAAGACCTAGTAACAATAACCAACCCAGTGGCAATGAATATCCCTAAGGTCTTGAAAATAACTAGAAGTTGAAATGAGGGAAGGGAGGAAGAAAGAAAGGAAGGAAGGGAGAAAATAAAGGAAGGAAGGAAGGGGGGAAGGAAGGAAGGAAAGAAGGAAGGAAGGAATGAAGGAACGAAGGAAGGAAGGAAGGAAGGAAGGAAGGAAGGAAGGAAGGAACGGGGGAGGGAGGGAAGGAAGGGAGGGAAGAGAGGGAGGGAGAAAAGTATGGGAAAGGAGGGAGGGTATGGGGAAGGGAGGGAGGAGGGAAGGAAGGGAAACAAGGAGGGAAGCAGAACTTTGTGGAGAAATTTTAATTTTGGTTTCTAGAATATTTTTACTTCAATACTGGTAAGCACTGTAATGTATTGAAACTCTTCAAATATGTTTAAATGCATGAATTCCTAATGATATATTTAAAAAAATCTTACATTATAAGAAAGACAGGGAATTATGTAAATTTAAAAAACAAAGTTTAAGCATTTACTCTGACTTTTCTATGTGTATTGTACTAACAGGTGACCAAATAGTAGAGGCAGGAGGTGAGGGAAACATTTTCTTATAAAGTTAATACAACTTGTAAGGGAAAGTAAAATGATATCATTAAAATTTCACCATTTTGCAGTCCCAGAAATGGATGCTGACATTGCTTGTCAACATTTTCTAGCATCGCTGAAAGAGACAAAATCTGATATACTATGTTTTTCCTATAGTCTTGCAATACAATACTTACAGTTTTACCGAAGAAATTATACCTAAGAGCAAGTCAGTCTCTGCCCTCTTGTGTTTGCTCAAAATTATGCTTAACAAATCTTTATAGCACATAGATACCAAAGAAAGAAGATAGGAGCTACAAAACAGATTTCTAGTTATAGCTCTATCAGTTTTTGCACTTATGAAATGAAGCATTTGCACTAAATGTTATCTCTCTGTGTGTGTATGTGCATATGTGTGTGTTTCCCATTTCTAAACATTCTAGAATTTTACTATCTTGTCAGAGTTATTCAAATACCAGGTGGATAATAAAAATTTCTGTGTAGAACAATTTTTATCACATTTTGAACTTTCAAAACTATTTTATACATATTATCCCATTTAATCTTTAAATCAATGTTTAGAGACGGGTCAGAGCCAGCATGTGCTACCAGCACACTGGACTTAAGCACCATGGGGAGTAAACTGATGCAGTAAGGCTTGAAAGTATATCTCCTGTTACTCACTTGGCAATCAATCAATCAATCAATCAATCAATCAATCAATAAATAAATAAATAAATAAAACACTTTCTTTTCTGTTGTATTTAGAGGAAATAAAAGCCCTTGCCCAATCTTTAAAACGGAATTGCTGACCTTCAAGTTTCTAATAACCATAATTACCATTGAGGAAGGGCAAATAATTTTTATTTTATTTATTATTTATTTACATTTTTTAAAAATGGTGGGTTTAGGTGCCATTTTGTAGATTTGAAGCTCAGAATGAGGGAGAAATAGGAGGAACAAACTTGGCAGGAAAGGAATTCTGAGCAAAAGAAACAGTATTACAAGATACTGATTGGGTCCTGGGCATTGGATATCTGGGCCCCATCCCTTAAACTGGACTCATCATTCATTTTTGGCCTTAGGAGTGTCAGGGGTAGGACACTAGAGCAAGGATCCTGGGAAAAGTGCTATCTCAATGCCCAGAGGCCATGTTGGAACAGAAAAAAATCTCACACTTCTGACCCAAATTCTTCCAACCTTAGCAATCTGCCATTCAGTGAGGTGGGACTTCACTCTGCCTATGCTTTAAGATTTAAATGATTGAAGGTATAGTCTTTGAGAGGAAATACTGCAGTCCTAAAGTTAAACCATTTGGCTGTTCAGTGAGGAAGCTGCCCTGCTGTGCACGGCACACTCAAATACTTAAAAACCTTCAGGTACTACTTAAGAGGGTGAGTGTGGGAAAGGAACACCATCCATATTCTTTGGGCAAGAATGGGGCAGCTAAGCTGAGAATAGAGGACAGTGTACACCCCTACAGCACAGGGGATGGGCAGTGCTGGGACAGGGATTGGTGAGCTAACTGGGTGAGGTCATGTTCTTAAGGAGAACACCAGCATTCCAGCTACTCTGAGGAGCTTGGGCAAGATCCAGGAGTCTTCACCATACAAAAGATCTAGTCCTGTAGTTACCCGCAAGGCAACTAGGATTTTCAAGTATGAGAATATATATAATTAGGTCAGTGATTCTCTTTTCAGAGTTACAAAAAAAAAAAAAAAAACTTTGTTGTTGTTTTTTTTTTTTTATAAAAGGACCCAAATAGTGTTGAGTTGTATAATTTGGGCAGCACTGGGTTTAAAACAATTGCATGGAGTCCTATGCTGAGAAGGATCAGCACTTGGTATAATGCTCTTCTGTGGCCATCTTTAATTTCTTAATAATTTCACAACAATACCATGTTTTTACTGTTCAGTGAGCCTCACAAATTATGTAGTTCCAATTCTTAGAGATAGTGACCTAGTAAATGGCTAGTTTGATTTTCAAGCCCTCATGTCATGGGCTAGACCTTTAGGCTGTAATTTTGTCCCAGTAGAGAACTAGAATGCAACACAGGCTAGAAGAGAAAATTAATTTTATAAACTTGGCTCACACAAATGAGGTTAAAGAGTAGAATATATTTAGTGGGCTGAGGACATGAAGGGACTCACTGGGTAGAGGACTAAAGGCTACAAAGATGAGTAGTAGATACAGGGATTCAGGTAAGTTGCCTGTCATGAATAGGCTGTTTCAGAGATTAAATGTGGCTCACGTTGCAAATTATGATTGTAAAGTTTTCCAAAATGTGGGCTGTGTCTCATTCTTCTATAATAATCACAAATGGAACTTTTCTAAAGTTTCAGTTGCATCATATTCTTCTGTAAATCTTTAGATGAAAGTATAATGCCTAACACAGGGGAAAGTGGGTGGTGAATGGAACAACACTGAGCTGTAGATCAAAGTCTTCAGTGGCTGCAGCTCTATATTTTTTGTTTTAGCAGAAAATTTCTAGATAGGCAGGACAAATGATAAACAAGAAAATTAGATTAAGGGATCCAGTCAAAGTCACTTTGATGATACTAGATGTTACCAGAATTCAGTTCTCCAGATTCTAAACCAATTCTATCATGCTGTCTCCTAAATTAATGAGGTTTTACTGAACTGAAAATACATCCACACAAGACTAATTTATTTGATGATGAGGCCCTGAATGCTATCACTGGCTCTCTGGGAAGAAACTCAGTGAACGTGTGATTCATGTATCATAACCAGGAAAGGTTGTGGAGTCTTCATTTATGATTATTCTAGTTTTCAAAGACATGATGAGAAAGGAAATGAGCTATACGATGTTCTTTTCACTTCATTGTCTTTCATTATTGAGCAATTCAAACCTATGAACTTTTCTAGGTCAGAGTAATTCTAGGATATGGGAACAAGTTATGAGTATTAAAAAAAGCCTAGGTTTCATCATTTTGTCATATTAATCAATTAAAACAATAGGCTCCCAATAATTTCATTTTCATTATTATGCATTACCAATCTTTTAAAAATATATTCTCTTTTCTATGTGGCTTCAGATTCTGTCTAATAAATTGAACAACTGAATAATTATCCAGTTAGTTGAATCAGGAAAGACTGTTGATCTACTTAATATTCCCTGAAATATATCTGTTATATTAAAACTGATTGAGACCTTGAAAGCTATTTGGCTTTGTAAGAAACATGATAAAATTTATACCTCTAATATTTATATCTCCACCAATGAGAGTGTGATTCTTCCCTGAAGATGTTTATTCTCATGTAGGAATAGGACTAAAGTTAATCAGAGTCAGCCGCCCTTCTAGATTGGAGCTTGCACCCTCAGCTGCATATTAGAATCACCTGGGAAACGTTTAATAAGCAGGGATGTCCACTCCACAAACCAGACCAATTAAATCAGAATCTTTTGAGGTGGGACCCAGGAATCAGTATTTTTGAAAACTCCACAGGTGGTTCTAATAGGCAAACAAGGTAGATAACCATTGTCTTGAAGTCTCTGTGACAGCAGAAAATTTAGAATCTCTTTTACTTTCTTGTAAATAAGCATCTCCAATCTAAGCGTCTACACTTCCATGTCATTGTTATTGGTGAAAATATGCTTAGTTTTAATTTGGTACACCTGTGGTCGATTGCTTAGATGTGTCCAGTTTGCCCCTAATATAACAGGCCAGGCAAAGCAAGGACACTAAAACTCAACTCTTCTCCCACTTCTACTTTGTCTCTCCCACCCCAGCTGTTTTCAACCTGCTTTTCCTATAATTCTCTCTCTACCACAATTCAGGAAGCTTTATATTCTCCATGTAGACCAGGATTCCAGCCTCTGCCCTTGCCAAGACTTGTTACTTCTGCTCTTACTAGTATTTGACTTTATTTCCCCATTTGGACTTTGCTGTGGTTCCATTCAGTGTCACCCATTGTCTCTGAAGTTATTTTCTTACCCTCATGTTTACCAGCAAAGAAACCTATTCCTGACCCTTGCCACATAATCGGCATTTACCTGAGTCTCTTGGGGAAATTGTACAAGTTCATTCCAAAACCAAGGCACTCTTTAGAGGATCAGCAAAGCTAATGGAAGAGAGTTTACTAAGATGGGTCTTAGTAAAGCAAATTTAAAATCTCCTCTGACTTACTTGAATGAATAAAACAGCTAAATCAACAGTGGCCACTTATGATAAATTTAGTCTTTGAGGTTCCTTTCTTAGAAAGGCCAAGAAAGACAGCCAAATTAAGAAACTCCTTCAGCAATATGCTCATTCTACCACAAGTAAAATATCCAAGGCTCTTAGCTACAAGACATACCAGAGCTTAAATATCATAGGCCAATGTAAAATAAAAGGAGGTAGTATATACGAGGGACAAGAGATTTATCCTTATGCTGGATCTCTAAAATAGCAGTAGCCAATAATTCATTATAGAGCTTACAAGATAAGATAACCCCCCTGAGGTATTTGTGAAGCTGCTGTCAAGCTTAATGATGTCTAATGAGTTTGGTTAGTTCAAGTTGCTGAAAATAATACTCAGAGCTGGGTGGTCAGAAATACAGTCCTCCAGGTGAACCTGTATTGAGTAGTGCCTCAAGATGTGCCTGGGAATATGGGTCACTGGTGCCAAGACCTTTCCTCAGATAAAATAGAAAGAGAATACAAGGTGGCAGATCCTTGGCCAAGTGGAATTTAATTTATAACGTGTTTCTCCAGCTCCCACTAGAACAGGAATACAAAGCAGGAAGGGAGGACACAAGTCCAGTATAATTAATGGCACATCAAATCAGGTGACAAAATCTCTTAATGTCCTCAGTGCCTTAACATTTTCTCAGTCTACTTAGGGTTCAACACACAACATAGGTGCCTCAATGACGCTTAATGAGAGATACAAGTCACAGCTGCTTATCATAAAGTTTTTGGCTTGTCTCTTTCTAGCCACATTTATACAAAATTTGGCTGCCCTTATGTGAACATGAGCAGATTTATTTGGACAGACATAGAACTAAAAGGGTGTTAACATTTAGTTAAGTACACAACGTGTTAGACACTTCTAGGTACTTTGCTAATATTATACCATTTAATTTAAGGTGAGAACCTCTGCGCAAAGTTGTTATTTCTTTTTTTTTTTTTTTTTATACTGCAGGTTCTTATTAGGCATCAATTTTATACACATCAGTGTATACATGTCAATCCCAATCGCCCAATTCAACACACCACCATCCCCACCCCACCGCAGTTTTCCCCCCTTGGTGTCCATATGTCCATTCTCTACATCTGTGTCTCAACTTCTGCCCTGCAAACCGGCTCATCTGTACCATTTTTCTAGGTTCCACATACATGCGTTAATATACGATATTTGTTTTTCTCTTTCTGACTTACTTCACTCTGGATGACAGTTTCTACATCCATCCACGTCTCAACAAATGACTCAATTTCGTTCCTTTTTATGGCTGAGTAATATTCCATTGTATATATGTACCACATCTTCTTTATCCATTCGTCTGTTGATGGGCATTTAGGTTGCTTCCATGACCTGGCTATTGTAAATAGTGCTGCAATGAACATTCGGGTGCATGTGTCTTTTTGAATTATGGTTTTCTCTGGGTATATGCCCAGTAATGGGATTGCTGGGTCATATGGTAATTCTATTTTTAGTTTTTTAAGGAACCTCCATATTGTTCTCCATAGTGGCTGTATCAATTTACATTCCCACCAACAGTGCAAGAGGGTTCCCTTTTCTCCACACCCTCTCCAGCATTTGTTGTTTGTAGATTTTCTGATGATGCCCATTCTAACTGGTGTGAGGTGATACCTCATTGTAGTTTTGATTTGCATTTCTCTAATAATTAGTGATGTTGAGCATCTTTTCATGTGCTTCGTGACCGTCTGTATGTCTTCTTTGGAGAAATGTCTATTTAGGTCTTCTGCCCATTTTTGGATTGGGTTGTCTGTTTCTTAAATATTGAGCTGAATGAGCTGTTTATATATTTTGGAGATGAATCCTTTGTCCGTTGATTCGTGTGCAAATATTTTCTCCCATTCTGAGGGTTGTCTCTTCGTCTTGTTTATGGTTTCCTTTGCTGTGCAAAAGCTTTGAAGTTTCATTAGGTCCCATTTGTTTATTTTTGTTTTTATTTCCATTACTCTAGGAGGTGGATCAAAAAAGATCTTGCTGTGATTTATGTCAAAGAGTGTTCTTCCTATGTTTTCCTCTAAGAGTTTTATAGTGTCCAGTCTTACATTTAGGTCTCTAATCCATTTTGAGTTTATTTTTGTGTATGGTGTTAGGGAGTACTCTAATTTCATTCTTTTACATGTAGCGGTCCAGTTTTCCCAGCACCACTTAATGAAGAGACTGTCTTTTCTCCATTGTATATCTTTGCCTCCTTTGTCATAGTTTAGTTGACCATAGGTGCGTGGGTTTATCTCTGGGCTTTCTATCTTGTTCCATTGATCTATGTTTCTGTTTTTGAGCAAGTACCATATTGTCTTGATTACTGTAGCTTTGTAGTATAGCCTGAAGTCAGGGAGTCTGATTCCTCCAGCTCTGTTTTTTTCCCTCAAGACTGCTTTGGCTATTCGGGGTCTTTTGTGTCTCCATACAAATTTTAAGATGATTTGTTCTAGTTCTGTAAAAAATGCCATTGGTAATTTGATAGGGATTGCATTGAATCTGTAGATTGCTTTGGGTAGTAGAGTCATTTTCACAATGTTGATTCTTCCAATCCAAGAACATGGTATATCTCTCCATCTGTTGGTATCATGTTTAATTTCTTTCATCAGTGTCTTATAGTTTTCTGCATACAGGTCTTTTGTCTCCCTAGGTAGGTTTATTCCTAGGTATTTTATTCTTTTTGTTGCAATGGTAAATGGGAGTGTTTCCATAATTTCTCTTTCAGATTTTTCATCATTAGTGTATAGGAATGCAAGAGATTTCTGTGCATTAATTTTGTATCCTGCAACTTTACAAATTCATTGATTAGCTCTAGTAGTTTTCTGGTGGCAGTTTAGGATTCTCTATGTATAGTATCATGTCATCTGCAAACAGTGACAGTTTTACTTCTTCTTTTCCAATTTGTATTCCTTTATTTCTTTTTCTTCTCTGATTGCCGTGGCTAGGACTTCCAGAACTATGTTGAATAACAGTGGTGAGAGTGGACATCCTTGTCTCGTTCCTGATCTTAGAGGAAATGCTTTCAGTTTTTCACCATTGAGAATGATGTTTGCTGTGGGTTTGTCATATATGGCCTTTATTATGTTGAGGTAGGTTCCCTCTATGCCCACTTTCTGGAGAGTTTTTATCATAAATGGGTGTTAATTATGTCAAAAGCTTTTTCTGCATCTATTGAGATGATCATATGGTTTTTCTTCTTCAATTTGTTAATATGGTGTATCACATTGATTGATTTGCATATATTGAAGAATCCTTGCATCCCTGGGATAAATCCCACTTGATCGTGGTGTATGATCCTTTTAATGTGTTGTTGGATTCTGTTTGCTAGTATTTTGTTGAGGATTTTTGCATCTATATTCATCAGTGATATTGGTCTGTAATTTTCTTTTTTTGTAGTGTCTTTGTCTGGTTTTGGTATCAGGGTGATGGTGGCCTCATAGAATGGGTTTGGGAGTGTTCCTTCCTCTGCAATTTTTTGGAAGAGTTTGAGAAGGATAGGTGTTAGCTCTTCTCTAAATGTTTGATAGAATTCACCTGTGAAGCCATCTGGTCCTGGGCTTTTGTTTGTTGGAAGATTTTTAATCACTGTTTCAATTTCATTGCTTGTGATTGGTCTGTTCATATTTTCTGTTTCTTCCTGGTTCAGTCTTGGAAGGTTATACCTTTCTAAGAATTTGTCCATTTCTTCCAGGTTGTCCATTTTATTGGCATAAAGTTGCTTGTAGTAGTCTCTTAGGATGCTTTGTATTTCTGCAGTGTCTGTTGTAACTTCTCCTTTTTCATTTGTGATTTTATTGATTTGAGTCCTCTCCCTCTTTTTCTTGATGAGTCTGGCTAATGGCTTATCAATTTTGTTTATCTTCTCAAAGAACCAGCTTTTAGTTTTATTGATCTTTGCTATTGTTTTCTTTGTTTCTATTTCATTTATTTCCGCTCTGATCTTTATGATTTCTTTCCTTCTGCTAACTTTGGGTTTTGTTTGTTCTTCTTTCTCTAGTTTCTTTAGGTGTAAGGTTAGATTGTTTACTTTAGATTTTTCTTGTTTCTTGAGGTAGGCTTGTATAGCTATCAACTTCCCTCTTAGAACTGCTTTTGCTGCATTCCATAGGTTTTGGGTCGTCGTGTTTTCATTGTCATTTGTCTCTAGGTATTTTTTGATTTCCTCTTTGATTTCTTCAGTGATCTCTTGGTTATTTAGTAACGTATTGTTTAGCATCCATGTGTTTGTCTTTTTTACTTTTTTTTCCCTGTAATTCATTTCTAATCTCATAGCATTGTGGTCAGAAAAGATGCTTGATATGATTTCAATTTTCTTAAATTTACTGAGGCTTGATTTGTGACCCAAGATGTGATCTATCCTGGAGAATGTTCTGTGTGCACTTGAGAAGAACGTGTAATGTGTTGTTTTTGGATGGAATGTCCTATAAATATCAATTAAATCTATCTGGTCTATTGTGTCATTTAAAGCTTCTGTTTCCTTATTTATTTTCATTTTGGATGATCTGTCCGTTGGTGTAAGTGAGGTGTTAAAGTCCCCCACTATTATTGTATTACTGTCAATTTCCTCTTTTATGGCTGTTAGCAGTGCCTTATGTATTGAGGTGCTCCTATGTTGGGTGCATATATATTTATAATTGTTATATCTTCTTCTTGGATTGATCCTTGGATCATTATGTAGTGTCCTTCCTTGTCTCTTGTAACATTCTTTATTTTAAAGTCTATTTTATCTGATATGAGTATAGCTACTCCAGCTTTCTTTTGATTTCCATTTGCATGGAATATTTTTTTCCATCCCCTCACTTTCAGCCTTTATGTGTCCCTAGGTCTAAAGTGGGTCTCTTGTAGACAGCATATATATGGGTCTTGTTTTTGTATCCATTCAGCCAGTCTATGTCTTTTGGTTGTGGCATTTAATCCATTCACGTTTAAGGTAATTATCGATATGTATGTTCCTATGACCATTTTCTTAATTGTTTCGGGTTTGTTTTTGTAGGTCCTTTTCTTCTCTTGTGTTTCCCACTTAAAGAAGTTCCTTTAGCATTTGTTGTAGAGCTGGTTTGGTGGTGCTGAATTCTCTTAGCTTTTGCTTGTCTGTAAAGCTTTTGATTTCTCCATCAAATCTAAATGAGATCCTTGCTGGGTAGAGTAATCTTGGTTGTAGGTTCTTCCCTTTCATCACTTTAAGTATATCATGCCACTCCCTTCTGGCTTGTAGAGTTTCTGCTGAGAAATCAGCTGTTAACCTTATGGGAGTTCCCTTGTATGTTATTTGTCATTTTTCCCTTGCTGCTTTCAATAATTTTTCTTTGTCTTTAATTTTTGCCATTTTGATTACTATGTGTCTCGGCGTGTTTCTCCTTGGCTTTATCCTGTATGGGAATCTCTGTGCTTCCTGGACTTGGGTGGCTATTTCCTTTCCCATGTTAGGGAAGTTTTCAACTATAATCTCTTCAAATATTTTCTCTGGTCCTTTCTCTCTCTCTTCTCCTTCCGGGACCCCTATAATGCGAATGTTGTTGTGTTTAATGTTGTCCCAGAGGTCTCTTAGGCTGTCTTCATTTCTTTTCATTCTTTTTTCTTTAGTCTGTTCCGCAGCAGTGAATTCCACCGTTCTGTCTTCCAGGTCACTTATCCGTTCTTCTGCCTCAGTTATTCTACTATTGATTCCTTCTAGTGTAGTTTTCATTTCAGTTATTGTATTGGTCATCTCTGTTTGTTTGTTCTTTAATTCTTCTAGGTCTTTGTTAATCATTTCTTGCATCTTCTCAATCTTTGCCTCCATTCTTATTCCGAGGTCCTGGATCATCTTCACTATCATTATTCTGAATTCTTTTTCTGGAAGGTTGCCTATCTCCACTTCATTTAGTTGTTTTTCTGGGTTTTTTTCTTGTTCCTTCATCTGATATATAGCCCTCTGCCTTTTCATCTTGTCTATCTTTCTGTAACTGTGGTTTTTGGTCCACAGGCTGCAGGATTGTAGTTTTTCTTGCTTCTGCTGTCTGTCCTCTGGTGGTTGAGGCTATCTAAGGGGCTTGATGGGAGGCTCTCCAAAGTTGTTATTTCTATGAAATAACATGAAATAGCATGAAAATACTGAGGCAAAGAAATCAAGCAATTTCCCCCAAATCAAATGAGTTTTAACTACAAGTGTCAAAATTTAATTACAGAAATTAAATGACATAGGAAAATGTCTTGAAGTGAGAAAAAAACAAGCATGTAATCTAAAGGCATTGATCATTGAATGGCCTTCTCATTGTCTCTTCCATGCTCGGCAAATTGTGACATTCATTTGATATCTTAATGCTTGACTTAGGTCTTTCTCCCAAGAGCAGCAACAAAGATCAGATAAATATTTGCAGTTAGAATGATCCAATATTATTACCTAAGGGAAAATTACACACAAAACGCACACACACAAACAATGTTTACTTTAACACTAAGAGACACTGCTTAAAACAGGTGGTGGAAATGCAGACTAGAGAGACACAAAATGACTTATGGAACAACTACAACTTCCAAATTCCAGTAAATAGGAGAGGCCAGAATACTGTCCCAGTATTGATTCCAACCCCTACTGCATTGGTGATGAATTCAATTTAATTATGTATTAAGCACCAACTTTTTGTAAGGCAGTACACTAGGCACAGATGATAGAAATTCAAGTAAATCTCAGTCCTGTTCTCATTATACTTTCAATCTAATATAGAAGGAAAGATTTAAAAAAGGAAAAGAGATATGGCAAAAAGTATTATGTGTCATTAGATATTTGCCAACATCTCTGCAGATCTTAAGAAGAGATAATATCAGCTCAGAAGACTGAGAAAATTAAAGTTTCATTGATGATGACTTACATAGAAAAGAGCAGAGTTTGAATGAATAAATAAGTGAAATTCATTTTGGTAAGTGGAATGGGGGGTGGAGAGAATACCATATAAAAGAAGAATTTATATTTATGAAGACACAAGGATAGAAAATTATAATATATGTGAAAGAAAAACTAAGTTATCAGATTAAGCTGAAACTCTGAGTGTATGCTCAGGAATGATATGTATTTTAGTCCATTTGGGATGCTATAAAAAAAATACTAAAAACTGGGTGGCCTGTAAAAAACAGGCATTTATTGCTCAGAATTCTGGAGGCTAGGAGTCCATGATTAGTGCGCCAGTGTGGTCAGTTGAGGGCCTGTTCCAATTGCAGACTTTTTGTTATAGTCTCACAAGGTGGAAGGGGCAAGCAAACTCCCTGGGATCTCTTTTATAAGAGCCCTAATCCCATTCATGAGGGCTCTACCCTCATGCTCTTATCACTTCCTAAAGGCTCAACCTCCTAATATCATTGCCTTGAAGGTTAGGATTCCAACATATGAATTTTGGGGAGTTGGGGGGGGGGTGGGGCAAACATTAAGACCATTGCCGTTCAGGTTAAGGCTAAAAAAATAGGTTACTATCTGTTGATCATTCCAGGCAAGCTCCTATCTCAAATCCTTTCCCCTTGCTATTCTCTTTGCCTGGAACTCTTTAACATTTAAAAGTTTCTTGGTTCATTTCAGATGAATTCAAACGTTCAGGTGGATTCTTATGCATCATTACCTCCTCAGAGATTCCCTCCTTGACTATCATTCCTGAAGTAAGGCTCTCTATCATTATTTATAACATGTTATGCTTTATTTTTTATTATAATCTGAATTGTTTTTGAGTTATCATAGTTTATTTGCTCTTATCTCCCCCCTTACTAGAATGTAAGATTCTTGAAAATAGGTACTATGTCTATCACTGTATACATCTCTAAGCTCAATGCTAGATATATACCAGTAGCTTAACAAATATTTATTGAATGCATTAAAATATCTTTATGATTTTGATGTAGGAAAGAATTATTTAGGATAGAAAAAGCATACATTATGAGACAATAATATCGATAATTTCATTACATTAAAATTAAAAATGTTTGAACTAAAAAGCATGTTAAATAAAATAAAAAGAAAAGCTATGATCTTGGAGAAGATTTTTTTTTTAACCATGTAACTAAAAAAACATAAAAAGAGGTACCACAAAATGAAAAGACAAATGGATAAGGGAAAAATTAAAGCAATTTATGAACAGACCATTCATAAGAGGAAACAAGAACATCCATAAGTGTAATTGATGTTCAATCTCATTAGTATTCAGAGAATGCAAACTAAAATTTTTACCCCCATTAAATTGGAAAAGTATATCTCTATACATACAATAGATAAACAAGAAGTGTTGATAAGGATATGGGAAGACAAACTCTTAAAATCACAGAAAAAAGTGTAATTGGTACAACTACCTGTGTATCCTTGAGAAACTCCTGCACAATGTCACAAGATAATGAATATAAGGGTATATACTGAAGCATCTATTACTATTATACAATGTTAGAACAATTTAAATGCCCCCCAAAAAGGCAAATGAGTGTATAAATTGTAACACATTCATGTTCATGTGATGGAATAAAAACAAATGTCAAACAAACTAAAAACGCTATAGGTAAATGATAAGTTTAAATAGGATAGCATTTCTGTATTATTTAAAAATCTGAAGAATACTAGTAAATATTTCTATTTATACATAAATATGTAATAACATAGAACATTCAAGCAAAGAATAAAAAATCTTACAGTGGTTATCTCTGGGAAGGGGGAATTAAATGAGTTCATGAAAACATACATATTGGGATGAATTCTTTAGAAAAAAAATTGAGAAAAATAGTAATTTTTTGAACTTGCTATACATTTTAAACTATTTTATTAAAATTGTATGCATGTGTATTATGAATGTTACTTATTTACCCAGACCTTAGATATTATTAATATACAGTTGATATAATAGATCACTTCTAATCTTTTAAACCCACTTAATTTTTTGCAACTATCTGATAGTCTGAAATCATGTATGTGGCTGATACTTTTAAACTCTCCCTCTATCCACATTTATACGTAGGGCCCCAAACATATCTCTACATTTGTGTATTGAAGGTACTAAAGCCTTCAACTCTGGGTGATGATTAATGCCCTCTTTTTTAGTGGACTTTACAGAGTTATGTAGTCAGTTATGTAATATTGTAGTTTGTAAAGTGATGATAATACACACTTGCCCCCAAATATTCTTCTTCCTGATGCTTAAAATATCTTAAGTACTACTTTATTCCTTTAAGGTAAGTATCATCCTCTTCATTATTCTTCATTGAAATGCAAATCTTTCTGGGTGGGATTTTCATTTTAATTAAGCCCCTAATGCTTCAGAGTTAATGAGTTTATGTAACACTTTCTTCTTGACAGAAAGGTACAAGGCTAACTAAAAGGCCTTTTGATCATTTGGGGAAAGTGTTTGGGACATACATGTGTTATTAAAAAAGTGATAAAAAGCACAGATTAGGGACAAAGCTATGCAAAAGATTTGCTCCGGAGACTTCAGTATCCCACACAATGCTGGATGGGATTCATTGCTTCCCTTTGCTTTCCTACATTTTAGTCTCATTCTTTTCAATCTTGCTTAGAACAGCCTAACCAACACACTGGACCAATAAACTTACCAACAAAGTGTTGTCATGTGCTTTTTATGACCTTAATAATGTCTCCACTGGCCAATTTAGAAACTTCTGTAGAACGAGCACTGTGATGAAATTCCAAAATCCTAAGCTAAAACCCTAGATATACTTCTTATTTTAGTAAAATGTGATAACCTCTTTGAGCCTCCAAATTCTTATCTATAAAATAAGGATAATAACATCTGTGCATTTAGTTCACAGATTGCAATACAGGATCAAGATAAATAAAGTAACTTATAAAATATAAAATGATTTACTTATGTATGTTAATTAAAATGTTTGTCATTGCAGGTAATAAAAAACTCATATCAAACTTGTTTAAAAAAAAGAGGTAGCTATTTGTTCATATTGATAGAAAGTTTAGGATTTATAGTTTCAGGGTTAATTCTGTCAGGGTTTTTACTCCATTTCTCTGTTATTCCCTCACTGTCTCTGGCATCCTCTGAATGTCAGCTGTCAGCTTCATCCTCAACCTGGTGGCCTCAGGTCACAAAGCGGCTACTAGTAGCAAATTGACCCATTTCCCTTCTCAGTAAGTTCAGGAAGTGTGGGGAGAGAAGGTCAAGTTTCATAACCATCAAATGTGTCTCTGGGTGTCATGATGATTGTCTACTGTTGAAGCTTACTGAACATCTCTGTGGCCAGAGGAATGTCATACGTTGATCAGCATAGGCCTTCACTGTCACTGCCATAGAAGTGATGAGATTCTCTAAACTGGTTTAGGTCAACCACAACTGGCCTTTGGTGATGGATCAATCCCACCTCAATTACAATTAGGGTGGGTGAAATAGTTATATCATTTATAATCTTATACCAATTGGTAACTACAGATTATTTTGTTATTTTTTCGTTAATAATAACCATATAACTATTATTATTTTTATTTTTTTGCTTTTTTTTTTTAAATTAATTATTTATTTATTTATTTTTGGCTGTGTTGGGTCTTCGTTTCTGTGCGAGGGCTTTCTCCAGTTGCGGTGAGTGGGGGCCACTCTTCATCGCGGTGCGCAGGCCTCTCACTGTCGCGGCCTCTCCCATTGCGGAGCACAGGCTCCAGATGCACAGGCTCAGTAGTTGTGGCTCACGGGCTTAGTTGCTCCACGGCATGTGGGATCTTCCCAGACCAGGGCTCGAACCCGTGTCCCCTGCATTGGCAGGCAGATTCTTAACCACTGCGCCACCAGGGAAGCCCCATATAACTATTATTATCATCACTATGACTGCTGCTTCTACTATGCCGCTGGTATTATTTCTATCACAATTACTATGTATTTCTAGGAACTGAAAATCAGTTATAGTTATATAGCATTGTCACTACTTTTCAAGGACAATGAATATACAGTTGATCTGATTTCATTGCAAAATTAGGTTTCATTATCAGTGCATTTTAGAATATTTGTTTTTTAACTCAAAGCTGTTTTTTTCTCCCTTTATCTTAATCAATCAGTAGAGCATTTTGTGATGGTATTGTTCCATGAAAGTCAAAGTGATTATTTTCAAACTAATTTTACCTCTTGTCTTCATTGACTGATGGCTAATTTGTCTTGAAAACTCATTGAAATTGGTTTGATAAACAGTCAAATGAACACAGTAGTGAAATACATAATTTGTGGAATCTGAAGGAATCAGATTTGTTTTTATTGATCACTTTCTTAATAAAATAAAAAATTTAATAAAGTGCAATTTCTGGAATATGATTCACACAGACTTCTGGTTTTAGAGTGTTCAAAACTCCAACATGACCTTTTCCTTAATGAGAATTCTGACTATAAATTTGTAAATGGGGATTATGGGACAACCCATATAAAATGACTTCCAAGTTGCCATAATGGTTCTACTTCTTTTTATTTTATTTCCAGTTCCGAAATGTTAAACTATTTCGGAACTGTCTATTGTCTAGTGCTTTTAATCTAATCAACTGTATTAAATTTTATAATTATACCAATTAATTAGATAGTTGTTTTGATTAAATGTACAAAGATATAGAAAATATAGCCTCTTCTATGCTGGAGTCTGAAATATAGTTAGTATTAACAGGATATGTGATTTAAAATCATTAATAATGTAAAATTATTAGAACCTTATTCAAGATATAAGATGGAAGACTATAGATATCAAAACTTCTTGAAGAAAAGATATATCACTGAGGGCTGGGACTGTCAAAATAGCCTTTGTAAAAGTCACAGAGCTTCAGGTAGGCCTCACCAACTAGGAAAAACTAAAATAGGGAAAGAAAAGAATAGAGGATATTTTAGGTAGGGGGATATTATACAGAAAAGCACAGAATTAACAATGTCCAAGTTGTGTTTAGGAGACTTTGCATAGGTTAGTTGTATCAAGAAGAAAGTTTGTACAAATAAATAGCAGGAAAAAAAGCTGGTGAGCAATTTGAAGAATTAGGTTAAAACCTTGAATATTGATATTAATAGATATCATTTGTAAAGCACAAATACGGTGCTAAAACCCATAAACAATAAATTTGGAAGCATTTAACCTTGATAGCAGCCCTATGACATAAGAAAAATGAACTTAGAACTTATTCTATATCAAGGAGCTAAGTCTTTAAAACAGGAATTATTCCATTTACCATTCCAGAGTCTATAGATGGTAGTGACTTAGTCTTGAATTAGAGAAGATGATACATGTAACCTGCTTAAACAACAATAACAACAAAACTAATCTAAAACTGATATGTGTCTAGAGTTTTTTGAAATGAGAAGAGTCTGAATATGGAAGACTTGTTACACAACCTAAGTAACTCATAAACAAGTGATGAAGGCACAAGTAGAATTATAAAATTATGTAATATGGAAAAGAAAAAAGAACTAAATTTTAAAAATATTATGATGGAGGCATTAATAGAGTTTGGAGACTGACAACATGTGAAAGAGTCAATAATGACTTGAAGGCAATGGGGGAGTGTAATACTGTCATATACAGACAAAAATAAATTAAATGAGAATGCTAATTTTAATAGAAAACTGGAGCTATGGTTTTTAACTAGGGTGATTTTAAGGTGACAAAGGATTTCAAGGTAAATCATTCTAGCAAGCAGAAATTCTAGAAGAGATTTTACAATAATATATATTTGGGATTTACTAATTTTAAAAGTTACAGTCGACACCAGTTTTTGTGTGTGTGAGCATTTTTCTCTTCTACAATCACTTTTATGAGGACTGCCCATTAACACACATGGCTTTACAGGAGTAGCCGTGTTTGTATAATATGAGATTAATCTCACACTACACTTGTGTTCCAAGAGTGGGAAACTGTCAAAAGTTTGGCCAATCAACATTTTTCTCCAGATATTTTGAGTTAGACTAAGCAGTTCCTAAAAGAGGAGACTAAAATAGTCAGTAATGTCTACTTTCCATGACTGGCATTGGTAAATAAAGAAAATTTGCCTGGAGCAAAAGCCAAGAATAAAGCATATATATAAAGAGAAACAGAGATTGGAGACAGAAAAAGAGGTTTCTGTGCCCTGAATCACTATTTTAGTCTATTTCTGAGGCCAAGCTACAACTCCACCTTTTGAGTTCCTGGAGACATCATACATCCTAATAACAAATGGCTCTCTTTACATAAATAGGTTTGTCAGATTTGACAATATATAGAACTCTTAGTTACATGTGAAGTTCAGATAAACAATGAATACATTTGTTTCAGTATAAGTATGGCCCATGCAATAATTGTGGCATACTTATATTTAAAAAAATGTCTCTACTAGTTGCTTATCTTATTAAAAGAAAAACTGAGACATATTAAAAATTATGAGTTTATTTGAGCAAAAATCCATTTGAATCAGGCAACATCCAATCTAGCAGTTAGATGGGATCTCTGAAGACTTTTATAAGCAGAAGGGAGCAGAAACAGGTATTATACAAGGCCAAAACAGAAAAAGTGGGTTGGTTATTGCAAGGTTACTGTCCTTTAGGGGATGGCAGGAGTCTATCAGGAAAATTATATAACTAGTGCTGATTAGGTGATTCCTGATTGGTTTAAGATTCCATTTCTGGGAAAACTAAAATGGTAATTAAGTCTGTGTTTGGTGACGCTAGGCTTAGCATGAACAACTCCACTTGTAGCCTGTTGTCTTGTTTTTAAACAGTCTGAATTTCACATTTAACTGGGTAGCCTGCATTTTATCCAGCTGTTGCAGGAGAGAGAAATGTCACATTCCAGGACATGCACTAGTGCCTGGGACAGCTCACCAAGTGAGGGTCCTTGGCTTCACACAGGAAATAATTCAAGAGCAAGCCAAAGTAAAGTGAAAGCAAGTATATTTAGAGAGATACACATTCCATAAGCAGAAGGCGGTTGTTTCAGAAGCGGAGAGCGGCAGCCGGGTGTGGAGGTGGTTAGTTTTAAAAGCTGGGTAATCTGAGTGGGAGGAATAGACTATTTGAGGGAAGGGGTGGGGTTTCCAGGAATTGGGCTCCTGCCCACTTTTTCCCTTTTATAGTAATCTTTGTAGGTGTCATGGCATGAGGGGGAGTGACTTTTACTATTATATTGAAGGTATAATGAGCTAATGACCGAGCCATCCTTGATGCCATTTTGGTTTTAGCTGATTCCCTCCGGTTTTTGTTGTATCCTGATTCTTTTCAACAGCTGTATCCCCCCTCATTTTTTTAATGGTTTTGCCCTACCTATTTCCTTCCTGTCTCATAGCAACCTTATATGTGAGCCATTTAGAGTTAGCTGGTTACTGTTTTTTGTAGCCAAAATACTCCTAAAATCGGATCATTGCATTTCTGAGGGAGGAAATAAGATAAGTATGAGAAATGAGTCTTAGGAGAGACCCATAATCAATTCCGTGGTCTTCTAATTTACTGATCTCCCAAAGCATTGGAATGCCCATCCTTGGTCAATAATCATATCTTCAATTTAAAAAAAAATGCTTATTTTTCATACAACTTATACTTGGATAATTCATCAGAACCAAAGACTTTGATAGCAGAGACCATGTCATTTGTGTGTGCATTTCCCACAGCACTTAACTCGGGCCTGGCCACGAAATGAACACTAAATAAATAAGAGTGAGATTGAAATTTTCATTATATAGATTACAGGCACAATTAGCTCTTTGTTTTCTAAACTGTTTTTTGCTCTTTATGCCCTAATTACATTTGAGATTCTTTGAAAGTTGAGAAGGCTTAGAGAACCCACAGTCTTATATTAGCATTAAAATGAAGAGGAAGAACAAGCCTGGGGAGGGGTGGGAAACAAAAGCAAAAGAAAAACCTGAAAGAAATCTCAACATTTCCACTAAACACTTCTCGCTTGCCCACTTCAGCCTCTGAAGGCAGCAATTATATTCTAAAGGAAAATGTTTTACAATTGTAATTACACATAATAGGAGGAATGTATTTTTCCCTCATTCTACTCCCATGGCAAGTCAATTTAATTTTTAAATACAAGAGACATAATTGATTTTAGCCCTAGATTAGCGCTGAAAATGATCTATATGTGTTCTTGCTAATGGAACAAGAGAGTTGGTCCTCCTTGGAGACTTTTACCCCAAACCTGTTCAAGCAACAATTACTACTGTCTGACAGGTTGGTGTGCAAGGAGAAGGATGCATGAGGGAAACACCCCACAGGTTAACAATTGAGCAAAATAATTAATATTATGCTCTTCCCAGTTAATTATGGATTCAGCACAAATATATCTTTATTTATCTTTATAGAGGCCACAAAGTGATGAGACTGACTGGAGGAGACTTGTCCTGTTCACCAGAAAATGGGTTTTCTCTGAGGGTTTCAGGGCAAACCTATTTATAAATAGGGCTCTCTCAAAAGGGGATGGATAGGGGTGGACTCAATTTCTCCAGACCTATCTGTTATCTGGCAATTGATTTTCCATCTGCTCCTCTACTAGGCTACAACACAGCTTAGGGAGTAGCAGTAGGTCAAGGCAAATTTATGAAATAGGTAGTTTATACTCTGCCATTTTGAAACAGGAGGGAAGGGGGCAGGGCACAACCTTTAAAAGAATGACATAGCCATAAGATATGACAAAAACTGGTTAGAACCAACTAGGTCCAAGATGGCAGAAGATTTGACTTTCAGTGGACGTTGAGTTTAATTATACGCTTATTGTAATACATTAGCATGCTAAAACGACACACCTACCAGTGCCATGACTGTTCTGAGGCTAACCATAAAAGACCAAAAAGTGGGCAGTGGCCAAATTCCTGGAAATCACCCCCCTTCCCCAAAATAGTAGGAATAATCCTCCCACTCATTAGCCTATGAAATTACCTAGTCTGTAAAAACTAACCATGCCGTATTTAGGGCCTCTCGCCTTCTGACATGGCCCACGCTCTGCCTGTGGAGCATGTTTCTCTCTAAATAAATCCACTTTTTACCTATCACTTTGTCTCTCACTGAATTCTTTCTGCAATGAGACATAAAGAACCTCAGCTTCTTTAAGTCCTGAGACAAGGTGTGTGATCACAATTAAAAGACTGTGGGTTCAAGTCCCATCTGGGTTCTCTCCAGGCTCAAGTCCCGGCCTGTGGGTTCAAGTCCCAATCTGAGTTGCACGGTTTCAATTTCACCATCAAAAAAAGCTGCCTTAAACACAACTTCAGAGTCCAATTCTTACTCTCACTGAGTTGTTAACTAATCCCCCCTAAAGCAGAATTAGTAACTGAGGTATTAGCTTCTAGGACAACAATTCTCAGGTGTATTTGCATTTTAATCAATGATTCTAGAGAGGGAGATTTTGTACAGATCTATCACTGGAAAGGTAGTGTAGAGACATATGTTCTTGTCTACATCCCTCCATTTACCAGCTAGGTAATTTCCAAGTGTAAAATAGGATTATATCTATCTTATGAGATGTTGTGATAAGTAAATTATATAATATATTGTGAAATTCATTAGCATGGTGCTCAACACCTTTGAATGTGTCTCAAGGTTGGGCAGGGGAGTCTGTCAAATCCCCAAATCATAAAACTACTATGGTGATGTTGTGTGACCCTGGAAAAGTTACTTCACCTGTTAGGGCTTCAGTTGCATTGTTTTTACAAGAAGAGTGCTTATCCATATGATAGCTAAGATTCTTCCCTTTTATAAAGTTTTAAGATCCCATTTCTGCAAATTAGTAGAACTCTCATTAGTGGAATGCAAACAAATAAGGACATGCAGGTGCAAAGAGCTAGCCCTTCAGTCATGAATGTAGACAGTCTTTCAAAACATCTATTCAAATATGACTAGCTCTGGAATACAGACTGTGTCAGGGTTCAGGGCATTGAAGTTGGCAGTTAGAAATAGTATAAGCTGGTGTGTTTTCCTGTGGGGAAATGGAACAAGGAAAGAGCTGAAGCAGTAATAAACTCTCTCAACTTCAACTGGCTAAAAAAGTAATTTTTAAGTCTTGCCTCTATTTTATGGTTCAACAGCCCAAGCCTCTGATGGATTGGAATATATAGTAAAAGCTCACAACCAATTGATCTTTCACCTGTGTGTGATGTCTCACATAACCCTGCCTGATGATTTTACATCACTCAAAGCATGTCATTCTGAGAAACAGAAAGAAAGCATGTGTTTGTGTGTGTGTGTATGTGTGTGCATTTGTCTCATGTTTGTGTGCATGGCCATGTGTCTGTATGTCTATGTATTGTGTCTGTTTGTATTCCATGATAGACTATCTCTGGTAGATGTAGAAATCATATAGCTTGTCTTTAATAATATTGGATGTGCACTATATGGAAAATTGTCTGTATTCCTAAGAAAGCACTGGAGCATATAGTTCGTTGACTCACTAAAATGCTCATGAGTGTTTTGACATACCTTTAATGCTCAAACTCACACATCCAAGAACACACACAAGAGCTTCAGGTGGCAGTAAGCCAGGCCCATGAACCTCATTCCAACCACTAGGGCAAGTGGGAGGCCATAGAAAAAAATTGTTCTCATCTCAATTCACGTGACCAGATCCTTCAGTATCAACTGACTAGTACAAAAACCCATTACTTTTGTGTCTTTTTTATGTGTGTGTTTATGCTTATAGATTTCATTCTTTTACAATATAAACAAACATTTCTATATGTAATCAATTTATATATCCATTTCTATAATTTCTTTTTTATTGAAATATTGATGATGTACAATATTATGTTAGTTTCAGGTGTACTACACAGTGATTTGCCATTTGCATATGAAATGATCACCACCATACGTCCAGTAACTATCTGACCCCATATGCAATTTTATATTATTAACCGTATTCTTTATGCTATTTATTATACCCTTGAAAATTATTTATTATATAACTAGAGATTTGTACCTCTTAATCGCCTTCACCTGTTTTGCCCACCATCCCCACCAAGACCTTCCTTCTGGCAACCACCAATTTATTCTCTGTATCTATGAAGCTGTTTTTGTTTTATTTTGTTGGGTTTTGATTGTTTTTTAGATTCCACATGTAAGTGAGGTCATGTGGTATTTATTTTTCTCTGTCAGACTTATTTCACTTAGCATAATACACTCGATGTCCACCCATGTTGTCAAATGGCAAGATTTCATTTCTTTATGGATGAATAACATTCCATTGTATGTATATATGTTTATATATATATATATATATAATTATATATATAATATGTAAACATCTTCTTTATCCATTCATCTATTAATGGACATTTAAGTTGCTTCTGTATGTGACCTATTGTAAAGAATGGCACAAGGAACATTTTTGTGCATGTAACTTCTCAAATTAGTGTTTTTATTTTCTTTGGATAAAAAAACAGAAATGAAATTGTTAGTTCATATGGCAGTTCTACTTTTAATTTTTTGATGAAATTCCATAACATTTTCCACAGTGGCTGACCAATCTACAATCCCACTAACAGTGTACAGGGGTTGCCTTTTCTCCATATTCTCCCCAACACTTGTTACCTGTCATCTTTTTGATGATAGCCATTCAGACAAGTGTGAGGTGGTATCTTGTTTTGATTTGCATTACCTTTAGGATTAGTGATGTTAAACATATTTTCATGTACCTGTTGGCCATATTTATGTCTTCTTTGGAAAAATGTCTATTCAGTTATTCTCCCCATTTTTAATCAGGTTGTTTAATTTTTGATGTTGTGTTGTATGAATTCTTTGTATATTTTGAGTATTAACCACTTATCAGATATCTCATTTGCAAATATCTTCTCCCTTTTTGTTTTGTTGCTAGTTTCCTTTGCTGTGCAAAAGATTTTTAGTTTGATGTAGTCCCATTTGTTTATTTTTGCTTTTGTTTCCCTTGCCTGAGGAGACATAGGCAAAAATATATGGCTAAGACCAATGTAAAAGAGTGTACTGCCTATGTTTTCTTCTAGGAGTTTTATGGTTTCGGATCCTACTTTTAGGTTTTAGATCCTACTTTTACTTTAATCCATTTTGAGTTTATTTTTGTATATGGTATGAAAAAGTAGTCCAGTCTGATTCTTTAGCATGTAGCTGTCCAGTTTTCCCAAAAGCAGTTATTGAAGAGGCTGTCTTTTCCCCATTGTGTATTCTTGCCTACTTTGTCATAGATTGACCATAAATGTGTGGGTTCATTTTTGGGCTCTATTCTGTTCCATTGATTTATGTGTCTGTTTTGTGCCTGTATCATACTCTTCTGCAGATGGTAGCTTTTAGTACAGGTTGAAAGCAAGGAGTGTGATACCTCCAGCTTTGTTCCTTATCAAGATTGTTTTGGCTGTTAGGGTCTTTCGTGTTTCCACACAAATTTTAGAATAATTTGTTCTGTGTCTGTAAAAGAAATGTCATGGGTATTTGTATTTTTAAATCTGTAGATTACTCTGGGTAGTATGATCATTTTAACAATATTAATATCTTCCAATCCATGAGCATGGATTGATATCCATGGAAAGATATCCATTTCATTGTGTCATCTTCAATTTCTTTCATCAGTCTTATAGTTTTCTGAGTACAAGTCTTTTGCCTCAGTACTTAGATTTATCTCTAGGTATTGTATTCTTCTTGATGAGATTGTAAATGGGACTGTTTTCTTAATTTCTGTTTCTGATAGTTCATTGTTATTGTATAGAAACACAACAGATTTCTATATATTAATGTTACATTCCACAACTTTACTGAATTCATTTATTAGTTCTAATAGTTTTGTGGATTTTTTAAGGATTTTCTATATATAGTATCATATAATCTGCGATGACAGTTTTACTTTTTCCCCTCCAACTTGGATTCCTTTTATTTCTTTCTCTTCTCTGATTGCCTTGGCTAGGACTTCCAGTACTATGTTGAAATAAGTGTCAAGAGTGGGCAGCCTAGTCTTGTTCCCGATTTCAGAGGAAATGCTTTCAGCTTTTCACCATTGAGTATAATGTTGGCTATAGGTTTGTCACATAATGGCTTCTATTATGTTGAGGTATACTCCCTCCATACCCACTTTGCTGAGAGATTTTTTAATCATAAATGGACGTTGAATTTTGTTTAAAGCTTTTTCTGCATCTATTGAGATTATCATATCATTTTTATTTTACATTTTTTTTTATGTGGAGTATCACATTGATTTATAGATATTGAACCATCCTTGCATCCCTGAGATAAATCCGACTTAATCATGGTGTATGATCCTTTTAATGTATTGTTGAATTCAATTCACTAATATTTTTTGAGGATTTTTGCATATATGTTCATCAGTGATATTGGCCCATAATTTTATTTTATTGTGGTGTTTTTGTCTTGTTTTGGCATCAGGGTGATGACTCATAGAATGAGTTTGGAAACATTCTTTCCTCTGCAATTTTTTGAAATTGTTTGAGAGGGATAGTTGTTAAATCTTCTTTAAATGTTTGGTAGAATTCATCTGTGAAGCCATCATGTCCTCAACTTTTGTTGTTTGTTTGTTATTTTATTACTGACTCAGTTTCATTACTAGTAATTGGTCTGTTCCTATTTTATATTTCTTCCTTATTCAGTCTTGGGAGATTGTACATTTTTAGGAATTCATCTGTTTTTCCTAGGTTTTCCATTTTGTGGCATATAATTGTAGTCATCTCTTATGATCCATTGCATTTCTGTAGTGTCATTTTTAACTTCTCCTCTTTCATTTCTGATTTTATTTATTTGGGCCCTCTCTCTTTTTTTCCTGATGAGCCTGGCAAAAGTTTTATCAATTGTGTTTACCTTTTCAGAGAACAAGCACTTAGTTCTGTTGATATTTTCTATTATTTTTTAAGTCTCTATTTCATTTATCTGTGTTTTGATCTTTATTATTTCTTTCCTTCTACTGATTTGGGGCTTTGATAATTCCTCTTTTAGTTTAAATTGTTTATTTGAGATTTTTCTTTATTCATGCAGTAGACTTCTAGCACTGTAAATTTCCCTTTTAAAACTGCTTTTGCTATGTCTCATTGATTTTGGATTGCTGTGTTTCCATTTTCATTTCTATTTCCATTCGTCTCAGGTATTTTTTAAATTTCCTGTTTGATTTCTTCAGTGACCTATTGGTTGTTTAACAGTATATTGTTTATCACCCATGTTTTCTGCAGTTTTTTTTTTCTTGTACTTGCTTTCAAGTCTCATAGAATTGTGGATGGAAAAGTTGCCTGATATAATTTCAGTATTCTTAAATTTATTGAGACTTGTTTGGTGGCATAGCATGTGATCTAAACTGGAGAATGTTCAGGGGGTACTTGAATATAACATATATTCTGCTGCTTTTGGATGGAATATTCATATATATATATATACACATTAAGCTCATTTGTTTTAATGTGTCTTTCAAGGCCAGTGTTTTCTTGTTGATTTTCTTTCTGGATAATTTGCCCATGGATGTAATCGGGGTGTTAAAGTCCCTTACTATTATTGTGTTACTGTCAATTTCTCCCTTTTTGTCTGTTAATACTTGCTTTATGTATTTAGGTGTTTGTATGTTTTGCTCAAATATATTTACAACAGTTATAGTTTCTTCTTGGGTTGATACCTTTTTATTATGTAATGTCTTTCTTTGTCATTTTTTACAGTTCTGTTTTAAAGTCTACTTTGCCTGATACAAGTATGGCTACCCCAGTTTTCTTTTCATTTTCATTTGCATGAATACCCTATTTCATCCCCTCACTTTCAGTCAGTGTGTGTCTTTAGATTTGAAGTGTGTGTCTGGTAAGCAGCAAATATATGTCTTTTTTTTTTTTTAATTCTTCAGCCAATTCATGTTTTTTGATCAGAGCATTTAGTTCAATGACATTTAAAGTAATTATCGATAAGTATATACTTATTGCCTTTTGTTCATTGTTTTGGTGTTTCTTTTGAGAAAAGTTCTCTTTTGGTCCTTTCTTCTTCTTATGCTCTCTTCCTTTTTGTTTTGATAACTATCTCTAGTATTATGTTTGGATTTTTTTTCTCTCTTTTTTTTTTTTGTGTGTGTGTGTATCCATTATAGGTTTTTTTCACTTGTTTCCATGAAGTTTATATAAACTATGTATATATGATTATTTTTAGTTGATGATCTCTTAAGTTCAAACACATTTTAACAACTCTGCCTTTTAACTCCCACCACCTATTTTTAATGTTTTTTGATGTCTTATTTTACATTATTTTATTTTGTGAATCCCTTAACTACTTATTGTGGGTATAGATGATTTTATTTCTTTTGTCTTTTAACATTCCTAATAGCTTTATAAGTGGTTCGTCTTGCCTACCAATTATATTTTCCCTTTTGTAATTTTTATATTTCTAGCTGTGGCCTTTTCTTTTCTGCTTAGAGAAGTCCCTTTAACATTTCTTATAAGGCCAGTTTAGTGGTGCTGAACTCTTAGTTTTTTCTTGCCTGTAAAGCTCTTTATCTCTATTTAAAATCTGAATGGTAGCCTTGACAGGTAGAATATTCTTGGTTGTAGGTGTTTCCATCACTTGGAATATATCATGCCACTCCCATCTGGTTTGCAGAGTTTCTGATGAAAAACTAGCTCATTGTTTTATGGGAGTTTCCTTGTATGTAATTAATTGCTTTTCTCTAGCTGCTTTTAAGTTTTCTCTTTATCTTTAACCATTTGAATTATACTTTGTCTTGTTATGGACCTCTTTGAGTCCATTTTGTTTGGGACTCTCTGTGCTTCCTGGACTTGGAGGTCTGTTTCCTTCCCCTGATTAGGGAAGTTTTCAGCTATTATCATTTCAAATACATTCTCTGTCCGTTTCTCTTTCTCTTCTCTTTGTGGGATCCCTGTAATGCAAATGTTAGCATATTTGATGTTGCCCCAGAGGTCTCTTAAACTATCTTTATTTTTAAAATTCTTCTTCTTCTTCTTTTTTTTTTTTTTTTTCTGTTCAGCTTGGGTGATTTTTTTCACCACTTTGTCTTTCAGTTTACTGATCCGTTCCTCTCTATCATCTAAACTACTATTTATTCCTTCTAGTATATTTTTATTTCAATTTTGTGTTCTTCAGCTCTGTTGGTTATCTTTATATTTTCTAAATTTTAGTTCAAATTCTCATTTTGTTCATCCATTTTCCTCCTGAGTTCATTGAGCATCCTTATGATAGTTATCTTGAACTCTTTATTGGGTAGATTGCTTATTTCCAATTTGTTTAGTTCTTTCTCTGAGGTTTTGCCTTGTTCCTTTGTTTGAAACATATTTCTTTGTTGACTCATTTTACCTAATTTTCTGTGTTTATATTTATGTAATAGGTAGGTTGGTTACATTTTCCAAACTTGGAGAAGTTGCCTATGTAGGAGCCATATTATGGGGCCCAGCAGCACACTCACCTCAGGTCACCATATTTATCTAGGGGTGCCCCCTACGTGGGCTGCATGGGCCCTTCTTTTGTGGTAGGGCTGACTTCTTCAGTGCACCAGAGGCCCAGTTGGCAGCCTGATTGGCTGCCAGGCCTTGACCTGTGTGCTGTCTGTCAGTCCACTGATAGATGGGGCTGGGTCCCAGGGAAGCTGGCTACATTACAGGTAGGTCACAGGACTGGTGTTGGCCCACTGGTGCGTGGGTAAATCCCCAGCACTAATAGACTAGAGGAAGTACTCTAAAATGGTGCTTACCAGCACTAGTGTCCTTGTGGTAGAACAACCCCCAAAATGTCTGCCACCAGTGTCTATGTCCCCAGAGTGAGTCCCAGTTGCCTCCTACCTCTCTGGAAGGCTCTCCAAGATCAGCAAGTGGTCTTTCTCAGAGACTTCTCAAATTACCAGGTCTGCATTGGGACTTGGACTGTGTGAGATTTTTGCACACCTTTTAAGAGTGAAGTCTTTTTCTCCTACAGTCCTCTGGCTCTCCCATACACAAACCCCTCTGGCCTTCAAAGTCAGATATTCTGGGGACTCATGCAGGACCTCTGGGCTGGGGAGCACAATGTGGGTCTCTGACTCCTGGCTCCTGGGAGGAATCTTTACAATCGTCATTATCCTCTCACTTGTGGATTACCTACCTAGGGGTGTAGGTCTTGACTATACCATGTCTCTGCTCTTCCTGTCATCTTGTTGTGGCTCCTTGTTTATATATTTAGTTTTGGAAAATCTTTTCATGTAGTTTTTAGGTCATTCTCCTTGTTAGTTGCTCTGTAAATAGTTGTAATTTTGGTAAGAGGTGAACTCAGTGTTTTCCTACTCCACCATCTTGGATACACCTCCTTTGGTTTCTTTATATAAATGGACTCCTAAGAAATTTAGTAAATTCTGAGGGTTAAAAAATTCTAAGAGTAACAATTGTATATATTCTGGTCAAACTACTCAAATAGACAGAAACAGTGGTCATTTATGTGACCTGGCAGGATATTAGAAACAATTGTCTCCCTAAAGAACCTGAATTTCCCGTCTTTCTCACCTGATGAAAAAATAGGCTTTAAGGATATTAATGTATCTTTAATGGCTTAGTATTGAAATTGGATGTAAATATGAATTATTTGTGGAAAAATTCAACATTTTCCTATTTTGTTGAAGAAAAAAAATGAGATCTCAAATAAATCAATTAAATGCTTCCTTTCCAGGAGTGCAACATTGATCCTTATAACCATGAACTCTTCATTTTAGAAAATCCTGTGACTAACCAAAACAGTAATAACAGGGTAAGTGTTTTAAATCTACATTTGAAGGAGGATCAGGGATCCCTGAGTATCTGGAGTAGAATTAAAGATTGGATGTATCCTTTGTATCATCTATAACAAATTAATTAAAATAAGTTTGCCTTAAAAACATAATTTGGATGGCCAGTTTAAAGTTTGTGTAAAAGGATTACTGAATTAAATTGAGAAAAGGGGGGTCTGTGAATGGATGTCAATCTGTCATGGGCATGAAGTCCTACCTGATTTCCTTGAATGGGTGTTCCAGAAGTAAATTTCAGGATCACCTATGGCTTGCCTTTATAATATAACCACTTCCAGACTCAAAAGAATCACTTCCTCCTTTAAATGTTTTTTATTCTAGTTTGTTGGCATCTGCAACTTTGACATTTCCTGTATAGCTATTTTTCTTTGGCATCTAACTTCCTAGGTAAGAATATTTGAAGCCCTGAGAGTGGTTAAAATGACTCCAGTTGGTGATAATTTCCTTTGTATTTCTCTTTCTGATGGAATACAAGCTTCTTAAGTAATAAGACTTATGTCTTATTTTAATCCTCCACAGCTCTTAACATGATGTCATTTAGATGACAGGAAATCAATAAATAGTAGGTAAATCAATGAATTTATTAAGAGTGCAAGAAAGCATTTAGTGGCAAGTGGGTGAGAGAAGCCTGCTTCTACAATGGTGGAATGTGGATTATTGGTCTTATTAACCCTTGAATGGTTGGACTGATTGCTAGCTATCAAAATTAGAAACTCTTCTTTGTCTCAGGCACTTTTCATAAATTATATAATTCACAGGAAACCAAAAAGTAACTTACCTATTTTACAGAGAAAGAAACTCAGTCACAGAATGATTAAGTAACTAGACCAAGATCACATGGCGAGCAAGTGTCAGTGAGAATTTCTATCCTGAACTTTTTCAATGACAATGCAGTTATCTCTATCACATCACCTCTATGAAATTTCTGCCCAAAAGACCTAACTCAGTTTCCCCATTGTGTCAGTATTACAAAAATAAAGAAATATACTCCAATTGGATTAATTTTAGGAAACTTTAATAAATGAACAGTTTACAAGGCACTTAAGAAATAGGGGTAGGGAAACCATAAACCATGCTTCTCCCCTCTGCCTTCTCCTCCACTGTCTGGAACAGTGACTAGCAGTTGAGTGTTGAGCAACAGTGAGGAAACTAGGGGAATAAATTCTGATCTCTTGCTGGTGCTTCCTGTTCATCAAATCCAAGAAGAAGCTATAGAGCAAGGGAATATATTTGGAGAGGTTGTATAAGTCAGTCTTCCAGTCTACAGAGCAGATAGAAGGAGAAAACAGAAATTTTCCAGCCAACTGATCACATAAAATAAGTAAAAATTAGAATCATGCTTTCAGTAATTTGAAGTCTTTCGAGGCAGGGAAATCTATAAAACAAAAGTAAGTCTTGACTAACTTTAAAAAAAAAGGACTCTATAAAGTTATCAAAAGGTATTTGTTCACTTCTGAGTTCAGTTTAAGCCAGTTTTTTAATCTAATGACTGGCATCAAGGGCAAACTTATAATGCATTCAAGATATTAATTGGAAAACAGTTGTAACCAAGAATGAGGGCATCGAATAATGGCAGCACATTTAGCACAGTGGGTAGCTCTGTTTTGTCAGATCAAAATGGCTCTCAGCCTGGGAGCTGTGCATTTCAATTCCACTTTAACAGTCACGGCACCCTGGAGGAAGAGGTCGAAAATGGCAGTTAACATTTTTAATTTAGCTCTCTAGAGTCAGTAGATATACTTTTTCTTTCAACTCCTTGATTCTCTGCTCTACTCAACATACAGGCTTTAAATGTTCTTACCAACCCAAACCTTAATTAATATTACTTTCTCAGCTGTGATACCAGATCTGTTTCCACTGACCTTAGAATGCCCCTTACTTTGCATCCTGGGAGTTCTTTTAATCTTCCCTATCTACAACCTGCACCCGGGGTGTTCAGCATGAGTCAAAGTGACTGGCATGGATTGGATACTGAATTGACAGACACACTTAATAAATGAATAAATAGCTAAATAAATAAGCAAGCTGGAAATAACATGTCTCCCTCTAAGTGAAGCCAGGCAGAGAGCAGGAATGAAAGGAAAATAGGAGCCAGCTCTTTGATTTGAGAATGTATTGATGTACAATTTAAAACCTATATTTTTAAGTTGGCTTTTTTAAAAAAAAATGTATTACTTACATTTTCCTAGTGTTACTGAAATATCTGAGGACAGTACAAATGCAAAAATGTGGGAAGAGAAGGTGAGGGAACTGAGCATACATGGGAACTGGGGGGGAGAGGGACAATGACTATTATTTTATAACAGTAGAATTCTCCATTTCTTATGCTCTCATCTGTGGTTCAGCCACACTCCAAGGTTCACAGGGATAAAAGGAATCCCTCTCATGTTTCTTGTTTATTCTCCAGCAGAGGCCATCACATATGGGATACTTCATGTAACTGACAAAAAGCAGTGGCCAACATCCTTTGCCATTCCAGCTAATAGTGGTATATACAACTAAACATATATCTTTGAGACTATTTGAAAACCCTTGGAAAAGCAAGCAGTTAAGAAACTTTACTGACAAATACTCAAGTTTCCCCTGAATGTGATTTCTTTAAGGGTGCAAAGGAGAAAAACAGAAGTAAGGGTAAACCACTGAACAAAGGAATCAGCAGAGGGTAATTTACTATTAGAAGAAATTTAAAACAGTTTGCATGCTATTGTCCAACAATTGTTAAGACTTTTTTCTTATTATAGAAATTTCCAATCTATATAGAAACTAAGTGTTTAGATATGAAGGGAAAAATTAATTCCACTACAAGGTTTACCCTACCTGCTAAGCAATCTGAGTCAACCACTGCCTCTGTATAGGTAATTATATTAAGCATTTTGAAATTGCCCTGTTGTTTCCAAGAATCATTTATAACTTCTTAAATTTTTAATAAAACATTATTTTAAAAATGTCTGCCATTTCCTATAAGCTACTATAGCTGTTTTAGCTTTCTACCTGTGCATTCTTTGCAAGAGAAAAGAGTTCTGGTTTGGTTTTTTCTTTGTTTGTATTGTCTGCTTTGTTTTGCTGTCCTCCTTGTGTATTCTATTTGGGATAAGCTGGCTTTGTATACAGTCTAACAGAACTGCTAGCTAACATTCTTATGAGATACCCAGGGAACATAGAATCTAGATCTGAATTGAAACATGTCAAGTTAGAATTAGCATGACACAGGGTTAGTCAGAGAATTGTGGGTGAGGCAAGGCTGGGACAATTAGTGTGTTTACTGTTGATCTTTCAGACCATTTCTTCCTTGGAATTCCACAGAGCTTTCTGATCCCTGATACACAACCTTCCCCTCTTTCTTCTCCCTGTCTCCCCCTAAGCCCACTCCTGACCTCTATCCCCACATATTATAGGGCTGGGCTGGCTTTTCCTGCAGCTCTAGATATGTCATAGGCATCCCTATGTTGAACATGGAAGAAAACCACACTATCCTCTTCTATTGAATTCTGTCAGATAATACACCACATAGACTATGTATTAGAGGTCGGTGCCCTCTGATAATCTTTAACTCCTTGAGTTACACAAATATATAACTGAACAGGTTATCCATCAGGCTGAACTGAAATTAGGAGACTCCAGCCTGTCCTTGAACCTGGCTCACATTCTAAGGATTTTCCCAATTTGGGCCCTGTTTGCTTAAATGCAAAGCCTAGTGAACAAGAGTATCTATATTAATTATCCACAAATTCTTCCCTCATTCTAACCCTCATTCTTATTTCCATAAATAGTTTCAAAAAAGGAAGCTTAAAGTAGAAAATGAATGTATTTCCTAAATCATTTATTACTTATTGTTTATAATATACATGTAGAGGATTCTGTCTTATGGGCCTACTATCTGGATTGTAGTAGATCATATGTCTGATTTCCTCTAGGTTTCTATTGATATTTTCCAGGTTGGATAATCTAAATTTACTGATTATTTGTAAGTATTCAAAGTCAGATATAGGACCTCCAGATATTTTCCAAAGGATCTATGCCTTCTTGGAGGAAACAAGAGAATAGAGGGAAAATCCAAATTCCTGGGCTTGAAAGTCCTGCTGACAGGTCCATGGAGACATAGAAAATCTCCTTATCCTCCTTTCTTACAACAAAATCTTTGGCTCAGAGAAACAGAAACACTATTTCCTAAGATATATCCAAAGATCTATTATCATTATTGATTTCTAGTGGTGTCTAGAGTGCAATTGTGGTTTTAGACAAAGACTTCTTAGAAAATTGGTGAAGAAATGTAAATATTGTATTTTCTTCTGGTCTCATTTCAGTGTTATTCCTTTTATTCTATGAGGTGTTCTCCTCTGATTCTTCATGATCCATAAATCTTTCCACTGGATCTTGTAGCAAAACCTATTTTTTAAAAAGTCCTTTTATTATTCATGTACACTCTAGTATTAATTTGATCGATTTATTATACTTATTCATCAGTTATTTAATGTTTTCATACTAGAAACTTTAAAAGATTCAAGAAATATGAAAATTAATGTAGTATATGAGACATTGGTGGATTACCAAAAATTGGGAAGATTCTTGAATATTTAAAACCACATGCCACACACTTTACTATCTATATAAATATGACTTGACTACCATCTTGTTTTCATTAGGATAACTTTACTAATCCAGGAGACCCTTTCCAAAAAGATTGAAGTATCAAATAACTTTATTGTTTATTCCCGATCTTTGGAAAGATCCATCAACTTTTCAATAGAAAGTATCAGTTGAAAATTTATAGCCTTTTAACACCTTGCCTCAAATGTCCTCCAATCTTAATCAATTATATCATGATCCTAATAAGTTTTCAGCACTTAAACCAGACTTCAAAGTCTCAATAAATATAGCAACTTTGTTTTTTTTTTCCCTTTTTGAGGTAGTAGTCATCCTTACCTTGGAAAGAAATAAACTAAGCTTTCTCTTAACAATGAGTTGTTTTGGTGATATATGGAAAGGGAGTACTTGATGGATTACATGAGTTCCTATTCTGGGTACGTGTGCTATTGAAGAGTTCAGGAACCCGTTACTTTCCATTGCTTAGAGTGACCTAGATTCTTGGAAACTTACCCTTTCATTTTCATTAAATACTCTGGGATTTTCTGCTGGATCCATTTTGGTAAATGAGTGTCTGACTCTCTTGCTTATGTTTCAAGTCTAATGATCATATAACCATGTGTTAGATTTTTATCCCCTCAAGCTATTGAGATTGATCACAAATGGACAAAAATACCAGCTTCTCACATGTCATAATGATTTTGTTTGTGAAAGGAGAAACAAATTAATCCTGATCCAGCCTTTCAGTCAAATGTGTGTAAAGAGATCATAGGCTACAAGAAGCTCTCTATTCCCCTATTTAAACATAATCCACCCCTCCCCCTGGCTGTAGGAGTAAAAAGACGACTATGCCTGTCACAGTTAGATTTGAATTCCCTAATGCTAATGATTATTGTCCTAAAAAAGGAACATAGTAATGTCAACTGCTGTCATCTACAAATTGATGTGAATCAGTTTGTTAGGGATTTGCCATGTGACAGGAACAGTAGACTAGACGTTGAAAAAAAAGTCAGAATAAACAGTCAAGGGATAGGAGGAGGAATAATCTGAAGCCTAAGAGCTGAGGAGAGTGAGAGCCACGAATGAATTTGATTCAGAGATAGGAAAGACTGACGTGGTTTTGTGTATACTAGCACCTTCACAATTTTATCAAGGTGACTGTGTAAACCTTTTTGATATCGTCAGTGTTTTGTCCATTTATGGTAAATTTGATTTTGGGAAATAATTTAAAAAATTACTATTTTGGAGTTAGATGAAGGGCTCCAATAGATGATGTAATTTTGGATCCCAAAGTAGGGATAGAGGGTACTAATCAGATTATTTTTATAATTGTTGTTCTTATTATTTATTGCTTCTTAACTTTCTTTGAAGGAAAGTACCACAGTCATAAGTGTAAACCTCCAAAGATGACTACTATGAAGGGTACACTTTATTTTAGAATATGAAGTTTTCTTCACTAATTTAAAATTAACTTGAATTCTGCAGCTAAATTCCATACAAAAATGAAATTCATTCAGTTGGGGCTTCTCTTTAAATCAAACTTATCCCTATCTAATAGGAGGATTTCATGATAGATGGATTCATATTTTTTATTTAGAAAATTGTATTCTCTCAGTGATATTATTAATGCTTAAACTAGATTTCTAGCTGTTTTGATTATTTATTCATTTTTTATATATGGTTTGGGGACATTATCTGGAATTTAGTGGGCTTCTTGCTGGAATACTTCTTCCAAGAAGTTTTCACAGAGAAACTCAATTTATCTGAAGCCTGTAAAACCTGAGATTTTGCACAACTGAGGTCATGTATAAAGCTTTGAAGAGCTTAAAATACCTTTATTGCACCTTCAAATTTAAATAAAAGTTTAGCCAAATAGATAAAATAATATTCTACATAGAAACTACTGTTTTTCTCTTAATATTTTGAATATGTTACTCCATATTATTCTTGGTTTTTGTGTTGCCAGTTAGAAGATTATCATCAAAATGACACTTGTTCATTATAGATTACTCACTTTTTCCAGAAACCTTAATTCTGTTTATATTTGATATTATTAAATTTCAATCAAATATTTCTAAGTTAGTGTTTTCTTTTCTTATAGCTCCTGTTTGATAATGTTGAACACTTTTAGTCTAGATTTTTAAAAATCTTTAATTCTTAAAAATTATTAGTAATATTTTCTTCAAATATTTTTCCTTTAATCAAATGAATTTTGCCCTTTCTGTGAAATATATTTTGCAAATTTTGACATTCCCATTTCTATCGCCTATATTATTTTTCTTTTTAATTTTCAGTTTTTATGCCTTCTTCATGTCTTGAAGTGTTTCTTTAGCCAATGTTTAAATTTATTAATTTATTCTCTAGCTTTACACATTCTACTACTCAATTAAACTAAATTATTTATTTTCACACACATTTTTCATGCCAAATATTGCCTTGATCTCATTAAGAATGTTTGTTATGTTAACTTAAAATGGTTGTTAATTCTTCCTTTGGTATAAGATGTTCCAGTGCATGATTTTTTAAATTTTATAACAGTGATGCTACTTATGCATCTATTTTGCTCATTGGTTGCTTTTCTGTTAGCTCATACTCTTCTGCAATATCTGGGACTTTGCAAATATGCATGAGGAAAGGTACATCCAGGGTACATCTTTTTTTTGGGGGGTGGGTATAGTTGCTTTACAATGTTGTGTTAGTTTCTGCTGCACAACGAAGTGAATCAGCTATATGTATATATCTATCCCTTTCCTCTTGGACCTCCCTCTAACCCCACCCCACATCCCACCCATCTACATCACCACAGAGCACTGAGCTAAGCTCCCTGCACTATAGAGCAGGTTCCCACTAGCTATCTGTTTCACACATGGTAGTGTATATATGCCAATAACAATCTCCCAATTCATCCTACCCCTTTCCCCCCACAGTGTCCACACATTTGTTCTCCACATCTGCCTCTCTATTTCTGCCCTGCAAATAGGTTCATTTGTACCATTTTATCTTGAAATTCCTTAGTTGGCTTAGGGAAGGTAGGAATGAAGTGTATTGTGCCTCACAGTGAAGATCTTCTGGTGTTACAATCTGAGCTCAACTAAATCTCATTTGTATATGTTCTCCCACAGGCGACTGCCTTTCAGAGAACTCTTGTTACCCTCTGCTTCAGGGGCTAAGATTTTCCAAGTGTGGCTTCTTCTTTACAGTTACCCATTGCTTAGGAATATGTGGGTAGGGGTAGGTATACTCAAGGGTTTGTGGATTTTCTTGCATATGTTGTATGCTTGTAGTCCCAGATGGAGGCTACTTCTCCACCAACATTACACACACAATGCCTGTCTGGCACTGAGAGGTGCTGCCTCTCTCTGCTTCATAATGACTCAAGAGCGGGCATTGGAACTCCCAGGCAATGTGGAAGAAAGTAAAACACAAAACTATGTTTCCCCCTAGCATGTCCCCACTGTGACATGTCTTCATTCATTTTAGGCTGCTGTGCCCCTGAAACCAGGATGTAGCAATCTACTTTTTTCAGGGGATTCTATAATTTTATTTCCATAAAATAAGCTATGTCTACAAGAGCAAGGTAGAATATTGACCTAATAACTTAGTAAGCTGGTGGGGAATGGGAAAATATTGCATAATTTCCAATATTGTGTTTTTCTATTCTCTAGATATCATTCCAGCTTACACTGACCTTTCTGACAGACCACAGATCAATCATGAGTGTTTATCAGGTTGAGAGCCATATGTTTTCTTTGTCTAATAGCTTTCAATGTACTCAGATATCCAAGAAACACATTGCTAATTGTTAAATGGCATATAAATAACCACAAGGCTGAGCTCAGTGGAACCCTTACAGAAGGAGGTAGGGGTAATTTCTGTGAACTGGGGTAATAAAGAAAAGCATAAAAATGTAAAAATAATATTTACATATGTAATATACATAACAATATAGTTTTAATCTTTATGAGAACCCATTGACATGGGTACAAATATTCCATGTTTATAGATGATAAACTGAGTTCCAGAAAGCATAACATAATTTGTTGAGATCACACAGGTACCAAGTGCCAGAGCTGGGGTTCAGACAACTTTCTGACTCCAAAACTATTGCTCTTTTGAGCCTGCCATAGTCCCTATTATAAAGGAAATTAATCTTAACAGTGTGTATACATGATTCAGTAAAACTGACATCTACAAACATAAACACAGTCACTTTGTGTTATGTCAAATCGAATAGACACATACATTGAAAGGAGAAGACCCCCACTACCACAATGATGACCACTATCTCTTGTATGTGCTGATTGATGGCCCCTCCACATTAAAGTATAGATGATCAGGTCTGTCCGACGTAGTAATATAGAACAGGGCAGTAGTTTTCCTTCCTAAAGAATGAAAGTTACTCTAACTCCAAATACATAGAGCATTTCAAAAGTGAATTTACAAAGATCAAAATGTTTTAGATAAAATAATAGACCCAGGTAGGGAAATGCAGCTCTGAAATTTATTTTCAGTACTGTCAGTATTTCAGTATTACAAAGTTTCATGAGCAATGTTAACAGGAATGTCAGAAGTTTAGTCTGCTTGTCTGGTTGTAGCAAGCATCCTCCTGTGGATGTGGTATGAGAAAGCCTGAATTTCTAGCAGAAGAACTCATAATGGAGCATACAGTTATGTCTTCACATGAAAAGTAATGTATGGTGCAAAAGGTAACCAAGAAGAGAACAATACGATCTGCATGCATTCCTGGGGTTATAGCCAATCAAGTGGGGTATTAAAATCTGAGCACACTTAATTAAATGTCTCATTTTGAGTAGTGTGATGAATAAGGGTCATGAAATGGTTGGTGTTGAGAATTGAAAGTCAAATGCCCTAGATTCTATTCCAAACACCATCTTCAGTTTGTAGCTGGGATTGAAAAGGCAGGAATTCAAGCTTCTGCTTAGTCAGAAACCTGCCTTGTGTTCTACAACATAAACTCCAGGTTACTACTCTATCTTGTCAAATTCCACATGCAACTGGGAAAACATAACTTAGCCATTTGGTTACGAAGAGCAAAAGAGAAACAGAATCATTCAATTCATCAAGAAATGTAGAATGCCCTGATTCTATCTTTTAAAATTTTATCTACTGGTAATAAGAGTTTTCTAAATATATGCCTCCCTTCAAAAGGCAAATTACACATTTTTAAAGTTTGTTTCTTATGGGAATGCAAAATCACTCTTGATAACTGTAGTTTTTGTCTGTAAAGAATTGTGGGAAATGTAGGAATTCACCCTTCATAGGGTCATTGGTATTGCTCTTTTTAATAATTCTGCAAATGGAACCAGTTTATTTTGAATATTTGTTTTAATTCTAATGTAAGGTCTTCCAGAAGGCTAAGTAAACACACGATCCTCCCTCAGTTTCATCTAGGTGTTAGAAAAAACTCATTTATTAAGCCTGCAAGATTCATTATTAAAAGTTTGCTATTTGATAAAATTTGTGCTGGACTCTCAGTATTTTTACTTTGTATATAACCTGATTCCTATATTCTTCAAGAGTTCCCACAAAAGTTAGAAGTTAACATACTCACATGAACAGATCCTTAAAACTATAAAAATCTAGGAAAAGTATCACATAAGTAAGGCATTCAGAAATCAGGCATGGAATCAAAACTATGTAATCAAAAATTACTCAGTACTCACTTTAGGCAGGACAATGAGGGAGCTGCTCTGGACGATATAAAGGAATTTATAAGTGCAAATCTAGGTTTTCCCTGTTTCTCACTGCCACAAGTGCACTTTCTTAGCTATTATGTAAATATTAAATTGTTCTAAGTGCTTTTAGAAATAAAATGTTTACTTCTATAAAGGCAAAGAATAACCCCTTCCTCTTGTAAAGCACCTGGCAATTTTCAAACCACTTTTATATTCATGATCTCACTTCATATTCACAACAGACCTACAAAATAAGTAAGCCAGGGATATATATGTATGCATACATATATTTTACACCTTAGAAAGTGAGGTGTAAAGAGATTGCTACTTTCTCAAAGACACAGCTAATAAGTGTTGGAAAGAGATTAGAACAAAAGTATTCGAAATTCTAACATGGTGTTCTTTTTACAACAATATACAAAGGAGGCAGTGTTATTTGACAGAAAGTAAGAGAGGACAGGATATGAAAGAAGAAGAGAGAAGTTTTAGAGGCACTTATCAGACAAAAGTAATGATCAGCCTCCCCTGTCTCTAAATATTCTTCATGCTATCCTACCCAATTTTTATTGCTATATTATTTTTGTTCCAGAGCTAGTCATGTCCTATCACATTTATAAATTTTTTTAGTTTATTTCAAATTCCACTTAGGACCCTCTGAACTTGATTAACATTTTTAACTTAAATGGAAATAGTAATCCCTGCTCATTGGTCATTTGCATGCATATTCTTTCAAGTTGTTATTTATAGTTTCATATCTCCATGATTAGATGATAATCTTCTTGCCAGCAAGTAGCAGAAAAATAAACCATTCTGTTCCTTCAAAATTCTTAGAGATAGGGCTTCCCTGGTGGTGCAGTGGTTGAGAATCTGCCTGCCAATGCAGGGGACACGGGTTCGAGCCCTGGTCTGGGATGATCCCACGTGCCACGGCGCAACTGGGCCCGTGAGCCACAACTACTGAGCCTGCGCGTCTGGAGCTTGTGCTCCGCAACAAGAGAGGCTGCGACAGTGAGAGGCCCGCACACCGCGATGAAGAGGGGCCCACACTCGCTTCAACTAGAGAAAGCCCTCGCACAGAAACGAAGACCCAACACAGCCAAAAATAAATAAATTAAAATAAATAAATTAAAAAAAAAAAAGAAAAATGCCTCCATTTGGAGAACACACTTATTAAAAAAAAAAAAAATTCTTAGAGATATACAGAAGGGAAAGTACCCCTTTAAAAGAGATCTCACCAAAGCAGAATACTTGAATTTATCCTGAGCTGTTGTCTATGTTTCCTAGTTACATTTACTTTGCTACTACATCAGTGTAGAGCTACACTGTCAAATTCAGTAGCCACTAATAGTTTGCAGCTATTTAAACAAAATTTTAAAATATTTATTGAAGCATAATTGACATATCTTGTGCATAATTAAAATGTACAATTTGATAACTTTTGACATATGTGTACACCTGTAAAACCATGGCCATAACCAGGATAATGAACATATCCATTCCCCACCAAAGTCTCTTCACACCCTTTGTAAGCCATCCCCCATGCAACTTTCCAAGGCTCTGGTGTAGTGTGTCTACTCTATCTACATCCTTAACAAGGTGTCTGATTCTGGCCTATGGGGATCCCTCAAACTTCCATTCTGCCAACTGTTCTTCCTGGGTACCCTGACAGTTAGAAGACCAGGCCATCGCCTATGTGTGTGAGAATCAAGCCTGCTGAAATGTCTATTAATGAACCCTGCAAATTGAAAACAAACAAAACAAAACAAAACAAAACAAAACTGCTAATCAGTGAGTGCCTTCTCCCCTTGGGCTGGGTCAGAAGATGGAGCTTCCCAACCCACCAAAGAATCAGGCCCTGCAGGGCCTGAACTTGCAGCCATCCTTGGGCAGCCTATCACCAGGTAACCTCTAACATCCTCATTGCCTCTTCATGGGCACACACTCTCCCTGGAATAAACTTAATGGTGTCCAGTGGTAAAGAATAAAATAAAACAACAACAACGCATTGATCTACTTTCTGGCATTATAGATTAGGTTGCATTTTCTAGACTTTTATGTTAAGGGAATCATATAGTATGCATTCATTTAGGGGGGGATCTGTCTTCTTTCAGTAGGCATAATTATTTTGAGGTTCTTCCACACATTTTTGCATGTATCAATAGTCATTTGCTGTTGTTGCTGAGTTGTATTCTATTATATGGATGCATTACAATTACTTTAATCTCCTCTTGGTGGACTATTGAGTTGTGTCCAGTTTTTGAGTATTACAAGTAACACTGCTTTGAACGTTCCTGCATAGATCTTTGTATGGCCATTTGCTTTCTTTTTCTTCTAGTTTTTAAAAAAAATTATTTGGAGTATAGTTGACACAATGTCGTGTTAGTTTCAAGTGTACAGCATAGTGATTCAGTTATACATATACATACATTCATTCTTTTTCAGATTCTTTTCCCATATGGCTATTACAGAATATTGAGTAGAGTTCCCTGTGGTATACAGCAGGTACTTGTTCGTTATCTATTTTATATATAGTAGTGTGTGTATGTTAATCCCAAGCTCCTAATTTATCACTTCCCTCTACATTTCCCCTTTGGTAACCATAAGTTTGTTTTCAAAATCTTTGAGCCTGTTTCTGTTTTGTAAATAAGTTCATTTATATTATTTTTAAAAATTAGATTCCACATATGAGTGATATCACATGATATCTGTCTTTCTCTTTCTCACTTACTTCACACTGCATGGTAATCTCTATATCCATCCATGTTGCAGCAAATGACATTATTTCATTCTTTTTTATGGCTGAGTAATATTCCATTGTATATATATACCACACCTTTTTTGTCCATTCCTCTGTGGATGGACATTTAGGTTGCTTCCATGTCTTGGCTGTTGTAAATAATGCTGCTATGAACATTGGGGTGCATGTATCTTTTTGAATTATGGTTTTCTCCAACTATATGCCCAGGAGTGGGAATATATGGTATTCTGGATCATATGGTAGTTCAATTTTTAGTTTTTTAAGAAACCTCCATACTGTTCTTCATAATGGTTGTACCAATTTACATTCCCACCACCAGTGTAGGAAGGTTCCCTTTTCTCCACACCCTCTCCAGCATTTATTGTTTGTAGACATTTTGATGATGGCCATTCTGACCAGTGTAAGGTGATACATCATTGTAGTTTTCATTCACATTTCTCTAATAATTAGTGATGTTGAGCATCTTTTCATGAGCCTATTGGCCATTTGTATGTCTTCTTTGGAGAAATGTCTATTGCCCATTTTTTTGATTGGGTTGTTTGTTTTCTTGACATAGAGCTGTGTGAACTGTTTGTATATTTTGGAGATTGATCCCCTGTTGGCTTCTTCATTGGCAAATAGTTTCTCCCATTCTGTGGGTTGTTTTTCATTTTGTTGATGGTCTCCTTTTCCATGCAAAAGCTTTTAAGTTTAATTAGGTCCCATTTGTTTATTTTTGTTTTTATTTTCATTACTCTAAGAGGTGGATCCAAAAAGATCTTGCTGCGATTTATGTCAAAGTGTTCTGCCTATGTTTTGCTCTAAGAGTTTTGTACTGTCTGAGCTTACATTTAGGTCTTTAAACCATTTTGAGTTTATTTTTGTGTATGGTGTTAGAGAATGTTCTAATTTCATTTTTTTATATGTAGCTGTCTAGTTTTCCCAACACCTCTTATTGAAGAGACTGTCTTTTTTCCATTGTATATTCTTGTCTCCTTTGTCATAGATTGATTGACCATAGGTACATGGGTTTATTTCTGGGCTTTCTATACTATTTCATTGATCTATATTTCCATTTTTGCTCCAGTACCATACTGTTGTGATTACTGTAGTTTTGTAGTATAGTATAAAGTCAGGTAGCCTCATTCAGTCAGCTTCGTTTTTCTTTCTAGGATTGCTTTGACTATTCAGGGTCCTTTGTGTTTCCATAAAAATTTTAAAATTTCTTGTTCTAGTTCTGTGAAAAATGCTATTGGTGATTTGATAAGGATTGCATCGAATCTGTAGATTGCATCAGGTAGTATAGTCATTTGGACAATGTTGATTCTTCCAGTCCAAGAACATTCCATCTGTGTCATCTTCAAATTCTTTCAAATTCTTTCATCAGTGTCTTATAGTTTTCAGAGTACAGGTCTTTTGCCTCCTTAGGTAGGTTTATCCCTAGGTTTTTTATTATTTTGATGCAATCATAAATGGGATTGTTTCCTTAACTTATCTTTCTGATCTTTCGTTGTTAGTATAGAACATGCAAGTGATTTCTTTGTATTAATTTTGTATCCTGTAAATTTACTGAATTTATTGACAAGCTCTAGTAGTTTTCTGGTAACATCTTTAGGATTTACGATGTATAGTATCATGTTGTCTAAAAACAATGACAGTTTTACAACTTCTTTTCCAATTTAGATTCCTTTTATTTCTTTTTCATTTCTGATTGCTGTGACTAAGACTTCCAAAGCTATGTTGAATAAAAGTGGTGAGAGTGAACATCCTTGTCTTATTCCTGATCTTAGAGGGAATGTTTTCAGCTTTTCATCCTTAAGAATGATGTTAGCTGTGGGTTTGTCATATATGGCCTTTATTATGTTGAGGTAAGTTGCTTCTATGCCCACTTTATGGAGAGCTTTTATCATAAATAGGTGTTGAATTTTGTCAAAAGCTTTTCCTGCATCTATTGAGATGATTGTGTGGTTTTTATTCTTCAGTTTGTTTTTGTGGTGTATCACACTGATTGATTAGTGGATATTGAAGAATCCTTGCATCCTGGGGATAAATCACACTTGATCATGGTGTATGATCTTTTTAATGAGTTGTTGCATTCAGTTTACTAGTATTGTGTTGAGTATTTTTGTATCTATATTCATCAGTGATATTGGCCTGTAATATTCTTTTTGTGTGGTATCTTTTTCTGGTTTTGGTATCAGGGTGATGGTGGCCTCATAGGATGAATTTGGAAGTATTCCTTTCTCTGAAAGTTTTGGGAACAGTTTTAGAAACATTGGTGTTAACTCTTCTCTAAATGTTTGATAGAATTCGCCTGTGAAGCCATCTTGTCCTGGACTTTGGCTCATTGGAAATTTTTAAATCACTGTTTCAATTTTAGTACTTGTGATTGGTCTGTTCACATTTTCTCTTTCTTCCTGGTTCAGTCTTTGAAGGTTGTACCTTTCTAGGAGTGTGTCCATTTCTCCTAGATTGTCCTTTTTATTGTCATAGTTTTTTGTAGTAATCTCATGATCATCTGCATTTCTGTGCCATCCATTATACCTTCTCCTTTTTTATTTCTAATTTTATTGACTTGAGCCCTCTCCCCTTTTTTATTGATGAGTCTGGCTAAAGTTTTATCAATTTTGTTTATCTTTTCAAAGAACCAGCTATTAGTTTCATTTATCTTTTCTATTGTTTTCTTTGTCTCTATTTCATTTATTTCTGCTCTGATCTTTATGATTTTGTTCCTTCTACTAACTTTGGGTTTTGTTTTTTCCTCTTTCTCGGGTTGTTTTAGGTGTTATGTTAGGTTGTTTATTTGAGATTTTTCTTGTTTTCTGAGGTAAGATTGTATTGCTACAAACTTCCTTTTTAGAACTGCTAGGCTGCATCCCATAGGTTTTGAATCATTGTGTTTTTGTTGTCATTTGTTTCTAGGAATTTTTTTATTTCCACTTTGATTTCTTCATTGATCCATTGGTTTTTTAGTAACATATTGTTTAGATTCAATTTGTTTTCGTTTTTTACAGTTTTTTTTCCTGTAATTGATTTCTAATATTATAACATTGTGGTTGGAAAAGGTGATTTATATGATTCACTTTTTTCTATTTACAAAGGCTTGACTTGTGGCTCACGATGTGATCTATCCTGGAGAATGTTCCATGTGCACTTGAGAAAAAAAGTGTATTCTGCTCTTTTCAGATGGAAAGTTCCGTAAATATTGATTAAGTCCATCTGGTCTACTGTTTCATTTAAAGCTTGTGTTTCCTTATTTATTTTCCCTCTGGTTAACCTGTCCATTGATGAAAGTGGGCTGTTAAAATCCCCCATTATTATTGTGTTACCGTCAGTCTCTCCTTTTATGACTGTTAACCTTATATATTGAGTTGCTCCTTTGTTGGGTGCATGTATATTTACAATTGTTATATCTTCTCGGATTGTTCCCTTAATCACTATGTAGTTTTCTTCTTTGTCTCTTTTAACAGTCTTTATTTTAAAGTTTATTTTTTCTGATATGAGTATTGCTACTCCAGCTTTCTTTTGATTTCATTTTGCATGGAATATCTTTTTCCATCCCCTCACTTTCAGTCTGTATGCATCCCTACATCTGAAGTGAGTCTCTTGCAGACAGCATATATATGGGTCTTGTTTCTGTATCCATTCAGGCAGTCTATATCTTTTGGTTGGATCATTTAATCCATTTACATTTAAGTTAATTATTGATATGTGTGTTCCTATTGTCATTTTGTTAATTGTTTTGGATTTGTTTTTGTAGGTCTTTTTTCTTCCCTTACTCTTTTGTTCACTTCTCTTGTAATTTGATGACTATCTTTAGTGTTGTGCTTGGTTTGCTTTTTTGTGTGTTTTTATCTACTGTAGATTTTTGGCTTGTGGTTCCCATGAAGTTTTGTTACAGCAGTCCATATATATATATATGGACTTGTATGTATATATGTATATATATACATACAAGACTGTTTTAAGTTGCTAATCTCATAATTTCCAATATCCTGCATTTGTACTCCTCTTCTCATGATTGTTGGTTTTGATATATTTGTGTGTGGATGATTTCCTACCTTTACTGTATCTTTGCCTTTACTGGTGAGCTTTCCCATTTGTAACTTTCTTCTTTCTAATTGTGGCCTCCTTTTCTTTTCCACCTAGAGAAGTTCCTTTAGTATTGGGTTGACCAAAAGGTTCATTCAGCTTTTTTCCATAAGGTGGCTCTAGTAGTGTTAAGTTTTCTTTAACTTCATTCAAAACAATGTTTTTAGATTGTATTGTGACAGCTATCATATCAGCTTACATTAAAAAAAAAAACCTTACCAATATTGGTGAATTTTTGTGTAGCCATTTTAATATTGAAGAAGGAAGACAAAAAGCAACATTTTTGGCATATTATGCTTTATTGTTTCAAGAAAGGTAAAAATGCAACTGAAACACACAAAAAAAGATTTGTGCAGTGTATGGAGAAGGTGCCGTGACTGATCAAATGTGTCAAAAGTGTTTTGCAAAGTTCTGTGCTGGAGATTTCTTGCTGGATGATGTGCCACAGTTGGTTAGATCAGTTGAAGTTGATGGCAATCAAATTGAGACATTAATTGAGAACAATCAACATTATACCACATGGGAGATTGCTGACATATTCAAAATATCCAAATCAAGTGTTGAAAATCATTTGCACCAGCTTGGTTATGTTAATCGCTTTGAGTTTTGGGTTCCACATATTTTAAATGAAAGAAAGCTTCTTGACCGCATTTCCACATGTGATTCTCTATTTAAACATAATGAAAACGTTTCGTTTTTTTAAAAAATTGTGGTGGGTGATGAAAAGTGGATACTGTACAATAATGTAGGAGGGAAAAATCATGTGGAAAGTGAAATGAACCACCACCAACCATACCACAGGCCAGTCTTCAACCAAAGAAGGTGTTGCTGTGTGTATGGTGGGATTGGAAGGGAGTCCTCTATTATGAGCTCCTTCCGCAAAACCAAACAATTAATTCCAACAAGTACTGCTCCCAGCTAGACCAACTGAAAGCACCATTCGGTGAAAAGTGTCTGGAATTAGTCAACAGAAAATGCATAATCTTCCATAAGGATAATGCAAGACTGCATGTTTCTTTGATGGCCAGGCAAAAACTGTTACAGCTTGGCAGGGAATTTCTGATTCATCCACCGTATTCACCAGACATTGCACCTTTGGTTTTCCATTTATTTTGGTCTTTACAACATTCTCTATATGGAAAAAATTTCAATTCCCTGGAAGACTGTAAAAGGTACCTGGAAGAGTCCTTTGCTCAAAAAGATAAAAAATTTTGAGAAGATGGAATTATGAAGTTGAAAAATAAAAATGGCAGAAGGTAGTGGAACAAAACGGTGGATATGTTGTTCAATAAAGTTCTTGGTTAAAATGAAAAATATGTCTTTTATTTTTACTTAAATACAGAAGGAACTTTTTGGCTAACCCAACGTTTGTTGTAAAGCTGGTTTGGTGGTGCTGATTTCTCTTAGTTTTTGTTGTCTGTAAAGCTTTTGATTTCTCTGTCAAATCTGAACAAGGGCCTTGCTGGGTAGAGTATTCTTGGTTGTAGATTTTTCCCTTTTGTCACTTTATATTGTTCCACTCCTTTCTGGCCTGCAGACTTTCTACTGAAAAGTCAGCTGATGACCTTATTGCCTGGGGCCTCGGCCACCAGCATCCTTGACCCCACCCCAGTGAGACATTGTCAACCCCTGCTTCCCCAAGAGACCCTCCAAGACCTGCAGGTAGGTATAACCCAGGCTCCTATGGAGTTACTGCTTTGTGTGGGGTCCCATTGTACATGAAACCTTGTGTGCACCCTCCAAAAGTGAAAGCTCTGTTCTCCCCAGTCTTGTGGAGCTCCTGCCCTCAAGCCCTGCTGGCTTTCAAAGCCAACTGTTCTGGGGGGATTCCTCCTCCCAATGCCAGACCCTCAGTCTGGGGAGCCTGACATGAGGCTTAGAACCATTACTTTTGTGGGAGAACCTCTGCAATATAATTATTTTCCAGTTTGTGGGTCACACACGCAGCAGATATTGGGTTTGATTATGTCATAAAAGTGCCCCTCCTAAAATTCCATTGTGACTTCTTTTTTGTCTTTATATGTTAAAGATCTTTTTTGGTAGGTTCCAATCTTTTTTGTCAATGGTTGTTCGGCAGTTAGTTGTGATTTTGTTGTTTCCATGTGAGGAGGTGATCTCAAGTCCTTCTAGTCCACCATCTTGTCCAGAATTGAGGGGCCGCTTTTAGTTTGGATGTTTGCTGCCTCTTTCCTCAATGTGTGCTGGCTGCTATTCCCTTGATATGGGGTGTGTAGGTGTAGCAGTCCTTGGGCACTTCCAGGACAGCAGGTGCTGTGTTTGGCCATTTGTTTTCATTTCTCTTGGAAGAGTATCAAAAGTGGAATGACTGGATTATATGGCAGTTATATGTTTAACATTTTAATAAACTCCAATATTTTCCCATTAGCATGATTCTGGCTTTGAGGATAAGATGGATATATTAAGACAGCATTCATCTTTTGCTATGTTATTGAAAAATTTTATAAGAATTTTTGGTGTCAAATGCTTTTCCAGCATCTGTGCAGATGCTCACATAATTTTTCTCCTTAGACTATTGGTAAAATAAATTATATTAATAGGCTTATCAATATTGAATTATCATTATATTCTTAGAATAAACACTCCTTCATCATCATTTTTTCATGTTTTTTTGGATTCTGTTTTTTCTATGTTGTCCTTAATATTTTTGCACAAATACATAAGTAAGGTTGGTGTGTGGAATTTTTGCAGTTGTACAGTTTCAATATTAATATATTTTTTTAAGTTCTGAGAATTAACATATGGTAATTGTCAAATCCCAGGGTGTCTTTTTTTTTTTTAATGCTATTCTTTTCTGCTTACATTCTTTTTATTTATGTATGTATGTATGTATGGCTCTGTTGGGTCTTCGTTTCTGTGCGAGGGCTTTCTCTAGTTGTGGCAAGCTGGGTCCACTCTTCATGGCGGTGCGGGGGCCACTCTTCATCGCGGTGCATGGGCCTCTCACTATCGTGGCCTCTCGTTGCCGAGCACAGGCTCCAGACGCGCAGGCTCAGTAATTGTGGCTCACGGGCCGAGTTGCTCCACGGCATGTGGAATCTTCCTAGACTAGGGCTCGAACCCGTGTCCCCTGCATTGGCAGGCAGATTCTCAACCACTGCGCCACCAGGGAAGCCCCCTCAATATTAATATTAAACTATTTTCATGAAAAGAAATTGATATATTTGCTTTTTTCCCTACTTTCTGGAACCTTTTACATAACATTAATTTACCCTTTCTTTCTTTCTTTCTTTCTTTCTTTCTTTCTTTCTTTCTTTCTTTCTTTCTTTCTTTCTTTCTTTCTTTCTTTCTTTCTTTAACATCTTTATTGGAATATAATTGCTTTACAATGGTGTGTTAGTTTCTGCTTTATAACAAAGTGAATCAGTTATACATATACATATGTTCCCATGTCTCTTAACTCTTGCATCTCCCTTCCTCCGACCCTCCCTATCCCACCCCTCTAGGTGGTCACAAAGCAACGAGCTGATCTCCCTGTGCTATGTGGCTGCTTCCCACTAGCTATCTATTTTATATTTGGTAGTGTATATATGTCCATGACACTCTCTCACCCTGTCACATCTCACCCCTCCCCCTCCCCATATCCTCAAGTCCATTCTATAGTAGGTCTGTGTCTTTATTCCCGTCTTGCCACTAGGTTCTTCATGACCTTTTTTTTTTTTTTCCTTAGATTCCATATTTATGTGTTAGCATACTGTATTTGTTTTTCTCTTTCTGACTTACTTCACTCTGTATGACAGACTCTAACTCCATCCACCTCATTACAAACACCTCCATTTCATTTCTTTTTATGGCTGAGTAATATTCCATTGTATATATGTGCCACATCTTCTTTATCCATTCATCCGATGATGGACACTTAGGTTGCTTCCATGTCCTGGCTATTGTAAATAGAGCTGCAATGAACATTTTGCTACATGACGCTTTTTGAATTATGGTTTTCTCGGGGTATATGCCCAGTAGTGGGATTGCTGGGTCATATGGTAGTTCTATTTTTAGTTTTTTAAGGAACCTCCATACTGTTCTCCATAGTGGCTGTATCAATTTACATTCCAACCAACAGTGCAAGAGTGTTCCCTTTTCTCCACACCCTCTCCAGCATTTATTGTTTCTAGATTTTTTGATGATGGCCATTCTGACCAGTGTGAGATGATACCTCATTGTAGTTTTGATTTGCATTTCTCTAATGATTAATGATGTTGAGCATTCTTTCATGTGTCTGTTGGCCATCTGTATATCTTCTTTGGAGAAATGTCTATTTAGGTCTTCTGCCCATTTTTGGATTGGGTTGTTTGTTTTTTTGTTATTGAGCTGCATGAGCTGCTTGTAAATCTTGGAGATTAATCCTTTCTCAGTTGCTTCATTTGCAAATATTTTCTCCCATTCTGAGGGTTGTCTTTTTGTCTTGTTTATGGTTTCCTTTGCTGTGCAAAAGCTTTTAAGTTTCATTAGGTCCCATTTGTTTACTTTTGGTTTTATTTCCATTTCTTTAGGGGCTGGGTCAAAAAGGATCTTGCTGCGATTTATGTCATAGAGTGTTCTGCCTATGTTTTCCTCTAAGAGTTTGATAGTGTCTGGCCTTACACATAGGTCTTTAATCGATTTTGAGTTTATTTTTGTGTATGGTGTCAGGGAGTGTTCTAATTTCATACTTTTACATGTACCTGTCCAATTTTCCCAGCACCACTTACTGAAGAGGCTGTCTTTTCTCCACTGTATATGCTTGCCTCCTTTATCGAAGATAAGGTGACCATATGTGCGTGGGTTTATCTCTGGGCTTTCTATCCTGTTCCATTGATCTATATTTCTGTTTTTGTGCCAGTACCAAACTGTCTTGATTACTGTAGCTTTGTAATATAGTCTGAAGTCAGGGAGATAGGCTTGTATTCCTATAAACTTCCCTCTTAGAACTGCTTTTGCTGCATCCCATAGGTTTTGGGTCGTCGTGTCTCTATAGTCATTTGTTTCTAGGTATTTTTTAATTTTCTCTTTGATTTCTTCAGTGATCACTTGGTTATTAAGTAGTGTATTGTTTAGCCTGCATGTGTTTGTATTTTTTACAGATCTTTTCCTGTAATTGATATCTAGTCTCATAGCATTGTGGTAGGAAAAGATACTTGATACAATTTCAATTTTCTTAAATTTATCAAGGCTTGATTTGTCACCCAAGATATGACCTATCCTGGAGAATGTTCCATAAGCACTTGAAAAAAAATGTGTATTCTGTTGTTTTTGGATGTAATGTCCTATAAATATCAATTAAGTCATCTTGTTTAATGTGTCATTTAAAGCTTGTGTTTCCTTATTTATTTTCATTTTGGATGATCTGTCCATTGGTGAAAGTGGGGTGTTAAAGTCCCCTACTATGATTGTGTTACTGTCAATTTCCCCTTTTATGGTTGTTAGTATTTGCCTTATGTATTGAGGTGCTCCTATGTTGGGTGCATAAATATTTACAATTGTTATACCTTCCTCTTGGATTGATCCCTTGATCATTATATAGTGTCCTTCTTTGTCTCTTGTAATAGTCTTTATTTTAAAGTCTATTTTGTCTGATATGAGAATTGCTACTCCAGCTTTCCTTTGATTTCCTTTTGTATGGAATATCTTTTTCCATCCCCTCACTTTCAGTCTGTATGTGTCTCTAGGTCTGAAGTGGGTCTCTTGTAGACAGCATATATATGGGTCTTGTTTTTGTATCCATTCAACCAGTCTGTGTCATTTGGTGGGAGCATTTATTCCATTTACATTTAAGGTAATTATCGATATGTATGTTCCTATTCCCATTTTCTTAAATATTTTGGGTTTGTTATTGTAGGTGCTTTCCTTCTGTTGTGTTTCTTGCTTAGAGAAGTTCCTTTAGCATTTGTTGTAAAACTGGTTTGCTGGTGCTGAACTCTCTCAGTTTTTGCTTGTCTGTAAAGGTTTTAATTTCTCCATCAAATCTGAATGAGATCCTTGCTGGGTAGAGTAATCTTGGTTGTAGGTTTTTCTCCTTCATGACTTTAAGTGTATCCTGCCACTCCCTTCTGGCTTGCAGAGTTTCTGCTGAAAGATCAGATGTTAACCTTATGGGGATTCCCTTGTGTGTTATTTGCTGTTTTTCCCTTGTTGCTTTTAATATGTTTTCTTTATATTTAATTTTTGATAGTTTGATTAATATGTGTCTTGGCGTGTTTCTCCTTGGATTTATCCTGTATGGGACTCTCTGTGCTTCCAGGACTTGATTAACTATTTCCTTTCCCATATTAGGGAAGTTTTCAACTATAATCTCTTCAAATATTTTTTCAGTCCCTATCTTTTTCTCTTCTTCTTCTGGTACCCCTATAATTCGAATGTTCGTGCACTTAATGTTGTCCCAGAGGTCTCTGAGACTGTCCTCAGTTCTTTTCATTCTTTTTTCTTTATTCTGCTCTGCAGTAGTTATTTCCACTATTTTATCTTCCAGGTCACTTATCTCTCTTCTGCCTCAGTTATTCTACTATTGATCCCATCTAGAGTATTTTTAATTTCATTTATTGTGTTTTTCATCATTGCTTGGTTCCTCTTTAGTTCTTCTACGTCCTTGTTAAATGTTTCTTGCATTTTGTCTATTCTATTTCCAAGATTTTGGATCATCTTTACTATCATTATTCTGAATTCTTTTTCAGGTAGATTGTCTTTTTCCTCTTCATTTGTTAAGTCTGGTGTGTTTTGACCCTGCTACTTCACCTGCTGTGTGTTTTTCTGTCTTCTCATTTTGCTTATCTTACTGTGTTTGGGGTCTCCTTTTCACAGGCTGCAGGTTCGTAGTTCCCGTAGTTTTTGGGATCTGTCCCCAGTGGCTAAGGTTGGTTCAGTGTGTTGTGTAGGCTTCCTGGTGGAGGGGACTAGTGCCTGTGTTCTGGTGGAGGATGTTGGATCTTGTCTTTCTGGTGGGCACGTCCACGTCTCGTGGTGTGTTTAGGGGTGTCTGTGGCCTTATTATGATTTTAGGCAGCCTCTCTGCTAATGGATGGGGCTGTGTTCCTGTCTTGCTAGTTGTTTGGCATAGGGTGTCCAGCACTGTAGCTTGCTGGTCGTTGAGTGAAGCTGGGTCTTGATGTTGAGATGGAGATCTCTGAGAGATTTTTTCCATTTGGTATTACGTGGAGCTGGGAGGTCTCTTGTGGACCAGTGTCCTGTAGTTGGCTCTCCCACCTCAGAGGCACAGTCCTGATGTCTGGCTGGAGCACCAAGAGAATTTCATCCACACAGGTCAGAATAAAAGGGAGAAAAAAATAGAAAGAAAGAAAGAAAGAGGATAAAATGAAATAAAATAAAGCTATTATAATAAAGAATAAGAAAAAAATTTTTCAGCATAAATTTATTAAGAAAAATTTTTTTTAATTTTTAAAAATATTTATTAATTTTTTATGATAAAAAATAAAAAAAATTATTTAGAAAAAAAAATTTTATTTTTTAAAATAAAAAATATGAAAAAACTTATTAAAAATTTGTTTAATTTATAAAAATAGAAAATAAGGAAAAATTATTAAGAAACCATTTATTAGGAAAAAAAAATTTTAAGTAAAACAAAACAAAACAACAAAACAACAGACGGACCTAACCCTAGGACTAATGGTTAAAGCAAAGCTATAGAGACAAAATCTCACCCAGAAGCATACACATATACACTCACAAAAAAAGGAAAAGGGGAAAAATTAATATATCCTGCTCCCAAAGTCCACCTCCTGAATTTGGGATGATTCGTTGTCTATTCAGGTATTCAACAGATGCAAGCACATCAAGTGGTTTGTGGAGCTTTAATCTGCTGCTTCTGAGGCTGCTGGGAGAGATATCCCTCTCTTTTCTTTGTTCACACAGCTCCCAGGGTTCAGCTTTGGATTTGGACCTGCCTCTGCATGTAGGTCGCCTGAGTTCGTCTGTCCCTGCCCAGACAGAATGGGTTTAAAGGAGCAACTGCTTCGGGGCTCTGGGTCACTCAGGCCGGGGGGAGGGAGCGGTACAGAGGAGGTGGGGCGAGCCTGCGGCGGCAGAGGCCGGCGTGACGTTGCAGCAGCCTGAGGCGCGCCATGCGTTCTCCCGGGGAAGTTGTCCCTGGATCACAGGAGCCTGGCAGTGGCGGGCTGCACCGGCTTCCAGGAGGGGCGGTGTGGAGAGTGACCTATGCTTGCACACAGGCTTTTTGGTGGCGGCAACAGCAGCCTTAGCGTCTCCTGCCCATCTCTGGAGTCCGCGCTGATAACCGCGGCTTGCGCCCGTCTCTGTGGTTTGTGCTGATAGCCGCGGCTCGCGCCCGTCTCTGCAGCTTGTTTAGGTGGCGCTCTGAATCCCCTCTCCTTGCGTGCCACAAAACAAAGAGGCAAGAAAAAGTCTCTTGCCTCTTCGGCAGCTGCAGACTTTCTCCCAGACTCCCTCCCGGCTAGCACTGAAGCCTGAGCCTCAGCTCCCAGCCCCCGCCCGCCCCGGCAGCTGAGCAGACAAGCCTGTCGGGCTGGTGAGTGCTACTTGGCACTGATCCTCCGAGCGGGAATCTCTCCGCTTTGCCCTCCACACCCCTGTGGCTGTACTCTCCTCTGTGGCTCTGAAGCTTCCCCCCTCTGCCACCCGCAGTCTCTGCCCGTGAAGGGGCTTCCTAGTGTGTGGAAACCTTTCCTCCTTCGCAGCTCCCTCCTACTGGTGCAGGTCCTGTCCCTATTCTTTTGTCTCTGTTATTTCTTTTTTCTTTTGCCCTACCCAAGTACGTGGGGATTTTCTTGCCTTTTGGGAGGTCTGACGTCTTCTGCCAGCATTCAGTCGGTGTTCTGTAGGAGCAGTTCCACGTGTAGATGTATTTCTACTGTATCTTTGGGAAGGAAGGTGATCTCCACGTCTTACTCTTCCGCCATCTTGCTGCTCTCTCATACCCATTCTTTAAATGTGAAACCAGTAGAAGATATTGCTTTTTCCCCATGGTTTCTTGTTCAGAATTGGAAAGGAGTCTGGCAAAAAGTTCTCTCTCTTCTGGGATAGTTTTGGTTAAGAACTGAATCCACTTGCTTCCACATAGTAATTACCAGCACTGAGATCCAAGACCACTTACGTCAGTCTGACTTTACTATTGGTATAAGAAATTTCTTTCCCAGGAAGATAAAAATATAAATCAATAAATAACTTGATTATTTGCTTACAGAAATGCCTGAAAACCATTTTGTCCAGTTTACTCACCTTGTCAAATAGCTATTCTGATAAACAATGGATTGTTTATCTAGGCAAGCATTTTGCTTAATAAAGAACAGTTTACTGATCAAGACTTGTTTCTCTACTCTCATTGCATTGTGTTCACCAATCCTAATATAGCACATCATGAATTTACCCCAATCTCAAAGAGTTACCTACCTTGATAGACCCATCTTAAAACACTTGATCCCAGACTCCAAAACCCTAGGCCTCTCCATTGTGAGATACTACAAAGCCTCCGTCATGGTTGTGTTCTTCCTTACTGCAATCATTTAATGAACTTAGCTTTGCTTAATCAACAGGTTATTCAGTGGTCTTTTGTGGTAGTTAGCAGTTGACATAGTAAAGTAAATTATATTTTCCTCCAATATTATCCATTTTTTCCAGGTCTTTGAATTTATTTACACACAGTTGAGCATGCAGTATTGTATGGTATTTTAAGTTATCTTATATTTTTTTTCTTTTATAAACTGAATTTTTGAATTTAAATTGAATTTTTCTTTTTTAAAAATTTCTGCACTTGAAATTTTTCCACTTTGTTTCTTGACTAGGTAACCAACTGGTCTTGTCTATTTATCATTTATATTGTTACCTGTTTTTTAACAACAAAACTATTTTTTTAGTACCTTCAAATCCACATTTGATAGACAGTAGTATTTAATGCTTTTAATACATTCAACAATTTTTTAGAAACTTCACAAAGACAATTTCTTCTTCCACTTTGACCTAAGAGTTGAATAGTTATTTTTGTAGACATAATTTATTGATTTCTAGTTGAGGATCCTATTGGCTTTTTGATTCTGTTAATTTCAATTTTTATTTTCTTTTGAATCGAAAAGATGATATTTAATATTTCTAATTTTTAAAATTTACCGAAGTTTTCTTTGTGGTATAATATATATATTCAATTTTTATCATGTTCATGAAATTTGAAAAGACAAAGCTGTAACCTCTATTTTCAGGGTACAGAGTTTGTTATATATAATGATATGCATATATATTTATTACATGTAATTTTATTTATATAAAATAAATGTACATATCATAGATGTTTATTATACTACATAATATAATTGAAAATTTATATTATTATATATTATTAGATTATATAAATTTAGCTTATTAATTATATTATTAATACTCACCATTTTGTTTTTTTTCTTTTTACTATACATGCTCTGTCATGGAGTGAAAGCTGTGAAATAAGGTTTCAGACTACCAGTGCAATTCTCCCTACATTTCTATTTCTCCCTATGTTTCATGTAGTTTAGCTTTGTGTGTGTTGCTGTTGTTATTTGGTGCAGTGGTAGTCATAATTTTGTTTTTATAAAGTGCCTTTTTTTCTTGATTAATGCTTTTTTATATGAATTCTAATTGTTAGCTATTTTTAAAAATCTTATTTACTTGTGATAGTATTGCCTTGTATAAGTTTTTCCATCACTTTATTTTTATAAATAATCACTTTATTTTAGATAAGTCTTGTGAGTATATCAGGGAATTGGGTTTTGTTTTATGATTACTGGATAACTTTCATTAGCAACTATTTGTATAATCATAGATTTTTTATTCATTAATTATATTGGTAGCCTTCTAGACACAGGTTCACTGTGTCTATCACAGGATTTATTACTAGAATAAATCCTCTTTTTGAAATATATTATTCTTTGATATCTGTCTGGATTCTATTTGTCCATTTTTAGTGGGAATTTTACATATATATTCCTAAATAAGACTGATTTATACAATTTTTTTTTAATATATGACTTTTATTAAGGTTTGGTATCCCACTCATAGTGTGGGATAATTTATAGAACATTAGAATTTTCTGTTCTTCAATTGTTAAATAGAGTTCAGCTGTGAAACTTTGGTTCTAGAATAACTTTGGGGTAGTGTTAATCTTTCATTTTGATTTTTAATTTTATGTTTCATTAATTTTCATCTTTTTTATTTTTATTATCTTTATGGTGTCTTTTGATTTATATATTGCACTATTTAAAAAATTTTAGCATGAACTTATTAACTTTAAAGTTATAAATTTTAAAAGTTTTACATGTTTTCTATCAGTTGTGGTAAGAAGTTTTATAAATATTTTGAGGTGTCTATGAAACACACATATGAAACACACATTCTTCCATTAGACCCATTTAACCCAGTCAAGTCATCCTAATTACTGTCAGTAAATTGTGGATCAAATTCACTTTTACCTGTGATTACTCTGTACTTGGGCATATGACCAAATTATGGTAATGAGATGTGAATGGATATCTACTAGGGGATTTTGAGCAAAGGTTTATTTGTTCTTATAAAGAGATATTTTAAAAGAAATGCTCTCTTCACCCAATGGATGGTGGCATATTTGAATACCGTACCTGGAAATGAAACTTCTCTCTTGTAAATATGAGGAGAGGGGACTGAGAACAAATCCAGCAAACTGAGAATGGCATGGCAGATCAATTGCAAGAAACACAGGGCCCTGATGAGGTACTTGAGCGGCTGAAGTATCCTTTGAAACATCACATTTCAGGATTCCTTGTTAAAACTCTTGAAATGGAGGATTTGAGAAGATGGTGGAAGAGTAAGACACGGAGATCACCTTCCTCCCCACAGATACATCAGAAATACAGCTACACGTGGAACTGCTCCTATAGAACACCCACTGAACGCTGGCAGAAGACCTCAGACTTCCCAAAAGGCAAGAAACTCCCCACGTACCTGGGTAGGGCAAAAGAAAAAAGAAAAAATAGAGACAAAAGAATAGGGACGGGACCTGCACCAGTGGGAGGGAACTGTGAAAGAGTAAAGCTTTCCACATACTAGGAAGCCCTGTCACGGGCAGAGATTGTGGGTGGTGGAGGGGGGAAGCTTCGGAGCCACAGAGGAAAACGCAGCAACAGGGGTGCAGAGGGCAAAGCAGAGAGATTCCCGCACAGAGGATCAGTGCCGACCAGCACTCATGAGCCTGAGAGCCTTGTCTGCTCACCCACCGGGGCAGGCAGGTGCTGGGAGCTGAGGCTGGGGCTTCCATCAGATCGCAAGGAGAGGACTGGGGTTGGCAGCGTGAACACAGCCTGAAGGGGGCTAGTGTGCCACGGCTAGCCAGGAGAGAGTCTGGGAAAAAGTCTGGACCTGCCGAAGAGGCAAGAAACTTTTTCTTGCCTGTTTCCTGGGGCCTGAGGAGAGGGGATTAAGAGAGCCGCTTAAAGGAGCTCCAGAGACAGGCGCAAGCCATGGCTATCAGTGCGGACCCCAGAGACGGGCATGAGACACTAAGGTTGCTGCTGCAGCCAGCAAGAAACCTGTGTGCGAGCACAGGTCACTATCCACACCTCCCCTCCCAGGAGCCTGTGCAGCCCGCCACTGCCAGGTCCCGTGATCCAGGGACAACTTCCCCAGGAGAACACATGGCGCACCTCAGGCCGGTGCAACGTCACGCCAGCCTCTGCTGCCACAGGCTTGCCCCGCACTCGGTAAACCTCCCTCCCACCTGCCTGAGTGAGCCAGAGGCCCCGAATCAGCTGCTCCGTTAACTACATCCTGTCTGAGCAAAGAACAGACGCCCTCCGGCGACCTACACGCAAAGGCGGGGCCAAATCAAAAGCTGAAACCTGGGAGCTCTGCGAACAAAGAAGTGAAAGGGAAATTTCTCCCAGCAGCCTCAGAAGCAGCAGATTAAAGCTCCACAATCAACTTGATGTACCCTGCATCTGTGGAATACCTGAATAGACAACGAATCATCCCAAATTGAGGAGGTGGACTTTGGGAGCAAGGTATATTATTTTGTCCCCTTTTCCTCTTTTTGTGAGTGTGTATGTGTATGCTTCTGTGTGAGATTTTGTCTGTATAGCTTTGCTTTTACCGTTTGTCCTAGGGTTCTGTCCGTCCATTTCTTTATCTTTTTTTCTGTTACTTTTTAAAATTTTATTCTTAATAATTTTTTTTTATTTTTAATTTTAATAACTTTTTATTTTATTTAATTTTATTTTATTTTATCCTCTTTCTTTCTTTCTTTCTATTTTTTCTCCCTTTTATTCTGAGCTGGGTGGATGAAAGGCTCTTGGTGCTCCAGCCAGGAATCAGTGCTGTGCCTCTGAAGTGGGAGACCCAACTTCAGGACACTGGTCCACAAGAAACCTCCTAGCTCCATGTAATATCAAATGGCTAAAATCTCCAGGACATCTGCATCTAAACACCAAGACCCAGGTTCACAAAACGACCAGCAAGCTACAGTGCTGGACACCCTATGCCAAACAACTAGCAAGACAGGAACACAACCCCATCCAATAGCAGAGAGGCTGCCTAAAATCATATTAAGGCCACAGACACCCCAAAACACACCATCAGACGTGGACCTGCCCACGAGAAAGATAAGATCCAGCCTCATCCACCAGAACACAGGCACTAGTCCCCTCCACCAGGAAGCCTACAAAACCCACTGAACCAACCTTAGCAACTGGGGACAGACACCGAAAACAACGGGAACTACAAACCTGCAGCCTGTGAAAAAGAGACCCTAAACACAGTAAGATAAGCAAAATGAAAAGACAGAAAAACACACAGCAGATGAAGGAGCAAGGTGAAAACCGACCAGATTAACAAATGAAGAGGAAATAGGCAGTCTACCTGAAAAAGAATTCAGAATAATGATAGTAAAGATGATCCAAAATCTTGGAAATAGAATAGAGAAAATGCAAGAAACATTTAACAAGGACCTAGAAGAACTAAAGAGGAAACAAGCAATGATGAACAACACAATAAATGAAAGTAAAAACACTCTAGATGGGATCAATAGCAGAATAACTGAGGCAGAAGAACGGATAAGTGACCTGGAAATAAATTGGTGGAAATAACTACTGCACAACAGAATAAAGAAAAAAGAATGAAAAGAACTGAGGACACTCTCAGAGACCTCTGGGACAACATTAAATGCACCAACATTCGAATAATAGGGGTCCCAGAAGAAAAAGAGAAAAAGAAAGGGACTGAGAAAATATTTGAAGAGATTATAGTTGAAAACTTCCCTAATATGAGAAAGGAAATAGGTAATCAAGTCCAGGAAGCACAGAGAGTCCCATACAGGATAAACCCAAGGAGAAACACGCCAAGACACATATTAATCAAACTATCAAAAATTAAATATAAAGAAAACATATTAAAAGCAACAAGGGAAAAACAACAAATAACACACAAGGGAATCCCCATAATGGTAACAGCTGATCTTTCAGCAGAAACTCTGAAAGCCAGAAGGAAGTGGCAGGACATATTTAAAGAGATGAAGGAGAAAAACCTACAACCAAGATTACTCTACCCAGCAAGGATCTCATTCAGATTTCATGGAGAAATTAAAACCTTTACAGACAAGCAAAAGCTGAGAGAGTTCAGCACCACCAAACCAGCTTTACAACAAATGTTAAAGGAACTTCTCTAGGCAAGAGACACAAGAGAAGGAAAACACCTACAATAACAAACCCAAAACAATTAAAAAAATGGGAATAGGAACATACATATTGATAATTACCTTAAATGTAAATGGATTAAATGCTCCCACCAAAAGACACAGACTGGCTGAATGGATACAAAAACAAGACCCGTATATATGCTGTCTACAAGAGACCCACTTCAGACCTAGGGACACATACAGTCTGAAACTGAGGGGACGGAAAAAGATGTTCCATGCAAATGGAAATCAAAAGAAAGCTGGAGTAGCAATTCTCATATCAGACAAAATAGACTTTAAAATAAAGACTATTACAAGAGACAAAGAAGGACACTAGATAATGATTAAGGGATTGATCCAAGAAGAAGATATAACAATTGTAAATATTTATGCACCCAACATAGGAGCACCTCAATACATAAGGCAAATACTAACAGACATAAAAGGGGAAATCAACAGTAACACAATCATAGTAGGGGACTTTAACACCCCACTTTCACCAATGGACAGATCATCCAAAATGAAAATAAATAAGGAAACACAAGCTTTAAATGACACATTAAACAAGATGACTTAATTGATATTTATAGGACATTACATCCAAAAACAACAGAATACACATTTTTTTTCAAGTGCTTATGGAACATTCTCCAGGATAGGTCATATCTTGGGTGACAAATCAAGCCTTGATAAATTTAAGAAAATTGAAATTGTATCAAGTATCTTTTCCTACCACAATGCTATGAGACTAGATATCAATTACAGGAAAAGATCTGTAAAAAATACAAACACATGCAGGCTAAACAATACACTACTTAATAACCAAGTGATCACTGAAGAAATCAAAGAGAAAATTAAAAAATACCTAGAAACAAATGACTATAGAGACACGACGACCCAAAACCTATGGGATGCAGCAAAAGCAGTTCTAAGAGGGAAGTTTATAGCATACCATCCTACCTTAAGAAACAGGAAACAGCTCAAATAAAGAACTTAACCATGCACCTAAAGCAATTAGAGAAAGAAGAACAAAAAAACTCAAAGTTAGCAGAAGGAAAGAAATCATAAAGATCAGATCAGAAATAAATGAAAAAGAAATGAAGGAAACGATAGCAAAGATCAATAAAACTAAAAGTTGGTTCTTTGAGAAGATAAACAAAATTGATAAACCATTAGCCAGACTCATCAAGAAAAAAAGGGAGAAGACTCAAATCAACAGAATTAGAAATGAAAAAGGAGAAGTAACAACTGACACCGCAGAAATACAAGGGATCATGAGAGATTACTACAAGCAACTCTATGCCAATAAAATGGACAACCTGGAAGAAATGGACAAATTCTTAGTAATGCACAACCTGCTGAGGCTGAACCAGGAAGAAACAGAAAATATTAACAGACCAATCACAAGCACTGAAATTGAAACTGTGATTAAAAATATTCCAACAAACAAAAGCCCAGGACCACATGGCTTCACAGGCGAATTCTATCAAACATTTAGAGAAGAGCTAACACATCTTTCTCAAACTGTTCTAAAATATAGCAGAGGGTGGAACACTCCCAAACTCATTCTACGAGGCCACCATCACCCTGATACCAAAACCAGACAAAGATATCACAAAGAAAGAAAACTACAGGCCAATATCACTGATGAACATAGATGAAAAAATCCTCAACAAAATACTAGCAAACAGAAGCCAACAGCAAATTAAAAGGATCATACTCTATGATCAAGTGGGGTTTATCCCAGGAATGCAAGGATTCTTCAATGTATGCAAATCAATCAATGTGATACACCATATTAACAAATTGAAGAAGAAAAACCATATGATCATCTCTATAGATGCAGAGAAAGCTTTTGACAAAATTCAACACCCATTTAAGATAAAAACCCTGCAGAAAGTAGACATAGAAGGAAGTTTCATCAACATAATAAAGGCCATATATGACAAATCCATAGTAAACATCGTCCTCAATGGTGAAAAACTGAAACCAATTCCAATAAGATCAGGAACAAGACAAGGTTGCCCACTCTCACCACTATTATTCAACATAGTTTTGGAAGGTTTAGCCACAGCAATCAGAGAAGCAAAAGAAATAAAAGGAATCCAAATTGGAAAAGAAGAAGTAAAGCTGTCACTGTTTGCGGATTACTATATATAGAGAATCCTAAAGATGCTACCAGAAAACTACTAGAGCTAATCAATGAATTTGGTAAAGTAGCAGGATACAAAATTAATGCACAGAAATCTCTTGCATTCCTATACACTAATGATGAAAAATCTGAAAATGAAATATAAGAAAACACTCCCATTTACCACTGCAAAAAATAAAATAAAATATCTAGAAATAAACCTACCTAAGGAGACAAAAGACCTGTATGCAGAAAATTATAAGACACTGATGAAAGAAATTAAAGATGATACAAATAGATGGAAAGATATATCATGTTCTTGGATTGGAAGAATCAACATTGTGAAAATGACCCTACTACCCAAAGCAATCTACAGATTCAATGCAATCCCTATCAAACTACCACAGGCATTTTTCACAGAACTAGAACAAAAATTTTCACAATTTGTATGGAAATGCAAAAGACCTCGAATAGCCAAAGCAATCTTGAGAAAGAAAAACAGAGCAGGAGGAATCAGGCTCGCTGACTTCAGAGTATACTACAAAACTTCAGTAATTAAGACCGTATAGTACTGGCACAAAAACAGAAATATAGATCAATGGAACAGGATACAAAGCCCAGAGATAAACCCACACACATATGGTCACTTTATTTTTGATAAAGGTGGCAAGAATATAGACTGGAGAAAAGGCAGCCTCTTCAATAAGTGGTGCTGGGAAAACTGGGCAGCTACATGTAAAAGAAAGAAATTAGAACACTCCCTAACACTATACACAAAAATAAACTTAAAATGGATTAAAGACGTAAATGTAAAGCCAGACACTATAACAGTCTTAGAGGAAAACATAGGTAGAAAACTCTATGACATAAATCACAACAAGATCCTAAAGAAATGGAAATAGAAACAAAAATAAACAAATGGGACCTAATGAAACTTAAAAGCTTTTGTATAGCAAAGGAAACCATAAATAAGAAGAAAAGACAATCCTCAGAATGGGAAAAAAACATTTGCCAACAAAGCAACTGACAAATTATTAATCTCCACCATTTACAAGCGACTCATGTAGCTCAATATCAGACAAAAAAACAAACAAATTGGGCAGAAGACCTAAATAGACATTTCTCCAAAGAAGATATACAGATTGACAACAAACACATGAAAGGATGCTCAACATCACTAATCATTAGAGAAATGCAAATGAAAACTACAGTGAGATATCATCTCACACCGGTCAGAATGGCCATCATCAAAAAATCTACAAACAATAAATGCTGGAGAGGGTGTGGAGAAAAGGGAACACTCTTGCACTGTTGGTGGGAATGTAAATTGATACAGCCACTATGGAGAACAGTATGGAGGTTCCTTAAAAAACTAAATGTAGAACTACCATAAGACCCAGCAATCCCACTACTGGGCATATACCCTGAGAAAACCATAATTCAAAAAGAGTCATGTACCAAAATGTTCATTGCAGCTCTATTTACAATAGTCAGGACATGGAAGCAACCTAAGTGTCCATCAACAGATGAATGTTTAAAGAAGATGTGGCAGATATATACAATGGAATATTACTCAGCCATAAAAAGAAACGAAACTGAGTTATTTGTAGTGAGGTGGATGGACCTAGAGTCTGTCATACAGAGTGAAGTACGTCAGAAAGAGAAAAACAAATACAGTATGCTAACACATATATATGGAATATAAGAAGAAAAAAAAAAGGTCATGAAGAACCTAGCGGTAAGACTGGAATAAAGACACAGACCTATTAGAGAATGGACTTGAGGATACGGGGAGGGGGAAGTGTAAGCTGAGACAAAGTGAGAGACTGGCATTGGCATATATACACTACCAAACGTAAAATAGATAGCTAGTGGGAAGCAGCCGCATAGCACAGGGAGATCAGCTCAGTGCTTTGTGACCACCTAGATGGGTGGAATAGGGAGGCTGGGAGGGAGGGAGATGCAAGGGGGAAGAAATATGGGAACATATGTATATGTATAACTGATTCACTTTGTTATAAAGCAGAAACTAACACACCATTGTAAAGCAATTATACTCCAATAAAGACGTTAAAAAAAAAAAAAAAACAAACTCTTGAAATGTCCCAACTCAGGATTCCTTGTTATAGGAGATTATCATTATTATTATTATCATCATCATCATTATTTACATCCTTATTGGATTATAATTGCTTTACAATGTCGTGTTAGTTTCTGCTGTACAACAAAGTGAATCAGTTATATGTATACATATATCCCTTCCCTCTTGAGACTCCCTCCCACCCTCCCCATCCCACAACCCTATGTAGTTCCAAAGCACCCAGCTGATCTCCCTGTGCTATGCAGCAACTTCCCACTAGCTATCTATTTTACACTTGGTAGTGTATATGCGTCAATGCTACTGTCTCACTTGGTCCCAGCCTCCCCTTTCTCCCTTGTGTCCTCAAGTCCGTTCTCTATGTCTACATCTCTATTCCTGCCGGCAGGAGATTATTGTTAAAACATTTTGACTCTGGTCTCTCTGATACTTATATCCAAATAATCCTAACCACCATAGAAGTGCTTATTTGCCTTTTCTTCATCTCCTAGACTGTTTGTAATTTTAGTTTTGACTTTTCTTCAGCCCTAAGAATTATGAAGGCAGACAATCTTTAATTAGTAAGAAATTAATATTTGAAGGATTTTTATATTAAAATTACATTGGATTATGATCAGAGACTGTAGACTATAAATTTTATCTTTTTGAAAATATTTTAAGATTATTTATGGATAGGATGTGAATGATTATGGCAAATATGCCCTGAATATAAGGAAAATTGTCTTTTCTCTTCTTGCAGGATGCAATGATGTACATATTGTGTGTCTGTACACCCACACATAAAATCTAGTTTATTGACTATTATTCTATGCCTCTATGCCCTCACTTACATTTTGTCTATTATATCTGTGCAATTCTTGAGTGTGATGTAATAAAATCTCCCATAATTGCATTTTTATCAAGGTCAATGTGCATTTCTAATATTTTGCTTTATATATTTAGCTGCTATCTTCCTGGTGCATGCAACTTTATGACTTTTATATATTCTTCATAAATTGTTCCTTTTATCTTTGTGTAATGTACGTCAGTATCCTCTTCAGTAGTTTTAACCTTCAATCCCACTTTCTCTGGTATTAAGTCAAATACTCCTTTGTTTTGTTTGCATTTGTCTAGTATCTATTTTCCCATCCTTTGTTTTCAAACTTTTTTATTGCTTTGTTTAAAGTGTTTTTGCAAGTAATATATAACCAAATGTTTACATTTTGTTCAGTCTGAAAGGTCTATCTACTTGCAGGTAGTATGAACATTGATACCACTCTATTTAGTGTCTGCCAGTTAATTTACTTTGCTATGTCTTCATTTATTTTTCCTGATTTTAACTTACTTCATTTATTTACTATTCATTCTACTCTTTCCCTTGTTAAGTCAGAAATTGCACTGATTAATTGACGTTCCATTCCTGTGGTTGCTTTCCTTGCAGTATTAATCACACTCATTTATCTATTATTACATATAACAAAAGCCTTTTATTTTTCCCTATCATGACTCTCATCCCCTACACAGAAGTTTAGAATGTTTTTATAGCCCCCCTTTCTTGATATTTTACAGCTCCTGGGTTTTGCTGAAATATTTCAGTTCTTTTATATAACTATATTATTATTATATTTCTCCTTGCAATATGTCTTTTCTATTTCACAAATCTATATTTAATAATTATATTATATATAGTAATATCTCATAATCAGTATAGATTTAACTATATCTTAACCTATGATTCCCTGCTGGTCTAATTCTTTCCCTGCATTGAGATTTCAGTTTCAATTCATTTGATGTTTAATGTTCTTCCTCAGGTCATTTCTTCTTATGGGCACTTGATTATTAATATCCTATATTTTTAAATCCCATATGTGAATGATATCTTGGCTGGGAATAAGAGTCCAAGTTCAACGTCTTTTTAGTTCAATAGAGCAAACATCATTTTTCCATTATTGTCTAACTATCAGCAATATTTTTATGTAAAGGTTCAGATAATAATAAGTTTGGATTTGCAGATCAGTCTCTATTTTTACTATTCACACCACAGTTGTGGCACAAAAGCAGTCATAGATAATATGTAAAAGAATAAATGTGCTGTGATTCAATGAAACTTTACAAAAACAGGCAGCAATAGGATTTAGCCCATAGGCCACTGTTTTAAATATTGGTCCAATGCTCATCTGATTATTTTACCTTTATATGAATTTTGTTTTTTTTTTTTTTTTTTAATGTTTTTGCAAAATTTTCTTTCCACTATTTGGTTTTGAATATTGACAGAACATGCTAAGGCATATGTCTTTTTCTTTACTGCTACTTTGAAATTAAATGATATTTCAAACTGCACACAATACTTTTTCAGTTTTGAAAAACTATTTTCTATTATTTATATAAGCTTTGCCTTTTCTTCCTACTTTTTCTCTTATTTAATAATAGGAACTCTTATTATAGGTGTTTAGGGCTCCTGAATATCTGCCCTCTACGTTTCTTTTCCTCATGATCTCTATAATTTTGTGGAGTTGTTTTTCCACATTTTCTTCCACTTGATCGTCTAGGCCACCCATTCATATATCATATCAATTATCTACCATCAATTTAATGCTGCATACTAAAGAAAATCAGTCATAATACTTCAGTGACATATAATACACACATTTATTTCGCTCCCAATTTTACGGTTCAGTGATTTAGGCTGGGCTCAGTTGGGTAGTTCCTCTGGTTTCACTTCTAAATGTCTGATAGTCAACTCTGACTTGGCCAATCTAGGATGATCTTGACTAAAATAACTGGTGTGACTCAGCTCTGCTCTACATGTTGCATTTTCCAGCACGGCATATTCTCATAGTGAAGGTAGAGGCACAAGTGAAAACTCCTCAGCTTCTTCAGACCTCTACTCAGAACTAGCACACCATCACTTTTGCCTTATTTGGCCAGTCAGAAACCCAGCCTGGACACACATATATGGTAAATGTCAAGAATACAGGAAAAGAAGATGACTTGGGGCATTGATACAATCAAGCCACAAGTCTCGAAACTGATAATTATTTGCTTACATTTATGTAATGAATGTTTTTACTATAAACAACCACCCCACTCTGCTGGAAGACTTTCTGTTTATTTGTTTAATTGCCTAATTTTCTAATTGATTATTAATGCTTTTATATATAAATATATAAATATATATATATATATATATATATATATATATATATATATATATATATATATATATATATACACACACACTTAGTGTTTAAGAAAATACCCACATTTTATAGTAATTTTGTTTTAAGCTGTCTGTTCTGGATGCTGTGTTTTTCTCTCCAATTCCTGATTGTTTGTTTTCCCCAGTCAGAATTTTCTTCACTTTTTGGAGCCAATGACTGGAGAGAAAATCCTATGAGTGCTGAGAGGAGATTCAGTAATCCTGGCCTCTGTAGGGAAGTGATTTGCCAGATTACAATTTGCTGCTTCCTTGTCAAGACACTAAATAACATGCATCTTCTCAGGGGCCATAACTTTACATGACCCAACTCTCTACAGGAGTAAGAGAGTTCAGATGCCTGACTAGGAGTCTTTATTCCAGATTCCCTTATGTCATTTTACAACTACTTTGATCCTGGAACAGCTGTAAGCTGGCTTCCACTTGTGGACTCAGCCTGCCACCAGTGCCACACTTTATCTGGGTACCTGAAGTGGTTGGTAGTTTTTTTGTTGTTAGGAAGGGAGAACAGCAGAGATGAGTGTTCTGATAAATCTTCCAGGATCTCCTGAGTCATAGCATTTAACCACTAAATAATACTGATTTTTCTTTATAATGTGGATTTGTGAATTTGGCTCTGGAAGAGATGACCCAACCAGGCATCCCAGGAAATGCCTAGTCACCAGAAATTCACGTCCTTGGAGGACCCACCCATGGGTTACCTCTGCCCTTAACTGGTAGCTAGAACAGTCATTAGGAACTCTCTCTACCAATTAAGGCCAATGATAAACCATGGGTTATTCCATTCAGTAGATGTCCAGACCTAATATACAAATGACATATTTTTTTATATAATGATAATAATTACCTAGAGGATTTTATTTTAACAGAGTCCTAAGGATGCTCAACACAAATACTTTATGATGCAAATTATATTTCCACACATCAGTACTTCTCAGTCACAGTCTCTTACTGTTTCCTTAATACAAATGCCTATTAGCAGGTAGTAGTAGGTTCTTTGGTCCTTCACCGTAACAGCTACTATCTTAACCACTACCGTCTATGTTTTGATTGTATCATTTCTCTAGATCTGCTGTTTTTCTAATGATAATTCCATTATCTGCCAAGAGACCATCTTACATGTACCTGTCAGCTTAACATCTTTTACTAGTATGGAGGAAAAGAATCTGGATGCCTTACAGAAGCATTTGGTATGTTTACCATATCAAAATAAATTTCAATATTTGACTTAGGGTAAGTGTTGGCCAAAGGATTGGTCATATCATCTACCACTCTCTTATTCAGAACCCAAATTTTTTATCACTGAAACTTAGATTCCACTCTAGTGTTTGGTTATGGGGAGAGAAGTATGGGGGGAAAAAGATAATTAAGTCTTATCAATCAGTGTATGCCATTAGTTAATTTATTAGTTAAATTAATTAATTTTACTATTTCTCTCAGTTTTGATTTTAGGTAGATATAAAGATATAGATATAAAATACAGTTTTATAAAAGATAATTTTCAGAAAAAAGGTAAAATTATGACTCTCCTACAAGTATTTTAAAAAACATGTGTCAAAGGATTTTTTTTACTCACATCATATGAGGGAATCAGGCAGGTGTTATAATTAGTTCAAAGGACAAGTCAAATATCACATATTTTACATTGATTAATGTTGAAAAGAATTATAAATAGAGAAAATCTTTCCCCACAGTGGGGATAGGAAGTCAAATAAAATCATTTTTAGACAGAACAGCATTTACACATCTATCAGTTTCAATTTACAGAAAGTTGCTAAATATTTCAAATACAATGAACTGGACTGGAATCTGACAACCTGATAATCTGATAAATATCATGTAGTTTTCTACTGAAACATGTAATAACTTTTTAAGATTAACTTTTGTTAAGGTGGAGCACAAGGTGTCAGATAGTGAGATGTAGTTCAACAAAAGATCACAAAAAATTAAAATAGAAAAGTTTTTTTCAGCTTTTTCATTGAAGTATACTTGATTCACAATCATAATTTCAGATGTACACCATAGCTATTCAGTATTTTTTTTTTTTTTTTTTTTTTTGCTATTCAGTATTTTTAAGATTATACTCCATTAAAAGTTGTAAGATAATGGCTATAATTCTCCATGCTATATAATATATGATTGTTGTTTTTCTATTTTATGCACAGTAGTTTGTATCTCTTAATCCCATACCCTTAATTTGCCCTTTCCCCCTTCTCTCTCCCTTTTGGTAACCATTAGCTTGTTTTCTATATCTTTGAGCCTGTTTCTGTTTTGCATTCTCTTGTATTAATTTTAGATTCAACATATAAGTGATATCATACAATATTTGTCTTTCTCAGTCTTATTTTACTAAACATATATCCTCTAGGTCCACCCACATTGCTGCAGATGGCAGAATCCAATTCTTTTTTTAGGGCTGAGTAATATTCCACTGTGTGTGTGTGTGTGTGTGTGTGTGTGTGTGTGTGTATGTGTGTATACCACATCTTCTTTATCCATTCATCTGTTGATGGACACTTGGGTTGTTTTCATGTCTTGGCTATTGTGAATAGTGATGCTATGAACATTGGAGTGCATGTATCTTTTCGAATTAGTGTTTTAATTTTTTTCTGGATATATACCTAAGAGTGGAATTGCTGGATCATATGGTAGTTCTATTTTTAGTTTTTTGAAGAACCTTCATACTGTTTGCCATAATGACCACACCAATATACATTCCCACCCACAGTGTACAAAGGTTACCTTTTCTCCACATCCTCTCCAACATTTGTTATTTGTAGGCTTTTTGATGATAGTCACTCTGACAGGTGTGAGGCGATATCTCATTAATATTTTGATTTGCATTTCTCTAACAATTAGTGATGTTGAGCATCTTTTCATGTGCTTGTTAGCCATCTGTGTATCTTCTTTGGAAAAATGTTTATTCAGGTCTTCTGCCCATTTTTTGATTGGATTTTTTGTTTTGATATTGAGTTATATGAGCTGTTTATATATTTTGGATACTAACCCCTTATTTTTCATATCATTTGCAAATATTTTCTCCTATTTTGTAGGTTGTCTTTTCATTTTGTTGATGGTTTCCTTTGATGAGCAAAAGCTTTTAAGTTTAATTAGGTCTCATTTGTTTATTTTTCTTTTATTTCTTTTGCTTTATAAAACAGTTCTAAAAAAACATTGCTGTGGTTTATGTCAAAGAATGTTCTGCCTATGTTCTCTTCTAGGATTTTTATGGTTTCAGGTTTTACATTAAGATCTTTAATCCATTTTGAGCTTATCTTTGTATATGGTTTGAGGAAATGTTCTAATCTCACAGGTCCTGGAGGATGTACACAGCATACCAAGGGGTCACATGAGGAGGTTAAGGTAGGGTACAGGCAGAGAGAAAGAAACATGCCTTTATTAGGGTCTGTATGTAAAGTGTTTTGAGGTTCCCAAGCTAAGATCAGTCAATTCAAACCAAAGACAGTTGGGTTTTGGTAAATTACATAAGGGTCTTTTTTAAGGGGTATACAAGGGAAAGACCTGGTGAGGTAGGGGAAACTGTTGATCACAGGGGCTGTTGGGGAAGTCATATTAGGAATTTACATTTGCTTGTGACTCTCCAGGCTGTTTTCTAGAGTGTGCTCTTACATTAGGGCTAGTGTCAGTTTAAGGTCCCCATAGGCCACTAGGCCAAACAAAATGGATGCTGTGGCAGCAGTACTATGGAGTAGCTTAGCTAAAATCTTGACAAAACACAAATTTTTTTTCCTAAAATCTCCCCTTTTTGATCAAAATCAATTTTCAAAAAACTATTATTCTTGATCACAAAATTAAAACTGATCTCATTAGATTTGGCCTATTATTTACATAAGTGCAACAAGAGTGTTAGTTTGTCATATGAGCTTTCTTAAATTTGCTTTGCTGAAACTTTTCATAAGGAATATCAGGTTGAACATTTAAAAGCCACTTGAGACTAGGAAATCAAGGCAAATATTCGCTGTAAGATTTCACTGGCATTCCTTATTAATTTGGGTAAATTTCTCTCTTCTTGAGGTCCTCAATAATCGAAGTTTCCTACGCCTTCCAGGAGGAGACACTCCTTACTCACCTGTAGGCTGAGGACCCTGTAAGCCAGGCACCAGGTCAGTTTTCCTATGAGAACTTTGTAAGCATTGAGTCCATAAAGTAAACCTTAGTTCCTTAAAAGTATTAAATGAGCATGTTACTCAAATATGGCATCAGTGGCAAGGCTTTCATTACAGTCAATGTTTCCAATTAGGTCCTAATGAAAAGAAGGACAGATATTATTGAACCCATGCAAAAAACTACATTCCCATGAAAATTGAAATAAGCAGTAGGAGTTTCTGAATTAAGATGAGAATAAGGGAGAATAAGATATCACTTATGAATGCTTCATTTTAGTTTACAAAATAGAGTCTTCTAAATTGTAATGAGTTACAGGTAGCTTAAGAAGAAAGAGAAAGGGCTTCCTTATATATCTAGAAAATAGAACATTAAAATAGTATCACCACTATTCTAAACAAAATTACAATTATGCCTCATCAGTTCATTTAGTTCTATGTAATTAAGTTTTGTTCACCTGCCTCTTGGGTCAGCAATCTCATGAACTCATCTTCTCCAGTAGAGTTCTGGAAATCCTGATTCAGTTTGTTATCAGTGACTCATATCATGGTCTCAAAGTTGTTAAAGTGATGCCAACAGAAGACTGTATTCAAATGTACCTTTTAGGACTTCCCTGGTGGCGTAGTGGTTAAAATCTGCCTGCCAATGCAGGGGACACAGGTTCGAGCCCTGGTGCGGGAAGATCCCACATGCCATGGAGCAACTAAGCCTGTGCACCACAACTACTGAGCCTGAACTCTAGAGCCCTCGAGCCACAACTACTGAGCCTGCATGACACAACTATTGAAACTCACGCACCTAGAGCCCGTGCTCCACAACAAAGGAAGCCACTGCAATGAGAAGCCCATGCACCACAACAAAGAGTAGATCATGCTCACCGCAACTAGAGAAAGCCCGTGTGCAGCAACGAAGACCCAACACAGCCAAAAATAAAAATTAATTAATTAATCTTAAAAAATTGTAAAAAAAAATGTACCTTTTGTAGTCCTTTTCCATGGGACCTGGGATCTGGGACACCTTCTTGGTTGAAGATAAAGCAATCTACCTGTAACACATTGCAAAAGCTTTCAGGAAGCATCAGAGTAAAACTAACAAAATGTAATCTATAGATGACAAAAAACTCTAAATGCTGTGGTCAATTTATTGCTGATTATTTTCTAACATGAAAGATCTCATGTGAGTTCATTACAAGAATAAGGCAACTGACAAGGGACTTTGTTTCTATAGAATGCAAAACAAAATTAAAAAGTCAATTCAAAAAAAGAGTCCTACACATTTTTATTTTTGTTTTTATTTCCATTACTCTAGGGGACAGATTGAAAAAGATGTTGCTGTGATTTGTGCCAAAGAGTGTTCTCCCTATGTTTTCCTCTAAGAGTTTTGTAGTATCCAGTCTTATATTTAGGTCTTTAATCCATTTAGAGTTTATTTTTATATATGGTGTTAAAGAATGTTCTAATTTTATTTTTTTATATGTAGCTGTCCAGTTTTCCCAGCACCATTTATTGAAGAGACTGTCTTTTTTTCCATCATATAGTCTTGCCTCCTTTGTTGTAGATGAATTGACCATAGGTGCATGTGTTTATTTCTAGGCTTTCTATCCTATTCCATTTATTTATATTCCTGTTTTTGTGCCAGCACCATACTGTTTTGATGACTGTAGCTTTGTAATATAGTCTTAAGTGAGGGAGCCTGATTCCTCCAGCTCCATTTTTCTTTCTCAAGATCACTTTGGCTCTTTGGTGTCTTTTGTGTCTCCATACACATTTTGAGATTTTTTTGTTCTAGTTCTGTGAAAAATGCCATTGGTAATTTGATAGAGATTGCATGGAATCTGTAGATTGCCTTGGGTAGTATAGTCACTTTGACAACACTAATTCTTCCAATTCACTTTGCTGTACACCTGAAACTAACACAGCATTTTAATCAACTATACTCCAATATAAAATAAAAATTTAAAAAATAAAAAAAAATCACTGAATAAAGAGTAATTAAATAAATCTGCAATCTACTATTAATACAAAGTAGTCCATAACTTTCTAGATTGTGTTCTACTTTTATGTTGTTTTTCACTCAATGGCATATCATGGATATTCTTTCCTGTCAATAAATATATTTCATAATTCTTTTAAAAAGTCTTATACAGAATTATTATACACACAATGATTAACCCCATTTAAAGAATAGAGCAAACATTATATCTAATTTATAGAAATGGATGAAATATATACATTTCAGAGAAAAAAATCTTATAACATGTAATAATCCTGATATAATATACCATCAATATACCAAGCATATAGTAAAAGCATATCTAGAATAGATAAAAATTATTGAGTAAAGAAATTCAGTAAGTATGGAGTGGTTTCTAAACAGCTATTTCTTCTAGAAAAAAAGTGTTTTCCTTTACTTTACACTATACTTCACTTCTGACACTAAATGTGTGTGTTTTCCACACATCAAGAAATTCTCTGACACCAGCTGCGTGTCATACAATCCAATACAATTCCAACACTATCTGCTTGGAATTAATGTCACATTCTATAAGTTAAGGGCTCAGTTACACAAGACTACTCCCATTTTAGACAACTATTGTCAAGTCCCAGATTGTCACCTATACTTCTGACCTATCCGATAGAAACCAGGATTTCCATGACCCCTTTTTAGGCTCAATAATTTGCTAGAATGGCTCACAGAACTTAGGGAAACACTTACTTTTACTAGTTTACTATAGAAGGTATAAAAGTACACAGATGAATAGTCTGATGAAGAGACATATAGGGTAAGGTATGCAGAAGGGGCATGGAACTTCCATGCTCTCTCCAGGTGTGCTATCATCTCAGGACCTCCATGTGTTCAGGGACCTGGAAGATCCCTAAACTCCACATTTTGGAGATTTTTATGGAGACTTTATCTCATAGGCAGGATTGATTATTAACTCCATTTCCAGTCCCTCTCCTCTCTCCAGAGAACGGGGGTGTGAGGCTAAAAGTTCCAAGCTTTTAATTGTGTCTTGTCTGTCTAATGACCAGCCCCCATCCAAGAGCTCCTCATCCCAGTTGCCTAATTAGATCAAAAGATACTCCTATCACCCAGGAAATTCCAAGGGATTTAGCAATTCTATGTCAGACACTCCTATTCCTCAGGAAATTACAAGGGCTGTCAGGAACTGGGGTCAAACACACACACACACACACATATATATTTCTTATTATTTCACAATATATTAATAAAACTCATAGGTAAGTGGTGTGAATGAAAATCATTGCCTGAAATATATTGGATTAAAATTGAAGAAATAAAAATGCAACCAAATTAACATGTTAAAAAGCAACTGAAATTATGACTAATAACATACCAATTTTGTCTAATATTATGCAACACAGCAGCAGAATTCTGATAATTGGAAACTTGTCAGGGAAAGTGAAGGCATTTTTTAAAAAAAAATTTATTGAAGACTAGTTGATTTACAATGTTGTGTTAGTTTCAGGTGTAGAGCAAAGTGAATAGGTTATACCCACATATGTATCCACTCTTTTTTAGACTCTTTTCCCATATAGGTCATTACAGAGTACTGAGTACAGTTCTCTGTGCTATACAGTATGTCCTTATTAGTCATCTATTCTATATATAGTAGTGTGTATATGTCAATCTCCCAATTTATCCCTCTCTCCCTTATCCCCTAGTAAACATAAGTTTGTTTTCTATATCTGTAACTTTATTTCCGTTTTGTAGATAAGTTCATTTGTACCTTTTTTTTTTTTTTTAGATTCCACATATAAGTGATATATGATATTTGTGTTTCTCTGTCTGACTTACTTCACTCAGTATGACAATCTCTAGGTCCATCCGGTGTTGCTGGAAATGGCATTATTTCACTTTTTTTTATGGCTGAGTAATATTCCATTGTATATATGCACCACACCTCCTTTGTCCATTCCTCTGTTGTTGGACATTTAGTTTGCTTCCATGTCCTGGCTACTGTAAATAGTGCTGGAATAAACATTTGGGTGCATGTATCTTTTTGAATTATGGTTTTCTCCAGATATATGCACAGGTGTGGGATTGCTGGATCATGTGGTAGCTCTATTTTTAGTTTTTTCAGGAACCTCCATATTGTTCTCCATAGTGGCTGTAGCAATGTACATTCTTGCCAACAGTTTAGGAAGGTTCCCTTTTCTCCACACCTTTTTCAGCATTTATTGTTTGTAGATTTTTTGATGATTTTTTTTATTCTGACCAGTGTGAGGTGATACCTCATTGTAGTTTTGATTTGCATTTCTCTAATAATTAGTGAGGTTAAGCATCTTTTCATGTGCTTTTTAGCCATCTGTATGTCTTCTTAGGAAAAATGTCTACTTAGATCATCCAGTCATTTTTTGATTGGGTTGTTTTTGGGTTTTTGTTTTTTTTTTTGTTTTTGTTTTTTTTTTTTTTATTGAGCTGCATGAGCTGTTTGTATATTTTGGAGATTAATCCTTTGTCTGTTGATTCGTTTGCAAATATTTTCTCCCATTCTGAAGGTTGTCTTTTTGGTGTTTGTTTATGGTTTCCTTTGTTGTGCAAAATCTTTTAAGTTTCATTAGGTCTCATTTGCTTATTTTTGTTTTTATTTTCATTACTCTAGGAGGTGGATCAAAAAAGATCTTTGTACAATTTATGTCAAAGAGTGTTCTGCCTATGTTTTCCTCTAAGAGTTTTATAGTATCCAGCCTTACATTTAGGTCTTTAATCCATTTTGAGTTTAGGTATTTTTGTGTATGGTGTTTGGGAGTGTTCTGATTTCATTCTTTTACATGTAGCTGTCCAGTTTTCCCAGCACCACTTATTGAAGAGACTGTCTTTTCTCCATTGTATATTCTTGCCTCCTTTGTCATAGATTAGGTGACCATAGATGCTTGGGTTTATCTCTGTGCATTCTATCCTGTTCCATTGATCCATATTTCTGTTTTTGTGCCAGTACCATATTGTTTTGAAAACTGTAACTTTGTAGTATAGTCTTAAGTGAGGGAGCCTGATTCCTCCAGCCCCATTTTTTTCTCATTGACAATTATTTAGGAATTTCCCATATATCGTAAAATTTCTGAAGTATTTATATTAATAACATTTTACCATTACAAATTTAACCTAGGGAAAGCTAAGTATTTCTTCTAATATGACAACTCTTCCCATGCAATTCATTAATAGTAACATACCAAGTAAACCTAATTATTTCTAATACCTCTGGTTTTATGAGGTGAAAAAAAATATATCTATGTGACTTTCCAGGGGCTCTTTGGCAAATATAGTAGACACTTCTAGGTGCAAAAGATATCCTAAAAGCTTATTTTACTTATTTCAGTTTACATTTAGGATGCCATTTTGGGGAGGCAAAAAATCAAAACTGTCAGAAGATTTTAACACCTAAGATAGAGATCAGATAAGGAACGCCTGAGAAACAATAGTTGTCACATTTCCAATTGACAACAAAATATTAAAAAATAAACATGGAAGAAAACATGATTGTAAAGGAACTTAGCTTTATTTCAAGTGAGAAAACTTTGTTTTCTTAAATAATCTGAGATATAGTAAACAGAAAGAAAATTATAGAAGATTATTCTGGTAGGACATTGAATCTGTTATCTAGACAGATTACATACAATGCAAAAAAAAAACCCTTTTTACATGGAGGTGGAAGCATTCGATAATAAACAAGCAACAACAACAATAACAACAACAAAAAGCCTATCAAAATTGAGACACTTTGCCAAGATTTTAAAACATGTCATAGCCTTTCAGACTCAGGTATTATGAACCATGGTAAATAAAATGTACTTAAATGTTTTTTTACTTCATTATGCCCCTTCATATTCTGGAACAAAGAAACACTTTACCTTAGGATCAATTGCAGTGTTTGAAAGATTAAAACTAATTTCATATTATTATTAAGTTGTTAACATGCACTGCATTCATCTTGGTTATTTTCAAATGAACCAATAAATAAATATTTTTAACACTCTGTTTCAATTTCCAATATGGTACAAATCAATAGCTACAACCCACAAAAACTCTCTGGGTCCTCAATAAGTTTAAATAGCATAGAGGTGTTTGGAAACTAAAAACAGCAACAACAACAGCAAACAGAACAAAACAAAATGTCTCCTCCTTTAGAGCAAAACTACTCTTTCCTTGAAAACAGAAGTACACACAGTTGTTTTTCTCCAAAACTATTACTCCTAAGAAGAAACTGTTATCCAAAGTAATCCCTATGTTATAGAGAAAACTATGGACGACCATGAATGTCACACACCAACATTCTGGTAGCCCAGCAGTGCTCATGGGTACACACAACACAACTTTCAGTCATACTTTATACAGCTTCTCAAAGTAGCAAAAATAAACATGAATTAAGAGACTCAGAGATATAGTCTGACTATATTATGTGAGAATACAAAGCAAAAGCTTATGAATTTAAAGTTATTGCTTAGTAATCAATGTTTCAGTATTTTATCTTAAAAAATATCTAGCTATTTAATGAATATCTCCTAATTAACTCATTTAATATCCATGAAAGTTTTAAGTTACTTAATGGTCTTGGATATTATCCTCAAGCAAACATGCCAAAAACATAATTACTGTGGAGATTGAAATTTTACCAGAATAATTAATCAATTTGGTTAAACATAAATTTAGTTCTTTTTATAATCTTAAACATTAAGTAGAAGTACTGTTAACTATTTGATTAGTAAACCTGTGTAAGTTTAGGAAGAAAATACTCAACAGAATAAATACAGGATTTTATTACAGTTAATGATGAAAATATACATTTTTACTAAACTAGTTTCATTTGCCAAATATTTACCTAAATTATGTGAATTTGAATTCTTAAAACATTTTTGAGTTAATTTTCATCAGAATACTTAAAAAATCTAGCACATTAAAAGTATTAGAAGGTCAACTTCCTTTTTGGAGGGGAAATATATGAATATTCAATTTATGTAAGCACTTATATTTATCTCTCTAAGACAATCAGAATAGAATTCCTTAAAGAAGCTCTATAAACTTGATAATTAATACCATATAAAAGTAGAAATCTATTATACACACAAAGACCTTTCTGAATTACAGAAACATAAACAGACATACAGACACTAATAGAGAAAGCTTATATCTTTAATTCTAAGATTTCAGCCATGGGCCAGTCAAGAGTAAACACAAATTACAGAACTCAGCACTCTGTATCAAAGAGCTAATCTCTTTCCCTTGGGTAGGAATTCTTACTTGATTTGATTTAAAATAGACATATAAACAGAAAAGACTAACAGATTATCTGACATCTTTCACCCAGATACAAGATTTCTATAAACCATTAACCCATTTACAGATATCACCAAATGGTCAGACCATAAGACTCACTGGGGAATAACTTATCAGCTGTAAACAAACTAATAACAAATTAAAACAAACCTAATAGAGAGCAAGATTAAAATAAGAAACAGAGAAAGTAAAATTCTCTTGTCACTTTGATTTCATCTTGGGGAGTCAAGAAAGATGAACCTGGACTTAAATAATTCATGAATTGCACTTTGCAGGCAACAAAGTTTATCTGGCTCTGGTAAATAAAACCATTGGACATCTCAGTGGAATCCTCATACTGGAAAACTGTTAAAAGTTCATTCTCAGGAAAAGGTAAAATCATGACTCTCTTAATCAAATACCTGTAGAAGGCAAGGCTCTGAGTAAACATGTACTCACTACTTTAAAATATTTTAGTCATACTAAGGAGTATAATGGGATTGGGTGATTGCTCCTAACTGTGCTGGAGAAAATGGAGAAAAGAAGAGAATGAATTCAGGCTTTAGACTCCCAGTTCAAGCTCCTCATAAGTAACCTAGAAACTTCTATATCTGCTCAAAAAAAAAAAAAAAAAAAACCCAAAATTATTTCCTCCTGTAGCTACATGGTTGGGATTTCTGAAAACCAAACCCAGAGTCTCATACTGTGAGTGGCTGAATTACAGTTCAAATTGAATCCCCAACTTATCAGGGTATCTTCTCTTAAAGCAAGGAAATTATTGTGAAATAATGGGGTCCTGATCATTGGAATGGGGACGTGTAAGGATATTTCAATGAAGCTAGGAATATTGAACCCCTATATTTTGACTAGTTTTCTCTGCTCACTGATGCAGTCCTTTTATTCCTGCCTGAGGAGGTTAACCCTCCTTTGCCTGAAGAACGTATAATGGTCTCCCCTGGGATAGTTGCCTTGTAAGACACTGCTGATTTTGCCCAAGTCATCCTGACATTTGCTTCTAGGTCCATATCTAGACTCAAGCCCCAGAGGCCCCATAGTTTGTTACAAAGCATGATCCACAATGAAGTACACTATATGCCGAAAGAACTGCACGGCTGTTCTAAAATATACAGACAGAAATATGTGTGGAAATGTATATTAAGGGTGTGGGATAATGGTAGAAGGAACTTCAAATTGGATCTTATTAAATTTTTTAATATGGGCATAAGCAGAGATTCTGGATTCAATGTTTTATTTTAATGGGTTAAAAAGAGCTCTATCAGTTTAGTTGGTTAAAATATGCACCTGAAGGTGACCTACACTAAACGAAGTTGAAATGCCGGAAGTTCCTTGTTATGCTATAGAGAAAGGTATCCAAATGTTTAGGGACATTGGAATGTTAAAGCAGATTTTTCATGGAAGAACTGTTTATCTACCCTGGGAAGGTCCACAGGACACGTCTTTCACCACTATAAGAAATAAATTTGTGAAGGGAGCCCCACATCCTTGAAGATCTCTGTGAGTGCATTTTTGTGTAGTCGGAAATTACAGTGGGAATTTTACCATCTAATTGGGGTCCCTAAATAAAATGGAGATAATTGAATCCCAGAGTGACAGGGGCCCAGTAGTTAACACATAATTTTCCAAGACAAAGTAGATGTGGCTATTGTAATGAACTTCAGAGTCAAAGCAGTAATCGGAATAGTCTGACTTGCAGAAATCTATGGCATTGACTAGTTGATCATGTTGTCCCTAGAAAAGAAATAGATGGACAATTTATTCTTATCTGATCTAAATAAGAAGAAAAGTTCTAGGTCATGAACTTAAATCACCAAAGCAGAAAGTCACTGCCCCTCAATCAATTCTCAGACTTGAGCCAGTTTACACAACCAAAACAACTAGAAGGAAAGAGAGGCCAGGTTCCCTCAAGGAAGGAACTGCTACAATGAACAAAATGTATAATGTTAATCTTATTCTCACTTTCCCCAAAGGGGTTTACAGCCATTTACCAGGGTGATTATATTTTGGGTAAAGGTAAATAATCACACTTCCAGGGATTACTGGATATTGGCTCTGAATTGACACTGATTTCTAACTACCCAAAATGTCACTGTGGTCTATCAGTCAGAGTAGGCTGCTGGAGGTCAAGTTATCAATGGAATTTTAGCTCAGGTCCATCTCACAGTAGAACCATTGGTCCCAAAATGTATCCTGTGGCTAATAACCCACAACTCAAATGCATAATTGGAATATTTATATACACAACAACTGGCAGAATTTCCACATAGGATGCCTGACCTGTGGAATAAGAGCTATTCTGATTAGAAGGACCTACTTCAACCTCCAAAAAGAGAGGTACGTAACTTACTAGGACTCTAGATTTGTGAGGTAACTTTGGATTTTGGGTGGGCTACTCTGGTCCATTTACCTAGTGATTTGAAAAACAGCAAGTTCTGAATATATCCAGAATAAGAAAAGGCTCTACAAGTTCAGCTTCTGCAAAAATGTCTCTGCCATTTGGGCCATATAATCCAGTGGATTCAATGGTGCTCTAAGTGTCAGTGGTAAATAGGGATGCTGTTTGGAACCCTTGCAGGCCCCTAGAGATGAATCATACCTCAGGTTTTAGAATTTTAGAGCAAAATTCTAATGTTGTAGGTAGATAAGTACTCTTTTTAGAGAAATAGCTTTTGACTTACTTCTAGGGCTTAGTAGAGACTGGAGACTTAACCATGGACCACCAAGTTACCATGTGACCTGAGCTGTCCATCATGAACTACATGTTGTCTGATCCACTAAGCCATAAAGATGGGCATGCACAGAAGCACTCCGCCATCAAATAGAAATGGTATAAATGGGGCTTCCCTGGTGGCGCAGTGGTTGAGAATCTGCCTGCCAATGCAGGGGACACGGGTTCGAGCCCTGGTCTGGGAAGATCCCACATGCCACAGAGCAACTGGGCCCGTGAGCCACATTTAATGAGCCTGCGCGTCTGGAGCCTGTGCTCCACAACAAAAGAGGCCGCGATGGTGAGAGGCCCGCGCACCGTGATGAAGAGTGGTCCCCACTTGCCACAACTAGAGAAAGCCCTTGCACAGAAACGAAGACCCAACACAGTCATAAATAAATAAATAAATAAATAAATAAATAAATAAATAAATGAATGAACGTGAATTTCTTTAAAAAAAAAAAGAAATGGTATAAATGAAGTGAACTTGAGCAGGACTTAAAGGTATAAGTAAATTGCATGAAGAAATAACCCAAATGCCCATGACCCCTACTCCTGCTACATTATCTTCTCTCTCTAAACCCATACCTATGACCATATGGAAAGTTCCTTATGACCAGCTAATGAAAAAATAGAAAACTTGGTTCTAGTTTATAGATAGTTCTGCATGATATTCAGGCACCACCTAAAAGTGGACAGCTGCATCACTAGAGCCACTTTCTGAGACATCCCTGAAGGACACTGGTAAAGGAAAATCCTCCCAGTTAACAGATTTTTCCAGTAGTGCCCCTGTTGACTTATTTTTCCTGGAAGAAGACACGACCAGAGATATGAGTCTATACAATTTGCCACATGTGCTGTGGCCAATGGTTTGGTTGAATGGTCAGGGACTTGAAAAAACACAATAGATAAATTATTGAGAAGGAGGTCTTGGGAAGAGGTGTGTGGATAGACCTCTTTGAATGAGCAAAGAATGTGAAGATATTTCTGCCCCATGTGAATGCTCATGAAAAGGTGGTCATAGCAGGAGATGATTTTAATAATGAAGTGGATAGAATATCCCATTCTGAGGATACCAATACGCTTCTTTCTCTAGCCACTTCTCACTGTCCAATGAGGTCATAAACAAAGTGACCACAGTGGTAGATGGAGGTTATGTATGGTCTCAGCAACATCCACTTCCACTCACCCATACTGGCCTGGCTACAGCAATTGCTGAGAATCCAAACTGCAGGCAGCAGACACAAAACAGAGTCCCTGGTATGGCACTATTTCACAGGGTTATCTGCCACTTAGTTGATGGCAGATTGATTGAATTGGAATGCTTTCTTCGTGGAAGAGGCAGTGCTTTTCTCTTACTGGAATAGATACTTTGGATATAAATTTGTCTTCTGTATATGCAATACTTCTTCCAAAACTACTATCTATAGACTTATAGAGTGCCTCATCCACAGCATTGTTTCTGATCATGGAACTCACTTCATAGGAAATAAATTGTGACAATGGGCCCATGCTGGTGGAATTCACAGGCCTTACTATGTTTTTCACCATTCTGAAGCAGCTGGATTGAAATGGTGAAATGGCTTTCAGAAGACCCAGTTACAGTGCTAGCTAGGTTGTAATAACTTGCAGGGCTGATGCAATATATTCCAGCATGCTTTATGTGCTCTAAATCATGGTCTAACATATGGTGCTGTTTCTACAAAGATTCACAGGTCCACGAATCAAGGGGTAGAGATAAGAGTAACTTCATTCACTTTTACTTTAGTGATCCACTAGCAAGAATTTTGCTTTCCGATAGCATGACCCTATTCTTCTCTGGTCTGGAGATCTTAACTCCAAATGAAAGAATGCTTCTTGGAGACACATTAATCATTCCCTTGAACTGGAAGTTAAGACTGCCATCCAATCACTTTGGACTTTCCTTTTCTCTTAATCAACAGACAAAATTTGTGGTTATGGATTGGCTGGGGTGACTGACACTGGCAACCAAGGGGAAATTTGTTTTCTGCTATAAAATGGAGGTAAGAAAGAGTATGTCTGGAATACAGGAAATTCCTTAAAGCATTTTTTAGTACTAACTATATCCTGTGATTAAAAGTCAATACAACAACCCAATTCAGGCATAACTGCTCATGGCCTATACCTTTTAGGAATATAGGTTTGGGTCACAAAGAACCACCACCAGCTGAGGCACTTGCTGAATGCAAAGGGAATATAGACTAGGTAGTGGAAGAAATAGTTTAAAATACCAATTAAGACCACATGACCAGTTACAGAAATGAGAACTGTAATAGTTATGAATATGTCTGTATATATAATATACAATGTATTATAATAATAATGCATACTATAGTATATAATGGTATAATAATAATAGTATATAATAGTATAATAAATAAAATATTTTGTGTTCTTCCTTCTCTTATGCCTTTGCCAGCTAAGTTGTTTTAATAATAGTTAATTTTATAACACAGTGTTTAAGTTACAGAATATTAAGAACAAGAGTGAGCATCATCCAAGGATTTTGCATCCTCTTCAGGGGAAAGATTTAGCATGTATTGGTTGTATGCAGGATAGTTGTTTCATGTTAGGTGGGAGAATTAATTTGTTGTCTTTATTAGGAGATATATTGGTATGGTTTAAGGAGACATATATAGGTACCAGTTTGTAAATTTAGATGGTTAGTTTTATGTGTCAGTCTGGGTAGGCTACAATACCTAGTTAATCAATCAAACACTAATTCAGGTGTTGCAGTTAATGTATCTTGTATATATGATTAAAGTCCATTGTAGATTGATAACCTGATCAGAATGATTCAATCACTTGAAAAGCCTTAAGAGCAGAGTTGAGGCTTCCCTGAAGAAGAAGAAAAAATTAAGCCTGTGGACTTCAGCTTATGCCCAAGTGTGCAAATCTTCTTTTCCTGATGGCCTTGTCCTATGAATTTTAGATATCCTAGCCAATTCATTGCAACAAATCACTTAATGTGTATCTCCTACTCTTTTTGTTTCTCTGGTTGAACCCTGGCAGATATAACCTTATATATTGTTTAGATTTCATTAAAATATTTCCTTGGGTTGCATTAATTGTTGGCAACAATTATACATTATATTTTCTTTTTTATGTTAGTGAGAAACTCCTGGAGCCACAAGGCCTTAACCCAAAGAGGTAGTTGGGATTTCTTACTTCTGGGAAAACATTTGGGTACAAGTCACTTTTGACAATAGTCTTTCCATTATTACACAGGAGCAAATTTACAACTAAAATAAGACAAATTTTTTCCCTTTTTAATTTTGTTTGTTTTATGTGTTTATTTTGTTTATGGCTAGAGTATTTTTCCAATTTCTTGTTCTGACTGTTTCCATTGGAGTGTTCCTATATTTCCTCAGACTTCTGGAAATATATTTCCATTATCAATCCAAGGGGAATCCACCTACCATACTCGTTCTGTAGGTATAAGTATCTTTCAAAATATCTCATAATAATGACCGAACAGGACAATACTTTGAGTGTTAATTTCCTCTTTGTTTGTTCAAGATTAGCTGATGTGAAAACAAAGTCCAAAGTCCATTATCTAATTTAAAATAAATACTGAGATTCTGCTTGTGGTAGTCAGAATAACTGCCCCCCCACACACATACACACACAAATGTCCACATCCTAATTGCCAGAACCTGTGAATATGTTACATTACTTAACAGAGGGGAATTAAACTTGTAGATGGAATTAAGTTTACTAATCTGCTGACTTTAAAATAGGGAGATTATTTTGGATTATCCAGATTCACAAAATGTCATCACAAGAGTCTTTAAAAGTAGAAAAATTAAGTAGAAGAGAAAGCCAGGGTGATGTCATAGGAGAAGATCCCACCATTGCTGACTTTGAAGATGGAGGAAAGGCACAAAGACTCTCTAGAAGCTGGAAAAGGCAAAGAAATATATTCTCTTCAGCCCTGCCTACAGCTTGATTTGAACCCAGTGAGATCTGTGTTGTATTTCTGACCTCTAGAATTGTAAGATAATAAATTTATGTTGTTTTAAGCCACTATGCTTGTAGTAATTTGTTATAGCAGCAATAGAAAACTAATGCACTGCTCATTTAGAAGTTATCATCCGACTTTATTTTCTATATCACCACTGGGTTGAAAACACATTGAGAAAATAGGCATTATGTTTTATTGTTTTTTGTATAAATCAAGGTCTAGCACTAAGCCTGTTACATAGTAGATAATCAATGACAGTATTCTGTCTTGGGCCACATAGGAGAAGAGAGAGCTCAATATTTTCATCTCTAAAATCTAGACTGACAGAACTGTTTATGGATATTCTTTCTTATATGGTAGCTGACTCCATCTTTTTTTTTTTTTTTTTTTCTTTCTTTCTTTTCTCTCTCCCTTGCAACTCCGTTTTGGAATAAATTTGGATTTCCTCTGTTTTTTCTACTAGGAATATGCTTAGTCAATTAAAATATTATGAACTTAACAATTAAATAATAGTTGAATAATAATACCATCTAACATTTTTAAACATTTACTATGTCTGTGTTTTAGTGAATTAATTCATTTAATCTTTTTCCAAATGGTTTACTATTTAGTTTCCTCAAATTTTCTAACTCGCTTGGTTCCTCCATTAATTCATCCATTTATTCCACATACTTTGAATACTGATTTTGTGGCAGACACTGCCCTCAATTTGGAGAGCACAGCACCTAAAACAATGCTCAGTTCCTGCCCCATCCTATATTGCAAAACTCATTTCTTGTACTATGCCCCATGAAATTTCTGATCCAGGTACTCTTTTTGTTTCTTTGAGTAGACAGTTCAAGGCTGATTAGATTATTCTTTGCTTAATAAGAGTCACCATCATGGCTGTAGTCTGAAGAATATTCCTTAATTAGGTAATTAGCATATCACTATACCATTAAAAGAAGGAGCTCTGCATGTATAAAATGATGGGTTTTAATTATAATCAGGATGGTCTGTCAATCACTGATTAATACAGTCCTTTAAAATATAAAAAGCTAAAGGGAAAAGCTGGGAATCTTCAAGAAAGTGAGTGAGAGAAATAATCATTAGATGTTACTAAATAAATGACCATAAGAAGCTCATTTTTAATAGTAGCCAATGTTTCAAACACATATTTATTCACCTTTATAACAACTATGTTAGATACAAGGGTAAGGACAAGTCCAGAAACAGAGAAACAACAAATCTCAGGTATATGTTCATGCCTCAAAAGACACTTAACTGCCAAAATGTTCACATATGAATGGGCAAAATGTTCTTCAAGTGGCTGAACAGGGAGCTGTACTTGGATATACCCTGCCTTATTTGATATACCCTGTTTTGTTTAATCATTCACAGCAAAATATCTGATTTTAATGTTTCTGTTACTTAAGCTCTTCAAATTAACATTAGCTATATTACAGATACTTTCCTTTATGCTTGGCCTCATTAGACAAGCTCACTGCAGAAGTCATCTTTCCTATATTATTTATTAAAGCATGATAAGGTGATGTAATTACATTATCAGATATCTCTGTCATATTTGATCAATAAGGCACCATAATAATAGTATAAAACATCTTGGAAGGAGGGTATAATTACCACAAGGAAATCACACTCCTGGGGATTATAGGAGCTTGGATACATCTCTTCCCTTATAATGCCCTAATGATGTGATTATCTCAAAAGACACAGAGAGAAAGAGAGAAACTCAATGAATAATTCTGTATCCAGCTGCACAGAATTTATAGGAAAGTATTTCAGATAAGGATGTTATGTGGCAGTTTAGAAAATTTGAACAGCCATTTCAAATGAGCTGAGTTATTCATGGAAGTTAACCTGTCTATTCAGAAAGCAAGTAGGCCACTCTAAGTAATTTCATAAAACTAATGGGCTCAGAAATGCATTAGGATTTTAGCATGGTTTAAATGTTGAGAAAGTGATCTGATAGAGCTACTCATTTCTAGCTGGCTCGGGGCATCAAGCTTTCCATTCTCTGGCTAGCTGGTAAGTGAGAATCATCAATCAGATTGCTATTGACATTTGTTGCCTGGTGGCACCAAGAATGGAAACAAAAAGTGCTTTTAAATTCTCCAACAAAATCTGAGGAAAACATGTTTTAGTTGTGATTAAATTGAATTTCCAGGCTGGAAGAAAAGTAAGGAAAGAGTAAATTAAATGTCAACCAGCCTGGGATCATAGCTATAACATTGAATGCTCCAGTAGAACTCAGCTGAGTCTTTCATAGCTAAACTATAAGTTATAAAAACTTTAAGAATTTTCTGATCTATGGAGAAATGAAAATAAAAAATTATACAAACTAACATTAAGGCGATTTCCTGAAGAATACTCTTCAGAAATTCAAGATAGAATAACAAGTCCTAAGAAGAATAATTGGAATAAACTTTTGTCTTATTATAAAATTATTTCAATCAGCAAAAGACAGAACCTTTTGTAACAAAAATATTTAGATAAAAAATGGAGAATTGTTACCAAACAGGTGTTCAATCAAGGAATCCAAAACATATGGATAGACAGAAACATCTAGCTATTGAATGATGACTTCATTCTGGACACATGTTCTGTGACACCGAAACATCTAACAAGAAAATAAGTGTTTTAGTAAACTACTTTTGTTTGGGCTAATATACAAAATTTACAAAATTTTTATGTCTAAAATCAGATAAAAATTAGGTAGCTTTATTAAATCGACTTATTTTAGTGTTATCCAGATTCAGATATGGATTTGGCTTCATGTAGTATCACTCTGCATCATATTTATCTATTATGTATGAAATATGGGCTCAGTGAGCAGCGAGAAAAGTAAGAAAGAAATTGGAGTGCGGGGACTAGTGAATAAGAAAGAGTCATTAAATCTCTATTATTGATGAGTTTCAGGTGTGATGAATTCTGGTGGATTACTGTCTTAAACTAGATGCTTAGAACACAGTAGGAATTCAGATACTGTCCTTGCCTTCAAGAGTATCAATACTGTATTTATTTCTCTTACATTTTTGAGTTCTTATTCCACGTCAAGTTCTTTACATGAATAAATTCATTTAATTATCACAACAGCTCTATGCCATAGGCATTATTACTTTCATTTCAAAGATGAAGACATTTAGGTGGAGAGAGTTGAAGAAATCGTGCCCAAGGTTGCAAAGCTCATAAGTCAGGGATGGGGCTATGAACAGTCCGATATAGATCTGGAACTCATATTTTAACCACATATCTCTGTACTTCTTCTAGTTGAACAGAATATTCTCTTCTGTATTAAGAAGGTAGTTAAATTGTTTTAAGTGTGTGATAAACATGTGTAAAAGACACAGTGAGCACTTATACTCAATTTTATAGGGAGAGAATGGAGAACCAGACTTCATAAAAGCAATAATTATATTCCCTTCTATGACAAATTACAAAATTGATACATAAAGAAAAGGAAAATATGTAGTTTGACTTCAGCATAATATTTCACTTAATATAGTTTCATAGTATCATCACACAGGTAAATATATTTGTGTTTCATAGTCCTAAGTCTCTATTTCCTGTTGAGTGGGTGATGTAAAAGTAGAAAGTGTACTACCAGAGTCTTCTGTATTGTGGAAAGGGAATCACAAACCAGCTAACAATTCTGACAAGTTACAACAATAACTCTGATGAATGTGTTGTAGGTTGCATTACTTGCACTGTTTCGTAGCTAAATGACTTCTGCATAATGGAGTCAGATGCAAAGGTCAATGAAAAGGTGAAAACCTAACAGAAGGCCCTCATATTAGGGGTAATAGAAGGTACTTTTTCATTTATGCATTGAATGAAAAATATGTGTTGCAATGATATCATGCTAAATACTGTAAATAAAACTGGGATTAAGGTCCACAAGGACTATAAAATTATTAATCCCTGCACTTGAGAGGCAAAGGAAGAACTGAGGAAAGAGTGGGGTGGAGAATATTTTGAAAATGGTATTAGAATCAGGATTGCCCTACTGCAATAAGAAGAAGGTTTCAAAAAGGAATGGAATATCAACATTATCACTTGCTGAAGAAAAGAAAATGAAACCCCCAAATATTCTGAGGTGACTGAGTAGTGATTAACAAAGTATAACACAATTTCCAGGATTTTTGTGGCACAGAATCCAGATCATAATCGTTAATAGATTCAGTGGGACTGACACTCAGAAAAGGTTAAGCTGCCCCAGGACAATGGTTTTGTGAAAAATGTTGAGAAACACATTCTCCTGGCTTTGGCTTTCTTGGATTCCTGAATGAATAAATGAGTGACATAAATCTGTATCATAATTTTTTTGCAAGATTAATTTCTATAAGGAGAATTCTGAGGGATTAATTTGGTTTTTTTTTTCCCCTTCAGATTCCAATAAGAGGTCTTTTATCATGATTACATGCTTGAACATATTTCCAGGCACAATAGGATACTCAATGGCTATATTCAGAAGAGAAAAATGCCTTCTGTAAACTCTTATAAGAAAAATGATTATTTGAAAAAATATATTAACCATTCATAATGTGTAAGGCAAACTGCTAAGTTTTATGAGAAGTATGAAGATGCTTATCTCTAAGATTTATTTCCTATTCACTCCTACAGTGAGGGTGTGGCCACTGGTGATCTCAACTTTATTTCTTTTTTTAATTTGCATACTTATTGTATATTGAAACAGTTTTCATCTTATTTTATTTTTATTTTATGGCTGATTCTGGTGTCATTCTTTTTTTTTACATCTTTATTGGAGTATAATTACTTTACAGTGTTGTGTTAGTTACTGCTGTACAACAAAGTGAATCAGTTATGTATACATATAACCCCATATACCCTCCTTCTTGAGCCTCCCTCCCACGCTCCCTATCCCAACCCTCTGGGTCATCAAAAAGCATCAAGTTCATCTCCCTGTGCTATTTAGCAGCTTCCCACTACCCATACATTTTACATTTTACGCTAGCATTGACATATATAAATATGTCAGTGTTACTCTCTCACTTCATCCCAATGTACCCTCCCCCCCGCTCCCCGGTGTCCTCAAGTCTGTTCTCAATGTCTGCACCTTTATTCCTGCTCTGCCACTATGTTCATCAGTACCACTACTTTAGGTTCCATATATATGTGTTAGCATACGGTATTTGATTTTCTCTTTTGGACTTACTTCACTCTGTATGACAGACTCTAGGCATACACTACAAATAACTCAGTTTCATTCTTTTTAGGGCTGAATAATACTCCATTGTATACATGCACCATATCTTCTTTATCCATTCATCTGTTGATGGACATTTAGGTTGCTTCCAAGTCCTGGATATTGTAAATAGTGCTGCAAAGAACATCGTGGTACATATATATTTTGAATTATGGTTTCTCAGGGTATATGCCCAGTAGTAAGATTGCTGGGTCATATGCTTGTTCTATTATTAGTTTTTTAAGGAACCTCCATAATGTTCTCCATAGTGGCTGTATCAATTTACATTCCCACCAACAGTGCAGGAGGGTTCCCTTTTCTCCACACCCTCTCCAGCATTTAATTTTTGTAGATGTTTTGATGATGGTCATTTTAACCGGTGTGAGGTGATACCTCATTGTGGTTTTGATTTGCCTTTCTCTAAATATTAGTGATGTTAGGCATCTTTTCATGTATTTGTTGACCATCTGTATGTCTTCTTTGGAGAAGGGTCAACCTAGGTCTTCTGCCCATTTTTTGATTGGATTGTTTGCTTTTTTGATATGGAGCTGCATGAGCTGCTTGCATATTTTGGAGATTAATCCTTTGTCAGTTGCTTTCTTTGCAAATATTTTCTCCCATTTGGAACGTTGTCTTTTTGTTTTGTTTGCTTATGGTTTCCATTGTCAGTGCAAAAGCTTTTAAGTTTCATTAGGTCCCATTTGTTTATTTTTGTTTTTATTCTCATTACTCCAGTAGGTGGATCAAAAAACATCTTGCTGTGATTTGTGTCAAAGAGTGTTCTGCCTATGCTTTCCTCTAAGAATTTTATACTGCCTGAGCTTACATTTACGTCGTTAATCCATTTTGAGTTTATTTTTGCGTATGGTGTTAGGGACTGTTGTAATTTCATTCTTTTACTTGTAGCTATCCAGTTTTCCATCACCACCTACTGACGAGGCTCTCTTTTCTCCATTGTATATTCTTGCCACCTTTGTCAAACATAAGGTGACCATATGTGTGTGGGTTTATCTCTGGGCTTTCTATCCTGTTCCATGGATCTATATTTCTGTTTTTGTGTCAGTACCGTACTGTCTTGATTACTGTAGCTTTATAGTATAGTCTGAAGACAGGGAGCCTGATTCTTCTAGCTCTGTCTTTCTTTCTCAAGATTGCTTTGGCTATTCAGGATCTTTTGTGTTTCCATACAAATTGTAAATATTTTTTGTTTTAATTCTGTGAAGAATGCCATTGGTATTTTTTTTTTTAATTTTAACATCTTTATTGGAGTATAATTGCTTTACAATGGTATGTTAATTTCTGCTTTATAACAAAGTGAATCAGCCATACATATAAATATATCCCCAAATCTCCTCCCTCTTGCATCTCCATCCAATCCTCCCAATCCCACCCCTCTAGGTGGTCACAAAGCACTAAGCTGATCTTCCTGTGCTATGCAGCTGCTTCCCACTAGCTATCTCTTTTACATTTGATAGTGTATATATGTCCATGCCACTCTCTCACTTCATCCCAGTGTACCCTTACCATTCCTCTGTCCTCAAGTCCATTCTCTACATCTGCATCTTTATTCCTGTCCTGCCTCTAGGTTCTTCAGAACCATCTTTTTTTTTTTTTTTAGATTCCATATATATGTGTTAGCATATTGTATTTGTTTTTCTCTTTCTGACTTACTTCACTCTGTATGACAGTCTCTAGGTCCATCCACCTAACTACAAATAACTCAATTTCGTTTCTTTGTATGGCTGAGTAATATTCCATTGTATATATGTGCCACATCTTCTTTATCCATTCATCTGTTGATGGACACTTCAGTTACTTCCATGTCCTGGCTATTGTAAATAGGGCTGCATTAACATTGTGATACATGACACTTTTTGAATTATGGTTTTCACAGGGTATATGTTCAGTAGTGGGATTGCAGGGTCGTATGGCAGTTCTATTTTTAGTTTTTTAAGGAACCTCCATAATGTTCTCCATAGTGGCTGCATCAATTTACATTCCCACCCACAGTGCAAGAGGGTTCCCTTTTCTCCACACCCTCTCCAGCATTTACTGTATGTAGATTTTTTGATGGAAGCACTCAGACTGGTGTGAGGTGATACCTCAATGTAGTTTTGACTTGCATTTCTCTAATGATTAGTGATAGTGAGCATCCTTTCATGTGTTAGTTGGCAATCTGTATGTCTTCTTTGGAGAAATGTCTATATAGGTCTTCTGCTATTTTTGGATTGGGTTGCTTGTTTTTTTGGTGTTGAGCTGCATGAGCTGCTTGCAAATTTTGGAGATAAATCCTTTGTTAGTTGCTTCAATTGCAAATATTTTCTCCCATTCTGAGGGTTGTCTTTTCATCTTGTTTATGGTTTCCTTTGCTGTGCAAAAGCTTTTAAGTTTCATTAGGTCTGATTTGTTTATTTTTGTCTTCATTTCCATTTCTCTACAAGGTAGGTCAAAAAGGATCTTGCTGTGATTTACATCATAGAGTGTTCTGCCTATGTTTTCCTCTAAGAGTTTGATAGTGTCTTGCCTTACATTAAGGTCTTTAATCCATTTTGAGTTTATTTTTGTGTATGGTTTTAGGGAGTGTACTAATTTCATTCTTTTACATGTAGCTGTCCAGTTTTCCCAGCACCACTTATTGAAGAGGCTGTCTTTTCTCCACTGTATATTCTTGCCTCCTTTACCAAAGATAGGGTGACCACATGTGCATGGGTTTATCTCTGGGCTTTCTATCCTGTTCCATTGATCTATATTTCTGAGGTTTTTTGTCAGTACCATACTGTCTTGATTACTGTAGCTTTGTAGTATAGTCTGAAGTCAGGGACCCTGATTCCTCCAGCTGCATTTTTCATTCTCAAGATTGCTTTGGCTATTCGGGATCTTTTTGTTTCCATACAAATTGTGAAATTTTTTGTTCTAGTTCTGTGAAAAATGCCAGTGGTAGTTTGATAAGTATTGCATTGAATTTGTAGATTGCATTGGGTAGTAAGGTCATTTTCACAATGTTGATTCTTCCAATCCAAGAACATGGTATATCTCTCCATATCTTTGTATCATCTTTAATTTCTTTCATCTGTGTCTTATAATTTTCTCCATTCAGGTCTTTTGTCTCCTTAGGTAAGTTTATTCCTAGATAAATTTTTATTATTTTTGTTGAAATGGTAAATGGGAGTGTTTCCTTAATTTCACTTTCAGATTTTTCATCATCAGTATAGGAATGCAAGAGATTTCTGTGCATTAATTTTGTGTCCTGCTACTTTACCAAATTCATTGATTAGCTCTAGTAGTTTTCTGGTAGCATCTTTAGGATTCTCTATGTATAGTATCAAGTCATCTGCAAACAGTGACAGCTTTACTTCTTCTTTTCCAATTAGGATTACTTTTATTTCTTTTTCTTCTCTGATTTCTGTGGCTAAAACTTCCAAAACTATGTTGAATAATAGAGGGGAGAGTGGGCAACCTTGTCTTGTTTCTGATCTTAGTGAAAATGGTTTTAGTTTTTCACCATTGAGGATGATGCTGGTAGTGGGTTTGTCATATATAGCCTTTATTATGTTAAGGAAAGTTCCCTCTATGCCTACTTTCTTGAGGGTTTTTATCATAAATGCGTGTTGAATTTTGTCAAAAGCTTTCTCTGCATCTATTGAGATGATCATATGCTTTCTCTCCTTTAATTTGTTAATATGGTGTATCACGTTCCTTGATTTGCGTAGATTGAAGAATCCTTGCGTTCCTGGGATAAACCTCACTTGATCATGGTGTATGATCCTTTTAATGTGTTGTTGGATTCTGTTTGCTAGTATTTTGTTGAGGATTTTTGCATCTATGTTCATCAGTAATATTGGCCTGTAGTTTTCTTTCTTTGTGACATCTTTGTCTGGTTTTGGAATCAGGGTGATGGTGGCCTGTAGAATGAGTTTGGGAGTGTTCCTCCCTCTGCTATATTTGGAAGAGTTTGAGAAGGATAGGTGTTAGCTCTTCTCTAACTATTTGATAGAATTTGCCTGTGAAGCCTCTGGTCCTGGGCTTTTGTTTGTTGGAATATTTTTAATCACAGTTTCAATTTCAGTGCTTTTGATTGGTCTGTTCATATTTTCTATTTCTTCCTGGTTCAGTCTTGGAATGTTGTGCATTTCTAAGAGTTTGTCCATTTCTTCCAGGTTGTCCATTTTATTGGCATACAGTTGCTTGTAGTAATCTCTCATGATCCTTTGTTTTTCTGCAGTGTCAGTTGTTACTTTTCCTTTTTCATTTCTAATTCTATTGATCTGAGTGTTTGCCTCTTTTTTTTTGATGAGTCTGGGTAATGGTTTATCAATTTTTCATCTTCTCAAAGAACCAGCTTGTAGTTTTATTGATTTTTGCTATTGTTTCCTTAATTTCTTTTTCATTTATTTCTGATCTGATCTTTAATATTCTTTCTGTCTGCTAACTTTCTAGATTTTCTTCTTTCTCTTATTGCTTTAGGTGTAAGGTTAGGTTGTTTATTTGAGATTTTTCTTGTTTCTTGAGGTAGGATTGTATTGCTATAAACTTCCCTCTTGTAACTGCTTTTGCTGCATCCCATAGGTTTTGGGTCATCTTGTTTCATTGTCATTTGCTTTTAGGTATGTTTTGATTTCATCTTTGATTTCTTCAGTGATCTCTTGGTTATTTAGTAGTGTATTGATTAACCTTTATGTGTTTTTATTTTTTACAGATTTTTTTCCTATAATTGATATCTAGTCTCATAGTGTTGTGGTCAGAAAAGATCCTTGATACGATTTCATTTTTTCTTAAATTCACCAAGGCTTGATTTATGACCCAAGATATGATCTATCCTGAAGACTGTTCCCTGAGCACTTGAGAAGAAAATGTATTCTATTGGTTTTGGATGCAATGTCCTATAAATATCAATTAAGTCGATCTTGTTTAATGTAACATTAAAGCTTGTGTTTCCTTACTTGTTTTCATTTTGGATGATCTGCCCATTGGTGAAATTGAGGTGTTAAAGTCCCCTACTCTGCTTGTGTTAATGTCGATTTCCCCCTTTATGGCTCTTAGCATTTGTCTCATGTATTCAGGTTCTCCTATGTTGGGTGCATAAATATTTACAACTGTTATATCTTCTTGGATTGATCCCTTGATCATTGTATAGTGTCCTTCTTTGTCTCTTGTAATAGTCCTTATTTGAAAGCCTATTTTGTCTGATATGAGAATTGCTACTCCAGCTTTCTTTTTATTTCCGTTTGCATGGAATATCTTTTTCCATTCCCTCACTTTCAGTCTGTATGTGTCCCTTGGTCTAAAGTGTGTCTCTTGTAGACAGCATATATATGGGTATTGTTTTTGTATCCATTCAGCCAGTCTACATCTTTTGGTGGAGCAATTAATCCATTTACATTTAAGGTAATTATCGATATATATGTTCCTATTACCATTTTCTCAATTGTTTTGTATTTCGTATTGTAGGTCTTTTTCTTCTCTTTTGTTTCCTGCCTAGAGAAGTTCCTTTAGCATTTGTTGCAAAGCTGGTTTTGTTGTGCTGAATTCTCTTAGCTTTTGCTTGTCTGTAAAGGTTTTAATTTCTCCATTGAATCTGAATAAGATCCTTGCTGGGTAGACTAATCCTGGTTGTAGGTTTATCCCTTTCATCACTTTAAATATATCCTGCCACTCCCTTCTGGCTTGCAGAGTTTCTGCTAAAAGATCACCTGTTAACCTTATAGGGATTCCCTTGTATGTTATTTGTTGTTCTTCCCTTGCTCTTTTTAATATTTTTTCTTTGTATTTAATTTTTGATAATTTGGTTAATATGTGTCTTGGCGTGCTTCTCCTTGGATTTATCCTGTATGGGACTCTGCAGTTCCTGGACTAGACTGACTATTTTCTTTCCCATATTAGGGAAGTTTTTTACTATAATCTCTTCAAATATTTTCTCAGTCCCTTTCTTTTTCTCTTCTTCTTCTGGGAACCCTATAATTTGAATATTGGTGCCTTTAATGTTGTCCCAGATGTCTCTGAGACTGTCCTCAATTCTTTTCATTCTTTTTTCTTTATTCTGCTCTGTGGTGTTTATTTCCACTGGTTGATCTTCCAGGTGACTTATCCATCCTTCTGCCTCAGTTTTTCTGCTATTGATTCCCTCTAGAGAATTTTTAATTTCATTTATTTTGTTGTTCATCATTGTTTGTTTGCTCTTTAGTTCTTCTAGGTCCTTTTTAAATGTTTCTTTTATTTTCTCCATTCTATTTCCAAGATTTTGGATCATCTTTACTGTCATTACTCTGAATTATTTTTCAGGTAGACTGTGTATTTCCTATTCATTTGTTTCCTCTGGTGTGTTTTTACCTTGCTAATTCATCTACTGTGTGTCTTCTCATTTTGCTTAACTTACTGTGTTTGGGGTCTCCTTTTCTCAGGCTGCAGGTTCGTAGTTCCTGTTGTTTTTGGTGTGTGCCTCCAGGGGCTAAATTTGTTTCAGTGGGTTCTGTATGCTTCCTGGTGGAGGGGACTCTTGCCTGTGTTTTGGTGGATGAGGCTGGATCTTGTCTTTCTGGTTGGCAAGACTGCAACCGGTAGTGTGTTTTGGGGTGTCTGAGACCTTATTATGATTTTAGGCAGCCTCTCTGCCAATGGGTGGGGTTGTGTTCCTTGTGTAGGTAGTTGTTTGGCATAGGGTGTCCAGCACTGAAGCTTGCTGGCTATTGAGTGGAGCTGGGTCTTGGCACTGAGATTGAGATCTCTGGGAGAACTTTTGTCATTTGATATTATGTGGACCTGGGATCTGTCTGTTGGGCCCATGTCCTGAACTTGGCTCTCCCACCTTAGAGGCATATGCCTGACACCCAGCTGGAGCCGAAAGACCCTGTCTGCAACATGGCTCAGAATAAAAGGGAGTAAAAAAGAAAGAAAGAAAGAAAAATAAAATAAAATAAAAAAGTTATTAAAATAAAAAAATTATTTAAAAATGTAAAAAGTAATAAAAAAAGAAAGAAAGAAGAAAGAGAGCAACCAAACCAAAAAACAAATCCACCAATGATAACAAGTGCTAAAAACTATACTGAAAAAAAAAAACACAAAAACAAAAATATGGACAGACAGAACCCTAGGATAAATGGTAAAAGCAAAGCTATACAGACAAAATTCCACAAAGAAATTAAATATACAAACTCACAAAAAGAGAAAAAGAAAAAAATATATATATATATATTTTTTTTTTTTTAAAAAAAAGGAAGAGAGCAATCAAATCAATAAACAAATCTACCAGTGGTACTAAACTCCAAATACTAAGCTAAGATAAACATAGGACCAAAAACAAATTAGATGCAGAAAGCAAACCTCAAATCTACAGTTTCTCCCAAAGTCCACCACCTCAATTTTGAGATGATTCATTGTCTATTCAGATATTCCAGAGATGCTGGGTACATCAGGTTGATTGTGGAGATTTTTTCTGCTGATCCTGAGGCTTCATGGAGAAATTTCCCTTTCTCTCCTTTGGTCACCCACTCCAGGGTTTCACCTTTGGATTTGGCCCCACCTTTGCATGTAGGTCACCTGAGGATGTCTGTTCTTCACTCAAACAGGATGGGGTTAAAGGAGCAGCTGATTAGGGGGCTCTGGCTCACTCAGGCCAGGCGAGGGAGGGGTATGGAATGTGGGGCTAGCCTGTGGTGGCAGAGGCTGGCGTGGCCTTGCACCAGCCTGAGGCATACCATGCGTTCTCCTGGGGCAGTTGCCCTGGATCACAGGACCCTGGCATTGGCGGGCTCACAGGCTCCTGGGTGGGGAGGTGTGGATAGTGACCTGTGCTTGCACACAGGTTTCTTGGTGGCTGCAGCAGCTGCCTTAGTGTTTCATGCCCGTCTCTGGAGTCCGTGCTGATAGCCTTGGCTTGTGCCCATCTGTGGAGCTCGTTTAGGCAGTACCCTGAATCCCCTCTCCTTGCACACCCTGAAACAATGGTCTCTTGCCTCTCAGGCAGGTCCAGACATTTTCCCGGACTCCCTCCCCGCTAGCTGTGGTGCACTAGCCCCCTTCAGACTGTGTTCACGCAGCCAATCCCAGTTCTCTCTTTGGGATCTGACCTCAGAAGCCAGAGCCTCGGCTCCCAGCCCCCATCTGCCCTGGCAGGTAAGCAGACAAGCCTCTCAGGCTGGTGAGTGTGTGTTGGCACTGATCCTCTGTGCGGGAATCTCTCCACTTTGCCCTTTGCACCCCTACTGCTGCACTCTCCTCTGTGCGTCAGAAGCTTCCCCACCCCCCACCATCCCCTGTCTCCACCAGTGAAGGGTCTTCCTAGTGTGTGGAAACTTTTCCTCCTTCACAGCTCTCTCCCAGAGGTGAGGTCCTGTCCTTATTCTTTTGTATCTGTTTTTTTCTTTTTTCTTTTGCCCTACCCAGGTACGTAGGGACTTTCTTGCCTTTTGGGAAGTCTGAGGTCTTCTGCCAGTGTTCTGTAGGTGTTCTGTAGGAGTTGTTCCACATGTAGATGTATTTCTGATGTATTTTTGGAGAGGAAGGTGATCTCCACGTCTTACTCCTCCGCCATCTTGAAGGCCTTGGTAACTGCTCTGTGTTCTTTCGCCATTGGTCATTTGGTAGGGATTACATTGAACCTGTAGATTACTTTGGGTAGTATAGTCATTTCCACAATACTGATTCTTCTAAGACAGGAACATAGTATATCTCTCCATCTGTTTATGTCATCTTTGATTTCTTTCATCAGTGTTTTATAGTTTTCAGAAAACAGGTCTTTTGCCTCCTAGGTATTTTATTCATTTTGTTGTGATGGTAAACAGGACTGTTTCCTGAATTTTTCTTTCTGATCTTTCATTGTTAGTGTATAGGAATGCAAGTGATTTCTGTGCCTTAATTTTATATACTGCAACTTTACCAAATTCATTGATTTAGATGGTTTAGAAGTTTTCTGGTGGTATCCTTAGGATTTTCTATGTACAGTATCATGTCATCTGCAGTGACAGTTTTACTTCTTCTTTTCCAATTTGTATTCCTCTTATTTCTTTTTCTTCTCTGATTGCCGTGGCTAGGACTTCCAATATAATGTTGAATAATAGTGGGAAGAGTGGTCATCCTTGTCTTGTTCCTGATCTTAGGGGAAATGCTTTCAGTTTTTTACCATTAAGAATGATGTTTTTGTGGGTTTGTCATATATGGCTTTTATTATGTTGAGGTAGTTTCCCTCTATGCTCACTTTCTGGATAGTTTTTATTATAAATGGGTGTTAAATTTTTTGAAAAGCTTTTTCTGCATCTATTGAGATAATCATATGGTTTTTATGTTTTGTTTTTTAATATAGTGTATCAGATTGATTGTTTTGCATATATTGAAGAATCCTTGAATCCCTGGGATAAATCCCACTTGATCATTGTGTATGATCCTTTTAATGTGCTGTTGGATTCTGTTTGTTAGTATTTTGTTGAGGATTTTTGCATCTATGTTCATCAGTGATATTGGTCTGCAGTTTTCTTTTTTTTGTGACATCTTTGTCTGGCTTTGGTATCAGGGTGATGGTGCCCTCGTAGAATGAGTTTGGGAGTTTTCCTCCCTCTGCTATATTTTGGAAGAGTTTGAAAAGGATAGGTGGTAGCTCGTCTCTGAATGTTTAATAGAATTCGCCTGTGAAGCCATCTGGTCCTGGAGTTTTGTTTGTTGTAATATTTTTAATTACAGTCTCAATTTCATGACCTGTGATTGGTTTGTTTATATTTTCTAATTCTTCCTGGTTCAATCTTGAAAAGTTGTACCTTTCCAAGAATTTGCCCATTTTTTCCAGGTTGTCCATTTTATTGACATATAGTTGCTTATAGTAGTCTCTTATGATCCTTTGTTTTTCTGTGGTGTTAGTTGTAATCTCTCCTTTTTCATTTCTAATTTTATTGATTTGAGTCCTCTCCCTTTTTTTCTTGATAAGTCTGGCTAAAGGTTTATCAATTTTGTTTATCTTCTCAAAGAACCACCTTTTAGTTTTACTGATATTTGTTATTGTTTTTCTTTTTTTTTCATTTCTATTTCATTTATTTCTGCTCTGATCTTTATGATGTCTTCCCTTCAACTAACATTGTGTTTTCTTTGCTTTTCTTTTCCTAGTTGCTTTACTTGTATGGTTAGACTGTTTATCTGAGATTTTTCATGTTTCTTGATGTGAGCTTCAGTTGCTATAAACTTCCCTCTTAGAACTGCTTTTACTGCATGCCTTATGTTTTGGATCATCGTGTTTACATTGTCATTTGTTTCTAGGTATTTTTTTTTATTTCTTCCTGATTTCTTCAGTGATCTCTTGGTTATTTAGAAGTGCACTGTTTAGCCTCCATGTATTTTTGTTTTTTACAGTTTTTTTCCCTGTAATTAATTTATTGTAATCTCATAGTGTTGTTTTTGGAAAACATGCTTGATATGATTTCAATTTTCTTAAATTTCCCAGGCTTGATTTGTGACCCAAGATGTGATCTATTCTGGAGAACGTTCTGTGAGCACTTGAGAAGATAATGTATTCTTCTGCTTTTGCATGAAACATCCTAAAAATATCAATTATGTCTGCCTGGTTTATTGTGTCACTTAACACTTGTGTTTCCTTTTTTATTCTCTGTCTGGATGATCTGTCTATTGGTGTAAGTGAGGCGTTAAAGTCTCCCACTATAATTGTGTTACTGTTGATTTCTCCTTTTGTGGCTGTTAGCATTTGCCTTATGTATTGGGGTGCTTCTATGTTGGATGCATAAATATTTATAATTGTTATGTTTTCTTCTTGGATTGATCCCTGATCATTATGTAATGTCCTTCCTTATCTCTTGTAACAGTCTGTATCTTAAAGTCTATTTTATCTGATATGAGTATTGCTACTCCAGCTTTCTTGTGATTTCCATTGGCATGCAATATCTTTTTCCATCTCCTCATTTTCAATTCTGTATGTCTCCCTGGGTCTGAAATGGGTCTCTTGCAGAGAGCATATATAAGGGTCTTGTTTTTGTATCCATTCAGCTAGTCTGTGTCTTTTGGTTGGAGCATTTAATCTATTTACATTCAAGGTGATTATCGATATGTATGTTCCTCTTACCATTTTCTTAATTGTTTTGGGTTTGTTTTTGTGGTTCTTTTTCTTCTCTTGTGTTTCCCACCTAACAAAGTTCCTTTAGCATTTGTTGAAAAGCTGGCTTGGTGGTGCTGAATTATCATAGCTTTTGCTTGTCTATAAAGCTTTTCATTTCTGTGTCGAATCTGAATGAGATCCTTGCTGGGTAGAGTAATCTTGGTGTAGGTTTTTCTCTTTCATCACTTTAAATATATCTTGCCACTCCTTTCTGGCCTGTAGAGTTTCTGCTTAGAAATAAGCTGAGAACCTTGTGGGGATTCCCTTGTATGTTATCTGTTGCTTTCCCTTGCTGCTTTTAATATTTTTTTCTTTGAATTTAATTTTTGTTAGTTTGATTAATATGTGTCTTTCATATTTGTCTTAGGGTTTATCCTGTATGGGACTCTCTGCACTTCCTGGACTTGAGTGGCTATTTCCTTTTCCATGTTAGGCAAGTTTTCAAGTATAATCTCTTCAAATATTTTCTCAGCCCCTTTCTTTTTCTCTTCTTCTTTGGGAACCCTATAATTTGACTGTTGGTGTATTTAATGTTATTCCAGAGGTCTCTGAGATGTCCTCAATTCTTTTCATTCGTTTTTCTTAATCTTCTCTTTGACAGTTATTTCCACCATTTTATCTTCCAGGTCACTTATCCGTTCTTCTGCCTCAGTTATTCTGCTATTGATTCCTTCTAGAGTATTTTTAATTTCAGTCATTGTGTTGTCCATCACTGTTTGTTTGTTCTTTAGTTCTTCTAGGTCCTTGTTAAAAGTTTCCTCTATTTTCTCCATTCTGTTTCTGAGATTTTGGATCATATTTACTATCTTTACTTGAATTCTTTTTCAGGTAGCTTGCTTATTTCATCTTCATTTATTTAGCCTTGTAGGTTTTTTACCTTGCCCCTTCGTCTGTAACATTTTTTGGTCACATCATTTATTTTTTTTGGATGGGTGGGGCTGTATTCCTATCTTACTGGTCCTTTGGCCTGAGGTGTCCAGCACTGAAGTTTGTGGGCAGTTGTGTAGAGCCGGGTCTTGGTGCCGAGATGAGGACCTCCAGGAGGTCTCACTCCAATTAATATTCCCTGAGATCTGAGGTTCTTAGTCCAGTTGTTTGGACTTGGCGCTCCTACCACAGGAGCTCAGGCCCAACCCCCAGTGTGGGAACCAAGATCATGCAAACTGTGTGGCATAGCAAAAGAAAAGAAAAAATGGAGCAGTACAATAACAAAGAATAAAAATAAAATAAAATTAGAAAGGTAAAAATAAATTAGGTAAAATAAAAATGTAATTGGAACAACAACAACAAGTTAAATCAAAACCACAACAGAAAAAAAGAAAGACGATAAAGAAAAAAAGGGAACAAGCCAAAAGGAGCAGAACAATAACAAACTATGAAGAATAAATTAAAATTAGACAAATAAAAGATTTATTAGATAAAATAAAAATATAAATGGATCAACAAAAAGGTAAACCAGAATCCCAATCTAGAAGAATAAAACAAAAAATGACCATAAAAGACCTTGGATATGGTGGGGTGGAGCTTAAGCAAGAGGTGGAACTTAGGCAGGGATGGGGTTTAGGATGGGGAGGGACCTAGGCGGGGGTGATATTCAAGTGTGGGGTAGGGCCTAGGTTTAAGACCTCCATGGAAGGGGAGATACAGCACAATCAGAGGGGACCTCTGGAGTGTGGAGTTCTGGAGTTTGGAGGTAAGGCCTTGGGTGAGGGTGTGTGGGTGGGGTTTAAGCCCAGCGCTGTTGTAGCGGGTCTCAGATGAGGTCTCCAAGTGCTGTGTGTAGAGGTAGGGCCCTGGGTGGGGTTGTTGGGTCGGAGCTTGGGCTCTGCATGGCAGCAGGGAGGGCAAAGGACTAAGCCTGGGAGCCCAAGAGGCTCCCCAGTGCTGAAGTGGACAGAGAAAACACTGGCCACACTCTCTTCCATTCCTCTGCCCCCCTAAATGTCTCCCCTGTCATTGCTGGACCCCTACACCTGTCCTGCCAGGTGTAGAAACTCCTCCCCTCCCCCAGCTGCCCCTCAGGGGTGCTGGTCCCATAGGCTCAGCCTTTAGTTTTGCTCCCCCTTCCCTTCCTCCCACTCCCTCAGGACCTGCATGGCTGGAGGGCGCCTCAATGGGCAGAGGATAAGGCACGGGATCTCAGCAGGCTCCCAGGGGCCCAAGTGGGCAGGGGAAACACTGGCCAAACTCCCTTTTGATCCTCTGCACCCCCAATGGTCTCCCCCTTTCCCTCTCCAGGAGAGGAATCCCTTCCCCTCCCCCAGCTGCTCCTCAGGGATGCCAGTCCGTCCTGCCTCCACTTCTCCCCTCCCCACTCCCACCTAGGTCCTACCTGGTTGCTGGGGGTTCCTCCCATCCCCTTAGGTGTCTGAGGTCCCCCACCGGTGCCTGGTAGGTGCCCTAGTTGTGTGGAGATGCAAATTCTTAGTCCTCCTAGTCTGCCATCTTGATTCTGCACTTCGTGGTCTCAGCTTATGAAATAGAAGGGATCTTCTATTTCATCCCTATGAAAACTTATGCTGATATTCTTAAATTTCATTGAAATGTTGGTTATTTGGGGTTCTCAGGGATAAATGCATATTCTTATTTATTTGAAAATCTACCTATCTATCTATCATCTATCTATCTATCTATCTATCTATCTATCTATCTATCTACCCATCACAACTATCTATTATATTTAGCCCAGCATCTAACTCTTCCTTAACAGGATAATGGGGAAAAAGGGCAGAAGGAAGTCCTAGATCATCTCAAGATAAGATTAAAGCAAAGATAACCAAATTTTAGAACAAACCTTCCTTATGTAAATGGAATTAAAAGAACATGCAACATTTTTGTATATAGAGGCATAATATAAATTAATCATACAACCACAAATAATATGAGGACAATAACCAAGGAACAAAAATATTACATAAATTGCTTAATTTAAAAGATGACCAAAAGTATAATATATGTTAAAATAAGCTAAAATTCTCCCTTTCTAACCTGATCAATAATGAGATTTAATACAGAAAGAAACCAAACATGTTTATATTAGGTCTTTTTTCCCCTGAGGCAACCTCCAGCTTCTTCCCCACAGGGAAGAACACTAGAAGTTAGGAAATTCCAAACTTCTAGAAGCCAGAGTCCTCTGAAAATACAAATCAAAATATAGTCTCCACTAGGATACTGCTTCTTAAGACTCAAGAACCAGGAAATAATTTTCTGCATTTCAAGAACCAGGAGAGAAGGTAGGAAATGCATCCAACCATACTTCTTCATTGTTCCCTGAGAAATTATAAGAGAGATGAGGATCTCATTGTAACATAAACATCAAGGATAATCACTCTTGTCCATTCATGTGATTTCTAAATATTTGAATATTTATTACATTTGTTAGCATCTGGCCTAGTTTATTGATGAATTTACTTCTAGTTTGAGGTTCTATTCTTTTGCTTTGTTAAATATATATGCAAACTTGGATGTTGGTGGTAATGAAGTGTTAACATTTTCATTGTAATTGTACTAACTAAAGATTAGACAACATCTTGTAAGCTAGATGCTTCAAGTTTAAGCAGGGACCCAGATAAAACCTTGTTATGACTTTGTACCCAATGTTCCAATGAATTGTTTATATTAAAACGTATACATTTGTACTGGCAGGTTAAAGATTTTGAATATTTATGATTTGAGAAAACAGAGATACTGGTTAAATCATACACATATATTGTTAAAGTATGTGTTGGTGTTCCCCTACCATAAGAGAAAGCCTTATGAAATTACAAGTGCTTTACTGAGGAGCCAGTATTATTTCCTCAGCATGAGTTTTAATGACTGTAATCCTATAGTCAGTGAAGTCATCAGTATCTGACCAGGGATCTATCAAAGATTTCCAGGGCCCTGGAACTTTTATCTCATCCTACTTGCTCATGCCTAAAATTCTCATCAAATTTTGAACTGTGTTCAATTTCCTTTGAGAGTAAATGTAGTCTAGATTTTTATAAGCTTCTTATACCTTGAAATTAATCAAATCTCCAAAAGCAATTTTTAAACCAAAGAAGGATGAGGAAATAGCCCAAAGCCTCCAGGATTGAGGAAAAGTAAACATGGGCAGAAGGAAAAGGCTAAGACAAAAGAAGGCTAAGACAAACCTGCATTTAGCCTAGTGGTTCTCCCTGGCTTTGCTTCATATTCACCTGGAGATTTGAAAACAATACTGATGCGTGGGCCCTTCCTCTGTGTAGAGCGCTTTCAACATGTCACATAGATGCTTCTGATACATGGTTAGTATGAGAATCACTGCTTTACATACTGAATCCTTGGCTTCTCCTGAGGTAAGCCAAATGATTTGGCATTTATTCCCACTCCACATGGTGAGCTTCACTTACAGTCCTCTAACCATTTAATAAATATTTCATGTAAAATAAATTTGATGCAGTTCTTTTGAGAGAAAATTACTTTTTCCCCCAAAAATGCCATTCAGTAAGCATCAAGGTTGGTGAAAACATGAAGAATGTAAACATCACCAAATGCATGCATGAACTGTCACTGTCACTAAAGTGGAGGGATCCAGCTGATATAATTCCACAACAGAAAATGCAGCAAGATATTTTTTTTTTTTTTCCCCTGAATGCCCAAAGCTGAGGAAGAAGAAGCTGAAAATGCAAGTCTTTGTATCCTTCAATACATGTTATGAAAACCCCTGGAGTTTTTTGGATCCTTTGTAATAGAGGGAGAGAAAAAGAAAGAAAAAAAGAAATAAAGGGATCTGACAACACAACTATAAAGATGGCAGATGCTGAATGTAACATGTACTGCAAGAGTATTTATCAGAGCAAAGCTAATGTTTTAACAGGTAAAATGTTCTCATTAAACTCTAATAAAATTTAGCTTACTAAAAGAAGTAAAGCCATTTTTATCTCCCTAAGTCTTCAGAGGAAGCTCCGTTATCAGAATCAAATTCTTCTAATTCAGCTACTCCACAGAGAAATCTAAAATTCCAAAGCAGGATTTTATTCCTGTGAATACATTTTTTCTTAGAAGTTATTTTTACATGTTAAAGACAATAGTATGGTGCAAATGCAGTTGGAAGCCTTGAAGAATGGTCTGTTATTATCTGGCATTGTCTATAATTAATATCAATTAGAATCTATTAAATTTAATAGACTTTGAGTTATTGAGTTTAATTCAATTTCAATAAATTTCAATTAAGTGCAATTTGTTTCCATTACTTTTATTAATTTCAGTCACTTTCAATTACCTTCAATTAATTTAATTTACTGGCAGTATATGTTCAGGTAATTCCCTATTACTTTCAATTAGTTTCTGTTCATTTCAATGGGTTTCATTTGCTGCTAACTGATTTCATAAAAATAAGTGTGCAGCTATGATATAGTTTCTATATTCTACAGTCATACAAACTAATTAGCTCTACATTCAAACTTACCGTAACACAATTAGAACACTATTCAATCTGCATACAATCAGTATTAACTTCTACTCATCTTCTCCCTGGGTTGATGTATCTGAGAAGCCTAGCCTGCTATGGAGAGTCTGGCATTTGCAGAGATGTCAGAACTTTTAATTGATTGATTCATTGATCCATTGCCTCTGCTTTGTATCTAGAATCTGTGAGGTGTTGGAGGTAATAGAGGTAAAAGAGAGTACATTTAGGAGATTACAACAGGACTTCCCCCAAACAATTACACTGATGTTTGATGGAATGACCTGGATATGTCTTATTCACTATGGTACTCACAGCATGAACACAATACTTCACAGACTAGGTATTCAACAAATCTCATGAATCTTTTCTGAAGCTGTCAGTAAAATCGGTATTTAGGTGGAGAAGCAGGATAATCAGGACAATTCTGGGTCTCACACTTAGTTATGGACATGTTCTCTCTATGGAAGGAAAAACTCATAAAATTATCAATTATTAGTGTTAGAGGGAAAAAATCAGACAGCGTGTAGTCTAATATTCTGCCATTTAAGTTTTTGCAGTCAAGTAAGTGATGTATTTAATGGGCATATTGCATTACTAATTCTACAGGTAACAACCTTACCTGTTCAACCTAGGGAGCATCTGCATTGAAAAACTATCAACACATAGCTTGCAGAGCACTTTAGCCTCTGTGAACATATTTCATGCTTCTAAGAACCTTATGAAGAAAACGGTGCAAATTTTGTTATTTGCTTTGAGAAATTAAACTATATTGTGGTGAAATCGTTCATTCAATAATGGATAACTAGGCAATGGTGGGGTTTAGGCAAAAGTAGTCATAATGACAGAAAAATCCAGACCTAGGGTAGTTTTGAGTGCTACTATTTAGGAACAGAAGCATTTCATATCTGTAGGTAAAAAAATCCAGACCACTCTCCCTAAGATGATGAATAAGTTCTGTGGTCCAAGCTATGCAAAGCAGGCAGCTTATGTGCCTTGGAGAGACACATAGAGCAAATGACTCACTTACTAGGCCTCCTGTTTCCTCCACTCAAGGCTTCCTTAGAAAAATGTACCTGTCTGAATGAAAGTGGCTGTTTGTGTGACAGCTGGATAAAGTACATTGCATGAATGGAGCATAACACCCTTCCAGAGGAGTGCCTGTTGCCTGTTGCCTGCAAGAAGAGATGGCTTTGAGCAGAGTTATTTGGCAGCAGGGCAATGCTCAAGCACAAGAAGACTTGGCGGATTCCCAACATATCTCTGGCAGAAAATTCACTGTGAGAATAGAGAGGAGGCTGAATCCAAATCAAGTTGTCAGAGCCCTTCAGCTAAGATGTGGGAGGTCCTGAGAGGGAAACCAGGGACTATTAAGGTCAAAAGGAAAATGGGCTAGAGGGAATGACAGAGTCATTTGAAATGAGCCTGGAGGAATCTCATCCTGGGAGATTCCCACTGGCAGGGATGACCCTTCCCCATAGTGGCTTGCTGAAAGCAAAAATGGAGAGAAGAGAAGGTGTAGACCATCAAAAAGCCAAACATATAGCAAATTGGGTCAGGGACTGTAGACAGCTAATCTATAATCACTTTGCCATTTTAAATTCTATTTCTCTAGACCTATCCTAAGTTAACATAATAAATATTTCCATAAATGTTCAATGAGTGTCCCTATGGCTCCCCAGGACATATTCTTTTCCCCATGTAATTGCTCCAAGTAATTCAAACTCCATGCTCTGTTCTTTCCCACATTGCCTCCCTCTCAACTCTCCACCAATCTGAATGTTACTCGTCCTCCAAGGCCTGTGGATATCAAGTGTTAAGTCTTTCCAGAAATCTCCCTCACTGATATCAGTGAACTTCAATGCACATAAATTTATCAAACATTTATTGAGCTCTGAGTACATGTCAGGAAAATGAGAATTAAATTGTGTCCTCAACTCTGTTATGCTCTGGAGTTCTCAATATAATAGGGGCAATAATATAAAAACCTTCTGTTATTTTCTAAATATTCATTTTATTTCCATGTATACTTGTTAAGTTTTTGATCATTTGAATCTAAGTATAGATTCATGTGGTCTGCCGTGATCATGGTTTCTTCTTTGTATGGGGTGAGGGGAGGTACACATGAATCGTCAGAGCCAAAAAATATGAGAGCATTTCTTATGTCAAATAAACACAGTTCTGTCAAACGATGATGAAAGAGTATAACATTGACCTTCGGACAAGATATCAAAACTAAATGAAGTATATCAGGGACCTGTAAATTTTGAACCCAGAGATGTCTTTGGTTTCTTAGAAAAGTATGGCACTCACAATATGAAGGCAAGGAGTCAGAAGAAAGTAACCAGAGATGCAAAGACATTGTTCAACTCTCTGGGCCAAGTAAGTGTTCAGTTACCTCAGGATTAGAAACATGAACTTTGCAAGCTTTTCTACCTGTGGGTAATTGTCTTCATTCTGTTAGTCTTTGGTATTGGGTCAAGTTTATATTTATGTTTTCTTTCCCCTGTTTCTAATTTTGTTGCTCATCTTAACTGTAAACATAGGAAGACAGAAAAGGGTATATGTCTCTGCTTAGCCTAGTTTTAAATCAGGAATAGAAACAATGTCTTCCTGAAAAGTGTTATAGACAGTAGCAGCAGAAATCACAAGAGAACCCCTAGGAGAAGGTGGAACCAAAAGAAGAGGCTGGGGGCTATTTATTAAGACCCTTCTGCCTACCTGGATTGTTCTTTGACCAAACATTGGAGAAAAATGAGTGTGTAAGTTTAATATGAGGGACTTTCCATTACGAAGATTTCTGCTGCCTTTTAAACAAAATGAGATCTTTGTGATATATGGGTGATAGAAGCATACATGTACTTAAGGGTTTACAATTCATTTTTGTGTGTATTTAAGCCATGAAGGGTGGTTATTGTAACAGGCTCTCAGTTGGCCTCCCTCCCTTCTGACACTCTCTCCTCTAATCTTTTCAGCAAACAGTTGGTGGACTCATCTCCATTAATAGTGCCTTTGTCATGTCACTGCCAAAATCATAAACTTCCATTTAGCTTTATTTCCTACCACTTCACTTTCAAAAACTCCCACTAGACTCATTGGGTCTTTTCATCCTTCTCATCTATCCATTACTTCTCATCTCTGAATTCACAGACCCACCTTCTCACTCTCATTCTCACATCTTTCCATTCCCTCTAAATGCTTTATCTCCTCCATTCTTGCTTCTTAAGCTCTATGAATCTCCTAAAATTGTACAAAAATTTGCTTTTTCTTAAAGCTGATGATGACTATACAACCTTCCATTCTTGGGACCATCCTTACAAGCACAGATGATAAAGCACTGGTATAATAATGTCAATATGCCATGTTGAATTCTTTAATTACAAGGAGATTGATAACTACCACAAGGAGGATCCTTGACTTATATACCTTCTGCATACTTTTCAGACCATATCAACAATTAAAGATGGCAGAAGTCCTCTCAGTATCTTCTGAAATACCTGCTTTCTTCCATCTCAAGGAGGGTAAGGCAATGTGTTATTGAAGTGATTAGACTAAAATCTGGCATGGATCAAAAGGCACCTGTGTTTGATGAGAAGGGATCAGTTAGCTTGAATGTCCACATCCACTGGATACAAATTTGTATATTTTTTTCTGCTGAGACATCTAAAATATATTCCAGATAAGTGAAGCCTATGATTTTCTCAGGTTTCAGAAATCTTAATGCTTTTTGCATCAGTATAAAACAAAACTTTCCAAATCTTTCAAATCATTGAGGGTTAGATTAATCGGAGTTTCTAGAATTTTACACTTTGTATCCCTGTGTCTTTGTGTAATCATTTGTGGGCAAAGTGTTTTTGTTTCCAATGAACACGTCTACAAAACCCTGCATAGACTGCTCTTTTCTTTCCGCAATCTTAGTGGAGAATTTATGCCCCAGAGCTTGAGAGCTCCTCACATAATTCAATAAAACACCATCCCATTGATTCCAAATACCTCAGAAACCTCAAAGTCTCTGATAGTCTCAGAAGAATAGCTGACCAAGAGGCAAAGGAAGGTAGGTTTCAGCTACTTGTGGTAAGAAATTAGATCAATGCAAAGAAGACAACTTCACATGTAGACATAATTCAGTATGTCCAAGGTCTGCATTGCATCTGTACAGCAAAAGTTTCAACCAGGACCTTAGGCAAGACCTCTCTGATAGTCTGGGTCCTGATCTATAGAACAAAGAAATTGGACCCAATTTTACTTGTTTTTCTTTTAATTCTACCACTCTGTATTTCTATAGTATGCCGGTTACGCTGTTTTCTTCCCTTCACTAGCACCAGATGTATTTTTAAAACCTTCTTTGCTCTTTGAGACACAAGAGGGAAAAATTTACAAACTCCATCACCTCGCCTTGCCCTTTAGCTTTTAGTTAGTTTTGGCTAATGGGAGGCCTTGGCAGGAGCTCAGAGGAACGGAAGAGAGCTAGGTTGTTATATGTCTTCCCTACACTCTGCCTCTTCAGGGCCATGTTTTCTAGTAGTAGCCATGTCTCTCTGCAATTAAAACTCATGTCAATTAGCAGATCTTCCCCAACTCGTATCTCTCACAGGACTCTGGGTATCACTAGCTTCCCCCTTGCTCCTTCAGGCCCAAGCTTGACAATAGCTTCCAATTTTTTTCTAATCTCTAGGTGCCACAATATTCCTTGTCAATTCTCTTACTCTATTTACATTTTGGTAATTAATTCCTTTTATAGTCACATGAGCCATCAGAGTTGAAATTGTGTTTCCTGTCAGGCCCTTGACTGATATGTATGATTAGATAGTATTGATAATATTTTTAAAGGTAAAACAATGAAAACACTATGACATAAATCATTTGAATGGAGTGGATAATAGAAAGTTTTATATTCTTTCCCTAATAGAGACTGAATCACTGAACTATGTAGGAATCAGGAGAAAGATCCCCTTCCCTTTCTTTCCTTGGCATCCAGATTGATCTGTGATAGAAAGGAATTGGTAGGCAGGGGATGGGGATGGAGCAGTAAATAAGATGTAACATACTTCCATAAAATAAATAACATTATAAATGATACACAATATTTTTTGCTGGTGCTTCTACATAATAAAATATATTAATGTCCTATTGCTCCTTTAACAAATTATAACAAACTTGGCAGCTTAAAACAACATACATGTATTCTCTTATAGTTCTGGAAGCAAGAAGTCCAAATCCATTTCACTGGGCTGAAATCAGGGTATTGGCAGGGCTATGGTCCTTCTAGTGGATCCGAGGGGAAAATCCCATTTCTTTGCCTTTACAGCTTCTAGAGTTGCATTCCTTGTATTTCTTGGCTCATACCCCTTCCTCTATCTGAAAAGCTTGCAGCATAATATCTTCCTTCAGTGGTCATATTGACTTCTACTCTCGTACTCTACTCTGTTCCCCTCTTATAAGAACACTGGTGACTACACTGAGGGCCAATCAAGATAATCTATGATAATTTGTCCAGTGCAAGATTCTTAAGTTAATCATATCTGCAAGGTTTCCTTTGTTTTATATAAGGTAATATTCATAGATTCAAGGGACTAGGATGCATATATTTTTGGAGGCTTTTATTCAGCTTACCACAGTGTGATGGTTGATTATTTGTGTTGGCTTGACTGGGCCACAGATTTTCCAAATATTTGGTCAAACAGTAATTTGATTGTGTCTATGAGTGGGTTTCTGGATGTGATTAACATTTGAATGGGTAGACAGAGTAAATAATATTGCCCTCCCTAATGTAGGTGGGCCCCATCCAATCAGTTGAAGGCCTGAAAAGAACAAAAATACTTACCCTTCCATGAGTAAGGGGGAATTTTCTCCTGCCCAACCACATTGAGTGGGCACTTCTTAGGGTTATTTTTTTTACAGTTTTGGACTCAAATTGAAACATCAGCTCTTCCTGGGTCTCCAGCCTACTAGCATTTGGACTGGAGTTACACCATCATCTCTCCTGAGTCTCAGGCCTACAGACCTAAATGGAAACTTACACCATTGGGTCTACCCAGTTTGCAGACTACAAATCTTGGGACTTGTCAGCCTCCATAACCACAACCTCATACATTCCTTATAATAAATCAATCTTTCTTTCTTTCTTTCTTTCTTTCTTTCTTTCTTTCTTTCTTTCTTTCTTTCTTTCTTTCTTTCTTTCTTTCTTTCTTTCTTTCTTTCTTTTTCTTTCTTTCTTTCTTTCTTTTTTCTTTCTTTCTTTCTTTCTTTCTTTCTTTCTTTCTTTCTTTTTCTTTCTTTCTTTCTCTTTCTTTCTTTCTTTCTTTCTTTCTTTCTTTCTCTCCCTTCTTCAATATACAACTCTTATTTTTCTGTTTCTCTGGAGAACCCTGACCAATATACACAGATGGCCTTTTAATCTGTTATCTAAGTTCTCCTCATGTCTTGATTAGTGTGGAACTCATTTAAAAATCTAAAAAAAGGATGGAAATTTGAGAATATATTAGAAATATAAAAATAAATGGAACAAGAGCATGAGGAAGTAGATGTCAACAGCTGAAATATAAACTCCAAAAATGTATACAATATAAGCTGCTTTAAAATCTTCAGGATAAGGATTGTGTGCAGTGGTTTTTCAGCAGATATAATGACTAGAATTAGAGTGTTATGATTAATTGGATAAAGTTAATGGCCAGATATATAGAAACTTCTCCCATTGCATCAAAAAGAATGAAATGCCCAGCAATAAACTTATGTAAGTTGGAAAAAGACGTGTACTCTGAAAATTATAAGATGTTGATGAGAGAAATTGAAGATGATGCAAACAGATGAAAAGATATACCATGTTCTTGGATTGAAAGAATCAATATTGTTAAGATGACCACACTACCCTAAACAATCTACAGATTCAATGCAATCCCTATCAAATTACCAATGACATTTTCCACATAATTGGAATAAAAAAGTTTAAAATTTGCATGGAAACACAAAAGACAACAAATAGCCAAAATAATCTTGAGAAAGAAGAATGGAGCTGGAGGAATGATGCTCCCTGACTTCATACTATATTACAAAGCTACAGTAATCAAACAGTATGGTATTGGCACAAAAACAGATACATAGAACAATAAAATAGGATAGAAACCGATGCACTTATGGTCAATTAACCTATGACAAAAGAGGCAAGAATATACAACATAGAAAAGACAACCTCTTCAATAAGTGGGGCTGGAAAAACTGGACAGCTACATGTAAAAGAATGAAATTAGAACATTGTCTAACACCATATACAAAAATAAACTCAAAATGGATTAAAGACCTAAATGTAAGAGTGGATACTATAAAACTCTTAGAGGAAAACATAGGCAGGACTCTTTTTGGATCCATCTCCTAGAGTAATGGAAACAAAAGTAAAAATAAACAAATGGGACCAATTAAACTTAAAAGCTTTTGCACGGCACAGGAAACCATAAACAAAATGAAAAGACAACCTCCGCAATGGGAGAAAATATATGCAAACAATGTGATGACAAGGGGTTATTTCCAAATTATACAAAAAGCTCATACAGCTCAATATAAAACAAACAAACAATCCAATTAAGAAATGGACATAAGACATCAGTAGACATTTCTCCAAAGATGGCATACAGATGACCAACAGGCACTGAAAGCATGCTCAACATTGCTAATTATTAGAGAGATAAAAATCAAAACCACATGAACTATTACTTGACACTGACCAGAAGGACCAGTATCAAAAAGTATAGAAATAATAAATGCTGGAGAGAGTGTGGAGAAAATGGAAACCTCCTGCACTGCTGGTGGAAATGTAAATTGGTGAAGACACTATGGAGAACAGTATGGAATTTCCTCAAAAAAACTAAAAAATGAGCTACCATAGGATCCAGCAATCCCACTCCTGGGCATATATATGGAGAAAACCATAATTCAAAAAGATACATGCACACAAATACTCATAGAGCACTATTTACAATAGCTAAGACATTGAAGCAACCTAAATGTCCATCAACAGAGGAATGAATAAAGAAGATGTGGTATGTGAGTGTATATATATATATATATATATATATATATATATACACATATATATATAAAATGGAATATATATTATATGTAAATAAACATGATATATAATATTATATATTATCAATATGTATATATATATACATATATATAAAATGGAATATATATATCGTATTATATATGTATATATATATATATACAATGGAATATATATAAAAATAAACAGGATATCTAATATGTATTATCAATATGTTTCTAATATATAATGTATATTATGTTATATATTATATAATATATAATTATAGATTGTATTATTATATTATATATGAATTTAATGATTGTATATATAATATTATATTCATATATAGTATATTATAATAATATAAATATAAAAATTTTTATATTATGTAATATATTATATATACCATATAATGTATAATATATATTATATTTATATGTAATACATAATATATAATGTATTATATAATATGAATAATTATATATTATAATTATATTATAATTATATTATATATAATGATATATAATATAATTATTATATTATACAATATTATATACTATATTATTTATAAATATAATATGATGTAATTATATAAATATAATAATGTATATAATTTATATAATTATTTAATTATTTAATAATTTATATAATCTTTTATATAATATAAATGATTTCATGTTACCTAATATATAATATAATATATTATACATAATATATATTAAATATATTATATATCATATATTGTATTATTATATTTATTTTAATATTATATAATTATTATATAATATTTATTTTATATTATATATAATGTAATATTTATTATAATTATATAATATATTAATTATTTGTAATTTATAATAACGTATTAAATTTAATATAATACATATTTATATACAAATATTAAAATATATTAGTAATTATGTTATATTATAATGTGGTAATTATATAATATAGTAATTATATAATAACACAATAATAATATTGTATTATATAGTAATATTTATTATATAATAATAATTATGATATATTCTATCATGTAAAAATATAATAGAATGTAATACTATATAAATATAATGTAATATTATGATTATATAATATATTTTTATGTTTTATAATTATTATAGTATTAGATTCTACACAATAATATATAATTTTATAATTTTTACATTTTATTATATTTATATATAATATAATAGAATATATTATAATAATTTAATATAATATTTATAATATATAAGCACAACATAATAATAATTATATTTATTATAAATTATATAATTAATAATTATATTAATTATAAATTATTAGAATGTTTATATGAATATAATATAGAATGTGATGATTATATAAATATATATTTTTGTATGTTATTGCATTTTATTTTATTTATATTATATGATGATATATAACAAATTATATATATTATATAATATGAAATTATTTGTATTATATTCTATATTATACATTATATATAAATATCATATATGATATATATTTTACATTGTATTTTATATATATTATAATATGTATTATATAATATATAATATTTATTATGCAATAAATATATATTTATTTATTATAAATTGATAATATATTTTACATATAATTGTATTATTAGGTAATTTCATATAAAATGATATTTTATAGACATTATCATACTACTTGAAGAAAGTCAGAGACAGACAAAATCATATTATGTCACTTATATGTGGAAGTAATAATATGATAGAAATAAACTTTTTCACCAAATAGTTATATACTCACAGACATATAAGTAAACTTATGGTTGCTAAAGGGTAAAGCAGAGAGGGAGGGATAAATTAGGGATTTGGGATTAACAGATACACTCTACTATATATAAAATAGATAAACAGTAAGAACCTACTCTAGCACAGGGAACTCTTTTCAATATCTAGTAATAACCTGTATCATTATCTGAAAAAGAATGTATATATATATAACTGAATCGCTTTTCTGTACACCTGAAACATTGTAAATCAATTACACTTCAATAAAAATAAAAGAAACTTCTCTTATATTCAGCTCAAAAGAACCTTAGGACTATAGCTTTGGAAAGAAGAGAAAAACAAAAAAGTCATGTTTCTTTCATTGTCTTGGGTTTAATATTTCTTTCATTTTCTTTCATCTTATTTTTATTGTAAGTATGTGAACAGGGATATAAATGTGTTTTTGACTTGTTGAAATCAATTTAAATGTTTTCACTCTGTATGAACATTATCTGTGACTACAGCCTTTCATCAGCTATGTCTATACATCCCAAATTAACTATTGCTCTCACCAATTATTTGGTAAGGTGGTTCCCAAACCTGGCTAATCATCAAAATTATCTGAGCAGCTTTTTGAGTCTTGAGCTTGGTAAGCAGAATTCTAAGTTTGTCCCTGCCTTCTGGTTATTCCATCAAGTACTCATCTAAATATTGCTTTGAAGAAACTCTGAAAATGCAGTTAGATGACCCTAAAATAGAGAAAGTAACCTGTATTATCTAGGTGGATTCAACATAGTCTTATAAACCCTTAAAGAAACGGAAAGGAGGACCAAAGAGCAATAAAAGAGGAAAAGCAAAAGAGAGAGACAGCAAAAGGGAGACTCAGAGAGATTTGAAACACAAGAAAGAGTTGATGTGCTATTGATGGCTTGGAAGATGGAGGGGATTTTGAGCCAAGGAATCAAGAAATGTGGGCAACTTCTAAAAACTGATAGTTACCTCTGACCAACACTCAGAGAACAGGGACCTCTGTCCTACAACCACATGGAACTGAATTGTGTCAACAGCCTGAATGAGCTTGAAAGTGGATTCTTCCCGAGTCCCCCAATAAGAGCCCAGTCAGCCACAACCTTGATTTCAGCCTCCTGAAACCCAAAGCACAAAACTCAGCTAAGCTAACTCAGACTTCCAACTTATAGAACTGTAAGGTAATAAATTTGTGTTTTGAATAAGGATATGAAGGTACCTGACAAAATTTTTAAAATTAAGTGTTTTGAATATTATTCAGTTGTCACACTTGATTTGATAACTACATTATCTGTCATGAGCTATCAATCAATGAGAATAATTTACACTTCCTACTGTGTCCAAGGCCATAGATGGGTATAGTACCGGATATAGACATGGTGAAGGATATAGGTTTTTGTTTTGTTTTGTTTGCTTTAGGAAATGTTATTTTTGATTAGGATGAGAAGATTTAAGCACATTAAACAATTATTGAAGCTTATTTGACTACATAGAAAAATTTAGGAAAAACCACGTGGAAGAATTGAGGTAGGTTAACTACTAAAGGTGGGGTGGAATTCATACAGATGATGGAAAGGAGAATGGAGGTCCATCTCGTTTTGGTGGTAAAAAGCATGCATGTTATAAAACAGAGCTGAAGTCAGCTTTCAGTGCATTCTCCCACCTTCAATGAAGGTAAAAGTCTCTCTTGATTTATATCCCTGAAGAACTTATTCCCTGTATATTTTCTCCAGAAAAATCTTTGGCAGACTGAGGTCTAAAACAGAAATGTATTATTTCTAATAGTTTCAACTTGTGGCTGTTCAGGAAAGTGTGTGAATGTGTGTGTGTTCATGTAAGATTATATGTTCAAATAGATTAAACTGCTTTTACTGGGGAAATGGATTGAAATGGTAAGAAGGAAACCCTAGGGTAATGGACATAGTGTTTCAGAAGCTGTCCATTATTGGTAATAGAACCCGGTGTGGAAAGCCTTGTCTTGCTCTTTAAACTAGACCAAAAGAAAACTAAATTGATACACAAGGAGGAATTTTTTTTTAAGCTAAGTCTTATATAAACACATGATTTTAAAGCCTGGGGGTATGGTAGGGAGGTTAAACACTTTTCATGTAATCTCATTTTACTATGATCAGGAGTTAAGTTTTAGAGATTGGGAGTTGTGTTTTTAAAGACTCTCAGGGACAGAAAATATCATTTTGAAAAGACATATATCCTCTTGAATATTGAATTGTTTTGTGCCATCAATGCTAATTTAAAAATCCCATGTGGGTCGTATAACACTAAGAGATTACTCATGTCAATGGAGATTATTAGATCTTGTTTTTAGACACCTGGGAATGAAAAAGGAGACAGACCAATACAGATGATCATGATTTTATATAACAGAGTGTGGTTAGAGGGACGGTAGGAAAATATTTAAAACTGTAGATGGGTAGAGAAAGGACTTGAGGAAAATTAGCTTAGGACTCCAATACTTCAAAAAGTTATGTCAATTTCAGATTTAAAGTACATTTTTAGTTCATCCAGCTCCCTCTGACTTTAGGACCACCACTTAAATCTAAGCCACCATCATCACTTCGTTACTTGCTCAGACTGACACAATACTGGTCCTGAATCCACTCTTGCCTTCCTCTAAACGATTCTTAAAAATATCAGCCAAGAATGATATTTTAAAAATCTGTTAATATCTCCTTTTTAAAGTCAGTCAGTTGCTTCATTTTGTTCTTAGGCTAAAGTTGGAGTCCTGTGTCAACACTTTCTTCTCACTTTCTACATTCCTGCTGCCCTAACCTTATCTGAGTTGCACTATCACAGCTGTTCCTTTGCACATGCTCTTCTCTCTTATTAACCACTTACTGCTAGCCCTTTACTAGGCTAACTCTTACTCATTCTCTAGATTTTGTTCACAGATTCCTTCCTCAGAGAAGTCTTCCTCACTTCACATCTACATTAGTTCCCCTTAGTATATTCTTTCACAGTCCCTTGTGCCTTTCCTTCATCAACCTTGTCACACTTTTTAATCATACATTTCTTTTGGCATTTAACATTTGTCAGAAATTCCCACATGCTAAGCCCTGTAATGCAGTTACTGTGTCTGTTAGTCACTGACTTCTTTCACCAACTCCAATACCTGGCATATTAAAGGCATTTAATATACATGTGCGTAAAAAGAGGGAAGGAACAAAGAAAGGAAGAGAGGTTGGAAGGAAAGTAAGGTGGTATCAATTAAAAATGTAGTCAAATCCAATGCTATTGGAGTGGACACTGCCCCATGATAATGCTCGATAGAGAATTAAGAATGAAGAAAAATTATTAGGAAATTTGGATGATGAAGCATTAAATGAGAAACCTGGAGCAAGACTAGGCTGTTAGTATTGATCAATTCACTCTCAAGCCTACCTCTTATCTGTCAATCATCAAATTCACTTTTGGAGAAATATGTAAACCAATGCAAGAGATTCACCTTAACTATACTATTCCTCAAAAAACCAGGCATGATAAAGCTCTGTTCCCTAATCCCTAATCTAGAGAGAACATGGGTGTCTTGTCTACTTAATTATGGTTTTAAAGAGTGATTGTGAGCTTTGACTTTTGTAAAGAGGAGAAACTAAAGACCAACTCTGATTCAAAGACACGGATGGGACTCATTTCCAGCCCAGTCAACTTTATGCTTCCCTTTTTGGGACTGGAATTGGAGGAAAGTCTCCACAAGGGGAAATGTTTTAGAGCCCTGCTTTGGAAAGTGTGATTTAATTTACATGGATAAATCTTAATTAAAGAGGTATAAGCAAAAAGACTTTATGTTGAGACATTATGTTCAGAAATGAGTTTGAAAAAAATGAAAATCCATATTCAGGAAGTAGACAAGCTGATCTGGTCATCAAGTGAAATGTGCCAAAATAACAATTCTAATAGCTGTCACTCTATACTTATAAATCTACCATGATCTCAAAAATCTATAGAAAAATACTGCTGTTCTTTGATACTGTTGAAATAACTTCAGATGAAGTTGACACCTTACATTTTATAACTCTTCACAGGTTTCAAAATCATTTTTTATACATAATCTCATTTAACCCTACAACAAACTGATACAATTACTTTCATTTTATTTTATTTTTTTCTTCCAGCTTTATTGAGGTATAATTGACGTAGCACTGCATCTGTTTAAGGTGTACAGAATAATTATCTGACTTACATACATAATGAAATGATGACCACAATAAGTTTAGTGAACATCCATCATCTCATATAGATACAAAATTTAAAATATAGAAAAAGAACTTCCTTGTGATGAGAACTCTTAGGATTTACTCTCTTAACAACTTTCAAATATAACACACAGCAGTATTGACTATATTTATTATATTGTACATTACAACCCTAGTACTTGCTTATCTTACCACTGTAAGTTTGTATCTTTTAACTATTTTCATCCATACCTCCCTCCCCCACACCCACCTCTGTTAACCACAATACAAATCTCTTTTTCTATGAATTTGTTTGTTTTTAGTATAATTGACTTACAACACTGTGTTAGTTCCTGTTACACAACACAATGATTCAATTTTCTATATATTTCAAAATAATCACCATGATAACTCTAGTTACCATCTGTCACCATACAAAGATATTGCATAGTTATTGATTATATTCCCTGCACTGTATATTTTATACCCTTGACACATTTATTTTGTAACTGGAAGTTTGTTCCTCATAATCTCCCTCACCTATTGCTCCCATTCCCCCCAACCTCACTTACTTCTGGCAACCACATGTTTTTTCTTTGTATCCATGATTCTGTTTTATGTTTGTTCATATGTTTTGCCTTTTAGATTCTACATATGAGTGCAATCATACAGTATTTGTCATTCTCCATTTGAATTATTTTACTTAGCATAATACACTTTAAGTCCATCCATGTTGTTGTAAACAACATGGATGGACCTAGAGCGGCAAGATTTCACTCTTTTTATGGTTTAGTAATAGTCCATTATACATACATATATATCATCTCTTCTTTATCAATTTACCTATTAATGGGAACTTACCTTGCTTCCTTATCTTGGCTATGGTAAATACTGCTGCAATGAACATTGGAATGCATATATTTTTTTCAAATTAGTGTTTCCATTTTCCATGGATAAATACCCAGGAGTAGAATTGCTGGATGATATGGTAATTCTACTTTTAATTTGTTGAGGAAACTTCATACTGTTTTCCATTAGTGGCTGCACCAACTTACGTTCCCACCAACATTGCATGAGTGTTCCTTTTGTCCACATCCTCACCAATTGGTATTTCTCATCTTTTTGATGATAGCCATTCTGACAGGTGTGAAGTGATATCTCATTGTAATTTGGATTTGCATTTCCCTGATGACTGGTGATGTTGAGCCTTTTTTCATGTGCTGGTTGGCCATCTGTATGTCCTCTTTGGAAAAATGCCTTTTCAGGTCCTTTGCCCATTTTTAAATAAGGTTGCTTTTTTTATACTGAGTAGTATGAGTTCATCATATATCTTGAATATTAACCTTTTATTGGTTATATCATTTGCAAATATCTTTTCCCATTCAGTAGGATGCCCTTTTGTTTTGTTGATAGTTTCCTATGCTGTGCAAAAGCTTTTTAGTTTGATTTGCTCCCATTTTCTTATTTTTGCTATTCTTTCCCTTGCCTAAGGATACATATCCAAAAAAACCAGATTGTTAATATCAATTTAACAGTAAGATTGCCTGTGTTTTATTATTAAAGTTTTAAATCCTTTTTGAATTTATTTTTGAATTTATTTTTGTACATGGTGGAAGAGAGTAGTGCAGTTTGATCCTTTTGCATATAGCTACTCAGTTTTCCCAATACTATTTATTGAAGAGGCTGACTTTTCTCCATTGTATATTCTTGCCTTTTTGTCATCAATTAGTTGCCCATATAAGTGTGGGTTGATTTCAGGTCTCTATTCTGTTCCGTTGATCTATGTGTCTGCTTTTAGTCCAATGCCATACTTGTTTGATTACTCTAGCTTTGTATAATGGTTTGAAATCAGGTAGTGTGATACCTCCACTTTTGTTCTCTCTCAAGTTTGTTTTGCCTATTTGAGGTCTATGGTATAGCCATATAAAATGTTAGAATTTTTTGTTCCAGTTGTGTGAAAAATGCCATTGGTATTTTGATAGGGATAACATTGAATCTGTAGATTGCAGTGGGTTGTATGGTCATTTAATTCATGAGCATAGTTTATCTTTCCACTTTTTTGTTGTCTTCAATTTTTTTCATTAGTGTCAGATTTCTGAGTATAGGTCTTTTATCTCCTTAGTTTGAATTATTCCTAAGTATTTTATTATTTTTGATGTGATTTTATGTGGGATGTTTTCTTAATTTCTCTTTCAAATAGTTCATTGTTAGTGTACAGAAAGAGAACATATTTCTGCATATTAATTTTATATCTTGCAACTTTACTAAATTCACTGATTTCCAGTCGTTTTTGCTAGTGTTTTTAGGAATTTCTCTGTGCAGTATCATGTCATTTGCAAACAGCAACAGTTTTACTTCTTCCTTTCCAGTTTGGGTTCCTTTTATTTTTCTTTTCTGATTACTGTGGCTAGGACTTCTAATACTAGGTTAAATAAAAGTGGCAAGAGGAGTTTCCTTTTCTTGTGTCTGATTTTAGGGAAAATATTTTCATTTTTTCACCATTGAGTATGATGTTAACTGTTAACTTTTCATAAATGGCCTATATTTGTTAAGGTACGTTCCCTCTGTACCCACTTTGTTGAGAGTTTTTATCATGAATGGATGTTGAATTTTGTAAAAAGTTTGTTATGTATCTATGGGGATGAACACATCGTTTTTTATTCTTCAGTTTATTAATATGGTGTGTCACAGTGATTGATTTGTAGGTATTTAACCATCCTTGCATCCCTGGGATAAATCCCACTTAATTCATGGTGCATGATCCTTTTAATGTATTGTTAATTTGGGCTTGTTAATATTGCATTGAGGATTTTTGCATCTATGTTCTTAAGTAGTATTGGTCTACAGTTTTCTTTTTTTGTGATATCTTTGTTTGGTTTTTGTATCAGGGTGATGCAGGCATCATGGAATGAGTTCAGAAACATTACTTCCTTTGCAAATTTTTGGAATAGTTTGAGAAGAATAGATGTTAACTTTTCTTTAAATATTTGGTAGAGTTCACCTGTGAAGCCATCTGGTCCTGGACTTATGTTTGTTGAGAGTTTTAAAATTACTGATTCAATTTCATTACTCATAATTAGTCTGTTCATATTTTCTATTTTCTTCCTGATTCATTCTTGGAAGATTGTATATTTCTAGGAATATCTCCATTTCTTCTAGATTGTCCATTTTACAGGCATATGACTGTTCTTAGTAGTCTCTTAGGATCCATTGTATTTCTGTGGTGTTGGTTGCAACTCCTCCTATTTCATTTCTGATTATATTTATTTGGGCTCTCTGTTTTTTTCTTGATGAGTCTGACTAAATGTTAATTAATTTTGTTTATCTTTGCAAAGAACCAACTCAGTTTTATTGGTGTCAATATTTTCTATTGTTTTTCAATCTCGATTTCATTTAGCTCTGACCATTATTATTTATTTTCTTCTTCTACCTTTGGGTTTTGCTCTACATTTTCTATTTCCCTTAGGTATAAGTTTAGGTTTTTTGAGACTTTTCTTGTTTCCTGAGGTAAACTTATATTGCTGTAAACTTCCCTCTTAGAACTGCTTTTGCTGTGTCTCATAGATTTTGGATCATTGTGTTTTTATTTTCCTTTGTCTCCAAGTATTTTTAAATTATTTCTTTGGTTTCTTCTTTGATCCATTAGCTGTTTAGTAGCATATTGTCTAGCCTCTAAAAATTTGTGGGGGGTTTTCCCAGTGTTTTTTTTTTTCTTTTTTTTCTTGTAGTTGATTTCAAGTGTCATAGGATTGTGGTCAGAAAAGATGCTTGATATGATATCAATCTTAGTAAATTTACTGAGATTTGATTGTTGCCTAGCCTGTCATCTATCCTAGAGAATGTTCCATGTTCATTCAAAAAGAATGTGTATTCTGCTGCTTTTGGATGGAATGGTCTATAATATATCTATTAAGTTAGTCTGCTCCAGTGTCATTTAATGCCATTGTTTCCTTATTGATTTTCTGTCTGGATGATGTATCTATTGATGTAAGTGGGATCTTAAAGTTCCCTACTATTATTGTGTTACTATCAATTTCCCCCTTTATGTCTGTTAATATTTGCTTAATGTTTTAGGTACTCCTATGTTTGAAGTGTATATATTTACAATTGTTATATCTTCTTCTTGGATTGATCCCTTGATCATAATTTAATGTCTTTCATGGTCTCTTGTTACAGCCTTTGTTTTAAAGTCTATTTTGTCTGATATAAGCATTGCTACCCTGGTTTTCTTTTTGGTTACATTTACAAGGACTACCTTTTTCCAGCCTTTTGCTTTCAGTCTGTGATGAGATCTGAAGTGAATCTTGTAGGGAGCATATATATGGGTCTTTATATCCATTCAGCCATTCCATGTTCTTGATTTGAACATGTAGTCCATTTGCATTTAAAGTAATTATGATAGGTATTCATTTATTGTCATTTTGTTCACTGTTTTGTGGGTGTTTTTTTGTCCTTCCATCTTCTTTTACCCTCTTCTCTTGTGATATGATGACTATTTTAGTGTTATGTTTGGATTCCTTTCTCTCTTTGTGTGTGTATGTCTATTATACATTTTTGGTTTGTGGTTACCATAAGTTTATATAAGCAATCTATATATGTATATGCACATGATTTTTTTAAGCCACTGATTTCTTAAATTTGAATGCATTTTAACCCTGCATTTTTACTCCCCACCCACCTCACATTTCCTGGTTTTGACATATTTTACATCTTTTTATTTTGTGTATCCTTTAACTGCTTATTGTGGATATAGATGATTTTACTACTTTTGTATTTCAACCTTCCTACTAGCTTTACAAGTGGTGGATGTATTACATTTATTGTATATTTGCCTTTACCGATGTGATTTTTCCTTTAGTAATGTTCATATTTCTAGTTGTGGTCTTTTCTTTTCTGCTTAGAAAAGTCCCTTTAACATTACTTGTAAAGCTGGTTTCATGGTGCTGAACTCTTTTAACTTTTGCTTGTCTGTAAAATTATTGATCTTGCTATCAAATCTGGATGTTATCCTTGCCAGGTAGACTATTCTTGGCTGTGAGTTTTTCCTTTTAACACTTTAAATCTATCATGCCACTCCCTTCTGGCTTGCAGAGTTTCTGATGAAAAATTAGCTCATTGTCTTATGGGAATTCCATTGAATGTAGCTAGTTGCATTTCCCTTGCTGCTTATAATATTATCTCTTTATCTTTATTTTTTGCCATTTTAATTATAATGTATCTTGGTTTGGTCTTCTTTGTGTTGATTTTTGGGAATCTCTGCTCTTCCTGGACCTAGATGTCTGTTTCCTTTCCCATTTTAGGAAAGTTTTTAACTATTATGTCTTCAAATACATTCTCTGCCCCTTTCTCTCCATCTGCTCCTGGGACTCCTATAATGCAAACGTTGGTATGCTTGATGTTGTCTCAGAGGTCTTTAAACTGTCCTCATTTCTATTTAAATTCTTTTTTCTGTTCAGCTTGAGTGATTTGCACTACTCTGTATTCCAGTTCTCTGTATTCCTCTGTATCATCTAATCTACTATTGATTCCTTCTAGTGTATTTTTTTTTTTAATTTCAGTTATTGCATTCCTTAGCTTTGTTTGGTTTTTTGTATTTTCTTACACTTTGTTAGAAACTTCTATCTTCTCACTGTGTTCATCCATTCTTCTCCCAAGTTCTCTGACCATCTTTATGATTATTACCTTGAACTCTTTATGGGTGATTACTTATCTCCACTTCATTTAGTTCTTCTGATGTTTTATCTTGTTCCTTCATTTGGAACATATTCTTCTCTTGTTTCATTTTGCCTAATTCTCTGTTTTTATTTCTGTGTATTTGGTAGGTTGGTTATGTTTCCTGACCTTGGAGAAGTGGTCTTATGTAGGAGACATCCTTAGGGACTCAGTAGCACATTCCCCTCTCATCATCAGAGGTATATGCTATAGGGGTACCCTTTATATGGGCTGTGTGGGCCCTTCTTTTATGGTTGGCTGACTACTGTGGGTGCACTAGTAGGCATGGCTGGTCCCCAGTCTTGGTGTCTGTCAGTCTTTGTTTAGAGTGGAGGCTGCCAGCCACTGGTGGGTGGGGGAAAGTCTTAGCACAGCTGGCTGCACAACCTAGGGAGTCCCAGTCTTGGTGCTGGCCAGCTGGTGGTATGAGGCCAGGTCCCAGGGTGGTTGGTTGTGGGGTCAGAAATCCCAGAGCTAGAGTTGGCTTGCCAGTAGATGGAGCCATGTCCTGGGTGTTTTCCTTGGGCTGGTGGTGGCCTGCTGGTGGGTAGGGCTGGTTTCTTATATGTCTGGCTGTGAGTTCCAGGGTGTCTCAGAACTGGTGTCAGCACACTGGTGGGTGGAGTTGGATCCCAGTGTGGCTGGTTGAGGGGCCCAAGGTGCCCTGGAGTTGATGCTAGCCCACTGGTGAGCAGGGACAGGACTCGGGGAGACCTAGGGTGATGCTGGCCCTTTGATGGGTGGGGTCAGATACTGACAGGGCTGGCTGCAGAGTTCCAGGTGATCTGGGGTTAGTTCCTAGACTCTCTGGTGGATGGAGTAAGGTCCCAGGGCAGCTGGGAGCTCAAGGGGTCCTATGACAGCTTGCTTGCTGGTAGGTGGGGATGTATCCCTGCCCGGCGAGGACTGGTGCTGACAAGCTGGTGGTTGGGACCGGGTCCTCATACTAGTAAGCTGGAGATAGAATTCCAAAATTGTGCTCACTGATACCAGCATCCTTATAGTAGAAAGAGCTCCTCAAAATGGCTGCTGCCAGCGTCTATGTCCCTAGGGTAAATGTTACCTCTGGCTTCTCTGGAAGGCTCTCCAAGATCAGCAAGTGAGTTTGACCCAAGCTCCTTTCAAATGACTGCCTCTTCCCTGGGTCTCAGAACATGTGACATTTTCTGTGTGCCCTTTAAATTGGAGTCTATTTTCAACAGTCCTCTGGCTATCCCATAAGTAAGCTGTGTTGGCCTTCAAAGCCAAATGTTCTAGGGGATTATCTTCCAGGTGCAGGAGACTGATGTGAGGCTTAAACCTCTCACTTTTTGGGGAGAAAGTTTGCAAATGTAATTATGCTTTTGTTTGTGGTTTCCCACTGGGAGGTATGAGTCTTGAGTGTACCATGTCTCTGACCCTCCTACCCACATCACTATGGTTCCTTCTTCAAATGTTTAGTTATATAAGATCTTTTCTGCTAGTCTTCATGTCATCCTCATCAATAGTTGCTCTGTAAATAGTGGTAATTTTGGTGTGCCCATGGGAGGAGGTGAGCTCAGGGTGTTCCTACTCCACTATCTTGGCCACTCCAAGTTTACTTTTATTTTAAAGATGTAAATCTAACGCTAACATCCATGAAGTAACTTAGGTAAATTATGTAACTTGTAAATGGTCTATCGATTAAATGTAAGAGTCTCTATATTAGAGCCTCCTTTGAATATCTCTAATTATTCAAAGAGTTTAAAATAGTTTTGAGAGATGGCGGATCCACCAATTCTCACCACATATAATCTAATCAGGAATTTCATGACCCTCACATTCATAATATCCACACTTACTTTAATACTCTTTGGTGCACAAAATGCTATTTAGTGTCAGTCCATCATGTGGATATGGAGAAATATAATGAGCATCCTCATAACTGGGAAGATTTTCTAGCCATACTCAAGAGTTTGTATTGAACTTTATTGATTTCCATTATTTAAATTATCCTCAAAGATTGTGTGACTTAAACTTTTTTAAATGCATTTTTTCCAATGTAAAAGACCAGGAAAATAAATAAAAGTATAAATGAAAATATGCAAAACACAGTAAATCCTTAAACATTTTTAGCTGTGTGTGTATATATACTATATCTTTTGTTAATTTATCTAACATTTTTAAATAAACTGTGTATGTTGCACAGATAACTTTAATTCTTCCCCTTCCATGCTCTTTTACATATAACTTGTTCCTTCCACCAATAGGTGGAGTCTGTTTCTCTATGCCTTGTCTATTTCTCCACTCCTTGTCACAAATCTTACCTTGTGACTTTATGTGGCCAAAGGTATGTTGTTCCATTTTCGAGCATGGGCCTTAAGGAGCATTCCATCTTCTGCTCTCTTGCTGGGAACTATGTCAAACTTCCATGTAAACAGTCTTGGACCAGTCTGCTAGATGAGAAGAGACACATGGCTTCCTTGCTCCCTGGGACTGACAGTCAACTAATACCCAAAAGCAGAACCACTAGATGACCAGCAACTGATCACAAATGAGTGAACCAAGCCGTGACCGGAAACCAACCCAATGAATACAACTTAAATTTCTGACCCCCCAAATCATAAGCTAAATCAGTGCTGTTGAAAGTCACTAAGCAACAGATATCTAATACATCAGTCTTGCTTCTCTTGCAAACACTTTCTTTGAAAAATAATTCATACTTGACCCTGCTGTATAAAGCACAATGCAGTCAAAAGAGCTCTGAATTAGCATCAGGTGATCTGACTTAATTCCTAACTCCCTCAATGAGTAGAGGTATTACTGCAAACACATCAAACATATTCTGAGCTTCAGTTTCTATAACTATAGACAGATATCATGTTTCATACACTTTCTATCTTGATGCTTTGTAATGAACAAATGAGAAATTAAATATAAAAATGTTTTGTCTGACTTTATGCCCATTTTCCCTTCTCTGAGCTTTGGTTTTCCCATTTAGAAAAATTCAAGGATCAATCTAGCTCAAAATGCCTATAATATTATAATTGGTTGATGGTGTTTTCAGAGAATCTAATTCAAGATACATGCCCTGTTCCATATCTCTGTGAGGATCATTACTGAATAACACATTGAGCCATAGCATAGATACCTACTGGGGGCTCTCTTAAAATTTACACAATGAGAAAATCTTATTTTATCATCCACATTGAAATGGAAGTAGTTGGAAAGTAGAGTGGAGTTCAGGCATAAATTTTGTGGGTAATCCCTTATCCAGTACAATTTTAAGAAAGGAAACTCTTACACCTAATTATTTCCTCATATATTCTTTCATTTGTAAAGCACCCTCTTTGAATTTGGCAGAACTTATCAAAGTACTGATCAAAGGCAAAATTAAAATGATGTGAAAGAGACTACAAAAATATGTAAAAAGGTAAATCCTCAGCCTTTTGTCCAGTTTACTAAATTAAAATTTCCAGAAGTAAAGTCCAGAATGAAACAAGCACTGTAGGTGATTCAAGAGGAGGCCAAAATTCAGAACTATTTGTTTTTCATTCTCCCCAGAATCAAAAAGGGACTCACCACTAATCTGTTTCTAATCATTTTCATATCTGCTACTTTGAGTAAACTAACTTTTCTTATTTCTTTTTATACTTAATGAGAATCTTAAGCAAATTGTCATTTTAATTTAGTAATTCAAGGGGGAGATAAATTTTGACACTGATATGAAGATCAAGAAAAGTCTGAGTGAGGATTCCAGGCAACAAGAGAACTCTGGAGTCTTGGAAGGGGCAAAGGCAAAGAGAGAGACAGACAAAGAAAAGGGTTGTAGGAAAACAAACATCTCATGTTTTCCTAGGGCTAACTCATGTTAAAGTCTCTGGGAATCATGCTGTTTGGATTAGTATGGCTTAAAAATAATTGCTCTCAGGACTTACTCCCAATTTGAGGTCTCTCTAGGCTAGATAGACTAGCAAGTATAAAATACAAAGCAAACAGGAGATCCTATAACTTCTCGGCATTGTGGCTGTCCAAATCCACAAATATCATTTGCTCTTTTCTCTGCCACATTTGCTAGTAGGATTTCTCTTGGGTCAGTGGCTGAGAATATTTCCTTTGTTTCTTTCAGTCTCTAACTGACAGCCTCGTTCATAAAGAGTTGACCTTGTTTTTTTGCAAATTGAATCACCATTAATACTGTAAGCATTATACCTTTAATTCTAACCATTCCAGGTTCAATCCTCTAGGTAACTAAAACACTGCTTTCTTAAGAAGTAAAGAAGGAAGAAAGAAAAAAAGAAAATGAAGCTAGTGAGAAAGAAGGAGACCAATATATATTGAACACCTAAGATATGAACATTCATAAACATATTGTTACATTAACTTTCACAATAGCCAGTGAAGTAAGCAAGATTTTCCCCTGTTTGCAACTGAAGAAACTAAAACTCAGAGATTTTTATGAATCCTTTCTCAAATACATAGGATTCAAACCTGGTTAAATCTGGCCCTAAAGACCATAATTCTTCAACTCACTTAGAATCAAGTTTGAAAACAAATATTCCTGTGAATACAAGGGAATTCTTTTCAGTAAACATGCTTATGTGAATATATAAACCTCTGATTCTTCAGGAGAGGTGTTTGAAGAGAAAACTCTTGTTTAGGTCAATGTTCTTTCTACTATGTATATTTTCTCTTTGGTGAATACTGACAGCAATTGGGTATCGACCAATAATATTTGATAAAATATTACACAATGGTATAGAATCAAAATAATTTCATGGAGTATCATATATCATAATGACAAGAATTTTTCTAGAAATCTTTTTTCTATTGCATAGATGTGTATATATGTATGTCTATACTGATTTAGAATGTAAAATGTATTTTTAAACATTTTTTGTTGTGAAAAAAAAGTTTGAAAGTTACTGGGCTAGGTGATGAGAATGTTGCCCAAGGCAACTGTTATTGGGAAGCTATCTTAGAGAGAGGCCTCAAGAGAGGGCTCAGAAAGGAGAAGAGCAGCACTACAGAAAAGTTTGTCAAGTGTTAGAGTTTCACAGAATGTGAAATAATTGTTCTCATTTTTCAACTAATAAAGTCATTTAAATGCAGAGGTGAAAAGTTCCTGTAATAAAGTCATGTTGAAGTCTGCAGACACCCATCACCTGTGAGTAACTGGGCATTCAATTAAACTTCTATCAGATTTTTCCAATGTTATTCCATATTTGTAGGATCAACATTGATTTCCTTTTTATCGTGCATTGTCCAAAATGGATGAGGCATTTCTCACTATCTCTCCCTTGAAGAACATACTTATTATTTATTCAGAACTTGCTGAGATATAGTATACTCTTTATTTTCTTACTTGCCTAGGAAAAAAAATTATGCTACATTTTCTTCCCCCATATGGATCACAAAAAGATAATAGATAACAAGCAGCAGTTGTTCTTCTTTCTTGGCTATTACTCTTGCCAGTCTAAGAGGCCAAGGAGAAGTGTAATGTGGCTTAATATATGGAATAAAAACCAGTGCACTTGTCTAGCCACTCAGAATATCATTCTACCCTGAGACTGTCACAGAAAAAGGAGAAACGTTCAATGGAACTGGTATGACTGCTTCTATTTGGTCACTGACAACCATTTGTTGAACCTGAGGACATGAGAATTATCACGAACAATAATGCCTATTATTTGTGCAATGATTGCAAGACCACTTCAAAGTAAGTTTACATATTTATCTCCTTTTAATTCTTATAACTGCTCTGTATGATTAAGGAAGTATTATCTCCATTTTAACAAATGAGAAAAATGAGGCCAGTATGAGTTAAGTGATTTATCTTAGAACACACAAGTTAGTTGCAAAATTGGAACAGATGCTATAACTGCTAACTCCAAGTCCTGCATTCCTGCCAACAGATAGCAGTGCCCACATTAATTTTGCCTTGTAATATACTCTTTTCTCTTTCACTAGCTAACCTGTTTCACAAAAGTATGTTTTATAGTTTATGTTTAAAAAGAGAAAAAAGAAAAAGAAAATGGAAGGTGGGGTGATTATTCTGTCACGTCTGCTGAATGCAATTAACTCATTCATTTCATGAATATGAAGTGGTCTAGAGGAATATGTATTTATATAACAATTACATATGCTGGGAAAATGTAGGTGGTTGACACAGATACATTGGTTTCAATTCTAATATTGGTTTAAGTAAATTATATGTTGGCCACAGCCAACAAATATATCCATTACAGTTAATTTCTCTAATTTGGTTAAAGAACTCTAGATTTATTCAGCAGTGTAAGTATATCAGGTTATATAAAATTAATAGCTTTAGTTCATTCATATGGCCTTAATTAGGATGCATAGATTGAGATGAAAAAAATCAAGAGAGAGCTCTGCATTTGATTATAACTGTATCTCCTCTAGTATCAGTTTCTACAAAGGCAAATACATGTTGGCTTCACTTAATACGTGCTTGTTCAAAGAAACCAAGCAATGGCTTAATTATACTTTGAAGGCTTTCATTAAAGTATATTGTTTGTCTAAATACCAGTTTAGTTCACTTTATTTAATAATCCAAGAGTATTTACAGGGCCAGGAATATAATTGTATACATTGAAAAAAACAGTTGATTGTGTTATGTTTCAAGGAAAATAAATTCATTTTTGGGAAGACTTCTCGGAACTTTGAAATCCATCCTGTTTCCAATCTGTGTACTTGTCTCAAAAACTTGGCTTTGGGAATCTAACTCGTTTTCTTCCCCAGGAAAGAACTCTTTTGGGAGAAAAGAATTCCCTGATGGACAATAATGTTCTTCTCATGTGGTTGCTGAAACTTCCTACCAAAATCAGGGAGATAAATGAGTTTTATAGTCAGTGACTTCTTTTACATTTGCCCACCTTGCCAATGGGGATAGAGTGGCATAGCTTTGTATGCTTAGAGAACTTCCAAGAAAGGAAGTCAGACCACTCAATCTAAATTTTGTCAGACCTCAGTTTTCCTTTCCATTCTTTCTTTTTCTTCTTCCTTTTTCTTCAAATCTTATTCCTTTGCTTAAGGTCTTGGCTCCAAACCATATGGCCAAGAACATAATAAGAAAAAGAGTTGTGTCTTCTGACCATCAGTCCAGAAATATCCTCCTCACAAATTATCCTGGTGCCAGAAACCCCCCATAAAATATTCATTGCTTTTGATCCTGAAGTACTTTTAGTCTGCAAAATGTCTTCTACTAAAATGAAAATGTCTCTTGGGAGACAGAGAAAATTTTAAGCAATTATGAGTTAAACTCATAGTAGGTTTATGAAAATTGAGATTAAATATCTTCAAGAACTGAAGGACACAGAATATGTTTCAGGCAAAAGAAGGAAAAATCCACAAGTAGAGAGTGGCATAGAAAAGATAATTGGAGGATGTCATATCTCCCCTCTCTTTTTTTCCTGAAGTTTGGTTCTTTCCTTGAATCACTTGTCTTTCTATTTCTCTTTCTTCCTCTCTCTTCTACTCCCACTACTCTTCTTGATGCAACCTATCTTCTCTCTAGAACTGAAAACAGAACAAGTAGTTATTGGACAAGGCTGAGGGGACAATACAGGAGAAGTAAATATTGGAGATGTGAAGAACATTACTGCATTTTAAGTTTAAAAATCTTCAACTTCTGACCTTATAGTAGAGTTGGTTAAGAGCATGGATGTTGAGGCCGTGGTTCAGATCCAAATGTTGCCACTTATTATCGGTGTGACCTTGGGCATATTATCCTTATATCTTCTCTGAGCTTTAAATTTCTAAGAGAAAAATCTAACTTAAGGTAGTTGTGAGGATTATTGAAATAATTAGCAGAGTAACTGGTGTATAGTTCCATATAAGGCAGTGTTCGATATAGGGCAGCTGATAATAATAAAGTGCTAGTATAACAACAAAAACTAAGGTAACTATAACCAGATTTCATTTGGGGGAGGGAGGGTCCTGTCCACAAATGGATGAAATAAACTAATATATTAAAGTGGTTATAACCTCTGTTAATTGGAAATCTCACTTTAAACTATTATGATCATGCCTAAACACTAAGAAATAACTTTAAAAATAAAATGTAAAAGCAGATAAAAGCAGCTCAATAAATGTTTGGATCCCATGCAATGAAACCCCTGTACTCGACTCACAATGCCACAGGCTATTAATCAACTTAGATTATCTCGTTATAATAAATTCGAAAGAATTGGTCTATGTTCTGTGGCGGCTAAAGGCAAATAATTTTAGCAGTAAAGACTGGTGCCTAAACACCTAACTATGAGAAGGAGAAAGGAGAACTTAAAAACTGCAAAGTATGCTATGAGAATGAGAGAATATTTCTTTAGGAAGATATAACCAAGAACAGGTTTCCAGGAAACTTTGGTTTGTCTAGAGAGTTGGGCCAAGTTAGGAGAACAAATAACTATGATGATTATGATGATAATGACCATGATAATTAGTAACAACTACTATTCTTTAAATTCTTGATGTGTAGTTAATACCCACAACCATCTAACATGGGAGCTATTATTGTCCTCACGTTAAAAAATGAGGAAACTGAGACTTGAACTGAAGCATATTTTACAATGTGACACAGGTAGAATGTCTCAGAACTGAACTCAAATCTGGGAGATCAAACTTTAAGGGCACACCTCTTTAAATTGTATCATGCTTATGAAAACATCATGACAGAAATCTGCAAAAAAGTTGTTCAGAAAGTATTAAGATGGCCTTCCCAGAAGACCAGGTAGCAGAGAATATCAAGGACCATGGACCTAATTAGCCCCAATACCATTAAAACTTGACTCCAACATTACACTCTTCAGTCAACTCTTCCCACAAGTGAACACTCTTTTTATCTTAGAGACCTGGGTCTGCTTTCCCAACCATGTTTGACTGTGTTCTGTCCTAACCAGCATTTGGCACAGGCTCTGAAATTAGCAGTCTATGATATAAGTGTAAGGCAAATGCCCTTTCCCACTTTTCTGGGTTAAGTTGGAAGGACCAAAATTTATCTACTTCAAAATTATGCTCGGGACTTGACCTTGTGCATTAATTCTACTTATGGATAAAGCTCAGTCATTGGCAGATAGGGTTTTATTTTGTTTTGTTTTAGAATCTTGCTCTCTGAACTTGGAGACCCGCATTATATTTCCACGTAGTATTTTCTAAGGATAGCTTGGACACTTGACACTGTGTTTTCAAGCTGTCAGTCCTAGTTCTATTAAGGATTTTGAAGGTACTGTGTATTCCAGCATGGCCATAACCACAAAACAGACTAAGAGAGAGGTGTCCCAGGAAATAGTAGGAGGATTTACATGTCTCTAACATGGATGCCATGGGAATGGGCGCAGAGATCATGATACAAGAAGGCTGATGATCAGAATCTAAGTTTCATAAATCTATTCCTATTATAGACCAGGTATGTGAAGTCTCATGTGGGTATATTTAGTTGTAGGCAGGAAGAAAGAGAGAATTTAGAGTAGTGTGTATATATCGACGGTATAACTTTGAAGGTGCAGAGTAGTGATGGTGGGTGTCTTGGAAAATAAGTAGTCCCATTCCCAAATTCTTTATTTATCCTGAAAATAACAGTAAGGCTGAAAGGCATGAAAATGATAGTAGGTAGTCGCGAGGTAAGAAGAAAACCCCAGCCAATTGTCTATTATACAGGATAAATTTACCAGAATTCCAAGCTAAAATAAAATTTTAATTACCCAGGGGGAAAAATTAAAATTAAATTACAAATAATGGAATTGTCACTTTTTGTGTTACAGAACTTTCTGGAATCTCTATCCTTTGGCAAAATAAACAAAAGAAACCAGAGATGGCTCTACCCCAAAACCAGTGATGAATGGAATAGAGGCTGTTGGTGGAGCTTATGGTTCTAGGAGAGGGTTCCCAGCTGCTGGGTTGGGATGGGGGCAGATCAGGAGCTATCCCTTTTCCAGCCTCATGTGGTCACTATCTATATTTTAGCTACTCTCCAGTCTTTCTTCTCTGGGACCTGCCTTTTCAGTTACTCTTGTACCTTATTCTTCCTGCTCATCTGGGACCTTTCTCCCCTGCCAGCTTCCCATCCCTTTCAACAATGCTTTTAAAGGTAGGAAGTTTCCCCTAAGAGCACATAGGCTGTACCTCTGTGCTGCTGAAAAATATCTCAACTATCCAACTGGATAGATTAGTCACTTCCACACTCAAAATGTGCTATCTTGGAGCTGACACCCAGCTCTGTTATCATCCTCCTCTGTAGCCTCATGTGAACATTCTTCACCCATATGTAAAGAAAGCAACGCTTACCTTGCTTACCTCAATTTACCTCCTAAGTATCTTAGAGAATCCAAATTTATATATAAATGCATGTGTGTTTTCATTCATCTATTTAACAAATATTTATGAAGTGCTTACCACATGAACATGATTGGAAAATAGAAAAAATGCTCTATGAATATTGTGATTCTTCACTTTACTGTGGGACTGTGGGGAGAAAATCTACCACACCAGTTTTTAAAAATTGTTTTTAAAAATGAAATGAACTGTTGATAAGTGAATTGAAATTTTCACTTTTCACACATTATGGATACCACATTCATGTGTGAATGAGCAAGGATAATTGTTCTTTATGTTTCCCAAACCTATGGAAAAGAATAGAGAGTGAAGGGAAAGTAGGTGCAAAGCAACTTGATTTTCAATGGAGGAAACGATCACTTGGCTGCCCATGGAAAATAAAGCCCTGTAATCACAGCATTCCATACTACAGCCATCCTAAGTCTACCAACCCAGACTGCTAATAACCCCAGTGTTGGACATGCCTCCAATGAATGAATGCTTCTGAGAGTTCCATAGACATACTCCATCTTGAAATTAAAGGTTTGACATAGTATGTTCAACTGAATACTAAGAATGATGAACATCCTTGAGTCCTTGTGGTGAAGAAGATACTCTTCCCTGCCTCTGACATCAATGCTGCAGAAGACTGCATGCAAAGAGGGAACACCAGAGCTCTCTTACTCCATATGAATTAGTCACAGTGGCACAGTTCTGTCATTAGTAACTCTCATACAGAGGCCAAATTATCTCATCAGCTATTTGCTGGTGCTGCCAATCAACTTCCATACCCCTCTTTCAAAATCAATGGGTAACAGGAGCATAAATATTCAAGAATAGGAAATGAGCAAGAAAAGCGGTAGTCAAGGCTACCTGTGGTTCCAAGATAGCAACAGAAATTCCTCACAGATAAATATTTTAACAAACTTTCATAGAGAACAAGGAACCACTGCAATGTTGTCTGAGAGACATTGGAGCCGGATACTGGATTGGAATCACTTATTCTCAAAGAGTGCCGGGTAAAGTCCTTGTTAGATCTGAAATAAGTATATGTCATCAGATGCATAGAATTTCTTTCCTGAATCCATTAAAACCAAGGCAATTGGGAGTGACAAAGTGTACAAGGTAATTTAATGCAGACGCTTGCTGAACTAATATATGCTCTAGAGCCTGTGCTGTCAAAAGGGAGTTGTCTGGCAGGGAGGTTTGAAATATCCTGTAGTTCAGTCAGAAAACCCGAATGTCAAATCTTGACTTTGGAGATATGCCTCCTGGGATGCTCTCATTTTCTGAGCTTCACCAACCTGTGGACACTGAAGTATATATACAAATATGTGCGAACATATTTGTAAAATACGAGTAAATTGGAGTACATGTGAAATTAAGGTGCTGATGACAGTGTTGTTTCACCCTGACTTTCAACAAAACTATACTTACTTCTCCTCCCACCCTAAATTGTTACAGCATCAGCATCACATTGTGGCTCTGTGATCTTCCAGACTTGGGTTTAAATTCCCATTCATTCATTTAAGAGTTTCTGACCTAGGCATATCATCAAACTTCTTGGTCAAACAAGATAAGAATAAGATAAAAAAAATTTTCTAGAGCAGGAAGAACAGTAGATGTACTTCCGAAAAAGTATATGCAAACCAATTCTAACATATTTGATGCATATAAATAATAGAGAATACCTTTTGATATCAGTTTTTATATCCCAAATCATTCTAAGCTGCAAGTTTGCTTATATAGAAGAGGTAGAATCTTTTCTCTTAAAAACTTCTCTCCTGAAAGATTCTTCTCTGGAGCTCTTTATACCAGAAGTGTAAAATTGCCCACAGTAACCCAGCTTCCTTAGAACTGACACAAATTTATCCTTTAGTTATCCAGAGAACGACAAGAATAGGAGGGTTTTCTGTGTAAAAAATGGCAGGCCTGACCTCTGGTGTCACAGGATAGGGGGCTGATTGATATTGAGGCATATAATTCCCTAATGACCCATTCTACATGCAAGTACAGGAAGTTCTCAGGCCCATTCATATGCACATATCAGTGAGCTACCATTCATTCATCTCAACCTACAATACATTTGCAAATGAAAACAAAACAAAACTCCTGTGATTTGTTCTATAATTTTACATTCAATTAGAGTATATATAGTTGGAATAACCTGGGAAGGAAAGGGAGGCTGGTTAATTCAATTTTCTCCTTTAGCTGAGGGTTAACTAGAAAACATTTTTGTCTTTAAACTTTTGTTTAAATGCATGAGCATGCTTTCCTCCATTAGGAGTTATAATATTACCCAACAATTCATGTTATCTCTAAAGTCCCTTCCATCTTTATGTTTGTGAATCTAACATCAATAGATAAACTAACAGAGGTGGGAGGGACCCCAACATGTGCTCTACCATGCTTATTAGAAACAATGCTTCCACTGATAGTTTACTTAACAGTTTATTTTACTTTGACAAGTTCCCTCAGCTAAGATGATAGGATAACAGTTGGAAAAATTTCAGACACGGATCAGCAGAGGCGCACAGAAGGTCAGAGGACTCTAAGAATTCTTGGTTTGCCAGAGCACCAGAAAATGCCATCTCAGAACCATCTACACCAGAGGAGATTTCCTCTCAGGTTCCTAGCCTGAGGATCAACAGAAACACTTTAATGCATTTGCTTTGACTTCAAAAGGATAGAGTGAGTCCTTTAATCAACAATTATCTGATTAACAGGAACCTGAAACCAGAAAGGAAGATTATCAACCAGTTGGATTTTATTTCCAGCCTAACTACCCTCTTATTTGGTTGTTAATTCCATCACAACAAAGTCAGCCAACAGTGCCTAAGATGTGGATACATTTCATGGGTGTTTTGACTCTGGAAGGGGATGGGGAAAGTAATGAAAAAAATTTGGAACTGAGCCTTGCTGACACCATCCTGAAATGCTGGATGTTTACTTTGAAATCCATTATTCCTTGGATATTTGTCATGGTTCATAAAAGAGATTGACAACACGATTATCTCTGAGATGCCTGTGTGTAATTCTTATTAGTGTGAGCAGGACTTACAGCAGCACAATAATTTGAGCCTATAGTCTTTTGTTTTGCTCTAACGAGTGATGTTGAAAATCAGCTTTCAGGTAAACAATAAGAAGGTCAACCTACCCGTAAATAATTGGCAAACGGTTCTCTACCATAGATTTGAAATGTTCATGCTAGTAAGAGAATTGGAAGCAATTAAGTACAACTCTCAATTTACAGATGAGGAGACTTGAGTTGTAGAGAGGGCATTATATTTGTGCAAAGCCTTGAAACTAGATATATGTGGGAAGTTGTGTTTTATATTCTAGGACTCCTCACTTCTCTTTCAGTGTTTTGTATCTTCAGTGTAATGTTTGACCCTACTAGAAATTTAAGAATCTAATCATATAACTCCAAACAAAAAAATCCAATAGGGATCTTCTACTTCTAGAAATGTTGAAGTAACAAGGATTGGTCTTGACCTTCCACCATAAACAAATTGAAAACTAGACAAAATATATAAGACAATTGTCTTGAGATATTGGACATCAGGCAGTGCAGGTTGTAAACTGAAGAGAAGGGAAGTAGAAAATATGAGCCCTACATCCCTGAGAGAGAGGAGAACCAAAACAGAGCCCTATTGGCTTGCTGATTTAAGGAAATGGAGATTAAAGATTAAGGAGGTTGAGGCAGCTGGACGCTGCAGGGCAGAGTTTTGAGAAGTAGGGAAATATGCAGAAAAATAGAACCCCAGAATTCTACATAGAGGTGCCTTGCTTGGTACTATGCTGCACATATATATAGTAAAATTTCAAACAGCCAGGTAAAGAAGAAACAGTGATCCAAAAAAACATTCCCAGAGCTTACATGGAGTGGAGAGATTTTGAGCACTGACAATGCAGCCCCACTGTTCTTCGATGCTCTGCTCCAATTTTTTTTTCTTTTTAAATTTGTCTTTCAGTTTGTGTGATGCATTGAAGTACTCTCAAGTTTTCTAATTCTTTCCTCAACTTGGCTGAGTCTACTGATGAGTTCATCAAATAATTTCTTCATCTCTACTACCATATTTTCTCATTCTAAAATTTCTATTTGCCATTTTATTATAATTTTCATTGCTTGGCCAAAGTTTCTTTTCTGTTTATATATTTTATCCTCCTTTTCAATGAGATCCTTTAACATGTTAATCATAACATTTTTGAAGTTTCTGTCTTTTAATTTCAACATGAGTCATCTCTAATTCTGGTTCAATTGATTACTTTGTCTCTTGATAATGACTTGGTTCCATTTGATGCTATTTTGTAGTCTCCTATTTTTAAATTGAATGAAAGACATCTTGTGTAGAAGAGGAGAAACTGAGGTAAATATAATTTATACCCAGACTTTGATATGCTTCAAATTTCTTCAAAGATCTTTCAGACTTGGGATGTGGGCTGGATTCAATGACGATTTTCCCCACCCTTGTCTTTCCTTCAGCAACAATGGATTTTTACCTGTGCCTGGGAGCAGTAGCTTAAGTTTCTTGAAGGAAGCATGAAGTGGTGGGTGTTTGTCTATTTCCCACAATGGCAACCAATTTCCTCCTTCACACCTCACCACTTACGGAGTCTCTCTCCAGACTTTTGCCCTTTCTCATGAGTTCCTTTGAAAAGAGTTTGTGAATGGATATAAATCTCTTGTCATAACAGCCCACACTCAGTCTTTAGCAATTCATTAATATTTTAACTGATTTAGTTTGACCCTCTTGTATGGCAATTATCTCATCTACCTGTACTCTGTCATAGGTGACAGAGGCTGACATCCTATCTTTCTCTGTGAAGGGAGGGGAATGGTCTATCCTTGAATTTCAGGCTGTTTGTCTTACAACTTCAGATGTCTGATGATTTGGGGGGGAAAATGTGTTTGTGGTTTACCCAGCTTTCATTCACTGTTAGCATACAGCAATGAAAATTCCTAGACAGTGCAATAGGGCAAGAAAAAGAAATATAAAATGTTTGAAAAATAAAAGATAAAACTAACTCTATTAATTTAAAATAACATTGATATGTAGATAATTTTAAATATTCTGCAGGCAATTATTGGTTTATAGATGCAAATTTAGCAAGGCCACTCAATACAAGGTCAATATATAAAAATCACTCATCCTTAATACCAGCCGCAAATTATGATAAAATGAATAAGTTTATAATTACTGTAAAAACTAAATAGATAGGATTGAATTTAATAAAAGATGCTAATGGTCTCTTTAGACAAAATTAAATTACATTAATAAGTGTTATTCTCATAAATTAGCTGATATTGTTAATTATCTCAAAATTGGTCTATACACCCAATAAAAACTCAATCAAGATGATAGCAAATTTTAATTTGTGAAAATTTAAAAGCTGATTCTAAAATATATGGGAAAATGCAAAAGACCAAGGATAACTAACACCATATTAAAGAAGAATAGTATTGAATGACACACACTATCAGACATAAAATCTTTTTAAAAATTAAAATAATTAAAACTCTGGCATTAGAGCAAGACTGATGGACTAATCATATACAATACAGAGTCCACAAACTATACATACATGGTCACTTGATTTATGTTGAAAATTTTTTGAATGTAATAGATAAAGTTTTTTTTTTTTTAATTTTGAGATGATTTTAATTGCACATGCAATTATAAGAAATAATAGAGACATATTCCATTATACTCTCTACCAAGTTTCACCTGATGCTAATATATTGGAAACTGTATTATAATATCACATCCAGGATACTGACATTAACATAGTCAAGACACAGAACATTTCTATGACCGCAAAGATCTCTCCTTTTGCTTTTTGGTAGTCACACACACTTCCCTTCTCCCCACATTCCTCATTCTTAACTGTTGGCAACCATTAATATGTTCTCCATTCCTTTAATTTTGTTATTTCAAGAATGCTATGTAAATGGAATCATATAGCATAAAAATTTATGAGATTGGCTGTTTTCATTCAGCATAATTTTCTGGAGGTTCATCTAAGTTGTTGCATATATTAATTATTTCTTTTCACTGCTGAGTAGTGTTCATGGTATGGATGAACCACAATTTTTTACCCAGTCACCCACTGAAGGACATCTGGATTGTTTCTAATTTTGGGCAAAGTGATAATACTTTAGTGGAGGTGGATAAATGTGGAATTTAGATATGTTTTAGAATTCTAGCCAATAGTATTTGCAAATGCATTAGCTGTGGGAACTGAGGAAAGAATCGATAATTATTAGTTTCTTGAGAACCTGGGAGAAGAGTTGCCTCTGGAGTGTAGAGTTGGTACTGCGTCTTACTGGCAGTAAAGACAGAAAATCAGTCTGGTGGAAAATATGGAGAAAAAAATTTTAATATTGTTTTGGGTATGTTAAGACTTAGGTGTCCATTATATATCCAAAAGGATGTTTCCACTTTAGGATAATTAATCTAGCTGTTCGCCTTGTTTAGAAGGCACTCTGTTCTTTGCATGGTTAGTTTTTTCTAGTTATTTAGGACTTGGCTTCTACATCACATTCCCAGGCTTTCCCTGACTACTACTCTGAAGTAGCTACACATTTATTGTCCATTGTAAATTATGTATTATAACTTTCTAGGTAGCATTATTGCTAGCAGATATTATCTTGTTTATTATTTGTGATAATGTAAACTGAACAAGATCAGGACCTCAGTGTTTGGAAACTGGTAGAGGCTCAACGTACATATTTATACAGTGAATGAGTGCCACTGGAAAACAATAAGCCAGGGAACATTTAGACCAGTAGACCAATAGGTATAACCAGGGATAGTAATATCTATACCACACGTTTATGAGGATTAGCAGTAATACATGTAAATTTCTTGGCAGTGCTGGGCACATGGTAGACACTCTGTGAATTGTGGCCAAAATGATCATTTCCACTAATGTGCTACCTGAACAGTTTTGCCTTCTCAGCAGTACGTTTAATTGGGACGGCGCAACACCACATCAGCCACTTAAAGAAAGGGAATATTTGGTCAGAAGAGGAGAGTGCTGTCTTCTAGTGATAATAAAATGATAATAATTTAACCTTTATTTGTTTAACTAAACTCAAATATGTTCATTTTTCCTCTCCTGAGTTCAATAGGACTAATAAAAACATGGCTCATCATAATGTATATTAAAAATATTAAGTAAACAACAGACTTCACATTAAGACAAATAAACTGGCATTGAGGTATACCACAAAGTCACATACATAACAGCAGAACAGCCTCCTTCACACAGTGTGCTCAGAGGCCCCCATTAAGTCCTGGTCCTCCATACCTGGGCTGTATCCCTTTCTTATTCCATTGATTTTCTGGGTATTATCACATTCTTTTCAGTTGCTTCATATCTATTACAAAGTATCCCTATGCTGGAAGGGTGTGTTATTTTCGAGTGCTCAAAAGAAATGAAGGGGGCAATTTTGAACGTTGAAGAGCGTCAAAGTGGGGCTTGTGTACGGCTGAAGGTTTGCTAGGTCTTTGGTCTTCTGCTTCATAATAATTGTGATTTATTTCCAAGTGTTCCAAATGATTCCATGCAGAACTTGGGACAGGCAATTTATATTTTGTCATCCAGACAGTTTATTTCTGAGGGTATATTTTTTCTGCCTTTGCCCTCCCTTTATTGTTACCCTATGTCTGACCCCCTTAGCTTGTTAAAGGTTTGCTTTTGAAATGGAGGTCAGGAATATGGTTAAAGCATTTGGTGAAAATCACGTTCTGTCTGCCCTAGAAAAATATAGCTCTCTACAAGGAGGGAGAATCTCTCCAGAGACTACATTTTTGAATTCTGGAGGGTTGTATGTTTGAAATGTTAATACAATTTTATGGATGAAAAATTTTACCTGAAAAACATTTCTAAAATATGTGCCTGTCAAATATCCTTCCCCCCAGGGACAATTTTTCTGTCACATCAAAGGCAGCTCCTCTCCCAGAGACAGCCCTCTGCAGTGGGAGAATTGGGATCTTCTGTTACACGGAGGCAAGGCTCACAGTATTCAATCACTGTAATCTCTAAATTATCCACACTGCTTGGAAAGAGAAGACATAGACAGAACAACCCCAAAAGCATCACTTTCTAGAAAGAATTTTCATAAAATATTTGTACTGTACCTTTAGGATCTTAAGAATGTCAATCTCTCTGGTTTAGATAGGCCAAATATATATTCTTTTTTTCCCCATGTGATTATATAGCCCTAGTCATCATAAAAATGCAACCTTTCTCAAAACGAAGAGAAGTAAATCCGAATGAAATAGTCAAGTTATACTAAATAATGATGGTAAACTAGAGCAGTGATTTTCACACCTTAGCTGGCAGGGCATTAGTATGAGCTGGAGGCATGTTCCCAGGTGATCCTAATGCTGCTAATCAGACACCACACACTAAAACCATTGCACCAGAGTGAAGACACAGTCTGTTTCTGTTATCAGCCCTGCCTTTCCTGTAACTCCACTTCACTGGGTTCCTGCTCTTTATTAGTACAGGTGTTCAGCTTTTCCTAGGATTCTTTCACATAGATTCTCAGGGCAATAAACTTGTAATTCTCTTTTACTTGCCACCAAAACTGACTAAAAGTAAAAAGATCTTTTTCTTTTTTCATCACTGATGAAATATCTACTGTGTGTGTGTGTGTGTGTGTGTGTGTGTGTGTGTGTGTGAGTGATGGAGGTTATAAAAAATTTAGAAGACTGTCTCAACCCTGTTAGGGTGTAAAGTCTTCTGAGAGGAAATCTTGCTGGTTCTTTGAGTGTCCCCTTTCTCCAATCTCTATGCGTTCAAATTCAAATTGGAAGTAATTCAGTAGTAACAAACACATGTATGTCAAAACAATAGGAAGGCAGAAGGGTCAAATAAATTTGTCTGGAGGGTTTGAGAAAATTGTTCTTAATCTCTGTCTTCATTCAGCCCTAAGCTTATAAAATAGGAAAATTTCCCAATACTTCCTACCCTCTGGGGTAAGTACTAGAGGAAAATATTGCTGTTACACATTCCTTTACATGAGAAGAATCAAATTTTGAACTGGCAAGACTTAGGGAGCCTGAGGCTGATGCTCAATGTTCCCTATTGAGCGGCCTCAAATGTCAAAGGCTGTGGATATCATGTTGTCTTCCTGCCTGACTTGTGTCTTCTGCTCATGTTTGTTTGATGTGTTTGGGGGGGGTGGTTGGGGAAGGAGGCATGAAGTTGCCTTACTCTGCAAAGTCAGCTCTCCCTCCTGTGATTCCGAATGCCTAGACTATGAGTGTGGGGTGAGAGAAAGTAGGATACCTACATATTGTAGACTCAGGTCCAAACCATCCTCCCCATGCTGGTTTTATAAGCAAAGACTCTATAATGACTGTGACCTCTTTTCCTTGTGCATATGTCTCAATTTCTTCTAGCTCCATATGAAAAGAATAATCCTACTAAAAATGCCATCTGAGAGATGTGGGCAGGCTATTGGACTGGTAGAATTGGGTCTGGCAAATACTGAGAGTAAAGCTAAGTCATGCTGAGAGGTAGCTTGAGTCCAAGCACATAGTAAGGAAAAATGGGCAAGTAAAAGGAAGATGATATTGCTACTGAACCAAACCTGAGTCTACTACCCTGTGCACAATAAAGCCAATCTACTGACCCTGGGTTGTAGAGAAGAAAAGTGCAGTTTATTGCAGGACACCAAGCCAGAAGTACAGGCAGCTGATGCTCAAAAGACCCAAACTCTCTAATGACCTTCAGGGAAAGGTTTTTAAAGACAGGGTGAGGGAGGGGGTTGTGGGGTGCATGATCAGCTCGTGGACATTCTTCTGGTTGGTTGGTGGTGAGGTAATTGGGAGTCAACATCACCAACCTTCTGGTTCCAACCAGACTGGGGTCTACGTGCTTGTGGGCAGGATATAGTTAACTTCTTCCATCTGGTGGGGGTTTCAGTATCTGCAAAATAGCCCAAAGAGCATGGCTCAAAAAATTATCTATAGCTCTTGGTGAGGAACTAAATGTTCTTGACTCTGTTTAATGACTAAACTATAATTATTTTGTCTTGCTTTACTCTTTTCCTTTCTTTCTGATTTTTCTCACTTCTCTGATTAAATTTATTCTTTGGAACTCAGGGAAGGCCTAGGAGGCTAAAGTTTTTCTACAGACAAGGACATAGAGGTTGGGGGTCTGTCCCAGGAAGGCCCATAGAGTCCTCCTCAGTAACAATTTGAGCAAAACCAGACTGCAGATTCAAAATCTAAACTGTGTATCCAGGAGTTGGGAGCTGTCTGAGATACATGAACATAAATGAAGGTGAAATAATTGTGTCTAAGGCTAAAGCTTAAGACAGTAGAAATGTTCAGTCACAGCCTAGAGGTGTAGAGAGAAGTGAGGAGGAGAGAGGGAAGACTCAAGACTGAAGGAAGTGAAGCCCACATGAGCATTTCCCCCCTGGTTCATAGTGTAATCTTGTGGCTTAAGTTTGGTTTCATATTTTCAATGATTTCTCTGTCTAAGCATCAATCTTTATTTGTTCTCTTTGTATTTCATTTTATTTGGTGTGTGTTTGTTTTAAGATAGAACAAGAGTTGACCACCAGGTTCTAATACATTGGTAAAAGTTGTAGTTTGCTCTTTGAACTCTCATAGAGTCAGACCAAAAATGTTTTTGTTTTTGTTTTGTTTTTGTTTTGTTTTTGTAATTTGTGTGTTCCCTTGTTTTGTGCTTATGAGCAAGAGTGAAAGTGAGAAAGCAATGTTTTCCTAAAACAACCTAAGGGAAGAAATCGCTGGATGCAAATTGTTGATTGCATGACCCCCTGCTCCCCGTGGGCTTGTTATCTGATTGACAGTCTGTGCAAGATCACAAATTAATGCTGTGTCTTCTAGGAGAAATATGATATTCATTCAACGTTGAGTAAATCCATATATTAAAGCCAAACATTGATAAATAATGTAGGCCAATAACCCACAAAAAGGCATATTTCCATATTCCCTAGAAGGGTGACAGCATGCTACTATATTTAATAGCTCTCACTATTGCCATCTCATATGTGTGAATGATATTTCAGTGGTTAAGGCTCTGATTTATTAATTAGAAAGAAGTTTTCAGTGTGCTAATATTACCCTGAGTTGAATAATAAGCACATATTTTAAATATGAGGTTTGGCAATTGCACAATATTTTAAGTTGAACTGGAATATGTAAAGGATAAAAATCTCTCAAAGGTGTAGAGGATTTGGATCACTTCTCTGTGTACTGGCATTTTGAAAACAAAATTAGCATTTGTTTTATCAAGGATGAAACAGAACAGGATATTACTTTAAAAGCAACTTGTTTTTTTCCTTGCTTGGAGAACTTTTCCCCCTTTAAGTCCTCGTCTACCCAACCAAAACTCAGATATTTTTAAAGATATGTTTCACACACACATATGTGCATGCACACACAAAAGTCAAATACATTTCTTGTCCTTGATTCCAAGGGTCTTTACTTTGAAGAATCTGAGGAGTGAGTGTTTATGTGCAGCTCCTCATTGTTGTAATCAGGCACACTCCAGGCTCTGATCTCTGGATGTGCATTATTCTTGGTTTTCCGTGGCCTCCAAACTATTGTTCCTCTGTTACTCTTTCTTCAACCTACACATTCACAAAATTTGGGAAGGAACACTGCTGAAGATTTCTATTTTTGTGGAGATAGGATTATGAAGAGCTGGGGACAGAATGTTCTTTACAGCAGAGTATCAGAAAACACATAATATTTCCCTTTAGATTTCAAGGCAGGGAAAACAGCCAGAAGAGGGGAAAAGGTAGGTAGTAATTATGCAGGACCAGGTCATCTATGCACACTTACTGCCTCCTTTTGTAAAATGGTAGTTCCCTGGGTGTGGCAGGAAGCTTATTTATGTCTGTGCTACCAACCTCAGAGGTTATAATGATAAAGAAAGATAATGTAATCGAAAGTGCTTTGAAGGTTATATTATCATTTGTACTGTTTTATTTATCTTTGAGTTATCTCCAGCTTATGCTGAAAGAGCTCGCTCTTTCCTAAGCTGTTTTTCCTCCATTTTCTCTTATGTCCTGCCCTTTTACAACTACTTAACTAAACCTTCCCTGTCTCTCACAATTTAATCAAAATTTGATCAGATGAGGCTCATCTAATCACCACAGAACCAATAAATTTCAGATATTATAAAATACTGTTTTATTTAAATCTAGTTTCAAGCCTACTAACAATGTCACATACACTGTTCAATGTGTACTGGTCCCAGTTCTGGAACAAAATTGAGAGCAAGATCAACGTATCATACTATTTTACTTTCTTCCTTAAAACAACTCAATGCCAGGCTTATGAGAGTCTCCCTGCATTGAACCAACCCAAACCTAGATGTGCACAGGGATATAGGATTTGTAATTAGGATAAATGAATTAAAGACGCCCATTAGTACATGAGATGTTGAGGATATACAAGTTGTAAATATATAAATTACTAAATTAGATACAATGAGTATTATGGTCACTCTTTGCAGACCTATTACACATAAAAATAGTTATCAATGAATTACCAAATACATGGAGTGCTAAAATGCATGGCATAGATACTCAGGCTTCTGGATTCGGCAAAGACTGAGGCTGAAGAAGCCTATTCACTGAAGGAGGAAGTTTAAACCTTAATGCCTGGAAGATGTTTGCTTAAGGTTAATACATGAATGGGCAACAGCTTTCAGGACAGATTCTCAAAAGCCATCGCTGGGTTGTGCTGGAAGTCTTTTTTTTTTTTTTTAACTTTTATTTTATATTGGAGTATAGTTGATTAGCAATGTTGTGTTAATTTCAGGTATACAGTTTAAGATATCACCCAGGGAATGGTCCTGAACACAAGTTTCTGGCAGGACACAGTTTCTGCCCACATTCTTTTCTCCTTTGTAATTTTAGTTTACAGAAAAGGAAGGAGTGGTAACAGCTGTATACTTGGGCAATCAAGTAAGTCTTTGAGATAATCTGACTCTAGCTTAACTATATTTGCAAAGTACTCTGTGTGACTAAAAAAATAGAAATTGCTGCTGAATGCTTTGTATTTGGTGAAAAAGATAATTAAAGCACAGCACCTATTGTCCAAGGATTTCCAGTGAGTAACAGAGGCCCAAAGGGAAAAAAATAAATTAAAAACAACACACACACACACTCACACAGAAATGAAGATAGATATGGATATAGAGAGAAAGGATGGAAAGATACAGGGGTAAAAGAGTTAACTCTCTTTTGGACAGAAAACGTGTCACATGGGAGTTGATACATGGGCTGTGCTTTAGGGAATGAAGAGGAATTATCAAGGTAGACATTTAGGCATTTGTTCATTTGACAAAATTGTATTGAGCACATGCTATGTGCCACAAAATTGTCTTTGTATTAAGGATATAACAGTGTGAATAAAACAAGGTCATTGGGCTTCCCTGGTGGCGCAGTGGTTGAGAGTCTGCCTGCCAATGCAGGGTACACGGGTTCGAGCCCTGGTCTGGGAAGATCCCACATGCCGCGGAGCAACTGGGCCCGTGAGCCATAATTACTGAGCCTGCGCGTCTGGAGCCTGTGCTCTGCAGCAAGAGAGGCCGCGATAGTGAGAGGCCCGCGCACTGCGATGAAGAGTGGCCCCCGCTTGCCGCAACTAGAGAGAGTCCTCGCACGGAAACGAAGACCCAACACAACCATAAATAAATAAATTAAAAAAAAAAAAAAAAAACAAGGTCATTAACCACATAAAATGTACATTCTGGTGGTAAGGAAACGGACAATAAACATAAATATATTTTATGCTAGGGATAACAGAGGGGCCTCTATAATAAAATGCCTTTAGAGCAGACAGGGTGAGTGAACTAAATGGGAAGTCTGGAAGAAGAGCCTGCCAAGCAGAGGGAACAGCAAGTGCAAAGGCCTGAAGTTAAACCTATTACTCATTTTCAAGGAACAGACAGCGAGCAGGGAATAGTGATTATAAGTGAGTTCAGAATGGTAGCCAAGGGCAAGTTCTTGTAGCATCTTTTTGACATTTGAAAGAACGTTGGCTCTACAGCAAAATAAATGGGAAGCTATAAGATTTAGGCAGAGGAAAAGCATGCTATAACATACTTAAATTGATGTCTCACTGTAATCCTGAGCTGAGACTGTAGCAGAGGTAAAGGTGGAAATGGGGAGTTCAGTTAGGCAAGGAAATAGGAAAAAGCATGGTGTGTCTAGGAATACACATTTAGGTCAATATTTCTAGAACCTTGGTTTTGGGAAGACACTAGGCATTGAGGAAAAAAGAAGAGCCACTGAAAGGCTTTATTTCAGTGGGCCTTGTGTGCTTTGACAGAGTTTGGACTTCTCCTTTAGGCAATGGAGAGCCCATAGAGATTTTTTAAGTCCGGGCATGACACGGTTCTGTGGGCACATTAAAATATGACAATAACATCTTTGTGTCTGATGGAGTCAATAATGGAGGCAATGCGTTCATTTAGAAACTGAATGCAGTAGTCTAGAAAAGTGACAACAGGGGCTAAATGAGTTAAGGTAGTAGCAATGTGAAAGAATAATCAGGAACCAATCTGAGGCTTTTTAGAAATTTGAATTTTTTTGATTTAGTTATTGAGTGAATTTAAGAGTTCAAGAGGGGACAGTGGAATTCCATTCAGGAGCCTTAGAGGTTTCTCTTATGACAACTCAGTATCCTGCCCTTGAGCTTCAAGATTTATATGAATTCAAAAGACTAAAGATCTTTGCATGATTTTAGAGCAAATTCATGTCGTTGGGGTTCATCAACAACTAACACAGTGTAGTACCCATTGTACCTGTTAGAAGCAGCTATCTAGAAAAAAATTAGAATGCCTGCTCCTATGTATAGGAAGATTTCTGCCTTTACCCTAACTTATCAAACCTCGGTACAGTTCCTTTCTGATCATTTCCTGTCACATTTTAAAGCCAGCCTGGTGTTGCCCCTCCATTTAGTTTCTTGTTCTATGTAGATGTTTCTTTATAATCCCTTGGTTTGATGTATGAAGACACAGTTATTACTGCAGCGGGCTCTACACCTACCCCTTCCATCATTGTTATAGCTTCAGCCTAACAGAAAATTCACTGGAAATGAATGTTAGAAATCATAATGGCATTTTATTTCATGCAGCTTTATTTAGGGAAATGCTATTTAGGACATAAAACAAGGGGCTACCCTAGAAAGAAATAAACAAGTGAGACCCATAATGTCATGATTTGGTGTCAAAGAATAGTATTTCCTGGGAAGAACGTGATGATGTTTTTATTTTATATTTCATCCTATCTTCTTTAATTTTGTTTAAAAATTAATTTATGGTCTTTATTATCAAGTTAAAGATTGCCAGGGTGATTAAACTCTTATGTGTAAACAGAAGGAATCCTTATTATAGTATAAGAAATGATGCTGATAGGATGACATGCCTGTTTTCTTTGGTGCTCGCTTAAAGCCGTTTCAATTCAATGCTAATTTACGAAGCATCTCCTATTTATAAGACACCAAGTGGTCACTTTGCAGATGCAATAATGAGTGATGGGTCACAGTTACTCTCCTCAAGATTTTACAACTGAGATAAAACTTGTATAAAATGTAAATATAATGAGAAGGGAGATGCATCAAGCATGATGGTATACAAAATGTTGCGAATAGGAAAGATCAAGGAAGAAATTATTTCTCATCAAATGAACAGAAAAGTGAATGTAATAAATATTTTGCATAGGACTCTGGTTGGCTCATAGTGGGTTTTGTGAGAATATGGCTAAAGATGAAAATCAAAAGACTTATTAGTTAAAATTATGAAACATTTATTTAGCAAATGGAGAATAATGGAATTCCATAGTAAGATCCAGAGGTATAAAATACAAAAATAATTATTTTGTTTGCATATTTGAAGATTGAGGGATGGTGAGAAATGCAATGGATTCAGAGCTTGGAGTAGGAGAGTGGTATGACATTGAACACACTTGGCAAGGTACTTTATATTCTTCCAGGGAGTGTGTACTTTATCAGAGATGGGAGTCATCGAATGTTTTAGAGTAGAGCATAGGCTGTTAGCATGATGGGGAGATTATCAAGGCGGGGCAAGGGTGATAGAGAGATCAGCCTGGTGATAGATGACTGGTAGGAGATGAGGCCTTTATCTGAGGTAGTGGCAGTAACAGGAGATCAAAAGTGATATACTTTAGAACTATTTCAGGAGTAGAATTAATAGGGTTCAGTAATTGCTTGGATATGAGAATTGAGGGTGAAAATGGACTTTAAGAGGATGGGGTCTATGGTTAGAAATTAGCAGTTGCTATTACTAAGGAAAGAAAAACCACTCTCCGTGGTTTTCAGACCATTCATTTGATTGCTTGATTCATAAAATAGCTAATCTTAAACATTTTAATATATTTGCAAATAGCTATTGAATGAAACAATACAAAAATATCTTAAGGCATGTTTTTATTCTACCTCAAAATGTGGCATTAGCGATGATGGGCTTTTTACCTGCTTCCTTTCTCTCATGGCTTAATAACGTGTACTGATGGAATAAAATTTATTTGCCTATCAGTCTTCTATCTCCAAAGCATTTCCTCCCAAAATATAGACCAGGAGCTCTTCTAAAATAATAACAAAAATTATTGGACCCAAGGATATTCAGATTCTAGATCTTTGAGTGCTAAATTGTAAAATCATCATTATAATCAGCTGCTAGTGGCACTCTACAGTCAATGTATTCACTAGTTCTTGAGCAATTCTGATACTTAATCAAAAAAGACATTGATTCCAATTCATCTCAGCTCATATGATTTAGGCTTAGTTGTATATTTTAATTACTTGGTACCAGTGCAAGGTTTTTTAAAGTTGTCAAGCTCATAAAGGAATCCTAATTTCTAATAGTACATGAAGTAGAAATAAAAATCGACCTCTGTATTTATACGGCATTCTACCTTTCTTGGTAAGAGAAGCAAAGTAATTTTCCCTAGTAGATTATATTTTTCAGATGAATAAGTTCCTCTCAGTATGTATCAGACACCTCCAATGCCATGGAATTTCTATTTGCTTTATCCATTAACTAACTGTAATTTCCTTAGTCTGCTCTTCCCTAAAAGCTTGGTTTATTCTCAGAAACCTGGTCACTCACAATGAATCTCTCCCTCTAGATGGTTAAGGTAGTTCTCTTGTTAGACCAAAATTACATCTTAACAATCTTTAGTACTTTAAGATTTGCAAAGCACTTTGATATCTCTTTGTTACATAACCATAATATATATGTAAACTAGTTTTAGAAATGTTACTTTATACCCTAGTGAGAAAAAAATTTACTAACTAGGGTACAATGTTTTCTATGTACAGTTGTTTTGGTTTTTAGCCATACTTCCCAGCAAAAAAAATCAGTTTCTTTTTTGTCTACCCTGTCAGTGAGGTTATATCATCAATTGACAACACAGTCAGTTTTATTTGTCACCGTGTGCATTCCATCCTGGGATTCCCCTAGTATCTCGGTGACTGTTGATTTTACCAGTAAGTTTCACTCTGTGTGGTGTAGAAGTTCTGTGGATTTTGATAAATGCATGGTCATATATTCAAATCACAGTAACATATTAAACATTTCTATCACTATAAAAATTCCCTGCATGGCCCTTTTGTAGTCAACTTTCCCCAAAATTTGGCAACCGCTGATTTGATTTTCATCTCAATAATTCCCCCTTTTTCAAATTATCATATGAATGGAATCATGCAATATGTATGCTTTTGAGTCTTTTTTCACTTAGCAAATGTGTTTAAAATCTACACATTTTTTATTGCTAAATAGCATTCTATACTTATGGATATACCACCTTTTTTTTTTTTTTTTTTTAATCCATTCACATTTGAAAGATATCTTCCAGTTTCTAGTTTGGGGAGTTTATGTATTAAGTGCTTTAAACATTCAAATACAAGTTTTTATGTGAATACAACATTCAATTTCCTTGGGAAAAAAAATTGGAATTGCCAGGTCCTATAGAATGTTTAACTTTGTGAGAAACTGCCCCCAAAAAGTTCAATCTATAATTTTTTATTTTATTGATTGTGCTTTTGATGTCATATTTAAGAATTCATTGCCAAACCCTAAGTCATACAGATTTTCCTAGATTTTCTTCTAGAAGTATTACGGTTTAACATTTTACAGTTATGTCTATTAATTTCAGGTAATATTTTTATACTCTATGAAGACTATTTGTTTTGTTTGTTTTTACATATAGATACCCCATTCTTTCAGCACCATTTATTGAAAAGAAATTATTTCTACACTGAATTGCCTTTGCTTATTTGTCAAAAATCAGTTGAATACATTTCTGTTGGTCTATTTCCTGACTTTTTATTCTGCTCCATTTCTCTATATGTCTAACTTTCAGCAATCCCATACCATCTTGATTACTGTAAAATAAATTTAGAGTAACTCTTGAAATTGGCACTGTGTATTCTCCAAAATTTGCTTCTTCATTGTTTTGACTATTATAGTTCTTCTACCTTTCCATATAAATTTTAGAATAAGCTTATTGATATCCACAAAAACTTGCCAGGATTTTGATTGGGATTGTGTTGAATCTATAGAAAAACTTGGGGAGGGGGTGGATTGACATCTTAACAATACTGAGTCTTCCAACACACAAACATGGTATATCTTTCCATTTATTTGTACCTTCTTTGATTTATTAGTGTTTTGTAGTTTTCAATATAGAGCACTTGAACATATTTTGTTATATTTCCACCTAAGTATTTGAAGTATTGTGGTGTTCCTATGTGGTGCTGTTTAATTTCCATTTCCAACAGTTCATAATTAATATATAAAAACAATATTGATTTTTGCATATTAATTCTGAATCACCACTATCAATGTTTCTTATTAGTTCAAGTATGATATTGAATAGATTATTTCAAATTTCAATGTAGAGAATCATGTCACCTGCAAGTATAATTTTATTAATTCTAATCTGTATGCCTTTTACTTTTGTTTTACTTCATTGGCTAAGATTTCTAGTGCAATACTGAATAGGAGTCATGAGAGTAAAACGGTTTGCCTTTTACCTGGTCTTAGTTAGGATGTATTCAGTCCTTCATCATCAAGCTTAATGTTTGCAGAAAATTTCTGATGGATGCTCTCTATGCACTTCAGAAATTTCCCTTTAATTTATAGTTTCCTGAGAACTTTTATGATGAATTTTGTCAAAAGTTTCCTCTGCATCTATTGAGATGATCATTTTTTCTTTAGTTTATTGGTATGGTGAATTGTGTTAACTTTAAAATGTTGATACAACCTTACATTCTCAGGTAAAATCCTTGTTGGTCATGATATGTTTTCACTTTTATATATTGGAGGATTCATTTTATTGATATCATCAAGTTGAAGACATTTGAGTCTATGTTATCAAGAAATACTGGATTCTAGTTTAAATTTCTTATAATATATTTTTATAGTTTTGTGGTAACAAGGTAATATTGTCCTCATAAAATGAGTTAGCATGTGATTCCTCCTTTACTAATTTCTGGAAGAGTTTTTACAGAATTAGCATTATTTCTTCTTTAAATATTTAGTTGAGTTTGCTGATAAAGCCAAATTTTTGGCTGGGCCAAAATCTTTTTTGAATGTTTCAAACTATGAATTAAATTTCTTTAGTATTTAGGTATCAGATTATTGAGGTTATATATTTCATCTTGTGTGAGCATTGATTATTTGTACAAATATGTTCATAGCAGGGAAATTTGTAATAGTCCAAAACTAGAAATAACTCAAATATCCATCAATAGTACAATGGATATATAAATTGTGGTGTAATCATATGAAGGGATTCTTTATGATAGTAAGAACAAATGCAGTCAGCACTCTGAATCCACGGGTTCTGTATCTGCGGATATGGAGAGCCAGGTATATGCCATTTTATATAAGGTGTCTTGAACATCCACAGGTTTTGGTATCTGCGATGGGTACTGGAAGCAGTCCCCCACGGATACTAAGGGACAACTGTATGCTGCATACATAGGAGCAACGTGTCTGAATGTCCCAAACATAATATTGATCAAAAGAAGATAGACACAGAAGAGTATATCTGTATTATTGCGTGTATATTAATTTCAAAAACAAACAACACTAATTTATGCTGTTAAATGTCAGGATATTCCTTCTCTGCAGAAGGGCAGGGACTGTGAGGGAGCATGAGGAATGCTTCTGTGGTCTAGTAATATATTTCTTATCTGATTTCTGGTTACAGAAATGTGCTAAATTTTGGAAAATTCATTGAGTTTTAACACTTGGTAACTTTCCTCTATATACTTTATACTTTGATAAATGTAAAGTATACATTTTAAAAAGTTGTTTCCATGTTTATATGAGATACCCCTCAGGACCTCAAAAAGCTGGTGAATAAAATTTTAGAGTATGATTGGGAAAAACTCCAAGTATCTGTATTAACTATGAATGTGATTCATTGAACACACTGAAAGGGATAGCCTGGGAACATCGTTTACACACGTTCAAAAGAAATCTTTTTTAACATTTAATCCATTTATTTATTATTGATCATATTTCTCTCTCCCTGTATATCTGTGTGTGTGTGTGTAATATATTTTCCCCACCATATCAAATGCTCAGGAATTTGAAGTAATACCATAATAACATTTCCTGATCTATCAATCTAAAATTTCTATCAAACTATTTTTAACTAGTAATTGAAACAAATTTAGGATAATCATGTTTTTAGAGAACCTAGGAAGACTCATAATAATCACCACTCCTTTCCTAGCTATTTGAATCTGTTCAGAAATTCAGTCCAAGGTAATGCCAGGATTTTCACTTATTTCCCTAACTTATTGTCCTCAGTTTGTTTTTTACAGAATCCAGCAACTTGCCCCACCCACAGTTTTGGTATATGGCTGTTTTGGTCCCAACTCCAGTTTCCCGATGCCAATTCTAACCTCAATTATTACTTTAGAGTTTTCAATCATGTTTTTATAATTACAACTCTAAAAATTACTCTGAGATTTAACTAATTTGCTCTGGAAACTTAAATTTATCTAAAGCTACTAAATCACTTCTTACTCTTTCCTTGATTTTTAAGTCAGTGATCATTTATTTATTCTACCTTATCCAATTACAAGAGCCTCTTCAGGGTTGAGAGTACAAAAGCAGGTAAAGTTGAATGACGTTGCTAACTCTGGTATTTATTAACACGACACCATCTGTTCTTAAGCATAGATTATTCCCTTTTATGTGTTCTTTATCTTATTCTATTTAGAAATTTGAATTTTTTGAAATTACCTTTGGCATTTTTATAAGCCCAAATTCATTCCAGTTTTGTCTTTATGACAGTATACTACCATTTTATGTTATCGTTTTCTGTTTTTGTATATATTCCTTTTAGATGATCATAAAATTGTATGTGAGAGGAAATATTGCTTATAGAAAGGGAAGAGCTTTTTTCAAGAGAAAGAGGTATAGTTATGAGACTCAACTTTGCCACTCAATGACCTTGATTCAATCCCTTAATTTATGTGAGAATCAATTACATTATTTATAAATAGCAAACAAATAATACATACCTTAGGATCATTTAATGAACAATTTTACATGTAACCTAAACCATTATATACTATATATGCTAATAAAATATATAATATATTGCATATATATAATAATGTGTGCATATATATTTATAAGAATTGTTAATATACTTAATTTCAACTTAGTAATTAGTATAATTATTGTCATCTATTTTTCCCCTTTCACATTCTTATATTGGTAGTCATTTATTTTCTCTTTCACAGACTATGCATCCTGAAATACTTTGAAATATCTTTGACTAATAACTATGATTTAGGTCCTCTACACCGAACCTTCCCTTCCTAGGTTACTATGAACTCTGAGAATCCATGGCCACTTTCTCCTGGGTGCCTGTCACTTCTGCTTCACCAGGTAGTTCTTCCTTATTAGTCAAAATTAATTTCATAACACCAGTTCTCCACATTGCCTTTTTAGCCTTCTGAGAACGGAAAGTGTCAGAAAGGCAAGTTCAGAATTTATCAAATTTTCTTTTAGCAGAGAATCTACCAGCAGTCATCTGGATAAGTGAGTCCCCTACTGCCACTCACTACCGTAGTCTTGGCTTAGGATATATCTGTCCTTTACCATGAAAATATCTTTCATAGCTGATGGCTTACAGTCTTAGTGGCCTAGAATATATTTCCAACAATGTAGTTTTTTTATGTTCTCTTCTTTCATACTATCCAAATCCTCTCCTCTAAGAAAAAGCTCAAGTTGTTGAATTTTTATTTACACATTTATATTCTTAATTAACCCCCCTATTTCTGTTAAGCTTGACTCTTTTCAAATTTTAGGCCTGACCATAAGTATTGATACCACCTAAATTAAGTTCAGGAGGCTGAATTTTCTTCCTTTTGCTAAGAAGTTTAGAGGTATGAGTTATTATTTTCAGTTACTTTTTTACTCACACTGTGTCCACATTTGTGGATTAAGATGAGTTAAAATGATCTCTTCTCCTTTTTTCAGTGTATTCATACCACTGTTTGTTTTTACTTGGTCATTCCTCCTCCCCTATATTGTTCCCATTTCACAGTTAAATCTCTGCACTTTCTTTCTTCCCTTCAAGTTTTTAATTCATTTTTTAAAGTTGGCTTTCTGTCAAACATTCTTTTAGTCTTGTAATTTGCCCTCCACCTCTTGCCACATGTCCTTTTCTCCTGATTTCAAAAATGAAGCTCCAGAAATCCTTCTATATACCAATTGCTTCTTTACCCCATGTTCCTTCACTTTTTAAACAGTGATCTCCAAATGAAAGACAAAATATCCACCTGCAGCCTCATTTCTTACATACAACTCCAAAGTTGCTAAAATAGCATTTCACAGTACAATCAGTGTATCACAAACCTCATGAGATGCTTCAGTCAAAAGTTTTCTCTGGTTACAGAAGCCTGAGAAAGGCTGAATAGTATAGTCCCTTTTTGTAGACTTGTATGTCCAAAATAAAAATGCAGATATCCTTCAGTCAATACAAAAATAACAAACCACCTGAAACTAACAAAATATTGTATTTCAACTGTATTTTTTTAACATCTTTATTGGAGTATAATTGCTTTGCAATGTTGTGTTAGTTTCTGCTGTATAACAAAGTGATTCAGCTATATGCATGCGTATATTCCCATATCCCCTCCCTCTTGCGTCTCCCTCCCACCCTCCTTATCCCACCCCTCTAGGTGGTCGCAAAGCACCAAGCTGATCTCCCTGTGCTATGCAGCTGCTTCCCATTAGCTATCTATTTTACATTTGGTAATGTATATATGTAAATGTTACTCTCTCACATTGTCCCAGCTTACCCTTCCCCCTCCCCATGTCAAGTCCATTCTCTACGTCTGTGTCTTTCTTCCTGTCCTGCCCCTACGTTCATCAGAACCTTTTTCTATTTTTTTAGATTCCATATATATGTGTTACCATATGGTATTTGTTTTTCTCTTTCTGACTTACTTCACTATATATGACGGACTCTAGGTCCATCCATCTCACTACAAATAACTCAATTTCGTTTCTTATGGCTGAGTAATAGTCCATTGTATATATGTGCCACATCTTCTTTAGCCATTCATCTGTCAATGGATACTTGGGTTTCTTCCATGTCCTGTCTATTGTAAATAGTGCTACAATAAACATTGTGGTACATGACTCTTTTTGAATTATGGTTTTCTCAGGGTATATGCCCAGTAGTGGGATTCCTGGGTCATATGGTATTACTATTTATAGTTTTTTAAGTAACCTCCATACTGTTCTCCATAGTGACTGTATCAATTTACATTCCCACCAACACTGCAAGAGCGTTCCCTTTTCTCCACATCGTCTCCAACATTTATTGTTTGTAGATTTATTGATGATGGCCATTCTGACCAGTGTGAGGAGATACCTCACTGTAGTTTGGATTTGCATTTCTCTAATAATTAGTGATGTTGAGCATCCTTTCATGTGTTTGTTGGCAATCTGTATATCTTCTTTGGAGAAATGTCTATTTAGGTCTTCTGACCACTTTTGGATTGGGTCGTTAGTCTTTTTGATATTGAGCTCCTTGTATATTTTTGAGATTAATCCTTTGTCAGTTGCTTCTTTTCAAATATTTTCTCCCATTCTGAGGGTTGTCTTTTCGTCTTGTTTATGGTTTCCTTTGCAGTGCAAAAGCTTTTACATTTCATTAGGTCCCATTTGTTTATTTTTGTTTTTATTCTCATTACTCTAGGAGGTGGATCAAAGGATCTTGCTGTGATTTATGTCATAAAGTGCTCTGCCTATGTTTCCCTCTAAGAGTTTTATAGTGTCTGGCCTTACATTTAGGTCTTTAAACCATTTTAAGTTTATTTTTGTGTGTGGTGTTAATTTTATTCTTTTACATGTAGCTGTCCAGTTTTCCCAGCACCAATTATTGAAGAGGCTGTCTTTCCTCCATTGTATACTCCTGCCTCCTTTATCAAAGATAGATGAACATATATGTGTGGGTATATCTCTGGGCTTTCTATCCTGTTCCATTGAAGTATATTTCTGTTTTTGTGCCAGTTCCATACTGTCCATTACTGAAGCTGTGTAGTATAGTCTGAAGCCTGGGAGCCTGATTTTTCCAGCTCCGTTTCTCTTTCCCAAGATTGCTTTGTCTATTCATGGTCTTTGGTGTTTCCAAACAAATTGTGCAAATTTTGTTCTACTTTTGTGAAAATGCCATTGGTAGTTTGATAGGGATTGCATTGAGTTTATCGATGCTTTGGGTAGTATAGTCATTTTCACAATGTTGATTCTTCCAATCCAAAACATGGTATATCTCTCCATCTGTTTGTATCATCTTTAATTTCTTTCATCAGTGTCTTATAGTTTTCTGCATACAGGTCTTCTTTCTCCATAGATAGGTTTATTCCTAGGTATTTTATTCTTTTTGTTGAAATGATAAATGGGAGTGTTTCCTTAATTTCTCTTTCAGATTTTTCATCTATAGTGTATAGGAATGCAAGAGATTTCTGTGCATTAATTTTGTATCATGCTACTCTACTAACTTCATTGATTAGCTTTAGTAGTCTTCTGATAGCATCTTTAGGATTCTCTATGTATAATATCATGTCATCTGCAAACAGTGACAGTTTTACTGCTTCTTTTTCAGTTTGGATTACATTTATTTCTTTTTCCTCTCTGATTGCTGTGGCTAAAACTTCCAAAACTATGTTGAATAATAATGGTGAGAGTGGGCAACCTTCTCTTGTCCATGATCTTAGAGGTAATGGTTTCAGTTTTTCACCATTGAGAACAATGGGTTTGTCATATATGGCATTTATTGTGTTGAGGTAGGTTCCCTCTGCTTACTTTCTGGAGCGTTTTTATTATAAATGGGTGTTGAATTTTGTCAAAAGTTTTTCTGCATCTATTGAGATGATCATATAGTTTTATCCTTCAGTTTGTTAATATGGTGTATCACATTGATTGATTTGTGTATATTGAAGGATCCTCCCATTCTTGGGATAAAGCCCACTTGATCATGGTGTATGATCCTTTTAATGTGCTGTTGGATTCTGTTTGCTAGTATTTGGTTGAGGATTTTTGCATCTATGTTCATCAGAGATATTGGTCTGTAGTTTTCTTTTTTGGGACATCTTTGTCTGTTTTTGGTATCAGGGTGATGGTGGCCTTATAGAATGAGTTTGGGAGTGTTCCTCTCTCTGCTATATTTTGGAAGAGTTTGAGAAGGATAGGTGTTAGCTTTTCTCTAAATGTTTGATAGGATTCACCTGTCAAGCCATCTGGTCCTGGGCTTTTGTTCTTTGGAAGATTTTCTATCACAGTTTCAATTTCAGTGCTTTTGATTGGTCTGTTTATATTTTCTCTTTCTTCCTGGTTCAATCTCAGAAGGTTGTGTTTTCAAAGAATTTGTCCATTTCTTGCAGGTTGTCCATTTTATTGGCATGTAATAATTTCTCATTATCCTTTGTATTTCTGCAGTGTCAGTTGTTACTTCTCCTTTTTCAATTCTAATTCTATTGGTTTGACTTTTCTCCCTTTTTTTCTTGATGAATCTAATGGTTTATCAATTTTGTTTATCTTCTCAAAGAACCTGCTTTTTGTTTTATTCATCATTGCTATCATTTCCTTCATTTCTTTTTCATTTATTTCTGATCTGATTTTTATGATTTCTTTCCTTCTGCTAACTTTGGGAATTTTTTGTTCTTCTTTCTCTAATTGCTTTAGGTGTAAGGTTAGGTTGTTTATTTGAGACTTTTCTTGTTTCTTGAGGTAGGATTGTTTTGCTATAAACTTCCCTTTTAGAACTGCTTTTGCTGCATCCCATAGATTTTGCTTCATCCTGTTTTCATTGTCATTTGTTTCTAGGTATTTTTTGATTTCCTCTTTGATTTCTTCACTGATCTTATGGTTATTTAGTAGCGTATTGTTTAGCCTCCATGTGTTTGTATTTTTTACAGATTTTTTCCTGTAATTGATATGTAGTCTCATAGCATTGTGGTTGGAAAAGATACTTGATATGATTTCAATTTTCTTAAATTTACCAGTGCTTGATTTGTGGCTCAAGATATGATCTATCCTGGAGAATGTTCCATGAACACTTGAGAAGAAGTGTATTCTGTTGTTTCTGGATGGAATATCCTATAAATATCAATTAAGTCCATCTCGTTTAATGTGTCATTTAAAGCTTGTGTTTCCTTATTTATTTTCATTCTGAATGATCTGTCCATTGGTGAAAGTGAGGTGTTAAAGGCCCCTACTATTATTGTGTTACTGTCAATTTCTCCTTTTATGGCTGTTATTATTTGCCTTATGTATTGAGGTGCTCCTCTGTTAGATGCATAAATATTTACAATTGTTATATCTTCTTCTTGGATTGATCCCTTGATCATTATGTAGTGTCCTTCTTTGTCTCTTGTTATAGTCTTTAAAGTGTATTTTATCTGATATGAGAATTGCTACTCCAGCTTTCTTTTGACTTCCATGTGCATGGAATATCTTTTTCTATCCCCTCACTTTCAGTCTTTATGTGTCCCTAGGTCTGAAGTGGGTCTCTTGTAGACAGCATATATATGGGTCTTATTTTTATATCCATTCAGTCAGTCTATGTCTTTTGTTTGGAGCATTTAATCCTTTTACATTTAAGGTAATTATCAATATGTATGTTCCTATTACCATTTCTTAATTGTTTTGGGTTTGTTTCGTAGGCCTTTTCCTTCTCTTGTGCTTACTGCCTAGAGAAGTTCTTTTAGCATTTGTTGTACAGTTGGTTTGTTGGTGCTGAATTCTCTTAGCTTTTGCTTCTCTCTAAAGGTTTTAATTTCACCATTGAATCTGAATGAGATCCTTGCTGGGTAGAGTAATCTTGGTTGTAGGTATTTCCCTTTCCTCACTTTAAATATGTCCTGCCACTCCCTTTTGGCTTGCAGAGTTTCTGCTGAATGATCAGCTGTTAACCTTATGGGGATACCCTTCTATGTTATTTGTTGCTTTTCCCTTGTTGCTTTTAATATTTTTTCTTTGTATTTAATCTTGTATTTAGTTTGATTAATATGTGTCTCAGTTTGTTTCTCTTTGGGTTTATCCTGTATGGTACTCTCTATGCTTCCTGGAGTTGATTATTTCCTTTCCCATGTTAGGGAAGTTTTCGACTATAATCTCTTCAAATATTTTCTCAGACCCTTCTTTTTCTCTTCTTCTTCTGGAACCCCTATAATTCGAATATTGGTTCATTAAATGTTGTCCCAAAGGTTTCTGAGACTGTCCTCAATTCTTTTCATTACATTTTCTTTATTCTGCTCTGCAGTAGTTATTTCCACCATTTCGTCTTCCAGCTTACTTACCTGTTCTTCTGCATGAGTTATTCTGCTATTGATTCCTTCTAGAGTATTTTTACTATCAGTAATTTGTTTTTCATCACTGTTTTTTTTGCTCTTTAGTTCTTCTAGATCCTTGTTAAGTGTTTCGTGTATTTTCTCCACTCTGTTTCCAAGATTTTGGATCATCTTTACTATCATTACTCTGAATTCTTTTTCAGGTAGGTTGCCTATTTTATCTTCATTTATTTGGTCTTGTAGGTTTTTACCTTGCTCCTTCATCTATAACATTTTTTTTGTCATTTCTTTTTTTTTTTTTTTTTTCACTGTATTCCTATTTTACTGGTTGTTTGGCCTGAGACGTCCAGCACTGGATTTTGTAAGCAGTTGGATAGAGCCAGGTCTTGGTGCTGAGATGAGGACCTCTGGGAAGCCTCACTCTGATTAATATTCCCTGGGGTCTAAGGTTATCTGTTAGTCCAGTGGTTTGGACTCAGAGCTCCCACTACAGGAGCTTGAGCCCAACTTCCAGCCTCGGAACCAAGATCTCACAAGCTTCATGGCATGGTAAAAAAAAAAAAAAAAAAAAAAAAAAAGAAAGGAGAAAGAAAAAAAAAGGAGCAGTACAATGTCAAACAATAAAAAACAAAATAAAATTAGTAAGATAAAAAAATATGTTAGGAAAAATAAAAGTATAACTGAAACAACCATTTGCTTGGGGTTTGTCCCATCCTTTTAGGTGTCCATGGTCCCCCACTGGTGCCTGGTAGGGGTCTTAGCTGTGAAGAGATGCGAATTCTGTGTCCTCCTAGTACCCCATCTTGACTCCACCCTTGTATTTTTTTTTCAAGTATTACTTTGTTTAACCTGGCATTTTCAAATTGTTTGGAAATCTCTTTATTGTGGAATATCTTGTAACAGTCCAAGGAGCATATTTTATTCATTATAATAATAGATAAAATTTAATGAATGCTTACTATATGTCATAAATCATGCTAATGAAAAAAATGTAGTCAATAAATATTTATTGAGCACTTAATATTTGCCAGGACTCTTCTTGTTACTGAGAATATAATAGTGGAAACAATAAAACATTTTCTGCCATTATTTTAGTAAGGAAAAGAGACAATAAGTTAGAATACACAGTAAATTAGTAATAAATAATAAGGAGGAAAAGTTAAGCAAGAGTAGGATTTATATCATTTAATGATGGGTGGGGCATGCTTTACACTTTAAGTAGGTAGATAGAGAAAAATTCATCGAGTAATTAACTACTGAGTAAACACCTAAAGTCAGTGAGGGAGTTAGCCTTGCAGATTTATGGAAAAGACAGTTCTAGGCAGGATGACTTATGTATTAAAGGCCTTGAAGCAAGCATGTGCCCAGTTTATTCAATGAGCAGCAAAGAAGGCCAGTGTGGCTGGAGAAGAAAAGACAGAGGAGAGAATACTTGCAAACAAAGTTGGAGAGGTAACAAGACCTTGTCCTTTATTGAATTAAAAATGGCAAGCCACCTGAGGTTGTTGAACAGGGTGACAAGATTTGACACATTTTTACAGAATAATTTTGGCTGTTGTGTTGAGGTCAGAGAATGTGTAGGCAAGAACAGAAGCATGGAAATAAGGAAACTTACAGAAATACTAGGGAGGGATGATAATGGCTTGGACAGACCTATAGCGGTGGTTGAATTCTAGATCTATTTTGAAGGTAGAGCTTCAATGTTATTTTTGTTTTGTTTTGGTGGGTGGTTGTTGCTGTTGTTGTTGTTGTTGGGTGCTCTCCCCTGAGCAACTGGAAGCCATTAACTGATATGGGCAAGACTACAGGAGAAGCTGGTTTCCCTGGGACAGGAATAGAAGATATCAGCAGCACCATTTTTAAACATGTTAATTGGTGGCTGGACATGTGTGCTTACATTATATCATCTATTCCCCTTAACAGCTCAACAAGCTGGGTGTTAATTTTATGCCCATTTTGCATTTGAAAAAACTGAAACCTAAAGAGGTCAAGAAATTGATATTAGGTCACCTAATTAACTAAACAATTATTGATCTGGGATTTGAACTCAGGGGCACTTTACTTCTCAGACCCAGGTTAAGAGCTGACAAAATTACATTCCCATGGTAAAAATTACTGTCTGTTGTTGCCAGACTAAGAGATATGTCAGTTTCTTGCAATCAGAACAACTTAAATATATAGCCATAGGTGGGCTTGATAGTGCACTCACATTTCAGTTATCCATGTCAAAAGCATCCCTAAATCTCAGGAGGAAATGGCCATGCACATTGCACATCTCTTCCTTCTGGGTCAGTAACAATGGCTCTGGCATTCTTTGGCATCTTTAGATCCTCTCTATCATTCTTTAGAGCATAAGACATTGCATTCTCCTCAGTCCCATATTTACATTATACTTCCTGTAACTATGAATTTGTACTACTCATTCTCTTTCCTATGGTGAGTTTCTGTCCTTCTTGATCTTGGCTGTTATCCCTCTCTCAAAATCTTCCTCTTTTCGGCATTCTTATTTGGCATCTTCGTTCATGTATTGGAATCCTTCTTTCTTTTTAATAAGCCAGATTATTAAAAAGTACCTTTTCTCAAATTCCTTCACTAGAAGGGAGATAACAGTTGGCAGTTTTAATCCCAAACCTCTTATATTTCAAGTGTAACCACAGATTTTTTCTTCCCTAAAACTTTCTCTTTCTTGTGCCTAGGAAATATCCTGGAGCAGAGATGGAACATTGGCAAGAAATGGAAGTTAATTGTAGGCAGAAACATCATGCCATCACTAAGGTGTTGGGTTCTCTGATGATGAGTTTGGTCTTGATTTAATAGACCAGGTTTGGAAACACAAAAAGCCCATGAATCACTAGGAAATGATGGCTATTCTTCCCTCTTTGCCCCCATGTCATTCTTGTCTTAGAACTCAGACAAGGTAAAAGAGAGAGAAGTGCTTCTGAGGCTGCAAAGCAGTCCATTTAACTTCAGGTTCTGAGGGTGCCTTGAGTCAGCTTACTACAGATTCCACCAGTGAGCTTTGACTTCTAAGCAACTGAGAGAGAAAGAGAGAAGACTTCCCAGAAATCCGTCCATTCAGCTCACCCCTGACTGCACTTTGAGCAACTGGCTGCTTCTCCCATAAGCATGTTATTAATGGTGCCTTTTCAAAAGCAGAGATAGTGCCCTGGAAAAAGTGATATTGATTTTTCCCCCTTCTTTCTCACTGTTTCAATCACTGCTCATTTGAATGGATTTCACTTTTGGCAACAATAAGAGAATCTTCGAAGAAAAGTGGTTTATATGATAAGCCTGAAATAAAATCACTGCTCAATTTAAGCTCTGAAAATTACTATTGATATTTTAATAGAAGTTTGGAGAACCTATTGCGAGCCCAATAAGCAACAAAGAGTTTATACACAGAAATCATAGGTAGGGATCATTTTATTTCTTAGGCAGTTTGTGTTAACAGCAAATAATGGTTTAAACCTTCACTCACTTCCATACTGTATAAATCAAGAGTCTCAAGAGTGTGGGAATGTTCAGAGTACTTCAAAAGGGGCAAATGCCTTTCTATTACTCAAATGATTTTTTTCTAATTAGCTCTTGTAGAAAAAACCTAGGATAGCTTTCTCTTAAACTCTCTATTTACCTGTGTTGGCATCAGGAAATCTCAAAATTTACAGCTGGAAGACCTAGAGACAATATAGTTAAATGGATGTGTTGCACAGGTGAGACAAGCAAAGTCCATCTGAAGGTATGATTTGTTGGAGGTGGCATAGTCTCAAATTCATGTCCAGGATTACCTCTGGGTGGGTACTTGGAATCCTTCTCCCTACCTGGACCTTGCTATAGTACTGACTTCTCTCCTTCTCTATTTTCCTCCTATATTCTCCAAAATACTTATGAATCTTCTGTTTTGAATCTTCCTATGGTGTACAAACATATTCATTTATGAAGTAGAATAGTGGTATTGCCATATTAATTAGCTTATTATTTAGCAAGAGGAGAGTGCTACCTTCAAGGGTCACATCAAGAACCACTTCTTCCCAGAAACTTGTTTTGTGACTACAGTCCATATTGATATTGCTCCTTTCTATCAACCCCTGTAAATCACTGAACATATGCCTTGATTAGTCCTTACATGTTCTATGTGTGTGCAAAGATTTCTAGTGAGGTCTTTGAGATCAGTGTTTATTAAATTAATAGATATTTACTGTGTGACTGATAAATGTGTAAGGCACCATGTTATATGTTAATAAGAATACAAATGAGAATAAAACATAACAGTTTTGAATTATGTTGAATACAGATACATGTTATAAGTGTATGAAAATAATTTTCACAGGAAGAGCTTGGTGTAAAGGAAGATCATAGAAAGGAACTTCACAAAGAAGGGAAAGCAAAAGCAGAAGTATTTAGGGCTTGTCAGTGTAGTGGAATTAGATAGAATCCTTGGGAAAATGTAGTGAGATTTAGTTTCAAAAATGTGACTAAAGTAGTGAAAATAGAACAAGAAATAAGATGCCCCTGACTTTGGAGAATCAAAGCTATGTTTTTAGTATATTATACCAACAGGGGTAAAGAACCTGATTAGAATGGGGAGAGGGATATCCACTTACTTATACAATAATGTAATAACTATTAATTGGGAACATACTATGTAAGGCACTATTCTAGGCTCTAGGGATAACTTTGAAAAGGTAGGGTTAGGAAGCTATTATATTGAATGCCAGACTGGAGTGATTAGTATGAAAATAGAAAGCAACGGTTAGACTGAAAAATGTTGGAGAAACTGTGCCTGATTGAACATGAAAGGCAAAAAGACCTTTATAATATAAGCACTGATTTAAGTGCCATTAACAGGAAGAGGGAAAGTGGGAAGAACTGACTTGAAGTCTGTGTGAGTAGAGGAGGAGTACTGGTGGATTACTTGTTGGCTACGGTGGTAGGGATGAGATATTTGGTGAAAGATTTCCCTTTTTGGCTCTTTTAGGGTTTTGCTTTTTTCTCTTCTTCCATAGAGTTGTTTGATTACAGAGGTGTACAGCCACAGAGGCTACCTGACCAACTTTGACATTAATGCTGTTTAACTTCTTGGAAGTGTCAGAGAGCCACTGCCATCAGAAACCAGGCCAACTCCCATGGGAAAGGAAGTGCCTTCATCTCATTAGAAGGATTCTTGCAAGTTTTGCAGGGCCAAGCACCATTTATCAGGAGCCTACATTGCTTGGAGGGAAAGCTTTATAGTAACAAATGGGATAGGATATGCCTGGCCTTTTCTTCTCTGTATAAATCTTTCTTGGGAACCATGAATGAAAATAGTTCTGACAGCTAGCAATTCTCATTCTTTCCCCAGGAGAGGGGAGCCTAATATAATCCAGCACTTAGATGAATACTTCCTGTTACCTGTTTTCATGTGTTTAGTCTGACTTGATGAAGAACTTAATCAGTTTCCTTATCAACAAGACACCATAAATTGTTCTCAACACTCCAACTAGTTCAGTACCTAAAATATGGACAAATAATGAGAGAATAAGTTTCTTACCTCTATGACAACCTCATACTTCATACACTAGGAAGAAATTTGATGGCTGGGAAGACTTTTGAATGACCCTAAAACTACTAGGTAGAATGCTACTTTTTCTGCTTTAGGAAGATCAACACAAATTTCAAGCGGCCTCCGCATTAATGAGCTGAAAACAAACTGGAAGAAATATTATATATTTCTTATCCAAACTATGCTAACCATTAGAAAATAAATTCAAATCACATTCCATCCCTATTTGAGATTAACTAGGTTCAACATCTGTGATTACGGGCACCATGACACTGATTCATGAAACAGAAAAGTAGAACTTTTGGTCTTTTGAGTCTCAGGACATGAACTCAATTTTGAATTTGTTTTGAGTTTGTTTTTGTTTTCGTTGTTTTTCTAAGGTAAATATGAATAACACAATTCTTTAAGAGCTTTTTTTTTTTTTAAACATCTTTATTGAAGTATAATTGCCTTACAATGGTGTGTTAGCTTCTGCTTTATAACAAAGTGAATCAGTTATACATATACAATATGTTCCCATTTCTCTTCCCTCTTGCATCTCCCTCCCTCCCACCCTCCCCATCCCACCCCTCTAGGTGGTCACAAAGCACCGAGCTGATCTCCCTGTGCTATGCGGCTGCTTCCCACTAGTTGTCTATTTTACATTTGGTAGTATATATATGTGCATGACACTCTCTTACCCTGTCACATCTCACCCCACCCCCTCCCCATATCCTCAAGTCCATTCTCTAGTAGGTCTGTGTCTTTATTCCCGTCTTGCCACTAGGTTCTTCATGGCCTTTTTTTTTTTTTTTTTCCCCTTAGATTCCGTATATATGTGTTAGCATACTGTATTTGTTTTTCTCTTTCTGACTTACTTCACTCTGTATGACAGACTCTAACTCCATCCACCTCATTACAAATACCTCCATTTCATTTATTTTTATGGCTGAGTAATATTCCATTGTATATATGTGCCACATCTTCTTTATCCATTCATCTGTCGATGGACATTTAGGTTGCTTCCATGTTCTGGCTATTGTAAATAGAGCTGCAATGAACATTTTGGTACATGACTCTTTTTGACCTATGGTTTTCTCAGGGTATATGCCCAGTAGTGGGATTGCTGGGTCGTATGGTAGTTCTATTTGTAGTTTTTTAAGGAACCTCCATACTGTTCTCCATAGTGGCTGTATCAATTTACATTCCCACCAACAGTGCAAGAGTGTTCCCTTTCCTCCACACCCTCTCCAGCATTTATTGTTTCTGGATTTTTTGATGATGGCCATTCTGACCGGTGTGAGATGATATCTCATTGTAGTTTTGATTTGCATTTCTCTAATGATTAATGATGTTGAGCATTCTTTCATGTGTCTGTAGGCCATCTGTATATCTTCTTTGGAGAAATGTCTATTTAGGCCTTCTGCCCATTTTTGGATTGGGTTGTTGGTTTTTTTGTTATTGAGCTGCATGAGCTGCTTGTAAATCTTGGAGATTAATCCTTTGTCAGTTGCTTCATTTGCAAATATTTTCTCCCATTCTGATGGTTGTCTTTTTGTCTTGTTTATGGTTTCCTTTGCTGTGCAAAAGCTTTTAAGTTTCATTAGGTCCCATTTGTTTATTTGTGTTCTTATTTCCATTTCTCTGGGAGCTGGGTCAAAAAGAATCTTGCTGTGATGTATGTCATAGAGTGTTCTGCCTATGTTTTCCTCTAAGAGTTTGATAGTGTCTGCCCTTACACTTAGGTCTTTAATCCATTTTGAGTTTATTTTTGTGCATGGTGTCAGGGAGTGTTCTAATTTCATACTTTTACATGTACCTGTCCAATTTTCCCAGCACCACTTATTGAAGAGGCTGTCTTTTCTCCACTGTATATGCTTGCCTCCTTTATCAAAGATAAGGTGACCATATGTGTGTGGGTTTATCTCTGGGCTTTCTATCCTGTTCCATTGATCTATATTTCTGTTTTTGTGCCAGTACCAAACTGTCTTGATTACTGAAGCTTTGTAATATAATCTGAAGTCAGGGAGCCTGATTCCCCCAGCTCCATTTTTCGTTCTCAAGATTGCTTTGGCTATTCGGGGTCTTTTGTGTTTCCATACAAATTGTGAAATTGTTTCTTCTAGTTCTGTGAAAAATGCCAGTGGTAGTTTGATAGGGATTGAATTGAATCTGTAGATTGCTTTGGGTAGTAGGGTCATTTTCACAATGTTGATTCTTCCAATCCAGGAACATGGTATATCTCTCCATCTATTTGTATCATCTTTAATTTCTTTCATCAGTGTCTTATAATTTTCTGCATACAGGTCTTTTGTCTCCTTAGGTAGGTTTATTCCTAGATATTTTATTCTTTTTGTTGCAATGGTAAATGGGAGTGTTTTCTTAATTTCACTTTCAGATTTTTCATCATTAGTGTATAGAAATGCAAGAGATTTCTGTGCATTTATTTTGTATCCTGCTACTTTACCAAATTCATTGATTAGCTCTAGGAGTTTTCTGGTAGCATCTTTAGGATTCTCTATGTATAGTATCATGTCATCTGCAAATAGTGACAGCTTTACTTCTTCTTTTCCAATTTGGATTCCTTTAATTTCTTTGTCTTCTCTGATTGCTGTGGCTAACACTTCCAAAACTATGTTGAATAATAGTGGTGAGAGTGGGCAACCTTGTCTTGTTCCTGATCTTAGTGGAAATGGTTTCAGTTTTTCACCATTGAGGACAATGTTGGCTGTGGGTTTGTCATATATGGACTTTATTATGTTGAGGAAAGTTCCCTCTATGCCTACTTTCTGCAGGGCTTTTATCATAAATGGGTGTTGAATTTTGTCGAAAGCTTTCTCTGCATCTATTGAGATGATCATATGGTTTTTCTCCTTCAATTTGTTAATATGGTGTATCACATTGATTGATTTGCGTATGTTGAAGAATCCTTGCATTCCTGGGATAAACCCCACTTGATCATGGTGTATGATCTTTTTAATGTGCTGTTGGATTCTGTTTGCTAGTATTTTGTTGAGGATTTTTGCATCTATGTTCATCAGTGATATTGGCCGGTAGTTTTCTTTCTTTGTGACATCTTTGTCTGGTTTTGGTATCAGGGTGATGGTGGCCTCTTAGAATGAGTTTGGGAGTGTTCCTCCCTCTGCAATATTTTGGAAGAGTTTGAGAAGGATAGGTGTTAGCTCGTCTCTAAATGTTTGATAGAATTCACCTGTGAAGCCATCTGGTCCTGGGCTTTTGTTTGTTGGAAGGTTTTTCATCACAGTTTCAATTTCAGTGCTTGTGATTGGTCTGTTCATATTTTCTATTTCTTCCTGGTTCAGTCTCGGCAGTTTGTGCATTTCTAAGAATCTGTCCATTTCTTCCAGGTTGTCCATTTTATTGGCATAGAGTTGCTTGTAGTAATCTCTCATGATCGTTTGTATTTCTGCAGTGTCAGTGGTTACTTCTCCTTTTTCATTTCTAATTCTATTGATCTGAGTCTTCTCCCTTTTTCTCTTGATGAGTCTGGCTAATGGTTTATCAATTTTGTTTATCTTCTCAAAGAACCAGCTTTTAGTTTCATTGATTTTTGCTATTGTTTCCTTCATTTCTTTTTCATTTATTTCTGACCTGATCTTTATAATTTCTTTCCTTCTGCTGGCTTTGGGGTTTTTTTGTTCTTCTTTCTCTAATTGCTTCAGGTGCAAGGTTAGGTTGTTTATTCGAGATGTTTCCTGTTTCTTGAGGTAGGCTTGTATTGCTATAAACTTCCCTCTTAGCACTGCTTTTGCTGCACCCCATAGGTTTTCGGTCGTCGTGTCTCCATTGTCATTTGTTTCTAGGTATTGTTTGATTTCCCCTTTGATTTCTTCAGTAATCACTTCGTTATTAAGTAGTGTATTGTGTAGCCTCCATGTGTTTGTATTTTTTACAGATCTTTTCCTGTAATTGATATCTAGTCTCATAGCGTTGTGGTCGGAAAAGATACTTGATACGATTTCAATTTTCTTAAATTTACCAAGGCTTCATTTGTGACCCAAGATATGATCTATCCTGGAGAATGTTCCATGAGCACTTGAGAAAAATGTGTATTCTGTTGTTTTTGGGTGGAATGTCCTATAAATATCAATTAAGTCCATCTTGTTTAATGTGTCATTTAAAGCTTGTGTTTCCTTATTTATTTTCATTTTGGATGATCTGTCCATTGGTGAAAGTGGGGTGTTAAAGTCCCCTACTATGATTGTGTTGCTGTCGATTTCCCCTTTTATGGCTGTTAGTATTTGCGTTATGTATTGAGGTGCTCCTATGTTGGGTGCATAAATATTTACAATCGTTATATCTTCTTCTTGGATCGATCCCTTGATCATTATATAGTGTCCTTCTTTGTCTCTTGTAATAGTCTTTATTTTGAAGTCTATTTTGTCTGATATGAGAATTGCTACTCCAGCTTTCTTTTGATTTCCATTTGCATGGAATATCTTCTTCCATCCCCTCACTTTCAGTCTGTATGTGTCTCTAGGTCTGAAGTGGGTCTCTTGTAGACAGCATATATATGGGTCTTGTTTTTGTAACCATTCAGCCAGCCTGTGTCTTTTGGTGGGAGCATTTAATCCATTTACATTCAAGGTAATTATCGATATGTATGTTCCTATTCCCATTTTCTTAAATGTTTTGGGTTTGTTATTGTAGGTGCGTTCCTTCTCTTGTGTTTCTTGCTTAGAGAAGTTCCTTTAGCATTTGTTGTAAAGCTGGTTTGGTGGTGCTGAACTCTCTCAGCTTTTGCTTGTCTGTAAAGGTTTTAATTTCTCCATCGAATCTGAATGAGATCCTTGCTGGGTAGAGTAATCTTGGTTGTAGGTTTTTCTCCTTCATCGCTTTAAGTATATCCTGCCACTCCCTTCTGGCTTGCAGAGTTTCTGCTGAAAGATCAGATGTTAACCTTATGGGGATTCCCTTGTGTGTTATTTGTTTTGTTTTTTTTTTCCCTTGCTGCCTTTAATATATTTTCCTTATATTTAATTGTTGACAGTTTGATTAATATGTGTCCTGGCGTGTTTCTCCTTGGGTTTATCCTGTATGGGACTCTGTGTTTCCAGGACTTGATTAACTATTTCCTTTCCCATATTAGGGAAGTTTTCAACTATAATCTCTTCAAATATTTTCTCAGTCCCTTTCTTTTTCTCTTCTTCTTCTGGGACCCCTATAATTCGAATGTTGGTGCTTTTAATGTTGTCCCAGAGGTCTCTGAGACTATCCTCAGTTCTTTTCATTCTTTTTTCTTTATCCTGCTCTGTAGTAGTTATTTCCACCATTTTATCTTCCAGGTCACTTATCCTTTCTTCTGCCTCAGTTATTCTGCTATTGATCCCATCTAGAGTATTTTTAATTTCATTTATTGGGTTTTTCATCATTGCTGGGTTCCTCTTTAGTTCTTCTATGTCCTTGTTAAATGTTTCTTGCATTTTGTCTATTCTATTTCCAAGATTTTGGATCATCCTTACTATCATTATTCTGAATTCATTTTCAGGTAGACTACCTATTTCCTCTTCATTTGTTAAGTCTGGTGTGCTTTGACCTTGCGCCTTCATCTGCTGTGTGTTTTTCTGTCGTCTCATTTTGCTTATCTTACTGTGTTTGGGGGTCTCCTTTTCACAGACTGCAGGTTTGTAGTTCCCGTTGTTTTTGGTATCTGTCCCCAGTGGTTAAGGTTGGTTCAGTGGGTTGTGTAGGCTTCCTGGTGGAGGGAACTAGTGCCTGAGTTCTGGTGGATGAGGCTGGATCTTGTCTTTCTGGTGGGCACATCCACGTCTGGTGGTGTATTTTGGGGTGTCTGTGGCCTTATTATGATTTTAGGCAGCCTCTCTGCTAATGGATGGGGCTGTGTTCCTGTCTTGCTAGTTGTTTGGCATAGGGTGTTCAGCACTGTAGCTTGCTGGTCATTGAGTGATGCTGGGTCTTGATGTTGAGATGGAGATCTCTGAGAGATTTTTGCCGTTTGGTGTTACGTGGAGCTGGGAGGTCTCTTGTGGACCAGTGTCCTGAAGTTGGCTCTCCCACCTCAGAGGCACGGCCCTGATGCCTGGCTGGAGCACCAAGAGCCTTTCGTCCACTTGGCTCAGAGTAAAAGGGAGAATAAATAGAAAGAAAGAAAGAAAGAAAGAAAGAAAGAAAGAAAGAAAGAAAGAAAGAAAGAAAGAAAGAAAGAGGCTATAATATAGTGAAGTAAAATAAAGCTATTGTAAAGCAAAACTATACAGACAAAATCTCACCCAGAAGCATATACATATACACTCTCAAAAAAAAGGAAAAGGGGAAAAATTAATATATCCTGCTCCCAAAGTCCACCTCCTGAATTTGGGATGATTCGTTGTCTATTCAGGTATTCAACAGATGCAGGCACATCAAGTTGTTTGTGGAGTTTTAATCCGCTGCTTCTGGGGCTGCTGGGAGAGATTTCCCCTTCTCTTCCCTGTTCGCACAGCTCCTGGGGTTCAGCTTTGGATTTGCACCCGCCTCTGCGTGTAGGTCGCCTGAGGGCGTCTATTCCCCGCCCAGACAGAACAGGGTTAAAGGAGCCGCTGCTTCGGGGGCGCTGGCTCACTCAGGCCGCGGGGAGGGAGGGGTACAGAGGAGGCGGGGCAAGCCTGCGGCATCAGAGGCCGGCGTGACGTTGCACCCGCCTGAGGCGTGCAGTGCGTTCTCCCGGGGAATTTGTCCCTGTATCATGGGACCCTGGCAGTGGCGGGCTGCACTGGCTCCCGGGAGGGGCGGTGTGGAGAGTGACCTGTGCTCACACACAGGCTTTTTGGAGGCAGCAGCAGCAGCCCCAGCGTCTCACACCCGTCTCTGGGGTCCGCGCTGATCGCCGCGGCTCGCGCCCTTCTCTGGAGTTCTTTTAGGCGGCGCTCTGAATCCCCTCTCCTTGCGCGCAGCGAAACAAAGAGGCAAGAAAACGTCTCTTGCCTCTTCGGCAGCTGCAGACTTTTTCCCGGTCTCCCTCCCAGCCAGCTGTGGTGCGCTAACCCCTTCAGGCTGTGTTCACGCCGCCAACCCCAGTCCTCTCCCTGCGATCCGACCGAAGCCGAACCTCAGCTTCCAGCCCCGCCTGCCCCGGCGGGGGAGCAGACAAGCCTCTCGGGCTGGTGAGCGCTGCTCGGCGCCAAGCCTCTGTGCGGGAGTCTCTCCGCTTTTTCCTCTGCGCCCCTGTTGCTGTGGGATCCGCGCTGTTAGCTGCGGCTCGCGCCCGTCTCTGAAGTTCGTTTTGGCGGCGCTCTGAATCCCCTCTCCTCGCGCACCAGGAAACAAAGAGGGAAGAAAAAGTCTCTTGCCTCTTCGGCAGCTGCAGACTTTTTCCCGGGCTCCCTCCCGGCTAGCTGTGGTGCACTAACCCCTTCAGGCTGTGTTCACGCCGCCAACCCCAGTCCTCTCCCTGTGATCCGACCGAAGCCCGAGCCTCAGCTCCCAGCCCCGCCCGCCCCGGCGGGGGAGCAGAGAAGCCTCTCGGGCTGGAGAGTGCTGGTCGGCACCGCTCCTCCGTGCGGGAACCTCTCCGCTTTGCCCTCCGCATCCCTGTGGCTGCGCTCTCCTCCGTGGCTCCGAAGCTTCCCCCCTCTGCCACCCGCAGTCTCTGCCCACGAAGGGGCTTCCTAGTGCGTGGAAATCTTTCCTCCTTCACAGCTCCCTCCCACTGGTGCAGGTGCCGTCCCTATTCTTTTGTCTCTGTTATTTCTTTTTTCTTTTGCCCTACCCAAGTATGGGGGGAGTTTCTTGCCTTTTTGGAGGTCGGACGTTTTCTGCCAGCGTTCAGTGGGTGTTCTGTAGGAGCAGTTCCACGTGTAGATGTACTTCTACTGTATCTGTGGGAAGAAAGGTGATCTCCGCGTCTTACTCTTCCGCCATCTTCTCTCCTCCCCCTCTTTAAGAGCTTTTAAATTCTACTTTTTTTCTGGGTATAAAGTTATCCTTGAAAAGATATTTTCCCATTACCTACAGAATTTGTTAAAAACAAATTCTTCACCTCAGCATCAAAGGCCTTGTAATATTTGAGTTCAATCTCCAGTTTATTTGTTCACATCAGAAATATTTACTGAGTATCTAATTTATGCCAGGCACTTCTCTCAGTACTATTAATGTCATAAATATCTTCTTCCCATATACCTATGCAGAATCACTTCATCTCCAAACATTTTTTTTTTAAACATTAACTATTAAACTGGTTGTGGTGTATATGGAAACTCTCTGTAATATTCTTGCAACTTTTCTATAAATCTAAAACTATTCTAAAATATAAAATGTATTACATGTTAAAAGGAAACTTCATAAAGTATTTCTAACCACCTCCCTTCTGTGAACTTTCCTATTTCTGGAATGTGGACTAAGAGGGATACACTGAACCATCACTTTGACCAGAACAAGAGCATTTATTCAAATATATCTGCTAGTTGTTCAGTTGGTTCCCTTCTTCCAAAAACTTTGATCTATGTTTGATGCTTCCTTGAGTGTCCCAAAATGCTGAACCTAAAGGATGAATGAAGACACCATGGACTTTCCTGCCAGAAGGTATTGATATAACACAGAATTTACTGGAATTACTTAGGTTGGAGATCTCCTGTAGCCACATTGATTTTTTTTTTTTCTTTCTTCTATAGTCTTGACTTTAAGTTGCATTTCTTTGGCCAAAATAATGGATTTACACTCTTTTATAATTCTCCTTATAGTACATAATTCATATTCTGTTTGATAAATAATACTTTAGCATATTGCCAAAGTTAAGTTCTCTAAATATGTACGTGGCAAAATTTTTCTTCTAGGTGTTTGGGGAATGAAAATTTAGAAGGTTCTTTCCCTTCAAGAACTTCTTAGTCTTCATTGGTAGTTAGGAGTCATTAGACAGATAAACAAAAGTCTATAAAACAGTGAAAATTCTAATAAGTACTGTCACCTAAGAGTACATAAAATACTGTGGCTGCACAGAGTAGGAGCTGAAAAGTGAAAGTAAAGAATCATGACTGTATTTCACAAATAACAGTAAATTCATAATCATTATTAAGAACAGCAAAGTCCTGGGAAGCTGAAGCCTAGGCAAAATTGTAAGAATAACTCACCATCACTAATTTGTTAAAGCAATAGTTATTTTAAGAATAGCTCAGTTCTATAGAAGATGGTTATTATCCAGAGTGAGGCTGGACTCTACATAAAGCTACTTACATCCCATAATCAACCCTTAATAGGACGTGCCCCAGCAGGATCCCAGATCCCTTGAGAATCTGAAGCACATACTCAGAGAAAAAAGAACTAATCAGGAATTTAACATTCTTTTCTGTTAAGAAAACAGAAGCTTAAGAGCTAGTCCGAAATGGATTCAAATTACTCTATACACTACTAGCTGTGAAGTTTTGATAGAGTCAAAGAACATCTGTAACCAATGGTTTTCTCAACTGAAAATTGAACTTAGTGATATTTGTGTTCCAGGGATGTTATCGGCATTGCATAAAATGAAGCTGAGTCCTGTCAAATGACAGACTAATTTAACATGGACCCTGCTTTCACTACAAAGACGTAGAAAGTAAACAAACAATAATGCAAATACATGATTGAGCTTAAAGGAATTGAAATTGTTAAATGCTAGGAATAGAGAAACTGAAGCTAAAGCAGGGCTTAGGAGATGGGAACTTGAAAATTAATATTCAAAGAGAAATAGAAATGTAGTTTTGGACTAAGGAAGGTAAAGAGCTGCCACTAAGGAATCTGCATAACTGGAGATCCTGGAAGCAGTGCCCCTTCAATGAAAAGAAAGAAAAATACTTACACTAGAAAAATGTTCATCCAAGATTAAAAAAAAAAAAAAAAAAAGTGAGCATGCCTCTGTCTAGGGCTCCAGATAAGAAAAAAATTTTTTTTCTTTGACAAATCAACAAACACTCAATCTTAAATCTCTATAGTTTTCATGAAGTTATTCTAAAACTGACATATTAATATTAATATAGGTACCAGAAAAACAAAAACAGTGAAACCTCTGAAGTTTCCAGCAATAAGATACCCAAAAATCTCTGTGTATTTCCATAATCTAGTATAAACTTGAGTCTTACAATCTCTGCTATAAAATTTAAAAAAATACTCCCAACAAAATTTACAAACTTTGTGGGGAAATGATCAACTTTGTATTAGTCTAGATAGCCTAGATTAACAAACCAACACCAAAACTCAATGCTTATTAGCAGAGAGGGACTTTAAAATACTTATGATTAATAGGTTTAAAATGCAGAAGAATAAATGAACAAAATGAATTAAAAAGAATAAACTTTCAATAGTAATTGGTATCTATAAAAATAAAATGATATTTTAAAAGTGAAGAATACAATACATGAAATAAAAATTAACATGGGTGTCTCATAGCATCATGGACAGAGTAAGCATTTAAAAGTTAGGTCAGTTAAAACACCTAAACTGAAGAAGAGACAGGAAAAAAAAATAGGAGAAAAGAAAATAAAACCATAGAGGTACTGAACGTACTCAAAGGGTAAAACATAAAATTGAAGTACTAGAAGGAGAAATGAGGGAGAATAATGCAAAAGGAATAGTCAAAGCAGAAAATGATAGAATTTTTCAATGCTGATAAAATAAACCTCATAAATTCAAGAATCTCAATGAATTTCCCCAAGCATAATAAATGTAAAGAAAATTGTAAAATTGATGGAAAACAAAAGAATCGCAAAAGCACAGAGGAAAAAAGATACTAACTTTCATGGAACTACAATAAGGGTGTGAGTCAACTTATCCAAAAAATTATTGAAAGTAAATGACAATGGATTAGCATCTTCAAAAGGCTGCTAACCTAGAATTCTATATTTAGGAGAGACACTCTTGAAAAACAATAATAAAATAAAGACAATTTCAAACAAATTAAAAATACAGTTCCAAATAAATTAAAAAGTAGTAGACCAGAAATAAAGGTAATACTTAAAGGGAGTTCTTCAGACAGTAATAAAAGGATCTGAGGTAGAAATATGGATGTAGAGAATGGAAAACACAAAGTTAAATACATAGGTGAATATAAATAAATATTAACTGCATAAACAAAATTTGAATGCTTTATAGAACATAAAATATATGTGGAACTAAAATTCATGACAATATAAAGTTAAAGGACATAGTATATTGGATTAAAATCTTCATGAATTTTAGCATTGTTGAGGAAGCAGTAAAAGTAACTAATGTGTTGTTCATTAGAAATTAAAGACACATGTTTTAATTTCTAGCTAATTAGACAAAAGAAGGGTAAAATGTAAAATTGATAGGTAAAGAGGAAAAAAACCCTGAATAATCCAAAAATAGTCATACCAAAAAAGCCTAGAAAGAAAGAAAAATATTTTTTAAATGAATTAAATTTAAAACACATGCTAAATGATATATATAACCAATTCTATCCATAATTACACTTGTATAAATCAACTGAATATCCCAATTAAGTACTAAATTTTTTAAAACTATAAAAATTAAACTTGAAATATAATGACATAAAAGTTGGGGAAATGTTGAGGAACAATAACATTTAAATACTAACAAATAACATCAGACAAATTGAGCTTTAATGCAAAAAATATTATTAGAAATAAAGAGCACATGTCTTAATGCCAAAGAGATCAATGCTCTAGAAAGATATGACAATTCTAAATCTGTAGGAGCACATTACAAAGTACATATACCCAAAATTGAGAGAATAGACAAATTCATAATCATAAGGAAGACTTTAATACATCTCCTAACTGGTTGAAAATAACAAAAGTCATGAAATACAAAACACTTGAAAAACACAATGAATTGGATCTTATTGACATGTAAAATCACTGTACATAACAATAATAGAGCCCACATTCTTTTCACACATGCATGGAATATCTATCAAAGTCAACTACTTGCTGTACCATAAAGAAAGCCCCAGAAGATTACAAAACACTTAAATCATTTAAAGTATGTTTTCTGACTGCCACGAAATTTCCCACTATCTGAAAATAAAGTGCATAATTCATGAAGATATGATATGTCAAACTTGTGCTCAGAGAGAAATGTGTTGCCTTAAATTAGTAATTGTCATCCAAGAGTGATTTTACCCATTCAGGGATATTTCACAATGTCTAGACATATTTTTAGTTACACAACTGGAAGGACCTACTAGCACATAGTAAGTAGAAGCAGGGGTGCTGCTAAACATCCTGCAATGTTGGAAAGCTCCCCCCAACAGAGAATTATCTGGTCCAAAATAATAATAGTGCTGAGGATGAGAAACCCTGCCCTAAATGCATATTAGAAAATAAAAGAAGATAAAGAAGGCTGAAAATGTAAAGTAACAGCAAATCAAACTAAAGGAAATTAGAGAAAATAAAGAAGGAATTAAATAGATATTCCAATGAAATAGAAATCAGATGTATAATATGAGAATCAAGAGTCAAGGTTGAAGGGAGGAGATCAAGATGGCAGAATAGGACACGGAACTCACAATAACACTCCCTCAATAAACACATCAAAAATACATCTCATATGAAATAATTCTCAATGAAAACTAACTGGAGACTGGCAGAAAGACTCGTGTACAACGAAGGCTATAAGAAAGATCTACACAGAGGCAGGTAGGAAGGGAAGAGAAGCAATCAGGTTAGGACCTGTGTCCCTGGGACAGAGCTCAGAAGAGAAGTGAGATTACATGGGCAGAGATCTTCCCTGGGAAGTGAGTTATTCAGGCCACATATTGGGCACCCCAGCCCTGGGGCTTGACACCAGGAAGGTGAGTGTCCTTGGCTGTTTGAAGGGACAGTAGGACTAACAGGAGGGTCATGGGAAGCCTGTACTCTACTTGTGAGTAGTGTGTATACACTTGATTACTCTTGAAACAAGGCAGAGAAGGAGGATCAAAGCAGCACAAGTAGCTAGCTGGTCTCCCACAACCACCACCATACACACCTAAGCCTGAGCTGAGCAACTGCTCTGGCCCCACTTGCTTCACAACTTAGCTCCTCACTGGAATGCGGGCTGCCACAGCTGAGGACAAAAGCCAGCTGCGAGATGTAAAGCAGATCAGACTCAAAGTAGTGTCTGAGCAGGGCAGCCATTGCTGATGCCTACACAGACAATGCATCAGAAGCAGTCATGATCTCTATCTGTGGCTGGACCAACACAGCCTTTACCCAGACCCACACCAAGTGCCCATGCTAACCTCTTTTGTTCCAATAATGTTCCATTCTGGGGCAAGAGTGCTAGGAGAAGGGAGAGCACACACTTAAAGGGAATAGAGCCAGCTTGGACCTTACAATCAGGGCTTCTGATCCAGCAAAATGGGAACTGCCACCATCCCTGATAGGGCAGTGACAGTCACTGAGCAGAGAATAAGCACTGACTCACTCCTGACTGGCCCTAGCCCCTCCATTTCCAGCCTTGTGTCCTACAAAGGTGATAACTGCCAGCACACATTGAGAAAAGATGTGACTGACTTGTGTTCATGTCAGACTGATCTCTCCCACCAAAGCCACTGGACCCACACAGATGTTATAGGGATGCTCCCACACAATGAAACACCTTCAAGACTACAATAGGTGACTGTTTCACCTAATTTAATAGAGACAGAGAAAGTTAAGCAAAATGAAAAGACAGAGGAATTTGTTTCATTTGAAAGAGTAAGAGAAAAACCCTGAATAGACAACTAATGAAACATAAAGAAACAATTTAACACATGAAGAGTTCAAAGCTTTAGCAGTAAGTATGCTAATTGAATTAGGGGGAATAATAGATGAACACAGGGACAATTTTTAAAAGGAACTAGAAAATATAAAAAAGAACCAGTCAGTACTGAAGAATATAATACTGAAATGACAAGCACATTAAAAGGAATTAACAGCAGACTAGGTGATACAGAAAAATGCATAAGTGATCTGGTAGATAGAATAATAAACATTACCAAATCAGAACAGCAAAAAGAAAAACAATTTTAAGAAATGAGAACAGTTTAAGTGACTTCTGAGACAGCATCAGACATACAGACATTTGCATTTTAGGGGTCCCAGAAGGAAAAGAGAGAGAGAAAAGTGTCAAAATATATTTGATAAAGTTACGGGTGAAAACTTCACAAATCTGTAGAAGGAAACAGATATCCAGATACAGGAAGTACAAAGAGTCTCAAAGAAGATGAACCTAAACAGACCCACACCAAGACATGTTATAATTAAAATGGCAAAATTTAAAGAGAATTCTAAAGGCAGTGAGAAAAAAACAGAGTCGTATACAAGGGAACCCCTATAACTTGATACATTTTGCTGCAGAAATGTTGCAGTTCAAAAGAGAGTGCCATGATATATTCAGAGTGCTGAAAGGGAAAAACCTCCAACCTAGGACACTCTACCCAGCAAGTTTATCATTTAGAATTGAATGAGAGATAAAGAACTCAGACAAGAAACAGTAAAAGAATTCATCAATACTAAATGTACCCTAAAATAAATGTTAATGAGTCTTTTCTAAGTGGAAAAGAAAAGGGTATAACAAGTAGTAAGAATCTACAGGAAGGGGGGACCTTCAAGATGGCAGAGCAGTAAGACATAGAGGTAACCTTCCTCCCAACAAATACATCAAAAACACATCTACATGTGGAACAACTCCTACAGAAAACCTACTGAACTCTGGCAGAAGACCTCAGACTTCCCAGAAGGCAAGAAAAACTCCACGTACCGGGGTAAGGCAAAAGAAAAAAACAGAGACAAAAGAATAAGGATGGGACCTGCACCTCTGAGAGGGAGCTGTGGAGGAGGAAAAGTTTCCAAGCACTAGGAAGCCCATTCAATGGAGGAGATGGGGGCTGGGCGGGGCGGGGGGAAGTTTCAGAGCCACAGAGGAGAGCACAGCAACAGGGGTGCAGAGGGCAAAGCGGAGAGATTCCCGCACAGAGAATCAGTGCCTACCAACACTCACCAGCCTGAGACGCTTGTCTGCTCACCCACCAGGGTGGGTGGGGGCTGGGTGATGAGGCTCAGGCTTCAGAGGTCAGATCCCAGGGAGAGGACAGGGGTTGGCTGCATGAACACAGCCTGAAGGGGCTAGTGTGCCACAGCTAGCCGGGAAGGAGCCTGGGAAAAAGTCTGGACCTAGTAAGAGGCAAGAGACCATTGTTTCAGGGTGCATGAGGAGAGGGGATTCCTTCCCTGTCTGCCCACAGAAGACAGAGCAATGCTTAAACGTGCTCCAGAGATAGGTTTGAGCTGCGGCTATCAGCTTGGACCACACAGATGGACATGAAATGCTAATGCTGCTGCTGTAGCCATCAAGAATCCTGTGTGCAAGCACAATTCACTATCCACAACCACTCCCCAGGAGCCTTCACAGCCCACCACTGCCAGGGTCCCATGATCCAGGGACAACTTCCCTGGGAGAACACAGAGCACGCCTCAGGCTTTTGCAATGTCATGCCAGCCTCTGCCACCACAGGCTCGCCCCGCATTCCAATTATAACTACTGTACCCTTCCCTCCCACCAGCCTGAGAGAGGCAGAGCCCCCCAATCAGCTGATGCTTTAACCCCGTCCTGTCTGGGTAAGAACAGAAGCCTGAGGGCAACCTACATGCAGAGGTGGGGCCAAAACCAAAGATGAACCCCAGGAGTTGTGCAAACAAAGAAGAGAAAGGGAAATATCTCCCTGCAGCCTCAGGAGTAGTGGATTAAATCTCCACAATCAACTTGAAGTACCCTGCATTTGAGGAATGTTGCAATAGACAATGAAACAACCCAAAATTGAGGTGGTGGACTTTAAGAACAACTGTAGACATGGGGTTTACTCTCTGTGACTCACTCGCTTCTGATTTTTATGTTTATATTAGTAGAGTTGTTAGCACTTGGTATCACTGGTGGATAGGTTTATTGGTTTGGTTGTTCTCTTCTTTTTTTTTTTAATTTTATGTATTTATTTATTTATTTGTTTGTTTGTTTATTTATTTATGGCTGTGTTGGGTCTTCGTTTCTGTACGAGGGCTTTCTCTAGTTGCGGCAAGCAGGGGCCACTCTTCATCACGGTGGGCAGGCCTCTCACTATCGTGGCCTCTCTTGCTGCAGAACACAGGCTCCAGACGTGCAGGCTCAGCAATTGTAGCTCATGGGCCTAGTCGCTCCATGGCATGTGGGATCTTCCCAGACCAGGGCTCGAACCTGTGTCCCCTTCGTTGGCAGGCAGATTCTCAACCACTGCACCACCAGGGAAGCCCTCTTCTTTTTTTAAAATTCCTTTTAATTTTAATAATTTTTTTAATTTTTAAATTTTAATTATTTTATTTTCTCTTTTATTTTCTTTCTTTTTTTCCTCCCTTTTCTTATGAGCTCTGTGGCTGACAGGGTCTTGGTGCTCTGGCCTGGTGTCAGGCCTGAGTTTCTAAGGTGGGAGAGCCTAGTTCAGGACATTGGACCACCAGAGACCTCCCGGCCCCATGTAATGTCAATCGGCAAGAGGTCTCCCAGAGATCTCCGTTTCAATACTAAAACCCAGCTACACCCAATGGCCAGCAAGCTCCAGTGCTGGATGGCCCATGCCAAACAACTAGCAAGCCAGGAACACAACACCACCCATTAGCGGAGAGGCTGCCTAAAAGCATACTAAGTTCACAGACACGCCAAAACACACCACTGGACACAGCCCTGCCTACCAGAAAGACAAGATCCAGCCACATCCACCAGTCCCCTCCACCAGGAAGCCTACACAAGCCAGTGAGCCAAACTTACCAACTGCTGTCAGACACCAAAAACAGCGGGAACTATGAACCTGCAGCCTGAGAAAAGGAGACCACAAACACTGTAAGCTAAGCAAAAGGGGAAGAGAGAGAAATATGCACCAGATGGAAAAGCAAGGTAAAAACACACCAGACTAAATAAATGAAAAGGAAATAGGCAGTTTACCTGAAAAATAATTCAGAGTGATGATAATAAAGATGATCCAAAATCTTGGAAATAAAATGGAGAAAATACAAGAAATGTTTAACAAGGACTTAGAAGAACTAAAGAGCAAACAAACAACAATGAACAACACAATAAATGAAGTTAAAAATTCTCTAGAAGGAATCAATAGCACAAAAACTGAGACAGAAGAATGGATAAGTGACCTGGAAGACAAAAAAGTGGAAATAATTACTGCAGAGTGGAATAAAGAAAAAATAATGAAAAGTATTGAGGACAATCTCAGAGACTTCTGGGACAACATTAAATGCACCAACACTCAAATTATAGGGACCCCAGAAGAAGAAGAGAAAAAGAAAGGGTCTGAGAAAATATTAGAAGAAATTATAATTGAAAACTTCCCTAACATGGGAAAGGAAAGAGTCAATAAAGTCCAGGAAGTGCAGAGAGTCCCATACAGGATAAATCCAAGGAGAAACATGCTAAGAAACATATTAATCAAACTATCAAAATTTAAGTACAAAGAAAAAATATTAAAAGCAACAAGGGAAAAGCAAAAAATAACATGCAAGGGAATCCCCATAAGGTTAACCGCTGATCTTCCAGCAGAAAACCTGCAAGTTAGAAGGGAGTGGCAAGAGATATTTAAAGTGATGAAAGGGAAAAACCTACAAATAAGGTTACTCTGAGTAGCAAGGATCTCATTCAGATTCGACAGAGAATTTAAAACCTTTACAGACAAGAAAAATTAAGAGAATTCAACACCACCAAACCAGCTTTACAACAAATGCTAAAGGAACTTCTCTAGGAAGGAAACACAAGGGAAGGAAAAGACCTACAAAAACAAAAACAAAACAATTTAAACATGGGAATAGGAACATACATATCGATAATTACCTTAAATGTAAATGGATTAAATGCTCCAACCAAATGACATAAACTGCCGGAATAGATACAAAAACAATACCCATATATATGCTGTCTACAAGAGACCCACTTCAGACCTAGGGACACATACAGACTGAATGTGAGGGGATGGAAAAAGATACACCATGCAAATGGAAATCAAAAAAAAGCTGCAGTAGAAATTCTCATATCAGACAAAATAGACTTTAAAATAAAGACTATTACAAGAGAAAAAGAAGGACACTACATAATGATCAAGGGATCAATCCAAGAAGAAGATATAACGATTGTAAGTATTTATGCACCCAACATAGGAACACCTCAATACATAAGGCAAATGCTAACAGCCATAAAAGGGGAAAATGACAGTAACAGAATCATAGTAAGGGCGTTTAACACCTCACTTTCACCAATGGACAGATCATCCAAAATGAAATTAAATAAAGAAACACAAGCTTAAATGACATATTAAACAAGATGGACTTAATTGATATTTATAGGACATTCCATCCGAAAACCTACAGAATACACTTTCTTCTCAAGTGTTCATGAAACATTCTCCAGGATAGATCATATTTTGGGTCAAAAATCAAGCCTTGGTAAATTTAAGATAATTGAAATCATAACAAAGATCTTTTCTGACCACAACACTATGAGACTAGATATCAATTACAGGAAAAAAACTGTAAAATATACAAACACATGCAGGCTAAACAATATGCTACTAAATAACCAAGAGATCAATGAAGACATCAAAGAGGAAATCAAAAAATATCTAGGAACAAATGACAATGAAAACATAATTACCCAAAACCTATGAGATGCAGCAAAGGAAGTTCTAAGAAAGAAGTTTATAGCAATACAACCCTACCTCAAGAAACAAGAAAAATCTCAAATAAACAACCTAACCTTACACCTAAAGCAATTAGAAAAAGAAGAACAAAAGACGCTGAAGTTAGCAGAGGAAAGAAATCATAAAGATCAGGTCAGAAATAAATCTAAAAGAAACGAAGGAAGTGATAGCAATGATGAATAAAACTAAAAGTGGGTTCTTTGAGAAGATAAACAAAATTGATAAATCATTAGGCAGACTCATCAAGAGAAAAAGGGAGAAGACTCAAATCAACAGAACTACAAATGAAAAAGGAGAAGTAACAATTGACACTGCCGAAGTACAAAGGATCATGAGAGATTATTACAAGCAACTATATGCCAATAAAATGGAGAGGTGGAAGAAATGGACAAATTCTTAGGAAAGCACAACTTTCTGGGACTGAACCAGGAAGAAATTGAAAATATGAACAGACCAATCACAAGCACTGAAATTGAAACTGTATTTAAAAATATTTCAACAAATAAAACCCCAGCATCAGATGGCTTGACAGATGAATTCTATCAAACATTTAGAGAAGAGCTAACACCTATCCTTCTCCAAATCTTCCAAAATATAGACGAGGAAGGAAAATTCCCAAACTCATTCTACGAGACCAACATCACCCTGATACCAAAACCAGACAACTACAGACCAATGTCACTGATAAACATAGATGCAAAAATCCTCAACTAAACACTAGCAAACAGAATCCAACAGCAAAATAAAAGGATAATACACCATGATCAAGTGGGGTTTTTCCCAGGAAAGCAAGGATCCTTCAGTATACACAAATTAATCAATGTGATACACCATATTAACAAATTGAAAGGTAAAAACCGTATGATAATCTCAATAGATGCAGTAAAAGCTTTCAACAAAATTCAACACCTATTTATGATGAAAACTCTCCAGAAAGTAGGCATACAGGTAACTTACCTCAACATAATTAAGGCCATATATGACAAAGCCACAGCCAACATTGTTCTCTGGTGAAAAACTGAAAACATTTCCTCTAAAATCAGGAACAAGAAAGGATGCCCACTCTCACCACTATTATTCAACATAGTTTTGGAAGTTTTAGTCACAACAATTAGAGAAGAAAAAGAAATAAAAAGAATCGAAATCTGAAAAGAAGAAGTAAAGCTGTCACTGTTTGCTGATGACATGACACTGTACATAGAGAATCCTAAAGATGCTTCCAGAAAACTACTAGAGTTAATCAATGAATTTGGTAAAGTAACAGGATAGAAAATTTATGCACAGAAATCTCTTGATTCCTAGCCACTAACCATGAAAAATCTGAAAGAGAAATTAAGGAAACACTCCTGTTTACCATTGCAACAAAAAGAATAAAATACCTAGGAATATACCTACCTAAGGAGACAGAAGTCCTGTATGCAGAAAACTATAAGACACTGATGAAAGGAATTAAAGATGATACAAACTGATGGAGAGATATACCATGTTCTTGGATTGGAAGAATCAACATTGTGAAAATGACTCTACTACCCAAAGCAATCTACAGATTCAGTGCAATCCCTATCAAACTACCAATGGCATTTTTTCACAGAACTAGAACAAAAAATTTCACAATATGTATGGAAACACAAAAGACCCTGAAGAGCCAAAGCAATCTTAAGAAAGAAAAACGGAGCTGGAAGAATCAGGCTCCCAGACTTCAGACTATACCACAAAGATACAGTAATCAAGACAGTATGGTACTGGCACAAAAACAGAAATATAGATGAATGGAACAGGAGAGAAAGCCCAGAGATAAACGCACACACATATGGACACTTTATCTTTCATAAAGGAGGCAAGAATATGCAACAGAGAAAAAACAGCCTCTTCCATAAGTGCTGATGGGAAAATTGGACAGCTACATGTAAAAAAAGTGAAATTAGAACACTTCCTAACATGATACACAAAAATAAACTCAAAATGGATTAAAGACCTAAATTTAAGGCCAGACACTATAAAACTCTTAGAGGAAAACATAGGCAGAACACTCTATGATTTAAATCACAGCAAGATCCTTTTTGACCCACCTCTTAGAGAAATGGAAATAAAAACAAAAATAAACAAATGGGACCTAATGAAACTTAAAAGCTTTTGCACAGCAAAGGAAACCATAAATGAGACAAAAAGACAACCCTCAGAATGGGAGAAAATATTTGCAAACCAAACAACTGACAAAGGATTAATCTCCAAACTATACAAGCAGCTCATGCAGCTCAATATCAAAAAAACAAACAACCCAATCAAAAAATGGGCAGAAAATCTAAATTAACATTTCTCAAAAAAAGACACAGTTGTCCAAAAAGCACTTGACAAAATGTTCAACATCACTAACTATTAGAGAAATGCAAATCAAAAGTACAATGAGGTATCACCTCACACCAGGCAGAATGGCCATCATCAAAATATCTAAAAACAGTAAATGCTGGAAAGGGTGTGGATAAAAGGGAACTCTCTTGCACTGTTGGTGGGAATGCACATTGATATAACCACTATGGGAAACAGTATGGAGGTTCCTTGAAAAACTAAAAATAGAACTATCATATGACCCAGCAATCTCACTACTGGGTATATACCCTGAGAAACCCATATTTCAAAAAGAGTCATGTACCACAGTGTTCATTGCAGCATTATTTACAATAACCAGGACATGGAAGCAACCTAAGTGTCCATCAACAAATGAATGGATAAAGAAGATGTGGCACATATATACAATGGAATATTACTCAACCATAAAAGGAAACGAAATTGAGTTATCTGTAGTAAGATGGATGGACTTAGAGTCTGTCATACAGAGTGAAGTAAGTTAGGATGAGAAAAATAAATACTGTATGCTAACACATATATATGGAATCTAAAAAAAGAAAAAAATTGTTCTGATGAATCTAGGGGTAGGACAGGAATAAAGACACAGATGTAGAGAATGGACTTGAGGACACAGGGAGCGGGGAAGGTAAGCTGGGATGAAATGAGAGAGTAGCATTGACATATATACTTTTCCCTATGTAAAGTAGATAGCTAGTCGGAAGCAGCTTCAGAGCATCAGGAGATCAGCTCAGTGCTTTGTGACCACCTAGAGCGGTGGGATAGGGAAGGTGGGAGGGAGACGCAAGAGGGAGGGGATATGGGGATATATGTATACATGTAGCTGATTCACTTTGTTATACAGCAGAAACTAACACAACATTGTAAGGAAATTATACTGCAATAAAGATATTAAAATCAATCAATCAATCAATCAATCAAAAAATTAAAAGAAAATTATCTACCGGAAAGATAAAATCCCACTAGTAAGGTGAATATATACTAAAGGTTGAGGAGCAATGACTTAGATAAGCTAGTACAAAAATCAAAACACAAAAAATTGTAAAATAAATTAGAACTACAATAATCAGTAAAATGGATAAGCATGAAGATGTAAAATATGACTTCAAAGACAGAAAATGTGGGGAAAAGAAGTAAAAAGTTCAGATCTTTTAGAATATGAACTTATAATTCTACCTGTTTAAAATAAGTAGATATATTTACAGGTCAACATATAAGAACTCCATGGTAACTACAAATCAAAATCCTGCAATAGATACACAAAAACTACAGAGAAGAAACACAAGCACACCACTATAAACAATCATCAAAACACAAGGAAAGAAACCTAAAGAAGGAAAGAATAGAGAAGAACCACAAAAACAACCAGAGGACAATTAACAAATGGCAATAAGTACATACCTATAAATAATTACTTTAAATATCAGTGGACTAAATGCTCCAATCAAAAGACATAGGTGGCTGATTAGATAAAAACATTACCCATATATATGTTGTTTACAAGAGACTCACTTCAGAATTAAAGACACACCCAGACTGAAAGTGAGGGTATGGGAAAAGATATTTCTTGCAAATGGAAACAATAAGAAAGCAGGGGTAACAACACTTATATCAGACAAAATAGACTTTAAAACAAAGTCTACAACAGAATACAAATATAGTCATTTTATAACAATAAAGGGATTAATAGAAATGAGGTATTACACTTGTTAACATATATGCACCTAACAGGAGCACCTAAATATATAAAGTAAATATTAACAGAAAAAAAGGGAGAAATTGACAATAATACAATAATATTAGGGGATGTTAATGCCTCACTTATATTAATGAACAGATTATCCACACAAAAAAATAAATAAGGAAACAGTGGTCATAATGACACAATAGACCAATTGGACTTTATGCATATCTATAGGAGAGTCCATCCAAAAACAATAGAATACACTTTTTTTTCAAGTGCACATGGAACGTTCTCCAGGATAAATCACATGCTAGGCCACAAAACAAGTCTCAACAAATTTAAGAGGATATAAATGTTATCAAGCACTCTTTCCCACCACAATGGCATGAAACTAGAAATCAAATACAGGAAGAAAAATGGTAAAAACACAAACAGGTGGAAACTAAACCACATGCTACTAAAAAAAAAAAACAAAAAGTGTCAATGATGAAATCAAAGTGAAAATCTGAAAATACCTTGAGACAAATGAAATTGGAAATACAATTTTACAAAATCTATGGGAAGAACCAAAAGCAGTTCTAAGAGGGAAATTTAGAGCGATACAGGCCTACCTCAAGAAATAAGAAAAATCTCAACCTAACCTGCCATCTAAAAAATTAGAAAAACAAACAAATAAAATCCAAGGTCAGCAGAAGGGAAATAATAAAGACCAGAGAAGAAATAAATAAAATAGAGAGAGAAAAAAAAAAATAAAAAAGATCAATAAAACCAATAGCTGTTTTTTTGAAAATATAAAATCAATAAACCTTTAGCCAGGCTCAACAAGAAGAGAGAGGACTCAAAAGAATAAGAAATGAAAGAGGAGAAATAACAACTGATATGACAGAGATACAAAAAATCATGAGACTACTACAAACAGTTCTATGCCAACACATTGGACATTCTAGGAGAAATGGACAAATTTCTAGAACATACAACCTTCCAAGAATGAATCAGGAAGAAATAGATAATCTGACTGGATTGAGCACTATAAGTAACTTGTAAAAAAAAAAAAAAAAAAAAAAAGGCCCAGCAAACAGAAGCCCAGGCTTAGGCAATTTCACAGAGGAATTCAATCAAACATATAAAAAAGAATTAGTAACTCCTTCTCATTCTGAAACTATCCCCAAAACTGTAGAGTATGGAACACTCCCTAATTCATTCTATGAGACCTCCATTGCTCTGATAGCAAAACGAGACAAAGACAATACAAAAAAAGAAATTGACGTGCTAATATCTCTGATGAATATAGATGTAAACATTCTTAACAAAATATTAGCCAACTGAATTCAACAATACAAAAAAGGATCAAACATTATTATCAAAGGATATATATTCAAGGAATGAAAGGATGGTTCAGTATTCACAAATCAATGTGATACACCACATTAACCAAATGATGGCTAAAAATCACATGATCATCACAGATGCAGAAAACGAATTTGACAAATTTCAACATCTATCAATGATAAAAACTTTCAATAAAGTTGATATAAATGGAACATATCTCAACATAATAAAGGTCATTTATGAGAAACCCACAGCTAATATCATACTCAGTAGTGAAAAGCTTAAAGTTTTTCCTCTAAAGTTAGGAACAAGACAAGGATGCTCACTCTCACCACATGTATTACACATAATATTGAAGGACCTAGTCATGGCAGTCAGACAAAAATAAATAAATAAAAGGCATCCAAATAGGAAAGGAGGAAGTAAAACTGTCACTGTTTGTAGATGACATAATACTATACAGAGAATACCCTAAAGTCTCCACCAAAAAATTATTAGAACTAATAAATGAATTCAGTAAAACTGCAGGACACAGGATTAACATAAAATATTTGTTACTTCTCTATACACTAAAAGTAAATTATCAGAAAAAAAAGTTTAAAAAATCCTGTTTAAAACTGCTTTAAAAGAATAAAATACCTAGGAATAAACTTAACCAAGGGGGTGAAAGACCTATACTCTGAAAACTATAAAACATTGATGAAGGAAATTGAAGATTATACAAATAAATGGAAACGTATCCCATGTCCATGGACTGTAAGAATATTGTCTAAATGTTCATACTACCCAAAACAATCTACCAATTGTTAAAACACCCATGACATTTTTCACAGAACTAGAACTAGAATCTTAAAATTTGTATGGAACCACAAAAGATGCAGAGTTGCCAAAACAATATTGAGAAAGAAGATCAAACCTGGAGGTATTGTGCTCTCTGACTTCAGACTATGTACAAAAATACAGTAATGAGAACAGCATGGTCATGGCACAAAAATAGACACATAGATCAGTGGAACAGAATCGAGAGGCCAGAAATAAACCCATGCATTTATGGTCAATTAATCTACAACAAAGGAGGCAAGAATATACAGTGGAGAAAAGAAAGTCTCTTCAATAACTGATTCTGGGAAAACTGAACAGCTAAATGTAACAGAATGAAATTAGAACATTTTCTCATACTAAATAACTAAATACAACAATAAACTAAAAATGGATTAAAGACCTAAATGTAAGACTTGAAAACATAAAACTCTTAGAAGAAAACATAGGCAGAAATATCTTTGACATAAATTGTAAATATATTTTTGGATCTGCCTCCTAAGGCAAAAGAAACAAAAGCAGAAATAAACAAATGGGACCTAATTAAACTTAAAAACTTTTGCACAGCAAAGGAAACCAACAACAAAATGAAGACATCATCCTAAATGGGAAAATATCTGCAGATGATATGACTGATAAGGGGTTAATATCTAAAATATATAAACAGCTCATACAATTCAATATCTAAAAAACAACCCAATTAAAAACATGTGCAGAAGACCTGAATAGACATTGTCCCAAAGATAATATACAGATGGTCAACCAGGCACATTGAAAAATGTTTAACATCATTAATCACCAGAGAAATGCAAATCAAAACCACAATGAGATGTCACCTCACACCTGCCAGAATGGCTATCATCTAAAAATATATAAATAAAAAATGTTGGTAAGAATGTGGAGAAAGGGAACCCCAGTACAATGTTGGTGGGGTTGTAAACTGGTGCAGCCATTATGGAAAACAGTATAGAAGTTCTCAGAAAACAATTCCACTCTTGAGTATTTACCAAAAAAAAACACAAAAACAATAATTTGAAAAGATACATGCATGCAGCCCAATGTTCATAGCAGCATTATTTACAATATCTAAGATATGGAAGCAACCTAAGTGTCCATCAACAGATGAATGGATAAAGAAGATGTGAGATATATATAAATATATATAATATAAAATAAGTAAGCCACAAGGATATATTGTACAGCACAGGTAAATATAGCCATTGTTTTTTAATAATTTTAAATTCAGCATAATCCATAAAAATGTTCAACCATTATGTTGTACACCTGAAACTAATACAATGTGGTGAACCAACAAACTTCAATTTAAATAAAGAGTCAAATAATTAGTTCTTTGAAATGATTAACAAAATTTTAAAAAGATCAAGTGATCAAGAAAAAAAGAGAAATTGCAAATGATATCAGGAATAAGAAAAATAACTAAACTGATTTTACACATATTACAGATGAGAGGTTACTATGAACAGCCTTATGTCATTAAGTTTGATAGTTTGGATAAAATCAACAACTTTCTCAATGAAATGACCACTGCAAAATGACAGGAGAAGAAACAAAATTATAATAACCCATTATTCATTAAAGAAACTAAAATCACTCTTTAAAACTTCCCAAGAAGATTCCAGGCACAGATAACTCTAATGATGAAAATCTCTGAACATTTTAGGGAAAAAAATTCACACATATTACATAATTTTTTCCAGAGCATGGGGGAATACACCTTAACCCTTTTTATAATACAAAACCAGATATAAACACTAAAAGAAAGAAAAATTACAGAACATTCTTCCATAGTCATAAGTTCAAACACTGTAAAGATACCTAAAGATAATATAAACATAACAAATTTAGAGCTATATTAAATAGATAATACATAATCATCAATTAAGTTTTATTCAAGAAATACAAGGGTGTTTTAGAATTTAAAATTAAAGTAATTCAGACAGTAATGTAGAATGGAGAATAATTATGATCATCTCTATGGACTAATTTTAAAGACATTTAGTTAAAACATACCTATTCGTGATTAAAAAAAAAAAAAAACTTCACTAAACTAAAAATAGGGAATTTGATAAACAGTATAAAGATCTACAGTAGATACCATATTTAATGATAAAATATTGATTACTTTCTTCCTAAGATTGTGACTGAGACATGAATACAAATCATCCCTTGTATGAAGTCTCCAAACATGGAGATAGAAGAAGAAAAACAAATGAAAGTCACAATGATTGGAAAGAGAATTTTTTTAAAGTTGACAATTTGGACAAGGTGATTGTATATGTAAAATATTCAAGGAACTATTTTAAAATTATTAGAATTAATTATTGAATTTAGCAAGGCTGCTAGATACAAAGAGGAATTGTATTTCTGTATATCAGCAACAAACAAAAGAAAGCTAAGTTTAATCCAAAAAGATACAATTTATAATTACAGAAAAATGTAATATTTGTCTTCTGAAGACTATACAATATTAATGATCAAATCAAAGAAGACTTAATAAATGGATAAATACCATATACATTTATTGGATGACTCAGTTGTCAGTCTGGGCCAATTGATCTATAGCTTTAGTGCAATCTCAATACAAAAAAAGGAACAGAAAAACATTTTTAGAGGGAAATTAACAAGATGTTTTAAAAATTCATATGGAATTACAAAGGTCAAGAATAGATAAAGCAATCTTAAAGAAGAACAAAGCTGTATGAATTAAATATCAATATATATCAAGACCTATTATAAAAATATACTAAACTGAGTAGTATTGATCTTTTGATAAATGGTGTTAGTTAATTGACTATCCATACAGGAAAAAATATATCTTGATCTCTACCTATACCCAAAAAATACTTTGCAGTTAAATTTTAAATCTAATTGTAAGAGATAAATCAAGAAATTTTTAGAAGACATAGAGAACATCATTTTGACATTAGTAGAATAAGTTTTCCTTAAAAAACACAAAATCTGCTAACCATAGTGGAAAATAAAGATTAACTGTGTTACATCAAAACTAAAAACTTTTGATTATTAAAATACATTATGATTGTAACATAGTGTGCCACGGTGTGTGAGATAATATTCAGATGTATATACAAAGAATTTGGATTTAGTATATTTAGTCCACTTATCAATAAGAAAAAGACAACCAAATAAAGTAATGGGGGGGGGGGAGATCTTATATAAATGCTTCACAAAAGAAGACATTCAAATGGCCAACAATCAATAAAAAATTGCTCAACTCCATTATTCTTCAGGGAAATGCAGATCAAAACCACAGTGAAATGCTCCTTATATATGTACAGAATGATTAAACTGAAAAAAAGGCAATTCCCAGTAGTTTTTAAGTAGGGAGCAGTCAGAAATTGCATACACAGCTGGTGAAAGAGTAAATTGGTACAACCAGTTTAGAAAACTCTTTCACAGCGTTTACTAAATATACACATTTTTTTATAACACTACAATTCAATTTCTGGGTATATATGTCCAACAGAACTATGAACATTTGTTCTACAAAATTTTCATAGCAACACTATTTACAATAACAACAACAAACAAAAACTGGAAACTACCAAATGCCCTTCAATATCAGAATGGATAAGTATATTTTAGCATATATCTACAACTGTAAAGTGATATATGGATAAATCTCGCAAGCATATTGTTTAACAAAGACACACACACCATAGATAATATGTACAATATGATTCATTTTATATGAAATGCAGTAAATAGGAAAAACTATGGTATCAAACTAAGGATATTGGTTATCCTGAGAGGGATACTGACTTGAAACATGCTCAAGGAGTTCTTGTGGGCTGCTGGTAATGTTTTGTTTACCAGCTAGTTGATCTAAGGGCCGGTTTTTATGGACTTGTTCAGTTTGGGGAATTATATTTACTCTTTGCTATATCCATTTTATATTTGAATAAAAGTCTTAAAAATAATGTACATGAAAAGACAAAATGATATGAGCAAAGACCAAACAAGAAAGTAAATCGATAGAAATTATATACTGTGCAATTAGAGGCATAAGAAAGTGGAATATATTTCCATATATTTCTAACAGCAAAGTATGAGCAAGTGTATGAGCAAAGATAAAAAGTGATATTTCTTAACATTAGGTCAATTCATCAAACTCACATAACTATTATAAATAGGTATGTGCCTAATAACTGAGGCTCAAAATACATGAAGCAAAACCAAAGAAAAAAGAAAATAGACAAATCCATAATTATAGATGAAGACTTTAGTATGGCTCAGTTATTTATATAATTTCTAGACAAATCAGATTAAAATTGTCTGAATAACACTAGCAACTCCTTTGACAAAACTGACATTTATAGAACAGCACGTCTTACAAGTGCAGAATACATATTCTTTTTAGTAGCATGTGTAAAATTAACTGAGAGTGACAATCTGCTGGGCTATAGAACAACTATCAACAAATTTCAAAGATTGTAATATACAGAGTTGCTTCCTTAAAAATAATAAATTTAACTTATAAATATAAAAATAAATGAATAAAAGCTTTATATGTTGGAATTTTTAAATAATTGACTTCCAAATTATATGAGTCAAAGAAGAAATTAAAATGCAAATTTGAAAATATTTTAAACTGAATTATACGAACTCACAAAATATCAAAATTGTAGAATCCAACTTTACAGTATTTATAGGTACATTTGTAGCAATGCTGATATTAGAAAAAAAAGACAGGTCTATTATTGATTTTCTATGTTTACATCTTAAAACAATAATAAAAGACAAGCAAATTTAAACCGAACTAAGCAACAGGAAGAAACAAAGACAAAAGTAGAAATTTGTGAAATTAGTGAAAGGAAATAAGATAATTTAAAAAGCCAAAATTTGGTAACTTGAAGGATTTATGTGATGGATAAATACCTAACAAGACAGCAATATTGGAATATAAGATAACATACTCAAAAGATCCTAAAGGCAAATCCTAGAAATTATTATGAGTCATTTTATAATAATAAGTAGTCAACTTACATGAAATTAACAAGTCCCTTCAACTAACCTAAACTGACAGAAAACATAAAGAAATTTGAATAAGCCTACATTTATTAAAGAAATTTTACTCACTTGCAAATAATAACATGTAGAAAAATTTAGACCCCAGTTATTTCATTGGCAAAACCAAGCAAACATTTAAGGAAATAAATGATACCATTCTTATAAGAATGCTTTAAGAAAATACTTCCCGTTTTATAAAGTGAACAATGCCTTGACAAAAAATACCACACACACAAACACAATACTAAAAGAGAAAACTACACACCATTATCTTCCATGAGAATACACACAAAATTTTAGTAAAATACCAGCAAATAGGATCCAGTAATAAACCTCAAGTGGGGTATATCCCAGGAATGTAAGTTTGGTTTAAATTTTTTAAATCAACGTATTTCATCATTATTACAGAATAAAGAAAATTTATATGATGATCTCAATAAATGCAGAAAAATCATTTCACAAAATTCAGTAAACTCTGAAAGTCTCAGAGAAAGAAAACAATAATAATAATAAAAGTCTTAAAGATTGAAATGTATAACTGTCTCTGCTTGTATGATTATCAACATAGAAAGTCCTAAATAATGTACAAAAATTATGCTGCGAGTAATAAGTATATCTTGCTGCATAATAGGATATAAAGTCAATATATAAATATCATAGTTTTATATACTAACAGCATACAATTGGAAAGTAAAACAATCTATATGGAATAAATTAAGAAAGCCAAGAAACTTCTCTATAGGGAAAACTGCAAAATGTTAAAAGAGAAAAAAAATTAAAATTAAAGAAACATACAATCAACCTAAAATTTAATACTCGCAGAAACTACTTTGAAAATGTTTATTTTTTTGGAAATATTAAAAGTAAAATAAATAATTTTCTAGTCAAATGAAAACAGTAGACACATACAACAACACCCAGAGCTCTTAAATATTCAATTTAAATTAATATTTTCTATGAAAATTATAGCAAAGTATACCAAAGTCCTATTTAATTTAAAATATGCAGAAACATGACAAAAAGTTGGGTATTTGGAGTTAAAATGTTAAAAGTGTGATGTCTAGGAAGAGGTTATAGAAACACCAATTTGGCACTGTTGAAGGAACAGAATGAGAAGATGAGATAAAGAGCGCACAGGAGACATTGGCAGCAGGCAAGTCCGTAGCTCCTGAACTAATGCTCAGTTGCATCCTTTCCCATAGTTGACGTCTCTTTAAAACGCTGTATCAAGTGGAGTCCATGTCACCTGAAATAATAGAAAAATCTTTATTATTAGAAGTTTGGACATGATCTTTTGCAATTAATGGAGGTTAGGAGTTACTTAAATTAGTAAAATGAGGATTGTCACACCTACTTTGAAAGATGTCTGTGGGGATTAGAAACAATGTGTGAAAACTATTGTTATTCAACTATTATATAACATCTTTATACTCAGCACAAAATCAGACATAATCGTTACTCTCCTTTTCATCAAATAGGGGGAAAGAGGTGGAAAATGAGCTTCTGGAAATGATCTAAAATTGTTTTTGTTGACTTGAGTCTCTGGGTATTTTATGACCTTGCCATCTTGTGAGGTTCAGGATAAAATCTAATGGTAGTTTAGATGACCCTACAAGTTATTTAAACACCACTATGGGGTCTCCAGTGAAAAGCTTTAAAGTTTGACTCTTACATATGGAATACAGTTTTTTAGGGCGTAAAATTCTCCCTAAGAGGAAAAAAGTATGCTCTTAGAAATGTACGAGATGAATAAGGGAATTTTTGTGCTTCACAGTGGTACGAAGAAAAAGAAGTGAGGAATGAATGTGTAGGCAGATGGAGATTCATTTTAGCAATGTAGAATTCCATGCTCAAATTCTTAAATTTGATTTCACCCCAGATTAAAGCAATTGCCCAATTCCCCACCGTCACACCTCTATTATCAGTTATTTCGAGTGTGCTTAATAAGAACTTTTAAGCCTTTAAAAGAAATGTAAAAGCATAATTTGAGGTGCTATTTCAGTATATGAACTATTCACATCTGATTATTCCAGAAGTGGCAATATTTTAAGAACATCAATAATAAGAAATCTTAAATATTTTAGAAAGCAGAGCTCTAGTCCATCATGTTCAACCACTCTGGATGTGTCAATTGAACTGAAACTCTGTTCAAGCAGAACTTATGCAAGAAATATCAGGCTTGATCTACAATTGCATGGTTCCATAGCACATCAGAGTTGCCTAGATATGACCTTGATATCCAAGGATATGGATCATCTCCCCCAATGTCATCCAGCCCCATCCACAGAATCTTTAAGTTAGATAAAGTCTTATATGTCATTCATGTCACCCATGCAATAATATTTTCTCCAACATTCCTGAGAACTACATAAAACATGTCCATTTTTATTTCATTATATAAATACAGTTATATGGCCACACATTTGCAAAATAACTTAGGAAATGTACTCAGGGAAACTCAGCAGAAAATGGACATTAATGGAAAAAGGAAATTAATTTCTGCTGTACATTATTACATACAAATAGGGAAACATAATATTAACTAACGTATATTGTGTTCATCATGTGGCCAAACCCTGTATAAAATATTTTTTATCTATTATTTAACAATAATCCTAAGGGTTAAGAACAAATACGTCCCCCACTTTATACATCAGGAACTAACAACAAAGGGTTTAAAATCTAGTTCAAAGTCATAGACTCAGTAAAGGGCAAAATAATTTAAAACCTGGGTCTGCCACATCCTAGGAATGAGGGAAGACTCCACATAGAACTGCTTCTGTGAGTATGTGGAAGAGTAAAAGGCTGACGTTCCCAAAAGGATATCTTTTGTAACTTGAGCAATAGTCCTTCCCAGCCAAGTAACTTATAAACATGTCCTGTTAAGCAGAGGGTTAATTTTAAAATAGGAACATCTTAAAACTTACAGGAGAGAGAATCTATATGAAAGAGAACGATGGACAGATATACAAATACCCAACTCTAGAGAGAAGAAAGAGAAGGAATTAGTGAGGGACAAATGTAGAGAGGTAAAATAGGAAAGAAGAAATGAGTGAGAAAAAATAGAAGAGATTCAAAGAATTAAGAAGAGTGAATGAGTATGGAAGAAGGGAAAGAAAGGAGAGTGAAAAAATATGTGTACCTCTTTGCTTGTGAAGGATAGCTGCTTAGGTTCATTCTCTGTAACTATGCAAATGGCTAGAAATATTCCTCTATAGACAATGCATGAGTTTACATAGACAAAAGATTTTAAAACGGAAATGATAATGGAAATTTTGTGATCCATTTGGAAGAGAAATTTCAAGCATTTCATTTCTTGTGAAAAGGAACACTCCAGCTCCACTGTCTTATGACCAATGTCTTTGTGTGCTGGGTCTGACCTGGCAGGAAAACTGGAAGGTCTAAAATATGCAGTGAGGGAGGGAAAAAGAAAGAATGAAAGAAATGAAGCAATTACATTTTTATCTCATGTAAAATCTGTAGTAATTGCTGTAATCTAAAAGCTTTTATGTTCAACTTTGGTTTGATAGTTGGATTTGCACTGACACTTGTAAAGAAATGAGAAGTAATATATCCTGCTTCATGTAATGGCTGGTTGTAGAATAAAACTCTAAGACAATTCCAGCATTTCTGGTGTGTGGGCCTTGGTTAAATTAGTTGCAACATCTTAAACCATTAGAATGATTACAGTGGACTATAATACACAGTAATAGCAGCCTGAAGGCAGTAAAACTCCTTGATAATGTGCCACAATGTAGTACCTAGAAATAATTAAGGGAGTTAGTGAGTAAGGATGACTATTAGTAGTTAGCTATCTCTACTTCAATAAATCAGAGATAGGGTGGATTCCAACAAATGACAGTGGTCTTAAGGCTTACTATTGTGGAACTATCAAGAAAAACTCATAAACAACTTTCTTTAGTTGGCATTGTCCTTAGAAGCGTAGGAATGAGCAGTTTAAATGAAACTTGTATTCAGATACTAACTAAACAAAGCTTTCTGTATCTGGATGATATAAAAATCACAGCTCATCAACACTTCATTTAAAGTGGTACTTTCAATAAACGTGTGTTAGTCTGTTCAGGCTACTATAACAAAATACCATAGACTGGGGGGCTTATAAACAACAGAAATTTAATTCTCACAGTTCTGGAGGCTGGAAGTCTGAGATCAGCATGCTAGCATGGGCAGGTAAGGGCCCGTCTCCTACAGTTGTGGACTTTTTGTTGTATCCTCAAGTGGCGGAAGGGTCTAGAAAGCTCTGTAGAATCTTTATTATAAGGTACTAATCTCATTCATGAGGGCTCCATCCTCATGACCTAATCACCTCCAAAAAGTCCCTCCTTTTAAAACCATCACTTTGGGTGTTGGGATTCTAACAAGTGAATTTTAAGGAGACACAAACATTCAGACCATAGCAAAAGGGTTAAACGTACAGGAAAAAATGCTTGCAGCATTGCAAAACCCTTGTATATGAAGTCCTACTCCCTGGCTTATATACCAACCAGTATTGACTTTTGGATGGAATTGTTGAGAATATGTGGTTCTGTCCTCAGGCAATCAAATAAAGTGTATAGGAAACTGGAGGTGACTGTCATTCAAAATTTAAAGGGAAGGAGATATGAGATCAAGATGGCAGAGTAGGAGGATATGGAGCTCACCTCTACCCCACAAACACATAAAAAATACATCTACATTAGAGCAATTTTCACTGAAAACAAACTAGAGCTTGGAAGAAAGACTCTTATACAACCAAAGCTATAAGAAAGATTCACAAGGAATCAAGTAGGAAGGGAAGAGAAGCAATCAAGTCAGGACCTGTCCCCCTGGGAGGGGACACAAAAGAAAAGGGGAATTACATGGACTTGGAGATCCTCCTGGGAGAGTGAATGGTTCAAACCACATATTGGATGGCCCAGCCCTGAGGTCTGACACCAGGAGGACAAGTCCCATTAGCTGGTTTGAAAACCAGCGGGATCGACAACAAGGCTGTAAGAAACCTAGCCTCCACTGGTGAAGAGCATGCACATGCTTGCTTACTCCCAAAACAAGGCAGAGGAAGAAGATTGAAACTTCCTGGGACTCTGGTCTGTTTCCTGCAATTGCACCAGCATGTGCTCCAGCCTGAGATGTGCACCTGCTCTGGCCTCACTTGCTCCCTGGTACAACTCCACACTAGGGCAAGGGTGGTCATGGCCAAGGAGAGTGCACTGTTGTGAGGGATGGAGCCAGCTCAAACCTGGCACAGCATCTGAAAGGGGTGAGGGTGGTGGATAAAGAGCAGTCTGGGACTCTGGCTTGTGCTGGGACCACACAGCCCATGCCCTGACCAATGCTGAGTGCCTGCTCAGGCCCCTCTTTTTTCATGGTGCAGCTCCACACTAGGACAAGAGCTGTCACAGCCAAGGGTGTTGTACAGTGAGGTATGGAGCCATACCTAGCACAGCATCTAAAAGGGGCTTGGGCAAACATTGATGTTGCTTATGGAGGCAGTGGATCAGTACTCTAACTGGTGGTGGGACTGCCAAAGCCCATGCCTTAACCCATACCAAGCACACACCCCAGCCCCTCTTGTTCTAACACTGCTCCACTTTGGGCTGAAGGTGTTGATGCAGGAAGGGGAGAGTGCACATTCTTAGAGGAAATGGAGACAGCTCAAACCTGACAATCAGGGCTTCTGTTCCAGCATCTTGGGAACCACCACTGTCCCCAAAAGGGTGCTATTGGCCACTGAGCATAGGGGAAGCCCTGGTTAACACCTGGCTATGGCTCATTTCCTTGATCTCTAGCCCCACCACCTACAAAGGTGATAGCTGTTAGCACACTCTGGGAAAGACATGATTTGTGCTCACATTAGATCCAGCTCTTCCACCAAAGTCTCTGGGTACACACATACTGTATAGGGTTGCTCCCACAAACGTACACCCCTTCAAGACTGGAATAGGTAACTGTTTCACCTAATTTCATAGAGAGAGGGAAAGTTAAGCAAAATGAGAAGACAAGAATTTATTTCAAATAAAAAAAAAAGAGAAAATCCCTGAAAATAAAACAAGGAATGAAACAAATAATTTACAAGATAGAGTTCAAAGTACTAGTAATAAGAATACTAAATAAATTGGGGAAAAGAATAGGTGAACACAGAGAGATTTTAACAAGGATCTGGAAAATATGAAAAAAAAAAATGTCAGACCAAACAATACAATAATTGAAATGAAACACTAAAAGGAATTAAGAGTAGACTAGGTGATACAGAGGAACACATAAGTGACCTGGGAAATAGAATAATGGAAATCACCCTATCAAAACAGTGAAAAGAAAAACATACAAAAAATGAGAACAGTTTGAGAGACCTCTGAAAAAAATCAAGTGTACCAACACTTGCATTAAGAGAGAAAAGGGTCAAAAATATATTTGATAAAATTATGGCTGAAAACTTCCCAAACTTAAAGAAGGAAACAGAATCCAGGTACAGGAAGCACAGAGAGTCCCAAACAAAATGAACCCAAACAGACCCACACCAAGAAATATCATAATTAAAATGACAAAATGTAAAGATAAAGAGATAATATTAAAGACAGCAAGAGAAAAACAAAAAGTCATATATAGGGAGCCTCCCATAAGGCTATCAGCTAATTTTTCTGCAAAAACTTTGCAGGACAGGAGGGAGTGTCATGGTATATTCAAATTGCTGAAAGGGAAAACCCAGCACTCCAGGATACTCTACCCAGAAAGATTATCATTTAGAATTGAATGAGAGATTAAAAACAAATCTTCTCAGGTGAGCAAACACTAAAATAATTCATCAATACTAAACTTACCCAAAAATAAATGTTAAAGGGACTTCTTTAAGTGAAAAAGAAAAGGCTATAACAGGAATTAAAAATCCATAGGAAAGGAAAAATACACTAGTAAAGACAGATATATAATAAAGCATGTGAATCAACCAGTTAAGTACTCTAGTATAAAGATTAAAATACAAAAAAATTATAAAATCAATTATAACTACAATAAACAGTGAAGGGATAAACATGAAGTGGTAAAATATGACATCAAAAACACAAAACATGGTGTGGAGTCAAAAATGTACATCCTTTAGAATCATCAGACACAAGGGAAGAAACTAAAAGAAGAAAAAAGAACAAAGAAGAACTGCAAAAACAACCAGAGAACAAGTAACAAAATGAAAGTAAATATATACCTATCAATAATCGATATAAATGTAAATGGGCTAAGTGCTCAAATCAAGACAGAGGGTGGCTGATCAGATAAAAAACAAGACCCATCTATATGCTGAATATAAGGGAATCAGTTCAGAGCCAGGGACACACACAGAGTGAAAGTGAGGGGATGGAAAATATATTTCCTGTAAATGGAAATGACAAGAAAGCTGGTGTAGCAGACAAAATAGACTTTAAAACAAGGCTATAATGAAAGACAAAGAAAGTCATATTATAATGATAAATGGATCGATAAAAGAAGAGGATAAAACACTCTTTAACATATATGTACCTAATATAGGAGCAACTAAATATATAATGCAAATATTAACTGACATAAAGGGAGAAATTGACAATAATACAGTAAGAGCGGGGGGCTTTAACATACCACTCACTTCAATGTACAGATCACCAGAAAGAAATTCAGTAAGGAAATTGTCCTTAAATGACACATTAAACAAGTTGGATTTTGCAGATCTACAGAGCACTGCATTCCAAATACACTTTCATTCCAAGTACACATGGAACATTCTCCAGGATAAAACACATGCTAGACCACAAAACAAGTCTTAACAAATTTAAGAGGATAGAAGTTATGTGAAGCATTTTTTCTGAATACAACAGTATGAAAATAGAAATCAACTACAGGAAGAAAAATGGTAAAAACACAAACACATGCTAAAGAATATGCTACTAAAAAAACAATGGGTCAATAAAGAAATCAAATAGTAAATCAGAAAGTACCTCAAGACAAATGAAAATAAAAACATAAATTTCCAAAATCTATGAGAAGCAGCAAAAGCAGTTCTAAGAGGGAATTTTATAGCAATATAGGCTTACCTCAAGAAAATTTAAAACTCTTAAATATACAACCTAACTTACCATCTAAAGTAATTAGAAAATGAAGAACAAAGCCCAGAGTCAGTAGAAGGAAGGGATTAATTAAGATCAGAGAGAAAATAAATAAAATGAAGATCAAAGAAACAATTCAAAAGATCAATGAAACCAAGAGCTGATTTTTTTTGAAAAGATAAACAAAATTTATAAGGCTTTATCCAGACTCATCAAGAAAAAAATAGAGGAGACTCAAATAAAAAAATAAGAAATGAAAGAGGAGAAGGTACAACTGATATCACAGAGATATCAATACAAAATACCCTAAGAGAATACTATGAACAGTTCTATGCCAACAAATTGGACAAACTAGAAGAAACGGATAAATTTCTAGACACGTACATCTCCCACGACTGAATCAGGTTGAAAAAGACAATCTGAACAAATTGATTGCTGGCAGTGAAATTGAATTTATAATTTTAAAAAAACTACCAGCAAACAAAAGTCCAGGACTAGACGGTTTCACAGGGGAATTCTACAAAACATATGAAGAAGAGTTAATACCTATCCTTCTCAAACTGTTCCTAAAAATTGAAGTGGATGGAACACTCCCCAAGTCATTCAACTAGGGCACCATTACCCTGATATCTAAAAGAGACAAAGACACTGCAAAAAAAAAAAAAAAATACAGGCCAATATCTCTGATGAATGTAAATGCAAAAAATAAACAAAATATTAAGAAACTGAATTCAACAATACATAGAAAGAATCATAATCATGATAGAGTGGGGCTTATTCTAGGGATGCAAGGATGATTCAATATTCACAAATCAGTCAATGTGGTACACCATAATAACAAAACAAATGATAAAAATTACATGATCATCTCAGATGCAGAAAAATAATTTGACAAAATTCAACATCCATTGACTATAAAACCTCTTAACAAAGTTGGTATAGAGGGAACATATCTCAACATAATAAAGGTCATTTATAGCAAACCCACAGCTAACAACATACTCAATGGTGAAAAGATAGCTTTTCTTCTAAAATCAGGAACAAGACGAGGATGCCCACTCTCACCACTTCTATTTAACATAATATTAGAAGACATAGTCTTGGCAACTGGACAGAAAAATAAATAAAAGGCATCCAAATAGAAAGGGAAGTAAAACTGTCATTGTATGCAGGTGACATGGTACTATATAGAGAAAACCCTGAAGTCTCTATCAAAAAAAAAAAAAATTTTTAGAACTAATAAGTGAATTCAGTAAAGTTGCAGAATACAATATTACTATAAAGAAATTTATTGCTTTTCTATACACTAAAAGTGAACTATCAGAAAAAGAATTCAAGAAAAAAATCCCTTTTTAAATTACATCAAAAAATTAAAATACCTAGGAATAAATTAAAGAACGAGGTTAAAAAAAATTATGCTCTGAGAAGTGTAAGGTATTTCATGAATTTATGAAGGAAATTAAAGATGATACAAATGAATGTAATGATACCCAGTGTTCATGGATTAGAAGAATTAATATTTTTAAAATGTTCATACTGCCCAAAGCAATCTATAGATTTAATGCAATCACTATCAAAATACCCATGATATTATTCACATAACTAGAATAAATAATCCTATAACCAAAGCAATCTTGAAAAAAGGCACAAGGCTGGACGTATCAACCTCCCTGACTTTGGACTATACTAAAAAACTACAGTAATGAAAACAGCATGGTAATGGCACAAAAATAGACACACAGATAAGTGGAACAGAATAGAGAGGCCAGAAATAAACCCACACACTTAACAATAAATTAATTTATGACAAAGGAGGTAAAAATATACAATGGAAAAAACGACAATCTCTTAAATAAGTGGTTCTGGGAAAACTGGACAGGTACATGTAAAAGAATGAAGTTAGAACATTTTTCTCACACCATATACAAAAATAAACTCAAAGTGGATTAAAACCTAAATGTAAGACCTGAAGCCATATAAAACTCCTAGAAGAAAATACAGGCAGAACAATCTTAGACATAAATTCTAGCCATATATTTTCAGTTAGGCAAAGTAAACAAAAGTAGAAACAAACAAATAGGACCTAATTAAACTTAAAGCTTTTGCATAACAAACGAAGCTATCAACAAAATGAAAAGATATCCTCCTAAATGAGAGAAATACTTGCAAATGATATGACTGATAAGGGGTTAATATCCAAAATATATAAACAGCTCATACAATTCAATAACCAGAAAACAAAAATCTGGTTAAAAAATGAGCAGAAAACCTGAATAGACATTTTTCTGAAGAAGATATACAAATGATTAACAGGCACATGGAAAGATACTCAGTGTCACTCATCATCATAGAAATGCAAATCAAAACATCAATGAGATATCACCTCACACCTGTCAGAACGGCTATCATCAAAAATTCTACAAATAACAAATACCAAATGTTGCCAAGGATGTGGAGAAAAGAGAACAGTAGTACACTGTTGGTGGGAATATAAATTGGTGCATCCACTACAGAATACAATAGTATGGAGATTCCTCAAAAAACTAAAAATAAGATTGTTTTATGATCCAGCAATTCCACTCTTGGGTATATATCTGAAAAAAACAAATGTACTAATTCAAAAAGATGCATGCACCTCGATGTTCATAGCAGCATTATTTATGATGGTCAAGATATGGAAGGATCCTAAGTGTCCATCCACAGATGAATGAATAAAGATGTGGTATTTACCTATTAATGTTAATGTGTTCTTTAACTTCATTCATTTTTTATGGCTGAGAAGTATTACATTGTGTATGTGTATATAGGTAGCTTCATCTGTGGATGAATTTACCTATATACACATACCAGAACTTCCATTTAATTTTAGAGACAATTTCTACAAGATAATTTTCTTCAACTTATTCTCTATAATATGTAAGATTTAACCAAATTAAAGGGTTATCTCTATTCCAAAAATATCTCACATTGCAAAGCTTTTGAAGAAGCAAATAATAGAATTTTGGACAGTCTAAATTTGATAATAATGTCTTGGACTTAACTGAGGTTACTTGTGGTTGGTTTCACTATATTTCAACCAACAAGTAATGCAAGTGGTATTCTGGCGTTCCAGGATACATTACTGCACAAGTGGATGGCTCCCCTTTGCTCTCTTTCCCCTCAAAGAGGGAAGCCCAACCATTTAAGACCTTTTTAACCTGTAGTAAGGAAAGAATGCACCAAGTCAACGCAAATAGTGGGCTCATTTCCATTTATGTAGTTTTAAGATGAGGGCAAAAGGCAGAGAATAAGCACCTCAGCACAGATCATGCAAACCTGATATCCAGGTTACGAATTCATAATTTCTTGTTAAACTAGTTTATATAGCATACTTTTATTTCAAAAATCAGAATCACAGTTTCAGCGTATCAGGTTCAACCATGGCTTACCACAATGTACCCCTAGGTAGAAGTCATAAATAGAGATCATCTCTTACTCTCAACACATTTCTAACATGTCCCAGTGATATATATTGGCATTACCTCTTCAAAATGATAATATCACACTTGTATTATGTATTCTAAAATATTAAAATGTCAAAAATAAAACAACAGATAACATTATTAATGTAAATGTAAATTCCCCTGCTGCCAAAATCAACAACAGAAACTGAACAAATTATCCAGAAATATTCTGTTTGGTATAAATCCCCCCAGATGAATCTATCAGTTTGTTTCAGCCGGTGCTTTTTTTGCAAATGGCTCCTGAAACAAGTGTTATTGATCTTTCAATTCTTAAGTCTACTGGAGAACATAAATGCATTTCACTGTTTACTCCTCAGTTTAAGTTATTTGTATTTGGACTGTCCCCTGCAGGCAATTTTTAAAGCATGCACAGTTCACTAAACTCACTGTGAAGAACACACTGTTAAGCATTTCAAGCCACCTATGGGGACTATCACCACAAATCTCAGGTTGAAAATTCTAGCTGATCAACAACACTACCACCCAGAACAGCAGCATTTGGCCAGGGTAAGCACACAATTAATTCTTCTGTTTCAGCCAGGCAATATCATATTCTCTAGAGAAATAGAATTTGCCAAAGGGTTTTACCCACTTTGCAGCAATTTTTACCACTTTTGTCTCTCACACATTTTGTGTTTCTGGTTCCTTTGAAATCCCTTTTCTCTGTTATTCCACATCTCTCAACTCCTGATGTCTTACTATTGTTGTGATGACAGCTCACATTTGTGTAAAGCTATCTTCTGCAACAGAATATAGAAAATTAATTTGAAATCCCTATTAATTCTGAGAAAATCCCCATTTGATATAGGAGATAAATGAAGCAGAGAGCTGAAGTGACTGACTCAAGTTGGTGCCATAAGAAGCACTAGCTACCCTGGTCCCAAAAGATCTTTGGTGAAGATGAGACAACCAAGGCACAGGGTCTCAGGGAACCAGATCCCAATATTGCCTCACTACCTATTTAATCTCTCTGAGGCTTGTTTCTCTTAAGAAAAATGGTACTAATTCTTGCCTGCCCACTTCATAAAAATATATTTAAATATAATAAGTGTAAATAGAAAAAAGATTTGGAAACCTCTGAGTGATATAAATATAAGTTATTACTACTTGTAAGCATAACATACAAGAGTTTTAAAATGATTTTCAAAGTTTTTTTCTATGTTCAGGATAAAATCTCAGAGCATTTGAAAGCAGAAACATACTAAAGAACAAGGAGAGTCCATTGTCTCCTTCACATGTATCCACTTTGTGACACAATTATTTGGAAATATACATATTCTTTAATGCACAAAAGCAACTATCCTTTCAAAAAAATTTGCTTAAAGAAAAAAAAAAAGCACAATTTTCTTGCTGTTGAAACCAATTGCCTGTAACAATTTGTCCTTTGGCTGGACAGAGCCTTGCAGAGGAAGCAGACCAACTTCTTTCTTTTTCAGGAGCCAGATATAGGAAATGATTTCGAATGTATAAATGGTACAAATGTCTTATAATGTGTCCCATCTGAGCACCTATGGGTCTGTTCAGAAATGCTTTATTTCTTTGTCTAATATTGTTTCCCTTCCTAGTCACAGACACAAAATGAAGCCTATCTTGAACCTTCATCACATATTTGTGAGAAAAATGGAAACTTCACTCATGAACCTAGATGTTTGCATCTGTACCAAATCTGAAACACCGTATGAAATAGAAAATGTAGGTAAGGAAACACAAAGATAACCACATGTCTTCCTCATTTATTATCATGTTATTAGCTATTTAATAATAATCAAACTTTTTTCTAAGTCTCCTTTCAATAATTTATTTGGAAAAGAACTGCCTATAGCAAGCCCTAAGTGTGTCCTTAGCCCTAAATATTATCACAGCTTCTAACTTAAGAAAAACATAACCATGACTACCAAAAAAAAAAAAAAAAACAATTACAATGTTGACTCTCTAAATATCCCTAAGAGTAAATAGATATTATGTAAAGAAGTTTTTCTTAATATCAGTGTAATTAATTAAAGCCTTAAAGTCACTTGGTGCACTAAAAAGTCATATAACAATAACTGCTGCCCCAAATGAAAACAAAATAATACAAAGCTAAATAGATGTCTTTATTAACAGAAATAAATTAGTTTATAGAAATAAACTAATAGAAATAAACTTATAGGAATTAGTTTATTGAAATAAGTGTGGGTAATCTGTCCAAATGAAATGAAGATCTAATAGAATATTGCCGAAAACAGTACTTGTTACAATGAAGCTTAAGGGTAAGGAAACTCATCAGCAACATGAGGGAAAGATCTGGCATACCAAGGCAGACTACAAAGCATGTTAGTCTGATGCCTACCATCAGCATGGTAAGAGTGAATCGTCCCTGATATGTTTTTTTGAACCCTGCGTTTCCTAATCATTGGAGGCTGTTTGATACAGGTTGGAGAAAAGTTGATATGATCTAACTTAATGGAGAGCAGGCCAAGAGAAAGAAGAAGAATGCCTATATTAGCTGTAGGAAGAGAAAATCAACTGACTCCCAGTGATTCCAGATTATTCAAAGAGGCTTTGAGCCGAAGGTCTATAGACAGAAGAAATCTCAGGTCTCATTCAAGACTTAGAAAACATTCACTTAAGTGGATGATGGTTGTCCATCTGTCAAATAAACATTCCTATTTTGAAAAATGGCAAATTGGAAAAGAAAAAGAATCAATTTCTAACCTCAGTAAAAGCAGAGTAAGCTCAACAACAGCAAAATCTAAGTTATTGACTATAAATTTTACTTCTTAAAATATAAAGTCCTGTATATTTGAAGTTTTAGTGTTGAAGTGAATAGCAAAATACACCTTACAAGTGGAAAAATATTTTGTAACTTATTTTTAAGAGAAATGTGGTTGGGCTAAGCGTGTTATTAACCACAGCTTTTTAAAAAACGGCTCACACTTTTTCTCTTAGCTTTCAAGACATTCTTTTTTTTTTTTATGTCTTCACATAAAAAATGTACTCCTTGTGCTTTAACCTTCTGGGGGAGGAAATCTAGTTTGAAGAAGTTCAGACTCCATCTTCTTGAGTAGTGTGTTTACTATAGAGCAATTGCCCACCATTTGCATGGACAAACTATATGGTTACTTTCTCCTCTAAAAGTTTTAACATCTTGATGTGGGTGTCATGAAACATGTTTGAAGAATTCAGCTCAAGAAAAATATTTAGAATCAAAACCACAAGGAACTATAACTAAATCTCCTATGGGCCCAATATGACATATGTTGAGTCTTACTGACATTGTTAGAAATTTGGGGAAATGTTTTCTTCCTCTTTTCTTAAAAGACTTAAGTATTTCAGGGCTGTAAGAGACCTCAAAATTAAATTGTTACAGATGATGAACTTGAGAGTCACAGAGTTGCAGTGACTTCCACAAAATTACATGTCTACCAACTGGGCTTGAGTCCAGGCCTTCTGATTTCCTGGCCAAAGCATTTCCACTAAACCACACCAACACTACTACCACCCTTTAACCATGTTTTGTTTTGTTGTTGTTTTTTTTCCTTTTAGTATATTATGTGTATGTATGTGAATGTTGTGTGTTGTGTGTGCATAATACACTAATGTTTTTAGATCCCAGATGGATTTTACAGATATTACAGCCTACCACTTAATTCTTCCTGCCATATTGAACAACAAGTAGAAGGTAATTCAAGTTTGAGAACTAATTCTAAGTTTAGGAACAAATCAAGAGACTCTCCAGATCCGGAAATTTTCTGGTAGTTAGGTCATAAGGACTTAAGACAGCAGCAGTAAAATAACAAATCAAAAAATTGGTCAAAGCCCACAGAAGGTAGAGAAGATCAAGTCCAGTAAAAGAAGAAGTGCAGAGAGCAAAACTTGAGTCAGTACACCTTACAGATATACTCTTTACAGTAGTATATTTGCTTTATATTTTAAGGCATTCCAAATTCACTTCTAGTAATATTTTCACAGATTCTCTGAAAGATAAATTGGCAGTTACTTGTGTCCTTATTTTATAGGTGAAATAAAATGAGAGCATAGCATATCTAGGTTTTGTCTGTGGTCACACAGTGAGCTTGTGCTGGCAATCCAAGTGTCGTGACTCCTGGGTTAAGGTGCTTTTCAGCCCAGTACATTATCTTCCTTATTAAATGAAACCAAGCTAGAAAATACTGAAACTAATGTGCCATAATCAATCAGGAAGTCAATGATGAAAACCCTTGAGCTTACAAAATGCTTTTCTTCCATTAAGCTGATCTAAGAGTAGAGGGAGAAATACTTCTTTAAAAAAAAAAGAAAGAAAGAAATCCTTAGAACCAGTTTTCATGAAAATCCACAGAAGTGTTGTGTCTCCATTCTCTCTTTTCTGGACACTTCCCTCACCATAGTCTTCAGATAACTCTGGTATCAAATACTCTGTTTCTCTCTCACAAAAGATGGAGGAAGTAATTTCCTTCTATGGCAGGAAAACTGCAAGATGAGCCTAATATATTATTTTCTGTGAAAGCAATGAGTCATGCAAAGTATGGGTCTATTGGTCAAAAGACACAGAAATTGACTTACAGGGACTCTCACTGGCCAAATGTGGGACAATAGATCCATCAAAATAATAATAACAATAACACCAAGAACTCCAATGAATTGGAACACATCAAAAAATGAAAAATTTATGAATTCATGATTAGGAAAAAAGCTTATTGGTCAATGTTGTAGTTCTCTCAGACACCAACTCATTATTCTGAAAAATTTTTTTAAAGGAAAAAATGCATGTACCTTGTATAGATTTTATTTCACTACAGCCAAAGAGGTGATAAGGTCAAGTTTTTGTTTGAAGGAGAAATATAACTTATACACGAAGGATTTATAAATCATTTGTTCATCCCTAACGAAACAATGGATCCATGTAACAATCATGAAACTCTACTAAACTCCTTGGGTGAAAGTTTTATTGGGAACTTCATAAAAAGTGGATTGTGCTTATATAATTTGAACACCTTGATCAATCTTAATGTTACCAAAGGTAAGACCATCATACATTTTGCATCTCTTGATACAGTGAAATAAGAAGCACACAGTACCACTTACATCTTATTCTTGCTAGAAAAATAAATAACTTTTAACCTGACTAAGCCTTTAGATTTAACTGAGAGTTTTCAGGAAAGACGGACACTAGAGAAACATGTGAATTGATACCACAAGGATAAAGTTAGTCAAATGTTAAATGGAAAATCTTATAGGACAAATGACCCAGATTTTCAAATGAATATATAGCTTTAGAAAGAAAAGAATAAAGAGAGTCTGTTTTAACTCATTACAGACTAAAATGGACTTCAGAGGGATATCAAACAATTACAATGCATAAAATTTATTTGGACTAAGATTCAAAGACATTTTCATGAGAACAAGGAAAATTTTAACACAGATTTTTATTGGGTGATTTTAAGGTATTATTTTTAAATGTCTTAATTTTATTTATTAAGATAAGATATTTAAGTTGAGTTTGTTTTAAACCTTATCTGAGGATCAATATGGCAGAGAAAGAAGATGCTGAGCTCACTTCCTCCTATGAACACATCAAAACTACAACTACATATAGAGCAACTCTCACTGAGAATGACCTGAAAACAAGCAGAACAAGCTCCTCTACAACTAAGGCTATGAAGAAAGAACCACATGGAGTCTGCTAGGAGGAGAGGACACATACCTCTAGTGAACGACCCAGAAGGGGTGGAGGTATAACAGTTTCAAGGATTCTCCTTAAAGAGCAAGCAGTTCAAGCTCCATATTAGCCACCCCAGCCCTGGGGTACAGCACAGGGAAGACAAAGCCTCCTTAGCAGGTTTTAAAACCAGTGGGGCTTACTAAAGAACTGTAAGAAATTGAGGCTCTGCTCTTGAAGAACACAGGCACAACTATGGAGAACAGTATGGAGGTTCCTTAAAAAACTAAAAATAGAACTACCATACGACCCAGCAATCCCACTACTGGGCATATACCCTGAGAAAACCATAGTTCAAAAAGAGTCATGTACCAAAATGTTCATTGCAGCTCTATTTACAATAGCCAGGACATGGAAGCAACCTAAATGTCCATCGACAGATGAATGGATAAAGAAGATGTGGCACATATATACAATAGAATATTACTCAGCCATAAAAAGAAATGAAATGGAGGTATTTGTAATGAGGTGGATGGAGTTAGAGTCTGTCATACAGAGTGAAGTAAGTCAGAAAGAGAAAAAAAAAATACAGTATGCTAACACATATATACGGAATATAAGGAAAAAAAAATAGGCCATGAAGAACCTAGTGGCAAGACGGGAATAAAGACACAGACCTAGTAGAGAATGGACTTGAGGATATGGGGAGGGGGTGGGGTGAGATGTGACAGGGTAAGAGAGTGTCATGGACATATATACACTACCAAATGTAAAATATATAGCTAGTGGGAAGCAGCCACATAACACAGGGAGATCAGCTCGGTGCTTTGTGACCACCTAGAGGGGTGGGATGGGGAGGGTGGGAGGGAGGGAGATGCAAGAGAGAAGAGATATGGGAACATATTGTATGTGTATAACTGATTCACTTTGTTATAAAGCAGAAGCTAACACACCATTGTAAGGCAATTATACTTCAATAAAGATGTTTAAAAAAAAAAAAAAAAGAACACAGGCACAGACTTAATTGTTCCTAGTTCCAGCACAGAGGCAGCATATTGAAAACTACCTGGTGCTCAGCCTGGCCTGCCAAGACCAACTCAGCATACAACCCAGCCTACAATGGACTCCTGCTCTGGCATTGCTCCTTGCCAAGGTGGAGACTGCCATTGACAATGCAAGGGTGCACACCAGGGAAAGAGTGGAGTCAGTGTGGGCCCCAGCCCTGCCTCTAGACAGGGTGGAGCCCTGAAGGCATTTCAGAAATGGAACTCTAACTACTTGGGTTTGGCCATGCCCCCAACCAAGGTGGAGACTGCGATTGTGCAAGGGGGAAGCCTGCCTTCTTCAGGGCTCCTGCTCCAATCCTTTTGATACCAGTCGCACCTCTCAATAGGTCAGTGACTTCCATTGAGCCTAGGAGAAGCTCTCACTTGAACCTAGCTCTAGCTGTAGCCCCTCTGATTCCAGCCCTAACTCCCACCAAGGTGGCTGCTGCAAGCAAACCTTGGGAGAAGATACAGCCCATGCTCACATCAGACCTAGCTTTCCCACCAAAGCCACTAGGCACATGCAGACTGCATAGGGATGCTCCCACACAAGATCACACCTTAAAGACCAGGATAGGTAACTTTTGCCTAATTTCATAGAGACAAAGAGAGTCAAACAAAATGAAAACACAGAAGAATATGTTTCAAATGAAAGAACAAGAATGAAAAAAATCTAATGAAATGGATGATTTACCTGATAAGAGTTCAAAGCAACAGTAATTAATATGCCAACAGTAATTAATATGCCAATCAGGGAAAGAATAGAGGAACACAGTGAAAACATCAACGAAGAATTAAAAAGTTAAAAGAATGAATCAGAGCTGAAGAACACAGTAACTAAAATGAAAAATACACTAGAATGAATTCACAACAGATTAGGTGATACAGAAGAAGACATGAGTGACCTGGAAGATAGAATAGTGAAAATCACCCAATCAGAACTACAAAAAGAAAAATAAATTTTTAAAAATGAGGATAGTTTAAGGGACTTCTGAGACAACATCAATCACACTAACATTTATGTTATAAGGGTCTCAGGAGAAGAGAGAAAGAAAGGGGTAGAAAACATATTTGATAAAATTATGGCTGAAAATTTCTCTAACCTGAAAAATGAGACCAATATCCAGATGCAGAAATCACAAAGAGTATCAAACAAGATGAATTCAAAGAGAACAACATCAAGACATATCATAATTAAAATGGCAAAAGTTAAAGACACAATTTTAAAGGCATCAAGAAAAAAAAACAAAGAGTGACATACCCTCATAATGCTATCAACTGATTTTTGAGCAAAAAAATTGCATGTCAGAAGGGAAAGGCATAATATATTTAAAGTGAAGAGGGAAAACCCTGCAACCTAGAATACTCTATCTGGCAAGGTTATCATACAGAATTGAAGGAGCGATAGAGCTTCCCAGACAAGCAAAAACTAAAAGAGTTCATCATCACTAAACTGACCTTACACAAAATGTTAATTGGTCTTCTAAAATTGAAAAGAAAAGGCTATAAAAAGAAATAAGAAAATATAGGAAGGGAAAAATCTCATTGGTAAAGGCAAAAATATAGTAAAGGTAGTGGATCAACCACTTAAATAAGCTAGCATGAAGGTTAAAAAACTAAAATTGTAGAACCAACTATAACTGCAATAAGCAGTTAAGAGAAAGACATGAAGATATAAAATATGACATCAAAACACAAAACATGGCAATGAGAGGAGCAAAAAAAATGTAGATCTTTTAGAATGCCTTTGGACATAAATGACTATCAGTTTAAAACAAGCAGATATATAGTTTGACATATATGAACTTCATGGTAACTACAAATCAAAAACTTACAATAGATAAACAAAATTAAAATAAACTCAAACATAACACTAAAAAGAATTTATCAAACTACAAGGGAAGACTTTAAAGAAAAGGAAAGAATGGAGATGAACAACAAGAACAACCAGGAAACAAGTAGCAAAAAGGCAGTTAAGTGCATATCTATCAATAGTAACTTTAAATGTCAATGGGCCAAATGCTCCAATCAAAAGACATAGAGTGGCTGGTTGAATTAAAAAACAACACTGGTCTCTATGCTGCCTTCAAGAGACTCACTTCAGAGCTAAAGATACACACATACAAAAAGAGAGAGGATGGAAAAATATATTCCATGCAAATAGAAATTAAAAGAAAGCTGGAGTAGTAATATTCACATTAGACATAGTAGACTTTTTAAAAAGTCTATAATAAAAGAAAAGGAAGGACATTATATAATAATAAGGGGGACAATCTAAGAAGAAGATATAATATTCATAAACATATATGCACCTAATATAGGAGCAACTAAATATATAAAGCAAATATTAACAGACATACAGGGAGAAATTGACAATAATACAATAGTAGTAGGGGGCTTTAATACCCCACTTAGGTCAATGAATAAATCAAGAGAGAAAATCACTAAGGAAACACTGACCTTAAAAGACACATTAAACTAGATGTAGTTAATAGATATCTGCTGATCATTCCATCCAAAAACAGAATTCTTTTCAAGTGCTCATGGACCATTCTCAAGGACAGATCACATGTTATGCCACAAAACAAATCTCAATAAAGTTAAGAAGACTGAAATCTTATCAAGCATCTTTTCTGAACACAATAATATGAATTTAGAAGTCAATTACAGGAAGAAAAATGAGAAAAACACAAATACATGGAGACTAAACAACTTGCTACTAAAATACCAATGAGTCAATGAAGAGATCATAGAGGAAATCAGAAAATACCTTGAGACAAATGAAAATAAAAACTCTACTTTCCAAAACCTAAGGAATGCAGCAGAAGCAGCTCTAAGGGGGGAGTTTATAATGATATAGACCTACCTCAAGAAACAAGAAAAACCTCAAGGAACCTAACTTTCCATCTAAAGGTATTAGAAGAGGAAGAACAAACAAAGTACAAAGTCAGCAGAAGGAAGGGAATAATAAAAAATTAGAGTATAAATAAAATAGACAACAAAGGGGGAAAAAAGAAAAAAAAAGAAAAAGAAAAGATCAATGAAACTAAGAGCTGGCTTTTTAAAAGATAAACAAACTTGATAAGACTTTGGCCAGGCTCATTAAGAAAAAAAGAAGACCCAAATAAACAAAAGTAGAGATAAAAGAGAAATAACAACCAATATCACAGCAATACAAACAATCATAAAAGAATGCAACAACCTGTTATACACCAACAAATTGGACAACCTAGAAGAAATAGATGAATTCCCAGAACATACATTCTTTCTTTCTTCCAAGACTGAAAGGAAGAAATAGATAATCTGAACAGACAAATTACTAGCACTGAAATTGAATCAGTAATCAAAAAACTCCCCACCCCCCAAAAAAACTTCAGGACTGAACAGTACACAGGGGAATTCTACCAAACATTTAAAGAAGAGTTAATGACTAGCTCTTTCAAACTATTCCAAAAAATAAAAAGGAGGGAACACTCCCAAACTTATTCTACAAGGCCAGCATTACCCTGATACCAAAACCAGAGAAAAACAATCAAAAAAAAAAAAAAAAAAATTACAGGCCGATATCTCTGATGATAGATGCAAAAATCTCAACAAAATAGTATCAAACTGAATTCAACAATACATAAAAAGGATCATACATCATGTTGAAGTAGGATTTATTCCAGGGATGTAATGATGATCCAATATTTGCAAATCAATCAATGCAATACATCACATTAACAAAATGAAAAATAATCACATTAACAAAATCACATGATCATCTCAGATGTAGAAAAAATATTTCACAAAATTTAATATCCATTCATGGTAAAAATATCTCAACAAAGTTAGTATAGAGGGAACATATCTCAACATAATAAAGGCCATTTAATGACAAGCCCACAGCTAATATCATACTCAATGGTGAAAAGCTGAAAGCTTTTCTTTTAACATCAGGAAAAAGACAAGGATACACACTCTTGCCATTTCTATTTTATGCAGTATTATAAATCCTGGCCAAAGCAATCAGACAAGAAAAAGAAATAAATGACATCCAAATTAAAACAGATAAAGGAAAACTGTCACTATTCACAGATGACATGATACTATATATAGAAAACCCTAAACACTACACCAAAAAACTATTGGAACTAGTAAACCAGTTCAGTACAGTTGCAGGATACAAGATTAATATACAAAAATATTTTGCTTTTCTATAAACTAATAGTGAGCTATCTGAAAGAGAAATCAAGAAAACAATTCCATTTATAATAACATCAAAAAGAATAAAATACTTAGGGATAAACTTAATCAAGGTGGTGAAAGACTTAAACTCTGAAAACTACAAGACATTGATGAATGAAATTGAAGATCATACAAATAAATGAAAAGATACCCCATGTTCAGTGGTTGAAAAATTAATATTTTTTAAATGTTTATAGTACCAGAGCAATCTATAGATTTAATGCAATCCCTATCAAAAGACCCACGAAATTTTCCACAAAACTAAAACAAATAATCCTAAAATTTGTACGGTACTACAAAAGACCCTGAATATCCAAAACAATCTTGAGAAAAATGGAACAAAGGTAGATGTATCATGCTCCCTGACTTCAGACTATACTACAAAGCTACAGTAATCAAAACAAATATAACAAAACAGAAACTGACTCACATATACAAACTAGTGGTTACTAGTGGAGAGAGGGGTGGGGGAGGGGCAACATAGGTGAAGGGGATTAAGAAGCACAAATTACTGGGTATAAAATAAATAAGATACAGGGAGAGATTGGTTCAAGATGGTGGAGTTTAAGGATGTGCTCTCACTCCCTCTTGCGAGAACACTGGAATCACGACTAACTGTTGAACAATCATCAACAGGAAGACACTGGAAGTCACCAGAAAAGTTACCCCACATCCAAAGACAAAGGAGAAGCCACAATGAGATGGTAGGAGGGGCACAATAACGATAAAATCAAATCCCATAACTGCTGGGTGGGTGACCCACAAACTGGAGAACACTTATACCACAGAAGTCCACCCACTGGAGTGAAGGTTCTGAGCCCCACGTCAGGCTTCTGAATCTGGGTGTCTGGCAATGGGAGGAGGAATTCCTAGAGAATCAGACTTTGAAGTCTAGCAGGATTTGATGGCAGGACTTCGACAGGACTGTGGGAAACAGAGTCTCCACTCTTGGAGGGCACACACAAAGTAGTGTGCACATTGGGACCCAGGGGAAGGAGCAGCGACCCCATAGAGACTGAACTAGACTTACCTGCTAGTGTTGGGGGGTCTCCTGCAGAGGCAGAGGGTGGTTCTGTCTCACTGTGAGGACAAGGACACTGGCAGCAGAAGTTCTGGGAAGTACTCCTTGGTGTGAGCCCTCCCAGAGTCCACCATTAGCACCAACAAAGAGCCCGGTTAGGCTCCAGTGTTGGGTTGCCTCAGGCCAAACAACCAACAGGGAGGGAACCCAGCCACACCCATCAGCAGGCAAGCAGATTAAAGTTTTACTGAGCTCTGCCTACCAGAGCAACAGCCAGCTCTACCCACCACCAGTCCCACCCATCAGAAAGCTTGCACAAGCCTCTGAGATAGCCTCATCCACCAGAGGGCAGACAGCAGAAGCAAGAAGAACTATAGTCCTGCAGCCTGTGGAACAAAAACCACATTCAAAGAAAGATAGACAAGACAAAAAGGCAGAGGGCTATGTACCAGATGAAGGAACAAGATAAAACCCCAGAAAAACAACTAAATGAAATGGAGATTGGCAACCTTCCAGAAAAATAATTCAGAATAATGATAGTGAAGATGATCCAGGACCTCAGAGAAAGAATGGAGGCAAAGATCGAGAAGATGCAAGAAATGTTTAACAAAGACCTAGAAGAATTAAAGAACAAACAAACAGAGATGAACAATACAATAACTGAAATGAAAACTACACTAGAGGGAATCAATAGCAGAATAACTGAGGAAGAAGAACAGATAAGTGACCTGGAAGACATAATGGTGGAATTCATTGCTGCAGAACAGAATAAAGAAAAAAGAATGAAAAGAAATGAAGACAGCCTAAGAGACCTCTGGGACAACATTAAATGCAACAACATTCACATTATAGGAGTCCCAGAAGGAGAAGAGAGAGAGAAAGGACCCGAGAAAATATTTGAAGAGATTATTGTCGAAAATTTCCCTAACATAGGAAAGAAAATAGCCACCCAAGTCCAGAAAGCACATAGAGACCCATACAGGATAAAACCAAGGAGAAACACGCTGAGACACATAGTAATCAAAGTGGCAAAAATTAAAGACAAGGAAAAATTATTGAAAGCAGCAAGGGAAAAATGACAAATAACATACAAGGGAACTCCCATAAGGTTAAGAGCTGATTTCTCAACAGAAACTCTACAAGCCAGAAGGGAGTGGCATGATATATATAAAGTGATGAAAGGGAAGAACCTACAACCAAGATTACTCTACCTGGCAAGGATCTCATTCAGATTTGATGGAGAAATCAAAAGCTTTACAGAAAAGCAAAAGGTAAGAGAATTCAGCATCACCAAATGAGCTCTACAACAAAAGCTAAAGGAACTTTGCTAAGTGGGAAACACAAGAGAAGAAAAAGACCTACAAAACAAACCCAAAAAGATTAAGAAAATGGAAATAGGAACATACATATCAGCAATTACCTTAAACGTGAATGGATTAAATGCTCCAACCAAAAGATACAGGCTTGCTGAATGGATACAAAAACAAGACCCATATATATGCTGTCTACAGGAGACCCACCTCAGACCTACGGACACATACAGACTGAAAGTGAGGGGATGGAAAAAGATATTCCATGCAAATGGAAATCAAAAGGAAGCTGGAGTAGCAATACTCATATCAGATAAAATAGACTTTAAAATAAAGAATGTTACAAGAGACAAGGGAGGACACTACATAATGATTAAGGGATCAACCCAAGAAGAAGATATAACAATTATAAATATATATGCATCCAACATAGGAGTACCTGAAAACATACGGCAACTGCTAACAGCTATAAAAGAGGAAATCGACAGTGACACAATAATAGTGGGGGACTTTAACACCTCACTTACACCAATGGACAGATCATCCAGACAGAAAATTAGTAAGGAAACACAAGCTTCAAATGACACAATAGACTACATAGATTTAATTGATATTTATAGGACATTCCATCCAAACCCAGTAGATTGAACTTTCTTCTCAAGTGTGCACAGAACATTCTCCAGGATAGATCACATCTTGGGTCACAAATCAAGCCTCAGTAAATTTAAGAAAATTGAAATCATATCAAGCATCTTTTCTGACCACAATGCTATGAGATTAGAAATCAATTACAGGGAAAAAAAGGTAAAAAACACAAACATATGGAGGCTAAACAATACGTTACTAAATAACCAAGAGATCACTGAAGAAATCAAAGAGGAAATCAAAAAATAACTAGAGACAAATGACAATGAAACACGATGATCCAAAACCTATGGGATACAGCAAAAGCAGTTCTAGAGGGAAGTATATAGCTATACAAGCCTACCTCAATAAAACAAGAAAAATCTCAAATAAACAATCTAACCTTACACCTAAAGAAACTAGAGAAAGAAGAACAAACAAAACCCAAAGTTAGCAGAAGGAAAGAAATCATAAAGATGAGAGCAGAAATAAATGAAATAGACACCAAGAAAACAATAGCAAAGATCAATAAAACTAAAAGCTGGTTCTTTGCGAAGATAAACAAAATTGATAAATCATTAGCCAGATTCATCAAGAAAAAGAGGGAGAGGACTTAATAAAATTAGAAATGAAAAAGGAGAAGTTACAACAGACACCGCAGAAATACAAAGCATCCTAAGAGACAACTACAAGGAACTCTATGCCAATAAAATGGACAACCTGGAAGAAATGGACAAATTCTTAGAAAGGTATAACCTCCCAAGACTGAACAAGGAAGAAATAGAAAATATGAACAGACCAATCACAAGTAATGAAATTGAAACTGTGATTAAAAATCTTCCAACAAACAACAGCCCAGGACCAGACGGCTTCACAGGTGAATTCTATCAAACATTTAGACAAGAGCTAACACCCATCCTTCTCAAACTCTTCCAAAAAATTGCAGAAGAAAGAACACTCCCAAACCCATTCTATGAGGCCACCATCACCCTGATACCAAAACCAGACAAAGATACTACAGAAAAAGAAAATTACACACCAATATCACTGATGAATAGAGATGCAAAAATCCTCAACAAAATACTAGCAAAGAGAATCCAACAACACATTAAAAGGATCGTACACCATGATCAAGTGCGATTTGTCCCAGGGATGCAAGGATTCTTCAATATACACAAATCAATCAATGTGATACACCATATTAACAAACTGAAGGATAAAAACCATATGATCATCTCAATAGATGCAGAGAAAGCTTTTGACAAAATTCAACACCCATTTATGATAAAAACTCTCCAGAAAGTGGGCATAGAGAGAACCTACCTCAACATAATAAAGGCCATATACAACAAACCCACAGCAAACATCATTCTCAATGGTGAAAAACTGAAAGCATTTCCTCTAAGATCAGGAACAAGACAAGGATGTCCACTCTCACCACTACTATTCAACAGAGTTTTGGAAGTCCTAGCCAGAGCAATCAGAGGAGAAAAAGGAATCCAAATTGGAAAAGAACTAAAATTGTCACTGTTTGCAGATGGCATGATACTATACATAGAGAATCCTAAAGATGCCACCAGAAAACTACTAGAGCTAATCAACAAATCTTGTAAAGTTGCAGGATACAAAATTAATGCATAGAAATCTCTAGCATTCCTATACACTAATGATGAAAAATCTGAAAGAGAAATTAAGGAAACACTCCCATTTACCACTGCAACAAAAAGAATAAAATAGCTAGAAATAAACCTGCCTAGGGAGACTAAGACCTGTATGCAGAAAACTATAAGACACTGATGAAAGAAATTAAAGATGATACCAACAGATGGAGAGATATACCATGTTCTTGTATTGGAAGAATCAATATTGTGAAAATGACTATACTACTCAAAGCAATCTACAGATTCAATGCAATCCCTATCAAATTACCAAAGCCATTTTTTACAGAACTTGAACAAAATATCTTAAAATTTGTATGGAGACACAAAAGACCCTGAATAGCCAAAACAGCCTTGAGGGAAAAAAACAGAGTTGGAGGAATCAGACTCCCTGACTTCAGACTATATTACAAAGCTACAGTAATCAAGACAGTATGGTACTGGCACAAAAACCAGAAACATAGATCAATGGAACAAGATAGAAAGCCCAGAGATAAACCCACGCACCTATGGTCAACTAATCTATGACAAAGGAGGCAAGGATATACAGTGGAGAAAAGACTGTCTCTTCAATAAGTGGTGGTGGGAAAACTGGACAGCTACATGTAAAAGAATGAAATTAGCACACTCCCTAACACCATAAGCAAACTAAACTCAAAATGGATTAGAGACCTAAATGTAAGGCCAGATACTATAAAACTCTTAGAGGAAAACATAGGAAGAACACTCTTTTACGTAAATCACAGCAAGATCTTTTTTGATCTACCTCCTAGAGTAACGGAAATAAAAACGAAAATAAACAAATGGGACCTAATGAAACTTAAAAGCTTTTGCACAGCAAAGGAAACCATAAACAAGTCAAAAAGACAACCCTCAAAATAGGAGAAAATATTTGCAAACAAATCAACGGACAAATGATTAATCTCCAAAATATATGAACAGCTCATGGAGCTCAATATTAAAGAAACAAACAACCCAATCCAGAAATGGGCAGAAAACTAAATAGACATTTCTCCAAAGAAGACATACAGATGGCCAAGAAGCACATGAAAAGCTGCTCAACATTACTAATTATTAGAGAAATGCAAATCAAAATTACAATGAGTTATCACCTCAAACCATTTAGAATGGGCCTCATCAGAAAATCTACAAGCAACAAATGCTGGAGAGGGTGTGGAGAAAAGGGAACCCTCTTGCACTGTTGGTGGGAATGTAAATTGATACAGCCACTATGGAGAACAGTATGGAGGTTCTTTAAAAACCGAAAAACAGAATTACCATATGACCCAGCAATCCCACTACTAGGCATATACCCAGAGAAAACCATAATTCAAAAAGACACATGCACCCCAATGTTCATTGCAGCACTATTTACAATAACCAGGTCAGGGAAGCAACCTAAGTGCCCATCAACAGACGAATGGATAAAGAAGATGGGGTACATAAATACAGTGGAATATTACTCAGCCATAAAACGGAACTAAATTGGGCCATTTGTAGAGACGTGGATGGATCTAGAGACTGTCATACTGAGTGAAGCAAGTCAGAAAGAGAAAAACAAATATCTTATATTAACACATATATGTGGAACCTAGAAAAATGGTACAGATAAACCTGTTTGCAGGACAGAAATTCAGACACAGCTGTAGAGAACAAACGTATGGGCACTAAGGGGGGAAAGCAGTGGGGGGTGGAGCGGGTGGTGCGGTGAACTGGGAGATTGGGATTGACATGATACACTGATGTGTATAAAATGGGTGACTAATAAGAACTTTCTGTATAAAAAATTTAATAAAATTAAATTCAAAAAAAAATAAATTAAATAAATAAATAAATAAATAAATAAATAAATAAATAAATAAATAAATAAGATACAGGGATATGATGTACAACATGGAGAATATAGCCAATATTTTATAATAACTTTATATGGAGTATAATTTACAAACATATCAAATCAGTATATTGTACTCAGAAACGAATATAACATTGTAAGTCAATCATATTTCAATAAAAAGTAAATAAGTAAGGATTTTAGAATTTTTATCTGCTAGAGACATACACTGAAGTATTGGGTTGGCCAAACAGTCCATTCATTGTTTTCCATACTCTTTTACAGAAAAACCTGAATGAACGTTTTGGCCAACCCAATATTTGGACAGAGGATATATGGAGGAACACAATACCAAAATTTATTTAACACTCCTCTTTTGTTTTCTTATAAGGTATGGTCAGATCTGAGAATATGACCAAAAGGTATGAAAAACATTTACAGTAAATTTAAAGTAAATAAATTGCTTTCCAAAAGGGTGGTTATGTATATTACAGATGATATTATTGTCTTCCCATTTTGTATACAGAGTTTAAGAAAGGTTTTGTCACTGGCCTAGTGTCAGGCAGTGAATAATCAAATCCAAATCGGAGGTACACATACGTATGACTCACAGCTTGAGCTGTTGTCACTATGCAGGACTGTTAACAAACGTGACTGGACAAAAAATAACTACAAGCTTTATTTTTCGGCAGTGGTTTAGAAAGCATATCATATATTTTCATGAAGGCTATGTTAGAAATAATGGTAAAAATCCTAGACCAGAGTCCAAAACACTAATAACTCAATAGTAACTGAAGTAAAACCAGCCACTCTCTCTCCCCAAACCCAAGGATGGCGTGCATGGGTAAACCCCAGAGAACGCATAGTACTCCATGAAGATGAGATCAGACCATTTGTTGAAGGTATTTTGCTACAATGGGGTTCATAGAATGTGGTCATTCCCACAGGAAAACAATCCCCTTTTTATGAGAAGAATGGAGGTATCTACATGTTTGTGGGTGCCTGGTTATTCAGTTTCTTATATATTGCAAAATTCGAATTGCTACTATATTATTTGAGAATTTTCCATTTGTGCTTACTTGTGAGATTATTTTAAAATGTCCATTTGGGGTTTCAATGTTTACTATTTTGGTTAATATTTGCCTGGTATGTGGGTTTTAATTCCTTTATTTTGTTTCATTGTATTGTTTCTTTGCTTAGTGTATATTAATAAGCTGTATAGAGCTCTTTTTATTTTTATTATTTTTAGACAAACAAGTAATCTATAATATTTTGGAAGTTAATTCATTTGCATTCATTTCATTGCTACAGTGAATGCATTTCTATCTTGCTTTGTATTTTTTATTTATTATATCTTTCCTTTCTTGCTTTATTTTGAGCTAAGGTTTTATTTTAACGCCAATTTTTTCTCTGCAGTTTTAGAAATTACAAATTGCAATCCTACTGCTTTAGTAGTCCCCCTTTTTTTATTTAATTTTTAAAAGTTGATATACATACAGAAAAGTAAAAGTATATATATACCATTAAAATGTTTATGAATTGTATTTTAAAATATATACATATAGACTATTTCATTTTATATTAATATAGCTTCAGCTGCTTCTGTTTTATAATTCGTATGATACATTTTTTCCCATTTTTTAAAATTTGAATTTTCTGAATTCATATGTTTTAAAGACAGCTCGAAAACATCAAAGAGTTGGATTTTTATTTTTAACTGGAATATTTAATATTTATAATTAATATAACTCATAATGTATTAGGAGTTAATTTTTTGTCTATTTTGTGCTTTCTATTCTTGTGATTTCTATTTACCCTATTTTGTGTTTATTTTTCTCTCATTTATTACATTTTTTGGATTACTTTCCTCATAATTCTATTTTCCCTTAATTAGTTTGAAGGTTACAATACACACACTTAAGAAAAACTTAATCAATGTCTTTACTATCCTTTCAGAATATATAAGAACCTTAGATCATTTTAAATCCTTTTATCACCTCTGCCTTACACTATTATTTATCTCTATTTCAATCCTATCCTAGTTTTAGTCCAACAAAAACAAAATTAATATTGTCTTATACAGTTATTTTTTGTTTATGTGAACCTTCATATTTGTCCTTTTATGTGTTCTTTACAGTTTCTTGCTTCTCAGACCTGACATCTAGGAAACTCTGTTTTCCTCTGAAAATGTATTCATTTACCCTCATTCTAGAAATACATAATTGCTGAGAATAGAATTTTACATTCTCAGGCACTTTCAGCAAATCAAAAATATGATTCAAATGTCTTGTAGTTTCCACTGATAATCTTGAGAGGTAAGCTATCAATCTCAGTGCTATATCTTTAAGGTTTATCTTTTTTCTCTCTTTCTCTAGGTCTCTTCTCCTTATCTTTGAGGTTCTTGAGGTTGATTATAATGATTCTTTTCCCCCCCCTCTTTCTTATTCGCTTGAGATTTACTAGGCTTCTCTAATATGAGTATTGGCATATTTTATCAGTCCTAAAAAAATTCTCAATTATTATCCTTTCATAAATGGCCTCTATCCCATTCTCTCTTTATTTCCTTTTTGGAACTTTTTTTTACATTCTCGTGACATTTATTTTATAGCTGGAGGTTTGTACCTTTCAATCCCTTTTACCTAATTCATCACCTTCCACAACCCCCTCCTCTGGCAACAACCAGTTTGTTCTCCGTGAATGTTTTCATTTTCGTTGGTTTGTTTGTTTTGTTTTTTAAATTCCACATATAAGTGAGATCATAAGATATTTGTCTTTGTCTGACTTATTTCACTTATCATAATATCCTCTAGATCTGTCCACGTTGTCACAAAATGGTAAGATTCCATATTTTTATGGCTGAATAATATGCCATTGTACATATATACACCACATCTTTTTTCTCCATTCATCTATAGATGGACATTTAGGTTTCCCATTTTTGGCCTCTCTATACTACACTAAAAATAACTTCTACTGACTTTTTTCCAGATAAGTCGTTAGCTATATCTAATGAGCTGTTAAATGCAACTACTGAGTTTTTAAAGCTACTTATTGAGTTATACTTTACATTCCACAATGTATCTTCATTTTAAATACAGTACAGTAAGGGTTGACAAATGTATTGATATGTGCCCATGTAAATTTACTAAAATTAAGAGACCATTTCCACCACCTCAGAAAGCTTTTTGTGCATTCCTGCAGTCAATCTACCAGCTCTCATCTCAGGCCACAAATTATTTGATTATTTAATGATTCATTTTGTCTTTTCAGGAACTTATGAATGGAATCATTCAGTATTTTCACTTTTTGGCCTAGTTTCTCCTATTTAGCATAACGTTTTTGAGATTTATCCATATACTTGTATGTATTAATAGTTTTTATTCATTTTTATTAAGTAGTATAGTACAATTGACCCTTGAACAACCTGGGTTTGAACTCTGTGTGTCCAATTATATAGCAGATTTTTTTCTATAAATAAGTAATATAGTATTACACGATATGTGATAGGTTGAATGCAGAAATGCAGAATCGAACCACAGATACAGAGGGCCAACTATGGTGTTATACGTGGATTTTTGGTTACACAGGAGTCAGCATCTCTAATTACTGCCTTGTTTAAGGTCATCTGTATTCTATAGTATGACTATAGCGTACTTTAAAATTCTTTCTCCTATTGATAGGCATTAAGACTGTGTCCAGTTTGGATGTATAAGAAATAGTATAAAAATCTTAGTACATGCTAAAAACTCAATAGTGGAATTTCTCAGTTATTTAGTAAGTATATGTTTAAACCCATAAGGAACTGCTTATACTTTTTTCAAAGTGGATGTTCAACTTTATATTAGCAAAGTATGTTCCACAATGTTGTTCCATGATATCGTCTATACTTTGTATTTTCATTCTTTTTCATTTTAGCCATACTAATGGGTGTGTAATGTAATGTAATTGTTTGAATTTACATCTCTCTCGTGACTAATGCTGTTCCACATCATTCCATAGAATTATTTAACATTCATTTAACTTCTTTATGAAATATTGGTTCAAATCATTGGCCCATGTTGATTGATCAAAGTGCATAAAATTGTTAAAATAAGTTTCTCCCTAATGGTCCTATAGATTTTATGTAAATAAAAATACCAGTGACTTTTTTTTTTTAGCAATGTCAGTATGATTCTAAAATTTTTATGGGAATACAAAGGATCTAGAATAAAAAAACTATTTTGGAAAAAAAGAAAACCTTTCAAAACTCAAGAACACAATAAACCCACTTTAAAAATTGGCAAAAGACTTGAACAGATACTTCACAAAGATATATGAATGGCAACTAGGTGTGTCAAAGTATCCTTAAATAATGAAGGAAGTGCAAATAAAAAGAATAAGGAGCTATCACTACACATGGACTAGAATGGCCAAAATAAAAGCAAAAAAAAAAAAAAAAAGGATTATACTAAGTGCTGAAACATATAGAAATTATGGAGGTGAGACCCTGAGAAGAGAGAACCACATAAAGAAAAAGCTTTAGAAATTTGCATGATTTAACATTCAACAACCTAACAATCACAGCTGGAATTCAAGTAAAAATTAATAGCAATATGAAATCACAGAAAACATTTCCATAACTAGGAGAAAAATTAGTCAATAGAAAAAGACAGAAATGACAGAGATGATAGAATTAACAGGTAGATGTTAAAACAGCTATAATAGAAAATTGGAAGACAAGATGGTGGAGTAGGACTTGCGCTCACATCCTGTCATGTAAACACCAAAATCACAACTAACTGCTGAACAAGCATCTACAAAAAAGATTGGAACCTACCAAAAAAGATATTCTACATCCAAAGACAAAGAAGAAGCCACAGCAAGATGGTAAGAGGGGCACTTTTGTGATATAATCAAATCCCATATCCACTGGGTGGGTGGCCCATAAATTGGAAAATAATTATATCACAGAGGTTCTCCAACAGGAGTGAGAGTTCTGAGCCCCATATCAGGCTCCTCAGCTTGGGGGTCTGCCATCAAGAGGAGGAGTCTTCAGAGCACTTGGCTTTGATGGCCAGCAGGGATTGAGTACAGGAGCTCCACAGGACTGGGGAAAACAAGGACTCCACTCTTGGAGGGCACACACAAAGTTTCATGTACACTGGGATGCAGGGCAAAGCAGTGACTCCATAAAGGCCTGGGCCAGCCTGACCTGTGGGTCGTTGAGCATCTTCTGGGGAGTTGGGGGTCAGCTGTGCCTCACTATGGGGACAAGAACACTGGTGGCAGAGGCTCCAGATAGTATACACCAGTGTGAGCTCTCATGGAGGTAACCATATTGGCACCAAGACCTGGTCCCACCCAACAGCCTGCAGGCTCCAGTGCTGGGATGACTCAGGCCAAACAACCAATAGGGTAGGAACATAGACCAACCTTTAGCAGACAGGCTGCCTAAAGTTGTCCTGAGCCCAGAGACGCCTCTAAACACACCAATTGACACAGCCCTGCCCACCAGAGGGATAAGACCCAGCTCCATCCACTAGGGGGTGTGCATCAGTTCTTCCCACCAGGAAGCCTGCACAAATCCCTGGACCAAACTCACCCATTAGAATGCAAATATCAGAATCAAGAGAAACTACAATCCTGCAGCCTGTGGAATGGAGAACAGAAACACAGAAAGTTAGACTAAATGAGGCAGCAGACAAAGGAATAAGATAAAACCCCAGAAGAACAACTAAGTGAAGTGTAGACTGGAAATCTACCTGAAAAAGAATTCAGAGTAATGATAGTAAAGATGATCCAAGATCTCAGAAAAAGAATGGAGGCACAGACTGAGAAGATACAAGAAATGTTTACCAAAGAGCTAGAGGATTTAAAGAACAAACAAAAAGATTTGAACAATACAGGAACTGAAATGAAAAATACACTAGAAAGAATCAATAGCAGAATAAATGAGGCAGGAGAATAAATAAGTGAGCTGGAAGACAGATTGGTGGAAATCAGCACTGCAGACAGAATAAAGAAAAAAAGAATGAAAAGAAATGAGGACAGTCTAAGGGACCTCTGGGACAACATTAAACACAAGGACAATGGCATTATAGGAGTTCCAGAAAAAGAAGAGAGAGAGAAAGGTCTTTAGAAAAATATTTGAAGAGATAATAGCCAAATAATTCCCTAACATAGGAAAGGAAACATTCACTCAAGTCCAGGAAGCTCAGAGAGTCCCATACAGGATAAACCCAAGGAGAACTCATCAATGAATTCAGTAAAGTTGCAGAACACAAAATTAATGCACAGAAATCTCTTGCATTTCCATACAGTAACAATGAAAGATCAGAAAGAGAAATTAAGAAAACAATCCCATTTACCATCACATCAAAAAGAATAAAATACCTAGGAATACCTCCTACTTAAGGAGGAAAAAGACCTGTATTCTGAAAACTATAAGACACTGCTGAAAGAAATCGAAGATGACACAAACAGATAGAAAGATATACCATATTCTTGGACTGGAAGAATCAATATTGTCAAAATGAGTATACTACCCAAGGCAATCTACATATTCAATGCAATCCCTATCCAATTACCAATGGCCTTTTTCACAGATCTAGAACCAAAAAAATCTTAAAATTTGTAAGGAAACACAAAGACCCTGAATAGCAAAAATAATCTTGAGAAAGGAAAATGGAGCTGGAGGAATCAGGCTTCTAACTTCAGACTATACTACAAAGCTACAGTCATCAAAACAGCAAGATACTGGCACAAAAACAGAAATATAGATCAACGGAACAGGATTAAAAAGCCCATAAATAAACCCACACAACTATGGTCAATTAATCTATGACAAAGGAGACAAGACTTTATAATGGAGAAAAAATAGTCTCTTCAATAAGTGGTGTTGGGAAAACCAGACAGCTATATGTAAAAAAATGAAATTAGAACATTCTCTAACACCATACAAAAAAATAAACTCAAAATGGATTGAAAACCTAAATGTAACACTGGACACTATAAAACTCTTAGAGGAAAACATAGGCAGAACACTCTTTCACATAAATCGCAACAGTATTTTTTGGATCCGCCTCCTAGAGTGATGAAAATAAAAACAAAAATAAACAAATGGGACATAATTAAACTTAAAAACTTTTGCACAGCAAAGAAAACCATGAACAAAATGAAAAGACTACCCACAGAATGGGAGGAAATATTTGCAAATGAAGTGACTGACAAGGGATTAACCTCCAAATAATATAAACAGCTCATGCAGCTCTATATCAAATAAACAAACAAACACAATCAAAAAATGGGCAGAAGGCCTAAATAGACATGTCTCTAAAGAATACATACAGATGGTCAAAAAGCACATGAAAGGATGCTCAACATCACTAATTATTAGAGAAATGCAAATCAAAACTACAATGAGGTATCACCTCACACCAGCCAGAATGACCATTATCAAAATGTCTACAAACAGTAAATGCTGGAAAGGGTGTGGAGGAAAGGGAATCCTCCTGCACTGTTGGTGGGAATGTAAATTGGCACAACCACAATGGAGAACACTACAAAAGTTCCTTAAAAAACTAAAAATAGAGCTACCATATGATCCAGCAATCCCACTCCTGGAGTATATCAGGAGAAAAATATGATTAGAACAAATACACGTACCCCAGTTTTCATTGCAGCACTATTTAGCACTATAGTCAAGACATGGAAACAACCTAAACTTCTATTGACAGATGAATGGATAAAGAAGATGTGGTACATATATACGATGGAATATTACTCAGCCATAAAAATAAATGAAATTATGCCATTTGCAGGAACATGGATGGACCTAGAGATTATCATACTACATGAAATAAGTCAGACAAAGAAAGACAAATATATGATACAAATGAACTTATTTACAAAACAGAAACAGACTCACAGATATTGAAAACAAACTTATGGTTACCAAAGTGGAAAGGTGGGTGGAGGTATAAATTAAGAGTTTGGAATTAACATATACACATTGCTATACATAAAATAGATAATCCAAAAAGACCTACTGTATAGCACAGGGAGCTCTACTCAGTACTCTTTAATAACCTACATGGGAAAAGAATTTGAAAAAGAATGGATATATGTATATGTATAGCTGAATCACTTTGCTGTACACCTGAAACTAACACAACATTGTAAATCAACTATACTCCAATATAAAATAAATATTAAATTAAATGTTTAAAAATAGCTATAATAAATATGATCTATGTCCTGTTCTCTCTTCATACTGGAGATGGTGTCAATCTAGGCCCCATAACCATAGTTATGTCCTTCTTGTTCCTTAAGAACCAGTTTCCCAAAATGCTCTCAGCATTAAATTGTTAACAGTTTTTTAACCCCAGTGTTAAGCACACATAACCCCATATCAACTGCTGGCTTCTAGTAGTGAACCTAGTTCCAGTGCTCAGGCTTGTGTGGAATACTTTAGTTTCATTTCCCACAAATGAAAAACTCTTGGTTTTCTCTGTCTGTCTCTATGAACCAGATCTCACCAGGTTCACAGTTCTAGCCTGATTACCTCTTCATACTTCTACTGAATTTCTGATACAAGGAAATATTTTTTTTTTATCTTTGGTTTTCTATTGCATCTTATCTACACTTGTGATGTGATGTGTGTGTTTGTGTGTGTGTGTTTGGAAAAAATAAGTGTTATATCTTGTGCACAGGGAAATGGTTTTTAAAGGTATTCAGTTATACAGTGCCTTTGTACTACAACTCAGTAGATAATTGAAATCATCTACTCCTCCATAATTCGCTCCTCCATCATATAATACTTTACATTTTTCAAAACAAGATCAAACCTCTTTTATAAGAAAAGAAAATATGAGATTTCTCATGTCAGAAATTATCTTCACCTCCTCTGAAATCTCATACTTGTTTATGGCACTTATATGAAACTTATTACATTATCATTTATATTACTACTGCTTATGTAACTCACACTGTATTTTTGTAATATTTTTATCACTAAGAATCATTTCCTTCAATTCATCCTGTGGATCCTAGTTAAAGACTATGCCCGGAAGCAACAGATCATCAAGTTCTTTTGAATTATGGAGACAATAGTTCTTCCATCATAGAAGCTACTTCATAAGGCTTCTAGCACTAGAATAGGAAGGGTCACGGACAGAGAAAAGAAAACCCACACTTTCAGTCTGCAAATTGGTAGAGATAAAAAATAAAGGAGTTGATCAGATGCGAGTCCTAATCTCCCTACCAAAATGATTCAAAGCCCCAGAGAAGGAAGGAGAACTTTAGATAGATGGTAGAAATTCCAAGAGAAAAACGTTTTTGCTTAGCTCCCCATCTGGTACTCTAGGAGGAAACCTCCGCCACAGGCATCCATACACCAACATGGAGAAGTCCTGGCATAATCTAAGCGGATGGAGCAGCATGGCCAGGCTTAGAAGGTAAGTTCGTGTTCTGAAGCTTCACCCCTCCTCCCATATGGTGCCGATGTGGAATTGAGAGACACTATGCTTGCCATCAGTCTAGTCTGAGAATAAGTGTGCAAGGTCATCTGGCAAACAAAATGAACATTGTGTCAGTTATTCAAAAGTATCTGCACTACCACTAAGAGCTGAGAGGAGATGTAGCAGAGGGCTGAATTCAGATACTGCAACTGTCAACAGCAGACACTAGTAGACCATCCAGAGATGTGAGAAAACAAACCACTCCTCAGAGGCTATTAACCTGTATTCATAAAAGGACCAGAAGGTTCCCGTCCTCCTCAAGCAATTAAGTCATCCATGTGATTTACCAAATTACCTCAGTGCACTACATTTTATTTTCCACTTCCACCTACAAACTCTAGTTTGTGTGCACATCCATGTGCACGCATACTCACAATACACAGGGAACTCAGAGAAAAGGAGTTAGGGAATGCTTTTTTAGAAAAACGAAACCTGCTTTTGAAAAATTATAGCCCCTCAGATCCACTGTCTTTGTTTGTATCTTAGCGTTTATGTCAGTAAATACCATAGGCTTCTCCATATCTTATTTAATCTACCAGATCATAAACTCCTTGTAGATATAATTTATTTCAGTATTACACATAAAAGTTAAAATTAGAGATACTCAATGAACATTTGCCAAGTGAACATCAGAAATTTTCACCAACCTTTAATCTTCAACCTATGAATTATACACTAATATCATACTCTATATTAATCAGTGATTGAATAGGAGAAAAATTAACAACTACTGAATGTGACCTATAGACTACCACTGCTGTGTCCTGTTTTCACACGCCATCTCCTTTTATCCTCACAGCAATCCAATGATACACATATCATTACTATTTTTAGAAGAAACAAGTGAGTCCTTACTCCACTGTGGGATCAAAACATTTTGACAAAATGATCACTTAATTCATATTTCTGATGACATGAAGAGCAAATAACTAGTAGAAATGATAAAATATGTGCTCATATGTACTGAATCTATAGTCACATGTCTTCATATTAACACATTCTCTTAGGATGACTTTGAGGATTATATAAAATGTTGATGTAGAGGATTTGTCACAATGACTGACGGGTCATAAGCAACTAAAATTACTACCCATATACATTTTAATGATTCTCCATTTCCTGCTTGTTTAATTTTGACTATTCAACTTAAGTCAGTTACATCTTGGGCTCTTATACCTTTCTGCTGCATTTCACCACTAGAATGTCTGGACCTTGGGTAGCATCAAAGTCTGGAATATAGTCACAATCCTCCTAATTGGCACTTCCTGGCTCTGTGGATGAACAGTATATCAGGAAAATTGGGGATTAGGGAAGCCAAGGTTGAGTAAAATGATGAAAAACTTAGGGAAGAAAAGCTAATTTGCATCTAATTTCTAAAATATTGACTATAGATTTGTTCAGCTTCATGGGGACAATAGAGGAATTCAGGCATCATGAAATCTAATTCTTCAGGGAAGATTAGAGATTACTGGAATTTTTTTTTTTTTCCTGATACTGCTGGAAGAATAGAAACCAAATGAGCCAATAAGTATTTGTCTTGCTGAAGTTTGTTTCACAAATGGAAGTGACAGCCTTATAACGAAAAAATAAGAAAAATAACCAAACCAAACAAAAGTGTCAGTGGGACCTTCTTCATCAGATACCAGTATTAAGATGGGCAAGAGAACAGGCAAGTCTCCTACTGGACTATCCACCACTCAATGTTGCTATACAGGGAAATCTGGAAACAGTTAATATCAAGGACAGCCATGGAATAAAAAGACATAAAAGGATAATGAGCTACTGAAGTGTGAGTAAGGGTGCCTTACTGTATGGGAATTTTCGATCTACTGGGAACCTCTTTCACTCCATCCTTCCCTTTCCTACCGTTTGTTCCCCTACCGGCAGGCACAATCACCTACTTTATTTAAGGACCATAAATGCACTGGGTGAGTGTACAATGTCAGAATTTCATGGAAAATGGAAAATCTACTTTGCATTGTCTTTCTTGGGTCAAGCATCTTTCATACTCTGGAGAAACCATTCTGCTCTTTTTGTGCCTAAATATTTCCTTTCCGTATCTTTCACTCCATTTCAGACATTCTCCTATGAAACCAGTGTTATTGATCCTAACACAATCTATGCATATTTACCAAGAAACTCTCCACAGAGCACTGGAAGGAACTTGAACATGTTTCTAGGCTGTGGGTAAAGAGCCAGCAGAACATTGGAGAAATAGTTTTTATGACATTGTTTTTCATTTCACAGAGGACGACTCATGTTTCTCTCTTTAAATATACACTGCAAGCCACAACAGATGACAGCTGTCTAATTAAACCCAATAAAGCGTCCTTAAAAATGAGACATGGGGAACCACATCATGTCGATTGTAGAGCTACCCAATTTTCCCTGGAACCCAGAGGGAGGAGTGCACTGTTCAGGAGGGACAGAGCATGAAAACTCAGGGAGACAAGGTAATATTACTGCCATCATCAAATTGGTGGTGTGAAATAACAGAATATACACAATTCATATTTAATGCAAACAAGATAACTTTATAAAACATGCAAAAGAATAACATCATCTACCATTTAAAAGCCACTGATGAAGGCTTTGATTATATACCAAATCCCTTCTTAAATTATGAAGACTTAATGGGAACAGTTTATTTTCTCCAACAGCCTTCTCCTGGCATGAGAACCTGGGAAATAGAAACAGGCATGTGATTGTTATATCTAAGGCTTTCAGACAGCTCACACTATCTCCTTCCTCTTCTCCTTTCAATTCCATAGAGAGATAATATTGAGCTGAGTTTTAAATAAAGGACCAAACAAACATGTGTAAATGAACATGGTCCTCAATTTAAGGAATAAGGAGGACTTGACCTTATACATACTATCTTCATTGTTTCTCAATTTTATCAACTATTTTCATTGTTTCTAGTACTCTCTACCAACTTTGTGAGAGGTTGTGGCCAAACCTGCTGTTAGTCCAATGATGTAGTAAGAAATGGAACATGAAATCTCTTAGTTGTGGTTTGTTAGAGAATCCCTACATGGTATGAGTTAGACTCTTGCCCAGTGATGTGGCCTCACCAGACTCTAAAAAAAGAAAAAAAAAGAAAAGCATAGAGCCTGGAGCTCTAAGTTCCACCAACCTGGGAAAATTCTCACTTCTGTGAGACTGCTAAACTTCAGTTTAAGCAAATGTCTCTGAGAAAAACAGGAAGTATGAAAGATGATATACTCTGATTTATAATCTTATTCATGTATTTCCTTCATACTACTCATTTGCTTGCTAAATAGTAATTCATATGAAAGTAAACCTAAACCTTGTTAGAGTCATTGTATATGACAATCTTGGAACCTGTGTTAACTTTTTTGGTCTTTGTCTAGCTCGTCCCTCTAAATAAATGTCCCAATATCCAGCTCAAACTTCATCTCCTAGAAACATTCACTTATCCCTCTCATCCTCATTGGTTGATCTCACTTCTAAATTCCAAGAGCACTTGTCACCTGTATCAGTTGATGTTGTCACTCAATTTTATTTTCTTCTCATTATTTATATAACTAATTATTTCTTTCAGGTAAGGGTTGTCTCTTCTGCTTCTTTTCGTCACTCATAGAATCTGACCTACAGATTGTTATTCTGCCATTGTTATGCCATAGAAAGGAGCTCAGGAAATTTCCTTCAAAGCCAAAATACAAAGTTGAAGATGAACCCTCGACCAGTCCCCATGTTGTTCTGTACAAAATTCTTCAAGAAGAACTTGGCTGAAGTGAGAATAAGTATTGACCTCTGGACATGGGTGTAGCTTTGTACTATAGAGCACCAAAGCAAAGACCCAGGCCAGCATTTTGCAAACTGTATTCCCTAGAATTCTACTTCCATGGAATTATAATTGATAATCCATACAAAAAATAATTCTAAGATCAAATTAGTTCGGAAAAAGGAAGGTTAAACAAAGTTTAACGGGTTATTTTACTGCAGAGCTTGGCAAAATGTTTAATGGCTAAAACGCATGATGAAATTCCAAGTGGGGAAATTGCAGGCAAGAGTTCCTAAGTAGTTCACTGTGAACTATTTTTAAAGGAGCTTCATGTGAGGATAGAAGCACAGTTTGTAATATTCAACTCTAGATTCAAATTTACCCTTAGGATAATGTCTAATGTTCAGAGTCCCTTAACACTTATAGAACTTATTTGCCAATTGCTACCCAAAGTTCCTTAAAATCATTGATACTTGGGCATTTTAAAGTTTTATAATATTTGGAATCAGTCTGAAATACAACTAGGTATAGATATATGATTATCAACTTACCTAGAAGTAATAAGGGCAAGAAAATTTGGTAGAAGGCTTATTGTAGCATGGAAGGATCTTAGAGGTCATCACTTTAATCCCTCACCCCATCAAGAAAGTAAGAAGTGTTTATGGCTTTCAACTTAGGTCAGTATTTAAACATTCATGTTTTAAATTAACTATCAATATAACAACAAAAATATTTCTTTAAAAAGAACCACTCACATCTCCATAGCTTGTTTAATTTTCCAGGGGATAGTTCATTCTGAGAATGTGCTTCTAATGCCCTTTTTATTGCCTCTTCTCATCCGTCTGCACATGCACTAAATTTGGCAGTCCCCATAGATTTGACAGGGATTATTATACACCTACTTAAAGACAAGTCAGTAGATTGCTATCCTTTCAAGATTCCGGAAACAAAAGAATTCAATATATCTGAATCACATGCAAAAAAAGAACAATTCTAGAATTCATAGGTTAATAAGAAAGACCAGAATATATGCAGGTAAGTACCTTCCAAGACTGAATGAGGAAGAAATAGAAATTGTAAACAGACCAATCACAAGCACTGATATTGAAACTGTGATTAAAAATCTTCCAACAGGGGCTTTCCTGGTGGCACAGTGGTTGAGAATCTGCCTGCCAATGCAGGGGACGCAGGTTCGAGCCCTGGTCTGGCAATATCCCGCATACCGCAGAGCGGCTGGGCCCGTGAGTCACAATTGCTGAGCCTGCGCGTCTGCAGCCTGTGCTCCGCAACAAGAGAGGCTGCGATAGTGAGAGGCCTGCACATCGCATTAAAGAGTGACCCCCGCTTGCCGCAACTAGAGAAAGCCCTCGCACAGAAACGAAGACCCAACACAGCCATGAATACATAAATAAATACTAAATAAAAATTTTAAAAAAAAATCTTCCAACAAAAAAAAATCCCAGGACCAGATGGTTTCACAGGCGAATATTATCAAATATTTAGGGAAGAGATAAAACCTATGTTTCTCAAACTCTTCCAAAACATAGCAGAGTGAGGAACACTCCCAAACTCATTCTATGAGACCACCATCACCTTGATACAAAAACCAGCCAAAGATGTCACAAAAAAAGAAAACTACAGACCAATATCACTGATGAACATAGATGCAAAAATCCTCAAACAAATACTAGCAAACAGAATCCAACAGCACATTAAAAGGATCATACACCATGATCAAGTGGGGTTTATCCCAGGAATGCAAGGATTCTTCAATATGCACAAATCGATCAATGTGATAAACCATATTGACAAATTGAAGGATAAAAATCATACTATCATCTCAATAGATGCAGAAAAAGCTTTAGACAAAATACAACACCATTTCTGATAAAAACTCTAGAGAAAGTAGGCATAGAGGGAACCTACCTCAACATAATAAAGGCTATATATGACAAACCCACAGCCAACTTCATTCTCAATGGTGAAAAACTGATACATTTCCTCTAAAATCAGGAACAAGACAAGGATGTCCACTATCACCACTTTCATTCAACATAGTTTTGGAAGTTTTAGCCATAGCAATCAGAGAAGAAAACAGAAATAAAAGGAGTCCAAATCAGAAAAGAAGAAATAAAGCTGTCACTGTTTGCAGATGACATGATACTATACATAAAGAATCCAAAAGATGCTACCAGAAAACTCCTAGAGCTAATCAATGAATTTGGTAAAGTAGCAGGATAAAAAATTAATGCACAGAAATCTCTTGTATTCCTATACACTATAGATGAAAAATCTGAAAGAGAAATTAAGGACACACTTCTATTTAACATTGCAACAAAAAGAATAAAATATCTAGGAATAAACCTACCTAAGGAGATAAAAGACCTATATGCAGAAAACTATAACACATTGATGAAATAAATTAAAGATGATACAAACAGATAGAGAGTTATACCATGTTCTTGGATTGGAAGAATCAACATTGTGAAAATGACTATACTACCCAAAGCAAACTACAGATTCAATGCAATCTCCATCAAACTACCACTGGAATTTTTCACAGAACTAGAACAAAAAATTTCACAATTCGTATGGAAACACCAAAGACCCCGAATAACCAAAGTAATCTTGAGAAAGAAAAACAGAGCTGGAGGAATCAGGCTCCCTGACTTCAGACTATACTACAAAGCTACAGTAATCAAGACAGCATGTACTGGCACAAAAACAGAAATGTAGATCAATGGAACAGGATAGAAAGCCCAGAGATAAACCCACACACATATGGTCACCTTATTTTTGATAAAGGAGGCAAGAATATGCAATGGAGAAAAGACAGCCTCTTCAATAGTGGTGCTGGGAAAACTGGACAGCTACATGTAAAAGAATGAAATTAGAACACTCCCTAACACCATACACAAAAATAAACTCAAAATGGATTAAAGACCTAAATGTAAGGCCAGACACTATAAAATTCATAGAGGAAAACATAGGCAGAACATAAATCACAGCAAGATCCTTTTTGACCCACCTCCTAGAGAAATGGAAGTAAGAACAAAAATAAACAAATGGGACTTAATGAAACTTAAAAGCTTTTGCATAGCAAAGGAAACCATAAACAAGACAAAAAGACAACCCTCAGAATGGGAGAAAATGTTTTCAAATGAAGCAACTGACAAAGGATTAATCTCCAAAATATATAAGCAGCTCATGCAGGTCAATATCAAAAAAAAAAAAAAAAACAACCCAATCAAAAAATGGGCAGTAAACCTAAATAGACATTTCTCTAAAGAAGATATAAAGATTGCCAACAAACACATGAAAGGTTGCCTAACATCACTAATTATTAGAGAAATGCAAATCAAAACTACAATGAGGTATCACCTCACACCAGTCAGAATGGCCATCATCAAAAAATCTAGAAACAATAAATGCTGGAGAGGGTGTGGAGGAAAGGGAACACTCTTGCACTGTTGGTGGGAATGTAAATTGATACAACCACTATGGAAAATAGTATAGAGTTTCCTTAAAAAACTATAAATCAAACTACCATATGTCCCAGCAATCCCACTACTGGGCATATACCCTGAGAAAACCATAATTCAAAAAGAGTCATGTATCACAATGTCCATTGCAGCACTATGTACAATAGCCAGGACATGGAAGCAACCTAAGTCTCCATCAACAGATGAATGGATGAAGAAGATGTGGCACATATATACAATGGAATATTACTCAGCCATAAAAAGAAATGAAATTGAGTTATTTGTAGTGAGGTAGATGTGCCTAGAGTCTGTCATACAGAGTGAAGTAAGTCAGAAAGAGAAAAACAAATACTGTATGCTAACACACATATATGCAATCTATAAAAAAAAAAAAAAAAGGTTCTGGTGAACCTAGGGTCAGGACAGGAGTAATGATACAGATGTAGAGAATGGACTTGAGGATATGGAGAGGGGGAAGGGTAAGCTGGGATGAGTGAGAGAGTAGCATTGACATATATACACTACCAAATCTAAAATAGATAGCTATTGGGAAGCAGCTGCATAGCACAGAGAGATCAGCTCAGTGCTTTGTGACCACCTAGAGGGGTGGGGTGGGAGGGAGACGCAAGAGGGAGGGGATATGGGACATATATACACATATAGCTGGTTCACTTTGTTATACAGAAACTAACACAACATTGTAAAGCAATTATACTCCAATAAAGATGTTTAAAAAAATTTACATGTGTGACTATACAGCTATGCAGGACAGAGCAAGAGAATTTATGCAGAGGTGAGGAAAGGAAAAGGAGTTACGAAATCAGGGAAGTATCCATGGAGCAGGTGACACCTGCTGAAAATGAATAGAAGTTAGGCAAAGAATGGGAGAGAGAGGGAGAGAATCCCAGGTAGAAGGACAGTAGATGGCACAGTGCTGGCTGTTTTCATAATACCAAGCTACTGCTAACATGTGAAAGTAAATAATATTACTTTTATATTATCCATAGTATAAATTTATCTTAAACTATATTATTTTGGTGACAGATTTTGTTTACATTCTATAATATTCCTCCCTGAACAAAACTTTAAGTTTTTTTTAAATTGAGGTATACTTCATTTAAAATATTATATAAGTTTTAGGTGTACAACATATTGATTCACAATTTTTAAAAGTTATATTTCATTTATAATTATAATAAAATATTGGCTATAATCCCTGTGCCATATGATATATAATTGTAGCTTCTTTATTTTATACATAGTAGTTTGTACCTCTTAATCACCTATCCCAATCTTGTCCCACCCCCTTACCTCTCCCCATTGATAATCACTAGTTTGTTCTCTACCTCTCTGAGTCTGTTTCTTTTTTGTTATATTTACTAGCAGGTTATTTTTATTTTATTTTTTTGGCTCGTTGGGTCTTCGTTGCTGTACATGGGCTTTTTTCTTGTTGCGGCAGATTTGTTGTGGTGCATGGGCTTCCCATTGTGGTGGCTCCTTTTGTTGCGGAGTATGGGCTCTAGGCGCGTGGGCTTCAGTAGTTGTGGTGCACGGGTTTAGTTGCTCCATGGCATGTGGGATCTTCCCAGACCAGGGGTTGAACCCATGTGCCCTGCATTGGCAGGTGGATTCTTAACCACTGCTCCACCAGGGAAGTCCCTACTAGTGGGTGATATTTTTTAGATGCCACACGTAAGTGATATCAAACAGTATTTGTCTTTCTGTGTCTGACTTATTTCAGCTTTTTACTAGTGAGTGTGATGTTAGCCGTGGGCTTATCAAATATAGCCTATATTATGTTGAGGTAAGCTCCCTCTATACCCACTTTCTGGAGAGTTTTATTTTTTTTTTTTTTTCTGGAGAGTTTTTATCATAAATGGATGTTGAATTTTGCCAAAGCTTTTTCTGCATCTATTGAAATGATCATATGGGTCTTATAATTCATTAATTCATTAATGTGATATACCATATTGTTTGATTTGTGGATATTGAAAACTCCTTGCATCTCTGGGATAAACCCCACTTGATCATGGTCTATGATCCTTTTAATGTATTGTTGGATTTGATGTGCAGATATTTTGTTGAGGATTTTTGCATCTATGTTCATCAGTGATATTGGCCTGTAGTTACTTTGTATATGTGATATCTTTGGTTTTGGTATCAGGGTGATTCTGGCCTCACACATGAGTTTGGAAGCATTCCTTTCTCTTCAATTTTTGGAATAGTTTGAGAAGGATAGGTATTATTTCTTCCATAAATGTTTGGTAGAATTCGCATGTGAAGCCATCTGGTCCTGAACTTTTGTTCATTGATAGTTTTTGTATTAGTGATTTAATTTCATTATTGGTAATTAGTTTGTTCACATTTTCTATTTCTTCCTTATTCAGTCTTGGGAGATTGTACATTTCTAGGAGTTTGTTCACTTCTTCTAGGTTGTTCATTTTATTGGCATATAGTTTTTCATAGTAATCTCTTATAATCCTTTGTATTTCTGTGGTGTTGGTTATAACTTCTTTTCTATTTCTGATTTTATTGATTTGACTCCCCTTTCTTTTTCTCTTGATGAGTCAGGCTAATGCTTTACCAATTTTGCTTATGTTTTTGAAGAACCAGCTCTTAATTTCAATTATAGTTTCTATGTTTCTTTCAGTTTTTACTTCATTTATTTCTGCTTTGACCTTTATAATTTTGTTCCTTCTAGTAAATTTGAGTTTTGTTTATTATGTGTGCTCTCTTCTTCTCACAATTGCTGGTTTTCATATCACATTTGTGCATGGATGGTTTCCTACCTTTACAGTATGTTTGCCTTTACTGGTTAGTTTTTCCATTCATAATTTTATTGTTTCTAGTTGTGTCCTTTTCTTTTCCTCCTAGAGATTTTCCTTTACATTTGTTGCAAATCTGCTCTGGTGGTGCTGAATTCTTTTAGCTTTTGCTTATCTGTAAAGCTTTTATTTTCTCCATTGAATGTGGCTGATTGCCTTGCTGGGGAGAGTATTCCTGGTTGTAGGATCTTCCCTTTCATCTCTTTAAATATATCATGCCACTCCTTTCTGGCCTGCAGAGTTTCAGCTGAGAAATCAGCTGAAAATGTTATGGGAATTCCCTTGTAGTTTATTAGTGGCTTTTCCCTTGTTGCTTTTAATATTTTCTCTTTGTCTTTCATTTTTTCAATTTGATTACTATTGTTCCTCTTTGAGTTTATCCTGCTTGGGACTCTCTCCAGTTCCTGGACTTGTGTAACTGTTTTCTTCCCTATGTTAGGGAAATTTTCAGCTATTATCTCTTCACATATTTTCTTTCTTTTTTTTTATTTCTGCAGTGTCAGTTGTTACTTCTCCTTTTTCATTTCTAATTCTATTAATTTGAGTCTTCTCCCTTTTTTTCTTGATGAGTCTGGCTAATGATTTATCAATTTTATTTATCTTCACAAACAACCAGCTTTTAATTGTATTGATCTTTGCTATTGTTTCCTTCATTTCTTTTTCATTTATTTCTGATCTGATCTTTATGATTTCTGTCCTTCTGGTAACTTTGGGGTTTTTTGTTCTTCTTTCGCTAATTGCTTTAGGTGCAAGATTAGGTTGTTTATTCGAGATGTTTCCTGTTTCTTGAGATAGGCTTGTATTCCTATAAACTTCCCTCTTAGAACTGCTTTTGCTGCATCCCATAGGTTTTGGGTTGTCGTGTCTCCATTGTCATTTGTCTCTAGGTAGTTTTTGATTTCCCCTTTGATTTCTTCAGTGACCACTTCGTTATTAAGTAGTGTATTGTGTAGCCTCTATGTGTTTGTATTTTTTACAGATCTTTTCCTGTAACTGATATCTAGTCTCATAGTGCTGTGGTCAGAAAAGATACTTGATACAATTTCAATTTTCTTAAATTTACCAAGGCTTGATTTGTGACCCAAGATATGATCTATCCTGGAGAATGTTCCATGAGCACTTGAGAAAAATGTGTATTCTGTCCTTTTTAGGTGGAATGTCCTATAAATATCAATTAAGTCCATCTTGTTTAATGTATCATTTAAAGCCTGTGTTCCCTTATTTATTTTCATTTTGGATGATCTGTCCATTGGTGAAAGTGGGGTGTGAAAGTCCCCTAGTATGATTGTGTTACTGTCAATTTCCCCTTTTATGGTTGTTAGTATTTGCCTTATGTATTGAGGTGCTCCTATGTTGGGTGCATAAATATTTACAATTATTATACCTTCCTCTTGAATCGATCCCTTGATCATTATATAGTGTCCTTCTTTGTCTTTTGTAATAGTCTTTATTTTAAAGTCTGTTTTGTCTGATATGAGAATTGCTACTCCAGCTTTCTTTTGATTTCCATTTGCATGGAATAACTTCTTCCATCCCCTCACTTTCAGTCTGTATGTGTCCCTAGGTCTGAAGTGGGTCTCTTGTAGACAGCATATATACGGGTCTTGTTTTTGTATCCATTCAGCCAGTCTGTGTCTTTTGGTGGGAGCATTTAATCCATTTACATTTAAGGTAATTATCAATATGTATGTTCCTATTCCCATTTTCTTAAATGTTTTGGGTTTGTTATTGTAGGTGTTTGCCTTCTCTTGTGTTTCTTGCCTAGAGAAGTTCCTTTAGCATTTGTTGTAAAGCTGGTTTGGTGGTGCTGAACTCTCTCAGCTTTTGCTTGTCTGTAAAGGTTTTAATTTCTCCATCAAATCTGAATGAGATCCTTGCTGAGTAGAGTAATCTTGGTTGTAGGTTTTTCTCCTTCATCACTTTAAATATGTTCTGCCACTCCCTTCTGGCTTGCAGAGTTTCTGCTGAAAGATCAGCTGTTAACCTTATGGGGATTCCCTTGTGTGTTATTTGTTGTTTTCCCCTTGCTGCCTTTAATATGTTCTCTTTCTATTTAATTTTTTATAATTTGATTAATATGTGTCTTGGCGTGTTTCTCCTTGGATGTATCCTGTATGGGACTCTCTGTGCTTCCAGGACTTGATTAACCATTTCCTTTCCCATATTAGGGAAGTTTTCAACTATAATCTCTTCAAATATTTTCTCAGTCCCTTTCTTTTTATCTTCTTCTTCTGGCACCCCTATAATTCGAATGTTGGTGCATTTAATGTTGTCCCAGAGGTCTCTGAGACTGTCCTCAGTGCTTTTCATTCTTTTTTCTTTATTCTGCTCTGCAGTAGTTATTTCCACTATTTTATCTTCCACGTCACTTATCCGTTGTTCTGCCTCAGTTATTCTGCTATTGATCTCTTCTAGAGTATTTTTAATTTCATTTATTGTGTTTTTCATCATTGCTTTGTTCCTCTTTAGTTATTCTACATCCTTGTTAAATGTTTTTTGCATTTTGTCTATTCTATTTCCAAGATTTTGGATCATCTTTACTATCATTATTCTGAATACTTTTTCAGGTAGACTACCTATTTCCTCTTCATTTGTTAGGTCTGGTGTGTTTTTACCTTGCTCCTTCATCTGCTGTGTGTTTTTCGGTCTTCTCATTTTGCTTATCTTACTGTGTTTGGGGTCTCCTTTTTGCAGGCTGCAGGTTCGTAATTCCTGTTGTTTTTGGTATCTGTCCCCAGTGGCTAAGGTTGGTTCAGTGGGTTGTGTAGGCTTCCTGGTGGAGGGGACTAGTGCCTGTGATCTGGTGGATGAGGCTGGATCTTGTCTTTCTGGTGGGCAGGTCCACATCTGGTGTTGTGTTTTGGGGTGTCTGTGGCCTTATTATGATTTTAGGCAGCCTCTCTGCTAATGGATGGGCCTGTGTCCCTGTCTTGCTAGTTATTTGGCATGGGGTGTCCAGCACTATAGCTTGCTGGTCATTGAGTGAAGCTGGGTCTTGGTGTTGGGATGGAGATCTCTGGGAGATTTTCATCGTTTGGTCTTATGTGGAGCTGGGAGGTCTCTTGTGGACCAGTGTCCTGAAGTTGTCTCTCCCACCTCAGAGGAACAGCCCTGATGCCTGGCTGGAGCACCAAGAGCCTTTCATCCATCCAGCTCACAATAAAAGGGAGAAAATATAGAAAGAAAATAAAGAAAGAGGATAAAATAAAGATAAAATAAAATAAAGTTATTAAAATAAAAAATAATTATTAAGAAAAAAGAAAAAAATGTTTTAAGTAAAAAAAAAAACAAAAAACGGACAGACAGAACCCTAGGACAAATGGTGAAACCAAAGCTATATACACAAAATCTCTCACAGAAGCATACACATACACATTCACAAAAAGTGGAAAAGGGGAAAAAATAATATATCTTGCTCCCAAAGTCCACCTCCTCAATTTGGGATGATTTTTTGTCTATTCAGGTATTCCACAGATGCAGCTACATCAAGTTGTTTGTGGAGCTTTAATCCGCTGCTTCTGACACTGCTGGGAGAAATTTCCCTTTGTCTTCTTTGTTTTCACGGCTCCCGGTTTTCAGCTTTGGATTTGGACCTGCCTCTGCCTGTAGGTCGTCTGAGGGCGTCTGTTCTTCGCTCAGACAGGACGGGGTTAAAGGAGCAGCTGCTTCGGGGGCTCCTGCTCACTTAGGCCGGGTGGAGGGAGGGGTACGGATGCGGGGTGAGCCTGCAGCAGCAGAGGCTGGCGTGATGTTGCAGCAGCCTGAGGAGCACCGTGTGTTCTCCCGGGGAAGTTGTCCCTGGATCACGGGACCCTGGCAGTGGCGGGCTGCACAGGTTCCTTGGTGGGGCGGTGTGGATAGTGACCTGTGCTTACACACAGGCTTCTTGGTGGTGGCAGCAGCAGCCTTAGCATTTCATGCCCGTCTCTTGGGTCCGTGCTGATAGCCGCGGCTTGCGTCTGTCTCTGGAGCTCTTTTAGGAGGCGCTCTGAATCCCCTCTCCTCGCACACCAGGAAACAAATAGGCAAGAGAAAGTCTCTTGCCTGTTCAGCAGCTCTAGACTTTTTCTTGGACTCCCTCCTGGCTAGCCGTGGCACACTACACCCTTCAGGCTGTGTTCACTCCGCCAACCCAGTCCTCTCCCTGCAATCCGACCGAAGCCTGAGCCTCAGCTCCCAGCCCCTGCCTGCCCCGGCGGGTGAGCAGACAAGCCTCTCGGGCTGGTGAGTGCTGGTCAGCACTGATCCTCTGTGTGGGAATCTCTCCGTTTTGCCCTCCGACCCCCTGTTGCTGTGCTCTCCTCCGTGGCTCCAAAGCTTCCCCCCTCTGCCACTCGCAGTCTCCGCCCACAAAGAGGCTTCCTAGTGTGTGGAAACCTTTCCTCCTTCACAGCTCCCTCCCACTGGTGCAGGTCCCATCCCTATTCTTTTATCTCTGTTTTTTTCTTTTTTCTTTTGCCCTACCCAGGTACGTGGGGAGTTTCTTGCCTTTTGGGAGGTCTGACGTCTTCTGCCAGCATTCAGTGGGTGTTCTATAGGAGCAGTTCCACGTGTAGATGTGTTTCTGATATATCTGTGGGGAGGAAGGTGATCTCCGTGTCTTACTCTTCCGCCATCTTCTCCTCTCTCTCCCACATATTTTCTCAGGTCCTTTTTCTCTCTCTACCTTTTCTGAGACCCATATTATTTGAATGTTGGTGCATTTAATGTTGTCCCAGAAGTCTCTTAGGCTGTCCTCATTTCTTTTCATTCTTTTTTCTTTATTTTGTTCTGTGGCAGTGACTTCCATCGTTCTGTCCTCCAGCTCACTTATCTCTTCTTCTGCCTCAGTTATTCTGCTAATGATTCTTTCTAGTGTATTTCTCCTTTCAGTTATTGAATTGTTCATCTCTGTTTTTTCTTTCATTCTCTTAAGTCTCTATTAAACATTTCTTGTATCTTCTCGATCTGTGCCTCTACTCTTTTTCTGAGATCTTGGATCATCTTTACTATCATTACCCTGAATTCTTTTTTGGGTAGATTGCCTATCTCCTATTGACTTAGTTGTTCTTTTGGGGTTTTATCTTATTCCTTCATCTGGGATATATTTCTCTGCTATCTCATTTGTCTAACTTTTTGTGATTGTGGTTTCTGTTCTGCAGCCTGCATGGTTGTAGCTCTTGCTTCTGCTGTTTGCCCCCTGGTGGATAAGGCAGTCTAGGAGGCTTGTGCAAGCTTACTGGTGGGAGGGCCTGATTCCTGCCCACTGGTGGGTGAAGCTAGTTCTTTTCCCTCTTACGGGAATGGCCCTGCTTAGGAAGACTTTAAGCAGCCTGTCTGCTGATGAGTGGTGCTGTGTTCCTGCCCCATTGGTTGTTTGGTCTGAGATGTCCCACCAGTGGAGCCTACAGGCTGTTGAGTGAGGCCAAGTCTTGGGGAGAAAATCACAGCCTCTAGGTGGGCTCACGCCAATGAATATTCCCCAAAACTACAACCACCAATGTCTTTGTCCCTGTAGTGAGCCACAGCCAACCTCTGCCTCTGTAGGAGACTCTCCAATGCTATCAGGTAGGTGTGGCCCCATCTCTTATGAGGTCACTGCTTTCACTGTGTCCTGGTGCACATGAGACCTTGTGTGCACCCTCCAAAAGTGGAGTTTCTGTTTCCTCCAGTTCTGTGGAATTCCTGTGATCAAACCTCACTGGCCTTCAAATACAGATTCTCTGGGGGCTCCTCCTCCCATTGCTACACCCCCAGGCTGGGCAGTCTGATGTGGGGCTCAGAACTTTCACTACTGTGGGAGGACTGCTCTGGTATAATTATTTTCTTGTTTGTGGGCTACACACCCAGTGGGAGTGGTATTTAATTTTATCACAATTGTACCCCTCCTACCATCTCATTGTAGCTTCTTCTTTGTCTTTCAGTGCAGGGTATCTTTTTTGGTAGGTTCCAGTGGGGGGGGGGTGGTGGTGGTTGTGTGTGTGTGGGATTTTTGTCAATGGTTGTTCAACAGTTAGTTGTGATTTTGGTGTTTTCATAAGAAGAGGTAAGCTCAAGTCCTTATACTCTGCCATCTTGTCTTCATCTTCTAATTTGATTTTTTGACGATTGGCTTGAAAAAAATTGGAGGCAGAAGAGTTGAGTTAAATGCACTAATATTACTGAAACAAACTTGAGTCCACTGGTCACATGCAGTAAAACCAATCTTTTGACACCAGGTTGTGGTGCAACATTTATTGCAGGGTGCAAAGCAAAGAGTCCAAGGCAGCTAATGCTCAAATCTTCCAAACTTCCTCTTTTCTTTCACTCACTCATTTAAACATCATGGGAGACCCTAGAACTCCTCTGAGTAAGCTGAACTTCTGCCAACAGACAGCTTTTGAACTCAAACTGCTGCTCTTCCCTGGGTCTCCACCCTCCCAGTCAACCAAGCTGAATTTGGATTTACCAAGCCTCTGCAATCCCACTGCCAATTCATTAAAATAAATCTCTCTACTTGCGTCTCCTCTCCTCTCTTCTCCTCTTTGTACTTTTCTCATTTCCTCAGCCACCTTTTGCTTATTGATTGGAACATTTAGTCCATTTACATTTAAAGTAATTATTTATTTGTATATTCTTATTGCCATTTTGTTAATTGTTTATGGCTTGTTTTTGTAGTTCTTTTTTGTTCCTTTCTTCTTCTTTTGTTCTCTTATCATATGATTTGATGACTATCTTTAGTGTTTTGTTCAGATTCCTTTCTTTTTTGTGTGTGTGTATCTATTACAGATTTTTGGTTTGTGGTTACCATGAGGTTTATATATAACAATCTATATATATGCATGATTGTTTTAAGTTGCTGGATTCTTATTTTCTTTTCTTTTCTTTTCTTTATTTTTGGCTGCTGTGGGTCTTCGTTGCTGTGCATGAGCTTTCTCTAGTTGCAACCGGTGGGGGCTGCTCTTCATTGTGGTGCACACGCTTCTCATTGTGGTGGCTTCTCTTGTTGTGGGAACATGGGCTCTAGGGCATGGACTTTGGTAGCTGTGGCTCATGGGCTCTAGAGTGCAGGCTCAGTAGTTGTGGCACATGGGCTTAGTTTCTCCACAGCATGTGGGATCTTCCCGGACCAGGGCTGGAACCCATGTCCCCTGCATTGGCAGGTGGATTCTTAACCACTGCACCAACAGGGAAGCCCCTGGACTCTTACTTTCATATGCATTTAACAGCCCTGCATTTGTACTCTCCTCCCCTCACCATTACTGGTTTTAACAACATATTTTACATTGAATTATTTTATGTATCCCTTAACTGTTTACTGTGGGTATACATAATTTTACTACTTTCGTCCTTTAATCTTCCTACCAGCTTTGTGTGTGGATGATTTATTACATTTACTGTATATTTGCTTTTATCAATTAGATTTTTTCCTTTCATAATTTTTATGTTTAGTTGTGTTTTTTTTTCTTTTTTGCTTAGAGACGCCCCTATAACATTTTTTGTAAAGCTGGTTTGGTGGTGCTGAACCTTTTTAGCTTTTGCTTGTCTGTAAAACTTTTGATTTCTTCAAATCTGAATAAGAGCTTTGCTGGCTATTCTAGGTTGTATGTTTTTCCCTTTCATCTCTCTAAATATATCATGGCACTCCCTTCTGGTCTGCAGAATTTCTGCTGAAAAGTCAGTTGATAGCCCTATGGGAGTTCCCTTGTACTTAACTTGTTGCTTTTCACTTGCCACTTTCAATATTCTCTATCTTTACTTTTTGCCACTTTAAAAAAAATTACAATGTATCTTGGTGTGGTCCTCTTTGGGTTGATCTTGTATGGGACTCTCTGTGCTTCCTGGACTTGGATGTCTGCTTCCTTTCCCAAGTTAGGGAAGTTTTAATCTATTATGTCTTAAATATTTTCTCTGTCTCTTTCTCTCTCTCTTTTCCTTCTAGTACCCTTATAACGCAAATATTAGTGCATTTGATGTTGTCCCAGAGGTCTCTTGAACTGTCCTAATTTCTTTTCATTCTTATCTCTGTTCAGCATCAGTGATTTCCAGTACACTGTATTCCAGCTTGCTGATCCATTCCTCTGTATCATATAGTCTACAGTTGATTTCTTCTAGTGTATATTTCATTTCAGTTATTGTATTAATTATCTCTGGTTATTTTTATATCTTTTAACTCTTTTTCAAAAAAATTCTAATTTCTTGCTCTGTGCATCCATTGTTTTCCTGAGTTCTTTGAATACCTTTACAATCATTAGCCTGAACTCTTTCTCAGGTAGATTGCCTATCTCCACTTCACTTAGTTCTTCTTCTGGGTTGTATCTTGTTTCTTCATTTAGAACAAGTTCCTCTGTTGCCTCATTTTTCCTAACTTGCTGTTTTTATTTCTATGTATCTGGTAGGTTGGTTATGTTTCCTGGCCTTGGAGATGTGGTCTTTTGTAGCTCCCCTACAAAATGACCCTACATCCTATACACATGCCTCTCTCATCACCAGATCTATATGCTCTAAGCGTGGTCCCTATGTGGGCTTTGTGAGTCCTTTTATTGTGGCTGGCTCATCTCTATGGGCTGTCTGATAGGCTTAGCTGGCTCCCTATCTGACTGCATTGTGCAGAGGCGGCTGGGCAGCGGTTGGCAGGGCCAGGTCATGAGGCAGCTGGATGCAGAAACACAGGGATCCCCAGGGCCAGTGCTGACTCACTTGTGTGTGGGGTTGGGGTCCAGGAGCTAACAGCTCTGGTGCCCACCCACTAGTGGGTGAAGCCTACTCCTGGGGCTAGTGTTGGTGCATTGGTGGGCAGAGCCAGGTCCTAGGGTCTGGCTGCAGGGTCCAGAGGGCTCAGAGCTGGTTAGACTGCTTGTGGGTGGAGCCAGTTCCTGACACAGCTGCCTGCAGCATCCAGGGTGTCCTGATGCTTGTGTTGGCCTGCTAGTTGGCAGGGTTAGGGCCCAGCTGTTCCCAGGGCTGGTGCTGGCCTGCTGGTGTATGGGCTTGGTCTTCAGGCTGTGGGGCTGTGTTTTTCCTATAACAGGTGTCCACCCACTGGTGGGTGATGTTGGTCCTCAGGCTAGAGTAGGCTCACCTGTGGGTAAGGCCAGGGCCCAGCAGGTCCAATGGCAAGATCTAGCTTACTGGTGGGTGAGCTGGGTCCATAGGCTGTGGGACTGTGTTTGTCTTGTAGCTGGTGTCTGCCTACTGATGAGTGGAAATGGTCCTGTGGCTACAGTTGGCTCACTGGTGGGCAGGGTGAAAGATTCCAGGGCTGGCGCCTGCCTACTTGATATAGAGCTGAGTCCCAAGGTCTTTTCCTGCAGAGCCCTAGAGGTCCTGGGTCTAGTGCTTGTGCACTAGTATGTGGGGCCAGTTCCTAGGCCCTTTGGTGGGCAGGGTCATGTTCAGGGGTGGCTGTGGGCTCAGGGTATCTTAAGGCAGCTTGTCTGCTGGTAGGAGGAGCTGTGTTCTCACCCAGAGGCATCCCAGTACTTATGTCTACAGGCTGTCCAGCAGGGGTAGGGCCAGGTTCTGAGGCTTATAAACTAGAGGGAGGATTTCAAAATGGTGCTTACTAGCAGCAGTGTCCATGTGGTAGAACAAGCTCCCCAAAATGCCTGCTGCCAGTGTCTATGTCACCAAGGTAAGCTGCAATTTCCTCCAGCCTCTCCAGGAGACTCTCCAGATCAGCAGATAGGTCTGACCCAGGCTCCTTTCAAATTACTGCTCTGCCCTAGGTCCCAGAGCCTTTGAGATTTTGTGTGCTTCCTTTAAGCATAGTCTCTAATTTCTCCAGCCCTCTGGGACTCCTAAAAGTAAGCTTCACTGGCCTTTGAAGTCAAATGTTCTGGGGGCTCATCTTCCCAGTGCAGGACCCCCAGGCTGGGGAATATGATGTGAGACTCAGACCACTCATTCTTTGGACAGAATCTCTGCAATTGTAATTATTCTCCCTTTTGTGGATTGCCCACCCGGAATTATGGACTTGACTGTATTGCAATTCTGCCCCTCCTACTCATTTCATTGTGGTTCCTTCTTTATATCTTTAGTCAAAGAAGGTCTTTTATGGTAGGTTCTGGTCTTTTATGTAGATAGTTGTTCTGTAAATAGTTGTAGTTGTGGTGTGCTTGCGAAAGGAAATGAACTCAGCATCTCCCTACTTTGCCATCTTGGCTTATCTCCAAAACTATAAGGTTTTATTGGATGCAGCCCATACCTTTTCTTTCTTTTGAATCCCTCAACACACAAGGCACAGGACTGAATATTTGAAGATGCCCAATAAAAACAGACATTGCTCAAAACTGAGGTAAGATAGAATGTGAAAGTTTAAGAAAAGTTTTCATTTGGAATAAAAAGATCTGAATTCCATTAAATACCTTAAGAACCTTCTATGAGGAGCCCTTGTCTCCTTGTGGCACTGGAAGCTTCACTTTCCTTTGCAATGTAAACTAATTAGATCTGGGCCTGCTCTAGATCACCAAATGTCATGGGAGTTGGTTTCCCAGTTGGCATGATTTCAGCAGCCTGTTGCCAGCTGCCTTTTTCCTTACACTTGGAGAAATACAAAATGACCATTTCAGTAAGCACCCATGCAGGAAGGTTGGATAAATGGAATCTCTGACCTACAAAGCACTGTTTCATATCTTTTCTCCAATCCTAAGAACACTCTGACCTACTAGGTTCTAATCTAATCTAAGGAGGTTATAATAACCTATTTATTTGTCTGCCTCTTCCATTAGACTCTAAGCTCAGCAAAGGAAGGGACTGATTTGATCATGGCCATCATCTACTCACCAGTATCAAGGATGACACCTGACTCTTAGTAGGCAAGAAATAAAAAGTATTAAAAAAAAAATGTGACAGGCCTTTGATCAAGCAAGCTCATTTCACTCTATGTTCTTCATGCATAGGAAAAAGTTATTCATGCATAGGAAAAAGTTATTCAAAGTCTTGGCAGGTACCAAAGAGCTACAGAATGAGACTCTTTTATACCAAATTCAAGTACAATGAAGCCAAACAACAAAGACCTTTTAAAATAATCAGGCAGAAATTCTGTAAAGAGGGGAATGAGTTGATGAAATGGGAAATGGGTCAATAGTTCTCATCATTGAAATAAATGATATGTTTCCTATATCCCTGGACGTACCCAAATGAGAGTCAGCAGGCATTTAGAGTTTTTTCCTGGTTCATTTGTTAATTCTGAATGACAATCAATGGCGTAAACTTAAAAAGTTAATTACATTCTAATGCCTTGTCACAAATAATAAAACCAAAGGCCAAACTTGATCTTTTGAGCTCTGCCAGGTGCAGTATATTTACTTTTTATCATGGCATTTTTTTCTTATTATCAAAAACTAGGAAACTGAGATTGGGGCAGTGAGGGAGAGTCAATGATGTGTAGGCAGGAATCAGCCAGACATAGAATGGGGTGCTGGGCCTGACTATAATTCTTTCCATTGGATGGACAGAGCTGCTTGGTTCTTGTGTGTCCCAGACTCACTCCTCAGGAGAGGACAATGATGAAATGCGCTGAAACATAGATATTTTAGGTTGGATATTCTGGAAAGCTGATATTGAGACAGAGGTTTGTATGTAGTATGCTTATCTTGGTACAATCACTTTTGGGAAGGAGAAGAAGGAAGTGAGATTGGGCAGAAGGAAAAATAAATCTGCAATACAAGATCACTGATAGTCTTGGCCAAGTCCATAGAAAGTTGTGGAACTATAATGACACTTCAGACTTGTCCCCTGTTTGACTAATATGACCAAGCCTTTTATACTCTTATATTGACCAGTCTTTGGATGTTGGACACCCTCAGAAGGAACATAAACCTTGGACAAGTTGGCTCTCTGAGGCTGAGGCATTCCCTGAAATGTCTAAAAATTGATATAGGTTTCTCTAGAGCACACATCACAACATTCCTTCTATTTATTCCAAAAAGTAGAAACTTGTATGCATACTATAACATTCCTTTTTATTGGTGCATTTTTTTTTCACACACACACACTGTATTTTATTTTTACAAGAGATAAATAGACTGACACCAAGCATTGTACATGGATGACCACAACAAAAGCAACAATGATTGCAATTACCAAACATGAAACACACTCATACTATGTCATAATATTGACATTCAGTCCAGTAATCCTCCACTGTAACAGCTCCTTTACTTTGCAGTGAAAATTGATTTGTATATTCTTTGCCTCTGAGTCCTTGTGGGATTTTTTGTTTTTAATTCAGACAGAAAGTCACAAAAATTATACTCATCCTCATCAGTTCACTCAGTCCCAGGTAATTAATTTTTTTTTTTATCTTGATCTTTTGTTAGCACTTTTATGAGTTCATCAGTTTTTCATTAGAGTTCTGAAAATGCTTATTCATTCAGTTCAGCAGTACAGTCAGTTACCAGAAACCTGTACTTGTCAGAGTCTTTTCCATGAATTTCTTGAAGATGAAACCCTTTTATAGGAACATATTTGCAAAATCATCAGAGTACACCCAGAACTGTCTGTAAATGACAAAAGACTTAAAAATGACCACAGTTAAAGATTTGATGAAAGTTCATAATAATGCAGTTGACAAGAAAATTAGTTATTTCTGAGATATACATTTTAAAGTAATAACTAGGATTATTAATTATAACATTATACCAGAACATATAAGATTTTTAGAAATTTCATGTAATGTCTGAAACATTTATATTAACATATTTCCATACATATTTCCATACAAATACAAATATAAGATTTTTAGAAATTTCATGTAATGTCTGAAACATTTATGTTAACATATTTCCATACAAATAACCCAATGAAAGTTTAGTATTAGTTGTTTTGTTTGTTTTTTTATACTGCAGGTTCTTATTAGGCATCAATTTTATACACATCAGTGTATACATGTCAATCCCAATCGCCCAATTCAGCACACCACCATCCCCACCCCACCGCAGTTTTCCCCCCTTGGTGTCCATATGTCCATTCTCTACATCTGTGTCTCAACTTCTGCCCTGCAAACTGGCTCATCTGTACCATTTTTCTAGGTTCCACATACATGCATTAATATACGATATTTGTTTTTCTCTTTCTGACTTACTTCACTCTGTATGACAGTCTCTAGATCCATCCACGTCTCAACAAATGACTCAATTTCGTTCCTTTTTATGGCTGAGTAATATTCCATTGTATATATGTACCACAACTTCTTTATCCATTCGTCTGTTGATGGGCATTTAGGTTGCTTCCATGACCGGGCTATTGTAAATAGTGCTGCAATGAACATTCGGGTGCATGTGTCTTTTTGAATTACGGTTTTCTCTGGGTATATGCCCAGTAGTGGGATTGCTGGGTCATATGGTAATTCTATTTTTAGTTTTTTAAGGAACCTCCATATTGTTCTCCATAGTGGCTGTATCAATTTACATTCCCACCAACAGTGCAAGAGGTTCCCCTTTTCTCCACACCCTCTCCAGCATTTGTTGTTTGTAGATTTTCTGATGATGCCCATTCTAACAGGAGTGAGGTGATACCTCATTGTAGTTTTGATTTGTATTTCTCTAATAATTAGTGATGTAGAGCATCTTTTCATGTGCTTCGTGGCCGTCTGTATGTCTTCTTTGGAGAAATGTCTATTTAGGTCTTCTGCCCATTTTTGGATTGGGTTGTTTGTTTCTTTAATATTGAGCTGCATGAGCTGTTTATATATTTTGGAGATTAATCCTTTGTCCATTGATTCATTTGCAAATATTTTCTCCCATTCTGAGGGTTGTCTTTCGTCTTGTTTATGGTTTCCTTTGCTGTGCAAAAGCTTTGAAGTTTCATTAGGTCCCACTTGTTTATTTTTGTTTTTATTTCCATTACTCTAGGAGGTGGATCAAAAAAGATCTTGCTGTGATTTATGTCAAAGAGTGTTCTTCCTATGTTTTCTATTGGTGCATTTTTTAAATGCAAAAATCAAGTTGAAAGACTACGTTACATAAAGTTTCTCATGAAATCTCGGCTCCCTTGAGTACCCGTAAATATTGGTTCTTCAAGGTTGCCTGGGACCAGAGTAATCAGACTTGGGTATGCACACATTTAGAATGTAAATTATTAATGCTTCTATAAAAAGAACTGCAGAGGTCATCTAGTCAACAAATTATTTTTAAAATAAGGAAATTGAGCTTCAAACATAGGAAGTATATACTGTGTGAAAGTCTTTATCAACTGAAAAAATTAATGTGAGAGCAATTCTGAAATTACACCCTACAAATATAATTCATTTTTAATTCAGGCAATAATCATGGAAGAGAGAAGTAAGTAATGACATTTATAATAAAGACTCTACTGTCCTGTTGAATGTCTCTATGTCTTCCAGCAAATTAGTTAACTCCTCAGCTGGTCAGAGCAACTGAGAGGAAGAGGAGATACTGCATCAGGTACCAAAAACTCTGAGACTTTCCAAGACTTTATGGCTGCATTGTCTTCCTCAAGGTGGCATAAACTAGCAATACCTATACCAGCACAATGGCCCTGGATAACAGGTTAGCCAACCTAACCTGGCATAGGTGACTATAACAATACAAAGTGCTAACTCTCTGGAAGTGGAGACTAAAAGATGTATGCGTTTATCAGTTAACACTCCTATGTCTTCAACGTTACCATGTGCCCAGAAGTTCTTATCCTTTTAATAAAGCCCAGGAAGAGTGTCCAAACCACGTTTGACTTCTTCTTACCCCCAACATTTAAACACAAATACAAACAACTGAGAAAGCTCCACCTCTCTTTCCCATCTCCAACATCCAACTGTTTGTCAAGAGAAGCCCTGAGAAGCTAGTTTCCACTAAAATAATAATGAATCCAAAAAGTTTCAATCCTCCAGTCCTCCACAAAATTTGTTCTACAGTAGTAAAGAACCTGAACAAGGTTCTTTAACAGACGCTTTGGTCTCTAAAATTGGACTTTCAACACTGTTACGGAACAGGGAGGAATATATTTTGCCTGGACAGAGTCTCCACAGTGATTCTCTAATTGCACTGCCTAGGTGCAATTACGCCTACATCATCTGGGCATAAGGAACGGTGAGTTTTTAGAAAATGCCAATGTACTTTTCTAATTTGATCTTTTTTGTATTGAAAGCACACAGTTCCTCTAGTCAGCACTGATATTAATCTAGAAAAAAAGGCTTTAACTCAGTCATTATATGTGACCTGGTCAGGTTCTACCTTGAGATAATTTGTCTCTGCTTGAAACCATGGGGTTAAGTGTTTTTCTTTTCATTTCAGTTTCCCTGAAGACACTTGTACTTGAAACAAACAAGATAAAAAATATACTTAAGTTCTTATTTGTCAAAATACCCACAAAATTAGGGTGAAACCCAATCCTAAGACATTCTCTGCCTCCCCCACCTAACTGTCCATCAAGACGCAAAACCTCGAGCTGAGCAATTGAGTCTTACATTTATATCCGTATGACATTTAGGAAAATTGAAGAGTGGAAGCTACACATACAAGTAAAACCGGTGATTAGAGACAATGAGATTCAGTCTGAAGAAAACACAGTGATCTTATTAAAGAGGCACTGACAAGTCATTCAGACCCCAAATATAGACTACCAAAATGCTAACGGTTTTAGAATTCATCACAAACACGAGCATGGGTTTCTTTTAACATCAGTAAAAACATGTTTTTGCCACAATTGTGCACTATGTCAAAAACACTTGGAACTCACATATTTGAAATATAATTTTAAAATTCTCCTAAGTGCGATTTATTTAGAGGCAGGAGAGCAGAGCCATCAAAAGCACAGATTTTGGAAGCAGATATATAGTGAGAATTCAACTCTGTCACCAGCTTTATTAACTTGGCAATGTATTTTATTTCTCTTTGAGTCACAGAATCCACTTCTGTGAAGGGGGTTCTTTATACTTGGAACACAGTTGTGAGGATTAAATAAGATATATCACATTGTGCCAGACAGATACATGTCTTCAATAAATACTGGCTATTATAATTATTATTGCTTCAACTCAATAGGTAGTCATATCTATGATATGTTAAGTATTGAGACAAAAGAGACTTGTACATTTGAGAACTAGGGGCACAGTGGGAGTTGAGAGGGGGCTGAAGTGGCTTGAGAAAGATATAAGACTTGATTCTAAAATGAGATAAACTCTATGAGCAAGCATGATAAGCAAGTGTGAGTAAGTATGAAAGAGTGTAGTAAGCAAGAAACGTATCCCAGAAAACAGATAACCTAAGAAGGGGTGATTTCACTGAGCTAGAGCTGGTTCTTCAGACTGCTTAGAAGAGCAACATTTCACAATCAGAAACAGTTAGGGAAACTTGGGTGGATACCTTGCCAACAGGTACATGAATCACAGATCATGGCTTTGAGACTTCCCAAAGGCATATTGATTAGTCAACTTGTGTGGATTCTGACAGAGTAACAGATGTGAAAAAGACAACAACCTTGACCTGAAGAAGCCAACACATATACAATTCAAGGTAGAGAATAAAAGAAATAGGATCAAATTTCATTGTGGCTCAAAATAAGTATAGAATATATCTATTGTGCAGGGTAAGGAGAGCTGGTGAAATACATGTTGAAAAGATTCATGGCAGTGTTAATGTTATTTAAATGTGGCTAATATTTTGATGATGAAGATGATGATGACAATGACAACACTATAATAAACAGTCAGCAGATGCCAAGTATTCGTCTTATCAGCGTTGTGTATATCAACAACACTGTGAGTTGGTAGTATTATTACCCCTGTTTACAGATGAGTAAAATCTGGGGCTCATAGAGATAAAATAATTTCTTAATATATGCAAATAATAAGAGAGGTTATTACAAATATAGGGAAGAACATAAACAAAGGCAAAGAAGAGGAAACAGGACACTTATTCAACAAAACTAATGTCCTGGTTTGGCTGTGCTTAGATTAAACAGAGAAGAGTAGTGGGAGATGAGTCTGGCCAGGAAGGTTATAAAGAGCCTTGATCTCCTGATTTCATGTAATTGACAACAGAAAATCATTGAAGATATCAATGAAATGATAAAATAAAGTTCTATGTTAAGAAGTTTGATATGGCAAGAGAATATAAGCTGTAATAGACTGTAGGAAGAGAGCTATAAAGGGCTTTGAGGTTATTTTTTTAATGTGTTAAAGTAATAGTAATATTTCCCAGTTACTCTTGAAACCTCTCAAAGCAAAAACTTGACCTCAAAATAACTTAATTTTGTAAGTGGGGTTCCTACAAGTGTAGAAGCCCTGTGTTTCTTAAATTCTGGATATACTGGAGATGCATGTCTCAGAAAGGAGAGAGGTGAGAAGAACAAGTTTGAAGTCTTTCCCACTGGCTGACAAACCTTCTCAGATGTGAACAAGAAAATGTCCTCCTCTATCTACTACCAAGACTCTACCTTAGCTACAAACTTGATCTGGAGAGAGAACTAAATGAATGCTTTTTTGGACCGTTACTCATACTTCTGATTTCAACCTTGCTCATCCCAATGAGAGTCAACACTTCATTACATCAGGAGTTTTGCAATAAGGAGCTTCTAATAGCTCCCTATTAACTGTCATGAAGAAATAAGGTAGGAGGGAGAAGACTTATAATAGAGGAGGCTTAGGTGAAGGAGTGAAATGGTATTGGGAGGTTAATGAATGTACGGGAAGATGATGGAAGGAGAATGGTGCCGGAAGGTGTGATTCAGAAAGTAGAGGTGTAGACCCTCAAAGACAATCCTACAACTCAGCTTTGCTAAAGCTTAAGTCTTCTTATTGGGTACTCTATGAATTATGATTTTTTAGATTAAAAGTGAATCAGGAGATTCATATGAAGCTCACAGTATTTGCCTATTTGTCTGTTGCTTAGACCCTAAGTTATGAACACATCCTGAAATTTGATGATATTCTATATTACAATCAAGATCCAGTGAGGCTGGGGCTTCCCTGGTGGCACAGTGGTCGAGAATCTGCCTGCCAATGCAGGGGACACGGGTTAGAGCCCTGGTCTGGGAAGATCCCACATGCCGCGGAGCAACTGGGCCCGTGAGCCACAACTACTGAGCCTGCGCGTCTGGAGCCTGTGCTCTGCAACAAGAGAGGCCGCGATAGTGAGAGGCCCACGCACCGCGATGAAGAGTGGCCCCCACTTGCCGCAACTAGAGAAAGCCCTTGCACAGAAACGAAGACCCAACACAGCCAAGGATAAATAAATTAAAAAAAAAAAAAAAAAAAAAAAAAAGATCCAGTGAGGCTAAATGTCTTGTTCATAGATGTATAGATCCCACTAGATGTGTAGAAAGATGAGCACCTTAGACTCCTTGGTCTGAGTCCAGATTTCTTTCCATTGCTCCAACATAGTCTTACAAAAGAGGAGCATTCAAAGTGACGACAGTGTGAACTAAAATTTGTTTGTATTCTTCAATTCTTTTGCCCTATTTCCTCCCACCTATGATAGTCACAGAACAATGTCGTAAAACTATGGTGCAGGATGAAGAGCAAATAATTTCCTGATGCCACAATCTGGAGCTTTTCCATAACGGTCTGGTTCCCCTATTTGTGTTGAATTTCATAACTAAATGGTATATAGTATATCTAAATCTTAAATGGACCAATTTAACTGATAGACTCATGAAGGTGTCAGGTTAGAAGAAAATGAAAGAATAATAGATATATTAAAGATTGGTATTGTGTAAAGATAACTAAACCTGAAACCAGGCACCTCGAGATAAAATCTAACAATTGTGTTTCTATGTATAAGACATTTAATCTTCCTGGCCTCAATTTGCTCATCTGTAAAATAAGAGATATTAAACAAAAGACTAGTGGGCCCTTTCAAGATAGAATATTCCATGAGTCAAAACTTCGTAAAGAAATAGCCAGTAAATTGAAGCTTCAAAAGCAGATGGCCAGGATACCGCTGCAAAGAAAGTGGCAGCTCCTTGGTTACCCAATTACACCTTTCAAAGAAAAAGAGGAAGTACCCAAACACTTCTAATTATAATATGTGCTGTGTTCAGGAAAGACAGTCAAATGTGTTAAAGACCTAATGAGGTGTGTGGAAGAAACCTCCCTCTGCAGTTTACAGCTTTTCCACACTATTAGTTCTCACTGCCCAGTCAGCAGGAATGAAGGGTTTTCTGGCCCAATATGATGACAGAAAAGGAATCATACCAATGCTTTGATTTTATTGTTTTCACACAAACTTAACAGAGAATTTTAAAATATTGTTTCGCTTTCAACATCAATATCCTAATAAGAAATGCAGATATGTTGGAAGTAGATTCTGATCCATTTTGTAGAGAAATTGTTAGTGAAGTTCCAGGAAATCAGAATGGAACCCATATGGAATCGTCATTATCGCTTTCATCAGGCTAGGATTGTACATATCAAAATGTGGCTGTGCCAATGTAGAACACTGGAAATTACTCGGGCATAGTTGCCACAAGGGGCATGAGGGGCATATTTGCCATGAAGGGCCTACTTTGGTTCTGCCACTCACAAGGTTAAGATCATCTAACTTTTAAAGTTTATTTATTTGTAAAAATATGCAGATTAATCTCTGTTTATGAAACCCAGTAGGATTATGGGACTCAATTATGATGAAACATTACATATTATAAATTTAGTATGATCATAATGTTATTTGAAAATGTGTTTTTCAGAATAATCTTTTTTTTTTTTTTTTAATTCTGAGATTATGGAATTCTTCATCTGGAAGAAATATCAAGAAATCTCTGTGTGTCTCCAGATTGATGTTTTTAAATAGTTTGTTTTCTTAAAGCTTTCTCTACCAACACAAATGTCATATCTTCCTTAGTGGCCTAATCCTTTGTTTCATAATACTTCTCTTTAAAGTTTCTGGAGCTTATTCTTCCTGAAACTCCACTCTCCTTCATTCTTCCTTTAATGGAGTATTTTAATGTACTTAATTAGATGGCTTGATAATTGTGTTAAAAATCTAAAAGATTAAATTAATTGTATATTTTAATTGACAGCTTTTTTGTAGATTTCACTGAGTTTTCTTTAATGCATTCTGACTGATGTTATAATTATCATTTCATATATTTAGTTTTGAAAGTCAAACATGACCTTTGAATGAGCATTGATATCTTGGACACATGGTTTGAAATGTCAATCTACAAAAGAGTTTATCACACTCTTCAATTCAATTATATACCAAAACCAGTTTATTCAAATACCTAAACATGGTAGGAAATGATTTTTGCACAAGGAAATACACATAGCTTCAGATTTAAAGATATGAACATGCAGTTAAGGCCTGTTCCCATTTAATTTTTAAACATTTATGATCACTATTCAATCTAACTTTGTATTTTGTCCCCAGACTCTGAACACCCCAGTAGTTTTCAATATGAGATAGAAAGTTATTTTCTTCATTTATCTAATGTTAATACACCCATATGTTTAATACACCCACAGTGATAACATTTTTATCATTTGCCAATTATTTGTGACTATTCACTTTTAAAGACAGTATTATCTAACCCTAAAGGGAGGAAATAAAATAGTATTTTAAATTATTTCAACTTCCTTACAACTCTGAAGGGACAATACCAAATCATCAGTTTAGAACATACCACTTCATGCTCTTTATTCAAGGAATGCTGTTATTATGATGTCATTTGCCTTGGACTAGATGCAGAAGATGATGTCAATCAAATATAAAACTTAATCCATGTTCTCTAAAACTTCTTTATTTTCCACTATAGTGCTCAAACCTCCACATTTTATGAAGTGGTGACAGAATTCTGTAGTGAATCAAGAAACCATCAAGCCTTCAAGCATCTGATATTAATAAGAAACTGAATTTAAAGTTGTTTGCATTTTCACTCTTTCAGTCCAAAACCTCCCATGACCAAGATATAAAAGAACCATAATTTGCTCATTTTGGCTCTATGCACCCCTTTTTCTGCTCTCTGTGTCATGACACTTTATTCCAACACATCACTCAAGGCAGTTAATGCCAATGGACTGAAATTGGTATGTCAGATAAAATCTGTTTGCATTCCTGAAAACAAGTACTCTTTTTTTTTTTTTTTTTAAATTGCAGTAGAGTCAATTTACAATATTGTGTTAGTTTCAGGTCTACAGCAAAGTGATTCAGTTTTATATTTTTTCAAATTATTTTCCATTATATGTTATCACAAGATATTGACTATAGTTCCATGTGCTATACAGTAAATATTTATTGCTTATCTATTTTATGTATATTATTTTGTATCTGTTAATTCCATATTCTTAATTTATCCCTCCTCCCCTCCCTTTCCCTTTTGGTAACCATAAGTTTGTTCACTATATCTGTGAGTCTGTTTCTGTCTTGTATATAGATTTGTTTGTATTATTTTTTAGATTCTACATATAAGTGATATCATATAATATTTGTCTTTCTCTGTCTGACTTACTTCACTTAGTATGGCATTCTCTAGGTCCATCCATGTTGCCGCAAATGGCTGAGTAATATTTCATTGTATGAAATATTGTATGAAATATATATATGGATATATATACCACATCTTAAACCAATCATATGTTGACGGACATTTAAATTGCTTTCATGTATTGGCTATTTTAAATAGTGCTGCTATGAACATTAGGGTGACTATGTCTTTTCAAATTAAAGTTTTCATCTTTTCCAGACTGATACTCAGAAGTGGGATTTCTGGATCATAGGTTAGCTCTATTTTTAGTTTTTTAAGGAGTCTCCATACTATTTTCCATTGTGGCTGCACCAATTTACATTCTTACCAACAGTGTACAAGGGTTCCCTTTTCTCCGTACCCTCTCCAGCATTTGTTATTTGTAGACTTTTTGATGATAGCCATTCTGACTGATGTGAGGTGACCTCATTATGGTTTTGATTTTCATTTCAATGATAACTAGTGATGTTGAGCATCTTTTCATGTGCCTGCTGGCCATCTGTATGTCATCTTTGGAGAAATATCTGTTTAGGTCTTCTGCCCAATTTTTGATTGTTTTTTTGTTTTATTGTTATTGAGTTATATGAGCTGTTTGTATATTGGAAATTAAGTCTTTGTTGGTCACATCATTTGCAAATATTTTCTTTCATTCAGTAGTTGTCTTTTCATTTTGTTGATGGTTTCCTCTGCTGTGCAAAGCTTTTAACTTTGATTAGGTTCCATTTGTTTTTATTTCTTTTGTCTTGGGAGACTGATCTAAGAAAATATTGCTAAGATTTATGTCCAAGAATGTTTTGACTATGTTCTCTTTTAGTAGTTTTATGACATCATGTTTTACATTTAAGTCTTGAAGCCATTTTGAGTTTATTTTTGTGTATGGTGTGAGGGAGTGTTCTAATTGCATTGATTTACATGTAGCTGTCGAGCTTTCCCAAAACCACTTGCTTGAAGAGACTGTCTTTTCTCCATTGTATATTCTTGCTTTCTTTGTCAAAGATTAATTGACCTTAGGTGTATGGGTTTATTTCTGGCTCTCTATTCTATTCCATTGATCTATATGTCTGTTTTTGTGCCAATACCATTGTGTTTTGATTACTGTAGCTTTGTAATATTGTCTGAAGTCTGGAAGGGTTATGCCTCTAGCTTTGTTCTTTTTTCTAAGTATTGCTTTGGCAATTCTGGGTCTTTTGTTGTCCCACATAAATTTTAGGATTATTTGTTCTACTTCTCTGAAAAATGTCATGGGTATTTTGGTAGGGATCACATTAACTATGTAATTTGCTTTGGATATTATGGCCATTTTAACAATATTAATTCTTCCAATCCAAGAGCATGAGATTTTTTTTCCATATCTTTGAATCATCTTCAATATACTTTATCAATATTTTATAGTTTTCAGTGTATAGGTCTTTCACCTCTTTGGTTAAGTTTATTCCTAGGTATTTCTTGACTCAATTTTAAATGAGATTTTTGTTTTCTCCTGTAAATAAGCACTCTTAAAGGTACATCACTGAGCTTATAACATGTTGCAGGATGGGAAATGGTATGGAAATTTCTCCTAAAGTTCAGAGAAAGAATCCCTGGAGGAATGACTCTCAATTAGTGAAAAACAAAATCCAGAAACTGAGGATCTGATAGTAAATTTTTTAAATAATTTGAAGCTGAGAGTTTTTGAAACTCAAATCCCTCATCAGTCCTACTTGTCAGCAGGTTATCTCCTCTGTGGTATTATTGAAAATGCTTCAGGAAGCCCTATGTAAAGAATAACCCTCCCCCAGTTCTCATGAACTGAAAATTCCATTATCAGAGTTTTATTACTTAGATATTTAACTACAAATGCTGGGAAGAAAAATAACTATGTTATTGTGAGTTATGACCATCGTGAAATGATGGGCCTTATGATACCCTATAATTTTGAAATTCTGTAATTGTATTATTAGACCTTAGTAGAAACAAAAGTGTCTGGGGATAAGTTTTGATTGTAGAAAGAAGGGGTCTGGGTTCCCAAGAAACATAGTATGAGCAAGGTAGAAAGAATACAAAAACAACTTTGTCCACTTTACATTTTACCTAGGGCCAGCCCTTCCTTGATGCACTGAATCATTCAAGTACCAGAAATCCCAGAAATAAGGCCATAGCATAAAGAAGAAACATTAACCCTCAAACTTGATTTTGATTTCAAAAGATTCACTTAAAAAATGGCTGCAAATACAAACTCAAGATTAACTTTAAAAAACGTCAGGAAAAAATGCTTAAATAATTACTATGGTCAGTTTTGGAAATGTCAGCTTTGATACCAAATGAATAAGGAAAACAAAGACAAATCAGAAATTTTAAAATGTCTCAAGCTTATTCCCTCGGAATAAGGTATTTTACCCCTCATCACTAGGGTTGTTTTTGACCTCAATTTAATTTAGCAGTGAGGATGATTCTCCTAATCCCTGAAAAATTATCCTGAACTCTATCAGACCTCATTGTCTTCCCCTAAATCAGCTTTATTTCCTCTGGCACATTAGACATCTATCAACTGTGAACTTGAGCTAGTCACTGCTTCTTCAGAGATGAAGTTCTGACCTCTCACCCACCACCATCTCATACCTGACCAATCAATTGAGAAGGGGATAATTAAATGACATTTACACCTTTAAAAAATAAAAATATTTCCAAGTGTTTCCAGTTTCAGTTTCCCACTCTCTTTCTCCAGTATCCATTACTTTATATTAATTTGGTGGAACGTAGCAGTGGGATCATTTATTAAGGATGACACAGTAACTAGTACTATAATGTGCTTTAGTGACTATTGCAGAATTCTTCTTCAGTAATTTTTATAAGTCTGGACAAATAAGATGAAAAGAAATGCCCAGAGCAGGTGGGTGCTTAACAGTGACTTATTACTCTAGTGATGCACAGTTTATGGCAACTCAGTGCACAGCGTGATTTCATCTCCAAGTGATAGTCTTATGAAACTGCTATCATTCTGTCATGAATAAATGATCTTCATACTGTTCGGGAAAAAAACAACAGATGTGATAAACAATGCAATGATGTGACAAAGAGAGAGTTTATAGTTTATTATTTTACTGCCTACTATTTCACCATTTGTGAATATGCCGTAGGCACCGTCACACAATTACTGTATGAGTGTGTAAACTGCATGAGAAGTAAAAGATTATAATTAAGTGATTTAGCCCTAACTTTGCAATGACCCCTCTGGGTTTTGTGGGAAAAACTCTCTCTAAGAGAATGCACAGACGAGTGATGACTCTTGTTGGAACTGTACAATTAGCAGAGCTTCTTTTTGGTCCTCCTCCCTTTCTATTTCAACTTTCTTCTCACAGTTGATGTCCTGTGTGCCCCAAGAGACCATTCACCTGTGCAACCATTAGTCCAGCTCAAAGCCCTAACTGCAGGGATTCCACTCAACCATCCTTGCCAACTGTGGTTACTTATTTAAAATTTACTCTTCTTTCTGTCCATCAATCAAAATCTTATTATCTCTTCCTGTTTTATTGTGTTAGCTCTTAGGAGGAAAGTAATACGATTAAAATAAACCCAATTAAAACCAGCATCATGATGGCTGGTAATTTACTGCTGACACAGATAATTGAAATAAATTTTTTCTAGAAAATAAATTTGAAATGTGACAAAGACCCTGTCAGGTTTCATTAATCTACCTAAGCTACACATTTCTGATGTCTCTTGAAAATCATACCTTCCATTAGGATAATTTTCTTTTCTAGAGGTCTTGGCAAAGGATGGAAATTCTTTTAAAAGATTCAGGAAGAAATTATAAAAAGAACTGTTCCTAAATTTTTGAATATGTGATTCAATAGGAACTAAGAGGAAGTTTTTCTAGATAAAATTCTAGAAACCAATGTTAAGGAAAGTAGCATGTAAAATGAGAAAATAAAAATAAGTAAATTTAAAAAGGGAAAGTGGGGGGAGACGCAAAGAGAAGAAAGAAAAAAAAGGAAAAGAAGAAGAGAACTCTCAGTAGATGTCTGGCAGGGCATAAAAGGGCCAAATTCACTCATAAAGTGGACTCTAAGAACATTCTAAATTTCAGCTATGAGAACTGGGTCCATTCTATAGGATTCACATATTATAGCTTCTCTAGTATTCAATAGTCATTCAGCCAATCTCAATGTGGTGCCTATAATATGCCAAGCATTCTTTTATGTACTGAGTTGGCAGCAATAAAGAAAAGTAAGATAAAAAGTCTAGCCCTCAGATAGCATGTATTCTAGTGGGAGAGACAAATAACTAAGATAAAGAACTAAAATATTTCCCATCCAGTCATTAAATAGATAAACAAGCAAATAACAAGTCTTGGAGGGGAATTCTAGTACCCAGTTTCTACAATATGTTATCTAAAATGTCTAGTTCTTAACAAAAAATTATATAATAACCAAACAAACAGAAAACTATGACCCATACACTGGAAAAAATTAGGCAATGGAAACTGCCTATGAGAGTGACCAGATGTTTGATTAAACAGGAAGAAACATCAAAGTAGATGCTATAAATATGTTTAAAGAACTAAAGGAAACCATGGTTAAAGAAGTAAAGGGGAGAACTTAAGGTGACCGAGGAGTAAGAAGTGGAGATCACCATCCTCCTCACAAATATATCAGAAATACATCTACATATGGAACAACTCCTACAGAACACTTACTGAACGCTGGCAGAACTTCAGACTTCCCAAAAGGCAAGAAACTCCCCACATACCTGAGTAGGGCAAAAGAAAAGAGAAAAAACAGAGACCAAAGAATAGGGACAGGACCTGCATCTCTGGGAAGGAGCTGTGAAGGAGGAAAAGTTTCCACACACTAGGAAGCCCTTTCACTGGTGGAGACAGGGGGTGGTGGGGAGAAGCTTGGGAGCCACAGAGGAGAGCACAGCAACAGGTGTGCAGAGGGCAAAGTGGAGAGATTCCTGCAGAGAAGATCACTGCCAACCAACACTCACCAGCCTGAGAGGCTTGTCTGCTCACCTGCCAGGGCAGTGGGGGCTGGGAGTTGAGGCTTGAGCTTCGGAGGTGAAATCCCAGGGAGAGGACTGGGGTTGGCTGTGTGAACACAGCCTGAAGGGGGCAAGTGTGCCATAGCTAGCCAGGAGGGAGTCCAGGAAAAAGTCTGGAACTGCCTAAAAGGCAAGAGACCATTATTTCGGGGTGCATGAGGACAGGGGATTCATAGCACCACCTAAATGAGCTCTAGAGAAGGGCACAAGCCATGGCTATCAGCGCAGACACCAGAGATGGGCATGAAATGCTAAGACTGCTGCTGCCACCACCAAGAAGTTTGTGTGCAAGCACAGGTCACTATCCACACCACCCCTCCCAGGAGCCTGTGCAGACCACCACTGCCAGGGTCCCGTGATCCAGGGAAAACTTCCCTGGGAGAACACATGGCACACCTCAGGCTATTGCAATGTCACGCCAGCCTCTGCTGCCACAGGTTCACCCCACATTCTGTACCCCTCCCTTCCCCCGACCTGAGTGAGCCAGAGCCCCCTAATCACCTGCTACTTTAACCCTGTCCTGTCTGAGCAAAGTACAGATACCCTCAGGTGACCTACATGCAGAGGCAGTTTCAAATCCAAAGCTGAACCCCCGAAGTTGTGTGAAAAAAGAAAAGGAAGGAAAATTTCTCCTAGCAGCTTCAGGAACAGTGGATTAAATCTCCACAATCAACTAGATGTACCCTGCATCTCTGGAATACCTGAATAGACAAAAAATCATCCCAAAATTGAGGTGGTGGACTTTGGGAGCACATGTAGACTTGGGGTTTGCTTTCTGCATCTAATTTGTTTCTGGTTTTATGTTTATCTTAGTTTAGTATTTAGAGTTTATTATCATTGGTAAATTTGTTAACTGATTTGGTTGCTCCCTTCCTTTTTCTTTTTCATATATAGATATACATATATTTATACTTTTTCTCTTTTTGTGAGTGTGTATTTGTATGCTTCTTTGTGAGAGTTTGCCTGTATAGCTTTGCTTTCACCATTTGTCCTAGGGTTCTGTCTGTCTGTTATTGGTTTTTTTTAGTACAGTTCTTAATGCTTGTTATAATTGGTGGATTAGTTTTTGGTTTGGTTGCTCTCTCCTTTCTTTGTTTCTTTTTTATTCCTTTTTTATTACTTTTTAATTCTTTTTATTATTAAGAATTAATTTTTTTTTTCTAAAAACTTTATTTTATTTTATTTTTTTCTGTTTTCTTCTAAGCCATGCAGTTGAGAGGGTCTTGGTGTTCTGACTGGCTGTCAGGACTGTGCCTCTGAGGTGCGAGAGCTGAGTTCAGGACACTGGTCCACCGGAGACCTCCCAGCTCCACATAGTATCAAATGGCAAAAGCTCTCCCAGAGATCTCCCTCTCAACGCTAACACCCAGCTCCACTCAACGACCAGCAAGATACAGTACTGGACACCCTATGCCAAACAAATAGCGAGATAGGAAGACTACCACACTCATTAGCAGAGAGGCTGTGTAAAATCATAATAAGGTAACAGGCACCACAAAACACACCACTGGATGCGGTCCTGCCACCAGAAAGACAAGATACAACCTCATCATCAGAGCACAGGCACAAGGCACCTCCATCAGGAAGCCGACAGAACTCACTGAACCAACCTTAAACACTGGGGGCAGACAACAAAAACAACAGGAACTACAAACCTGAAACCTGTTGAAAGGAGACCCCAAACACAGTAAGTTAAGCAAAATGAGAAGACAGAAACACACAACAGATGAAGGAGCAAGGTAAAAAACCATCAGACCAAACAAATGAAGAGGAAATAGGCAGTCTATCTGAAAAAGAATTCAGAGTAATGATAGTAAAGATATCCAAAACCTTGGAAACAGAATGGAGAAAATACAAGAAACGTTTAACAAGGACCTAGAAGAACTAAAGAGCAAACAAACAATAATGAAAAACAGGATAAATGAAGTTAAAAGTTCTCTAGAAGAAATCAATAGCAGAATAACTGAGGCAAAAGAACGGATAAGTGACCTGGAAGATAAAATAGTGGAAATAACTACCACACAGCAGAATAAAGAAAGAAAGAATGAAAAGAATTGAGGTCAGTCTCAGAGACCTCTGGGAAAACATTAAACACATCAACATTCGAATTATAGGGCTCCCAGAGAAGTAGAGAAAAAGAAAGGAACGGAGAATATATTTGAAGAGATTATAGTTGAAAACTTCCCTAATATGGGAAAGGAAATAATTAAGTCCAGGAAGCACAGAGAGTCCAACACAGGATAATTCCAAGGAGAAACATGCCAAGACACATATTAATCAAAATATCAAATATTAATACAAAGAAAAAATATTAAAAGCAACAAGGGAAAAACAATAAATAACACACAAGGGAATCCCCACAAGGTTAACAGCTGAACTTTCAGCAGAAACTCTGAAAGCCAGAAGGGAGTAGCAGGACATATTTAAAGTGATGAAAGGGAAAAACCTACAACCAAGACTACTCTACCCAGCAAGGATCTCTTTCAGATTTGATGGAGAAATTAAAAATTTAGAGAAGCAAAAGCTAAGAGAATTCAACACCACCAAACCAGCTTTACAACAGATGCTAAAGGGACTTCTCTTGACAAGAAACACAAGAGAAGGAAAAGGCCTACAATAACAAACCCAAAACAATAAAGAAAACGTTAGGAGGGACATACATATCAAAATTACCTTAAATGTAAATGGCTTAAATGCTCCAATCAAAAGACAGAGACTGGGTGAATGGATACAAAAACATGACCTGTGTATATGCTGTGTACAAGTGATCTATTTCAGACCTAAGGACACATACAGACTGAAACTGAGGGGATGGAAAAAGATACTCCATACAAAAGGAAATCTAAAGAAAGCTGGAGTAGCAATTCTCATGTCAGACAAATAGACTTTAAAATAAAGACTATTACAAGAGACAAAGAAGAACACTACATAATGATCAAGGGATCGATCGAAGAAGAACATATAACAATTGTAAATATTTATGTACCCAACATAGGAGCCCCTCAAAACATAAGGGAAAGGCTAACAGCCATAAAAGAGGAAATTGACAGTAAAACAATCATAGTAGGGGACTCCTTTAACACCCCACTCTCACCAATGGATAGAACATTCAAAATGAAAATAAACAAGAAAACACAAGATTTAAATGATACATTAAACAAGCTGCACATAATTGATATTTATAGGACATTAAGTCCAAAAACAACAGAATACACTTTCTTCTCAAGGGTTCATGGAACATTCTCCAGGATAGATCATATCTTGGATCACAAATCAAGCCTTGGTAAATTTAAGAAAATTGAAATTGTATCAAATATCTTTTCCAACCACAACCCTATGAGACTAGATATCAATTACGGGAAAAAAAAATCTGTAAACAATAAAAACACCGGGAGGCTAAACAATATGCTATTAAATAACCAGGTGATCAATGAAGAAATCAAAAATTACCTAGAAACAAATGACAATGAAAACATGATGATCCAAAACCTATGGGATGCAGCAAAAGCAGTTCGAAGAGGGAAGTTTATAGCCATACAAGCCTACCTCAAGAAACAAGAAACATTTCAAATAAACAACCTAACCTTACACCTAAAGCAATTAGAGAAAGAAGAACAAAAAAAAACCCAAAGTTAGAAGAAGGAAAGAAATCATAAAGATCAGATCAGAAATAAATGAAAAAGAAATGAAGGAAACAATAGCAAATATCAATGAAACTAAAAGCTGGTTCTTGGAGAAGATAAATAAAATTGATAAACCATTAGCCAGACTCATCAAGAAAAAAAGGGAGAAGACTCAAATCAATAGAATTAGAAATGAAAAAGAAGAAGTAACAACTGACACTGCAGAAATACAAAGGATCATGAGAGATTACTACAAGCAACTATATGCCAATAAAATGGACAAGCTGGAACAAATGGACAAATTCTTAGAAAAGCACAACCTTCCAAGACTGAACCAGGAAGAATTAGAAAATATAAACAGACCAATCACAAGCACTGAAATCGGACAAATTCTTAGAAAAGCACAACCTTCCAAGACTGAACCAGGAAGAATTAGAAAATATAAACAGACCAATCACAAGCACTGAAATTGTGACTCTGATTAAAAATCTTCCAACAAACAAATTCTCAGGACCAGATGGATTCGCAGGCAAATTCTATCAAACATTTAGAGAAGAGCTAACACCCATCCTTCTCAAACCTTCCAAAATATAGCAGAAGGATGAACACTCCCAAACTCATTCTATGAGGCCACCATCACCCTGCTACCAAAACCAGACAAAGATGTCACAAAGAAAGAAAACTACAGCCCAATATCATTGATGAACATACATGTAAAAATACTCAACAAAATACTAGTAAACAGAATCCAAGAGCACATTAAAAGGATCATACACCATGATCAAGTGGGGTTTCTCTCAGGAATGCAAGGATTCTTCAATCTATGCAAATCAATCAATGTGAAAAACCATATTAACAAATTGAAGGTGAAAAACCATATGATCATCTCAATAGATGCAGAAAAAGCTTTCAAAAAAATTCAACACCCTTTTGTGATAAAAACCCTCCAGAAAGTAGGCATAGAGTGAACTTACCTAAACATAATAAAAGCCATATATGACAAACCCACAGCCAACATCATTCTCAATGGTGAAAACCTGAAACCATTTCCACTAAGATCAGGAACAAGACAAGGTTGCCCACTCTCACCACTATTTTTCAACATAGTATTGGAAGTTTTAGCCACAGCAATCAGAGAAGAAAAAGAAATAAAAGGAATCCAAATCAGAAAAGAAGAAGTAAAGCTGTCACTGTCTGCAGATGACATTATACTATATAGAGAATCTTAAAAAGGCAACCAGAAAAGTACTAGAGCTAATCACCCAATTTGGTAAAGGAGCAGGATACAAAATTAATGCACAGAAATCTCCTGTATTCCTATACACTATAGATGAAAAACCTGAAAGAGAAATTAAGGAAACACTCCCATTGGTAAATAAAAATAATAAAATACCTAGGAATAAACCTATCGAAGGAGACAAAAACTTGTGTGCAGAAAACTCTGACATTGTTGAAAGAAATTAAAGGTGATACAAACAGATGGAGAGATATACCATGTTCTTGGATTGGAAGAATCAACATTGTTTAGATGACGATACTACCCAAAGCAATCTACAGATTCAGTGCAATCCTTATCAAACTACCAATGGCTTTTTTCACAGAACTAGAACAAAAACTTTCACAATTTGTATGGAAACACAAAAGACCCTGAAGAGCCAAAGCAATCTTGAAAAAGAAAAACAGAGCTGGTGCAATCAGGATCCCAGACTTCAGACTATACTACAAAGCTACAATAATTAAGACAGTATGGTACTGGCACAAAAACAGAAATATAGATCAATGGAACAGGATAGAAAGTCCAGAGATAAACCCATGCACATATGGTCACTTTATTTTTGGTAAAGGTGGCAAGAATATAGAATGGAGGAAAGACAGCCTCTTCAATAAGTGGTGCTGGGAAAACTGGGCAGCTACATGTAAAAGAATGAAATTAGAACAATCCCTAACACCATACACAAAAATAAACTCAAAATGGATTAAAGACGTAAATGTAAAGCCAGACACTATAACACTCTTAGAGGAAAACATAGGCAGAACACTCTATGACATAAATCACAGCAAGATCCTGTTTTGACCCACCTCCTAGAGAAATGGAAATAAAAACAAAAATAAACAAATGGGTCCTACTGAAACTTAAAAAATTTTGCACAGCAAAGGAAACCATAAACAAGATGAAAAGACAACCCTCAGAATGGGATAAAATATTTGCAAACAAGATAACTGACAAATGATTAATCTCCAAAATTTACAAGCAGCTTATGCACCTCAATATCAATCAAACAAACAAATTGGGCAGAAGACCTAAATAGACATTTCTCCAAAGAAGATATACAGATCACCAACAAACACATGAAAAAATGCTCAACTTCACTAATCATTAGAGAAATGCAAATCAAAACTGCAATGAGGTATCTCCTCACACCAGTCAGAATGGCCATCATCAAAAAACCTACAAACAGTAAATGCTGGGGAGGGTGTGTAGAAAAGGGAACCCTCTTGCATTGTGGGTGGGAATATAAACTGATACAGCCACTATGGAGAACAGTTTGGAGGTTCCTTAAAAAACTAAAAATAGAACTACCACACGACCCAGCAATCACAGTAGTGGGCATATACCCTTAGAAAACCATAATTCAAAAAGAGTTATGTACCACAGTGTTCATTGCTGCTCTATTTACAATAGCCAGGACATGGAAGCCACCTAAACGTCCATCAACAGATGACTGGCTAAAGAAGATGTGGCACATATATACAATGGAATATTACTCAGCCATGAAAATAAATGAAATTGAGTTATTTTTAGTGAAGTGGATGGACCTAGAGTCTGTCATACAGAGTGGAGTACGTATGAAAGAGAAAAACAAATACCGTATGCTAACACATATATATGGAATCTTAAAAGAAAAAAAAAGTTTCTGAAGAACCTAGGGACAGGACAAGAATAAAGACACAGATGTAGGGAATGGACTTGAGGACACGGGGAATGGCAAGGGTAAGGTGGGACGAAGTGAGGGAGTGGCATGGATATATATACACTACCAAATGTAAAATAGATAGCTAATTTGAAGCAGCCGCATAGCACAGGGAGATCAGCTCGGTGCTTTGCCACCACCTAGATGGGTGGGATTTGGAGTGTGAGAGAGAGAAGCAAGAGGTAGGATATATGGGCATATATGTGTATGTATAGCTGATTCACTTTATTATAAAGTAGAAAGTAACACACCTTTGTAAAGCAATTATACTCCAATAAAGGTGTTAAAAAAAAGTAACGGAAGGTATGAAGACAATGTCATATCACATAGAGAGTATAAAGATATAGACTCTATAATAAAGAAGCAAATGGATACTCTGGAGTTGAAAAGTATAAAAACTGAAATGAAAATTTCTTTAGAGTGGCTCAACAGCACATTTGAACTGATATAAGAAAGAATTAGCAGACTTGCTGATTGAACAATAGACTAGTCAATCCAAAGAAATGGAAAATAATAGGAAAAATGAACAGAGTGTCAGAGAAATGTGGAATGCAAATAAATATGACCACATCCCTATACTGAGAGTTCCAAAAAGAGAGGAGTGAGTGAAAGGAATACAAAGAAATATTCAATTAAATAACAGTCAAAATGTTCTCAAATTGTAAGAAAAACAATTACCTCTTATGGTAAACTCAATAAACTCTAAGTAGAATAAATATAAGGGATACATAAACAGAGACATCACCATAAAAATGCTGAAAGCCAAAAGCAAGGAGAAAATCCTGAAAGCAGAGAGCAAAATGACTCATCACTCACAAGGCAGCTCTAGTAAAACTGGCAGCTGATTTCTCATCAAAACCAAAGTGCAAGGCAAAGTAGAAGGCAGTGGGATAACATATTCAACATGTTATACAACAACAACAACTACAACAAAAACATTAATCCTATAACCAACAAAACTGTCCTTCAAATATGAAGGTGAAATAAAGACATTTCCAGATAAACAAAACCTGACAGCATGTATTCATAGCTGACCCACCTTACAAGATATGTATGTCTATATATATCAGATATGTTCTATGTGCAATTGAGAAATTATAGATAGATACATAGATAGATGATAGATACAGATAGATGATAGATGGATAGATAGATAGGTAGATAGATAGATAGATAGATAGATAGATAGATAGATAGATAGATAGATAGATAGGTAGGTAGATAGATAGATAGATGAGAGAATTATAATAAAAAACTCTCTCACATGATTTTGAATGCTGACAAGTCCCAAGATCTGAAGAGTGAGTAGGCAGGCTGGAAACCCAGGAGAGCTGATGGTTTAGGTCCAGTCTAAATGTGCAGTTGGTATAGTTCCCATCCAAAGTCTGGCAGGCTAGTGCCCTGAAAAATCCATTTTTCAGTTTAGGTCGAAGGCTAGGAAAAAACAAAAAAAATCCCCAGTGTTCCAGTTTGAAGGCTGTCAGGCAGAAAGTGTTCTCTTAGAGGAGAGTCAGCCTTTTTGTTTTGTTCAGGCCTTCAGATGATTGCATCAGGTCACTCACATTAAGAAGGGTAATCTGCTTTACTTAGTTTACTGATTTAAATGTTAATCTCATTCAATAACACCCTCATAGAAACACCCAGAATAATTTTTGACCAAATATCTGGGCATCCCATGGCCCAGTCAAGTTGACATGTAAAATTAACCATCACAACATATAACATATACAGATATTGAATTAGTATTAAAAAAAAAAAAAACAAACTACCCACTAAGAAATGCTCAGACCCAGGAAGCTTCACTGGTTAATATCAATGCTTTACAAATTCTTCCAAAAAGTAGAAGAAGGAATATTTCCCAAATCATTTTAAGGCCAGTAATACCCTGATACCAAAATGACACGCTATATTATATGATTCCTTTTATATAAAATGTCCAGAATAGGCAAATGCACACAGAAAGTAGATTAGTGATTGCTGTGGGCTAGGAGGCTGCGAGATGGGGAGATATAGCTATAAGATATGGCTCCCTTTCTTTTTGAGGTGACATTCTAAAATTTTGACGATGGTTGCATACATCTGTAAGCATAATAAAAAACATTGAATTATTCAATTTAAATAGATGGACTGTATGGTATGCATTATTATTCATTAAATCTGCTAAAAAAAGAGAGAAAGAAAATGGGGAAAGATGCTGAACTGATGCCCTGTTAGAAGCATGAAAGGACATCCATAGAAACAGGAAGGCAGAGACCAGGGAGTGTGCAGATGTAGTGGTAGTAGCACGTGAATCAGATCCACAGAAGCTCCATGCATATTCTTCTGATGCTACCGTGATGGTGAAGATCACTTTTCTTCAAGATATGATTTGGACATGGCTTCCCTAAGCCCTCCTCATATCTGATATAAGAACTTCGGCACCGTATGCCCTACATGTAGAAAAGAACCCCCTGGTCCAGGTCCAAGGGATTGCATATTAATATCATCTCAGGAGGCCTCCCTGATGAAAGAAGTCAATCAGAAAGGGATGTAGTATCATGTGGTCTCTTCCAGTGTAATACGTTTCCCTATATAGATATTGAGAACTATTCAGAGCATGCAGGCATTATAACCTAGTTAACTGCTTACCTAGGGATCTATACCTACTGTCTCCATCCCTCTATTTTCTCAAATAAAAATAATGATAAGTTCCATTTCATAGGTTTCTGTGAAGATCAAATTTAAAAATACATTTAAAGCACTTTTAACAAGTGCATGACCCTTTGAAAGTGTTTAAAGAGAACCTTTGTTATTATTATTCTAATAACAGTAGTAAACAAATGATGAATAATCAGTTGATATCTGCTTAAGGGAAAATCTTTGAATGTGAGTTACAATTTAACGAGGTTATCATCTGCTCGTATGTCTCAAGACTCAGAGTTTGGCCCTGCACTCTTCAATAGTTTTAAATTATTGCATAAATCATTAGAATGATCCTGGATTAAATACGGAGATGCTATATAACAAGAATATGTGCTTAATATATGACATGATACCTTCAAGGTTCAACTGCTTCTCAACACACTGGGTGAAATAAAACAAACTAGTTTTAAATTTAAGAGAATAACATGATATTTTTAAAATACAGCCATTGGATGGAAACTTAGCAGCAGCATGCAATTGTAGAAAAGCAACACATTTGCTGGCAGGTATATGGGTGTGGATTCTGTCTTTATTGGTAAAAAATTGTGAAATCTGGGCAATTTAACCTATTGAGTCTCTTCATCTGTAAAGTAAATGTAATCAGAAAAGCAGATTTCTTCCCTCAATTTCTAGAGGTTACTTACACGGGATATTGTTTTCTTTTTCCTCACAGAAAATAATAATAGCAATAATAATTATCAGTTTAGCTGTACCTGTCATCAATACATTCAGCTGCAAATTTCACTAATGTGGCTGAAATACATAAGGTGTAACTGTTTGTAATATGTAACCTATATGAACTAAGTAATCTGCTTCACGGATTAAGATTTCTAGGAGCAGGCCTCCCAGGAATGGTTCTGTGTCTCAGTGATTTCATTAAAGGCAATGGGCTCCTTCTATTTTCCCATCTGCAAACCTTAGCATAGGGCTTTCATCTACTAGGCCACAAAATACATGCTGTACCTCCAGGCATCAGATGCCCATCCCAGGCAGGAAGAAGGTAAGGGACAAAGAGAGGAGCATGTCAGGCAAGCCTGTCCATTTTAAAGAGAGTGCCCAAGAACCCAGTGACTTTCCCTTACGGCACACTGGGGGAAATTGTCAACAGGCTACTGCTAGCTCTAAGGTTGCTGGGGAACTGAGAGAGAGAGAGCTGAGGAATCAACCAACCAACAATGGGTGTTTTAGTAATAAGTAGTTTTAAGCATTATATATGTATACTAATTCATTTATTCCTCACAACTCCATTTTACAAACGAGGAAACTGAGGCACAGAGAGGTTAAGTCACTTGTCCAAGGCCACCCTCAGGAGCACTACTAGTAGGTATAGTGCCTTGTTCAAATTTGAAAAAGTGCCCCCTCACTTAATTGCTAAAATTCACACTTTCCTCTTTGCTAACTCAGTCTTACATCAAGGTTGATGTCTCAGTGATTATTTCTGTCCCTAGTCTCACCCTTGGCTTGAGAGCCTTTGTGCAAAACACAACCTTAAAAACTTTACATCAGAGCTTGGGTCACACTGGCCACTGGAGTAAAAAATGTCCCTGAGGGGTCAGACACCAGAACCACCCTCTCAACCAACATATTTCAGCTGCCATTCTAAGTTTATATATAGGAAAGGAGTGTGACATGATTCCTGGAAGTGTTATTTAGCTCAAGGAACAGGAAAAAATATTTTAAAACCTCTGCTACATCCATTGGGATTGACATATGTACACTACCATGTGTAAAACAGATAGCTAGTGGGAACATGCTGTATAACGCAGGGAGCTCAGCTCAGTGCTCTGTGGTACCTAAGTGGGTGGGATGGCGGGGGTGAGAGGGAGGTCCAAGAGGGAGGGGATATATGTATACATATAGCTGATTCACTACGTTGTACAGCAGAAACTAACACAACATTGTAAAGCAACTATACCCCAATTTAAAAACAAAAACAAAAATCTTCTGCTACATCCTAGTATAGTTATCAATATATGGTGATTGAATAATGGCCATAATTTTTAAAACAAGTTCACAGGGGGCAAATTCTGGAAGTCAAAGGCCAAACAACAGTTGGGACTAAAATATAGTAATGTAAAGCAGTAATATAAAACAGTATCTTTGTGAGCAGAACCTGTTGCAGTCAGGTTTGTATTCTTTCTTAATATGGTGACAGCCTCTCTTGCCTCAGGATTAATGTAACTCTTTTCTTAAATTTATTGAGGAATAATTGTCAAATATAATTGTATATATTTAAAGTCTACAACGTGATGATTTGATGTACACAATCATTGTAGAATAATTATCAAAATCAAGATGATTAACACATCTATCACCTCACATAGTTAACATAGGCATCTGTGTGTGTGTGTGTGTGTGTGCTGAGAATGCTTAAGATCTACTCTCAACAACTTTCAAGTATACGATACAGTATTTTTAAGTCTCTAATGTACATTAGATCTTCAGAAATTATTCTTCTTAAAATTGAAAATCTGTGCCCTTCGACCTACATCATTCCATTTCCCCCTACCCCCAGGCCCTGGCAACCACCATTCTATTCTCTGATTTATGAAATCAGCATTTTTTTAGATTGCACATATAAGTGATACCATATAGTTTTTGTCTTTCCTTTTCTAGCTTATTTCAAATAGTATAATGCCCTCCAGAATAATCCATGTTGTCACAAATTAGAAGATTTGTTTCTTTTTATGGCTAATATTCCATTATATACTTATCTATCTATCTATCTATCTATCCATCTATATCTATCTATCTATCTATCATCTATCTCACATTATCTTTATACATTCATCCACTGAATGACATTTAAATTTAGATTGTTTTCATATCTTGGCTATTGTGAATAATGCTACAATGAACATGAGTATGCAGACATCTCTTCTAGATACTGTATTCAATTCATTCAGATACGTAACCAGAAGTAGGATTGCTGGATCATATGCTATGATGATATATGAATCATTTTTGAGGAAGCACCATACTCTTTTCCATAATGGCTGTATCATTTTATATTCTCACCAATAATGTATAAAGGTTCCCTTTTTTCCACATCCTTGCGAACATTTGCTACCTCTTGTCTTTTTGATAATAGCCATCATAATAGGTGTGAGATGATATCTCAGTATGATTTTTTTTAACATTTTTATTGGAGTATAATTGCTTTACAACGGTGTGCTAGTTTCTAATTTATAACGAAGTGAGTCAGCTATACATATACATATATCCCCAAATCACCATCCTCTTGGGTCTCCCTACCACACTCCCTATCCCACCCATCTAGGTGGTCACAAAGCACCGAGCTGATCTCCATGTGCTATGTGGCTGCTTCCCACTAGCTATCTGTTTTACATTTGGTAGTTTATACATATCCATGCCACTCTCTCACTTTGTCCCAGCTTACCCTTCCCCCTCCCCATGTCCTCAAGTCCATTCTCTGCGTCTGCGTCTTTATTCCTGTCCTGTCCCTAGGTTCTTTGGAACCTTTTTTTTTTTTTTAGACTCCATATATATGTGTTAGCATATGGTATTTGTTTTTCTCTTTCTGACGTACTTCACTCTGTATGACAGACTCTAGGTCCAACCAGCTCACTACAAATAACTCAATTTTGTTTCTTTCTATGACTGAGTAATATTTCATTGTATATATGTGCCACATCATCTTTATCCATTCATCTGTTGATGGACACATAGGGTGCTTCCATGTCCTGACTAATGTAAATAGTGCTGCAATGAACATTGTGGTACATGACTCTTTTTGAGTTATGGTTTTCTCAGGGTATATGCCTAGTGGTGGGATTGCTGGGTCATATGGAAGTTGTAGTTTTAGTTTTTTAAGGAACCTCCAAACTGTTCTCCATAGTGGCTGTATCAATTTACATTCTCACTAACAATGCAAAAAGGTTCCCTTTTCTACACACCCTCTCCAGCATTTATTGTTTGTAGATTTTCTGATTATGGCCATTCTGACTGGTGTGAGGTGATACCTCATTGTAGTTTTGATTTGCATTTCTCTAATGATTAGTGATGTTGATCATCCTTTCATGTATTTGTTGTCAATCTGTATATCTTCTTTGGAGAAATGTGTATGTAGGTCTTCTGCCCAATTTGTTTGTTTGTTTGTCTAATATTGAGCTTTATGAGCTGATTGTAAATGTTGGAGATTAATAATTTGTCAGTTGCATCATTGGCAAGTATTTTATCCCATTCTGAGGGTTGTCTTTTCTTCTTATTTATGGTTTCCTTTGCTGTGCAAAAGCTTTTAAGTTTCATTAGATCCCATTTGTTTATTTTTGTTGCTATTTCCATTTCTCTAGGAGGTGGGTCAAAAAGGATCTTGCTGTGATTTATGTCATAGAGTTTTCCGCCTATGTTTTCCTCTAAGACTGTTATATTGTCTGGCTTTACATTTACATCTGTAATCCATTTTAAGTTTATTTTTCTGTATGGTGTTAGGGAGTGTTCTAATTTCATTCTTTTACATGTAGCTGCCCAGTTTTCCCAGCACCACTTATTGAAGAGGCTGTCTTTTCTCCTTTCAATATTCTTGCCACCTTTATCAAAAATAAAGTGACCATATGTGGGTGGGTTTATCTCTGGGCTTTCTATCCTGTTCCATTGATCTATATTTCTGCTTTTGTGCCAGTACCATACTGTCTTAATTACTGTAGCTTTGTAGTATAGTCTGAAGTTAGGAAGCCTGATTCCTCCTGCTCCATTTTTCTTTCTCAAGATTGCTTTGGCTCTTCAGGGTCTTTTGTGTTTCCATACAAATTGTGAAAGTTTTTGTTCTAGTTCTGTGAAAAATGCCAGTGGTAGTTTGATAAGGATTGCATTGAATCTGTAGATTGATTTGGGTAGTGAGGTCATTTTAACAATGTTGATTCTTCCAATCCAAGAACATGGTATATCTCTCCATCTATTTGTATCATCTTTAATTTCTTTCATCAGTTTCTTATAATTTTCTGCATTCAGGTCTTTTGTCTCCTTAGGTAGGTTTATTTCTTGATATTATATTTTTTTGTTGTAGTGGTAAATGGGAGAGTTTTCTTAATTTCACTTTCAGATTTTTCATCATTAGTGTATAGGAATGCAAGAGATTTCTGTGCATTAATTTTGTATCCTGCTACTTTACCAAATTCATTGATTAGCTCTAGTAGTTTTCTGGTAACATCTTTAGGATTCTCTATGTATAGTAATCCACAAACAGTGACAGCTTTACTTCTTCTTTTCTGATTTGGATTCCTTTTATTTCTTTTTCTTCTCTGATTGCTGTGGCTAAACCTCCCAAAACTATGTTGAATAATAGTGGTGAGAGTGGGCAACATTGTCTTGTTCCTGATCTTAGTGGAAATGGTTTCAGTTTTTCACCATTGAGGACGATGTTGGCTGTGGGTTTGTCATATATGGCCTTTATTATGTTGAGGAATGTTCCCTCTATGCCTACTTTCTTGAGGGTTTTTTTATCATAAATGTGTGTTGAATTTTGTCAAAAGCTTTCTCTGCATCTATTGAGATGATCGTATGCTTTTTCTCCTTCAATTTGTTAATATGGTGTATCACGTTGATTGATATGATGGATTGAAGAACCCTTGCATTCCTGGGATAAACCCCACTTGATCATAGTGTATGATCCTTTCAATGTGCTGTTGTATTCAGTTTGGTAGTATTTTGTTGAGGATTTTTGCATCTAATTTCATCAGTGATATTGGCCTGTAGTTTTCTTTCTTTGTGACATCTTTGTCTGGTTTTGGTATCAGAGTGATGGTGGCCTTGTAGAATGAGTTTGGGAATGTTCCTCCCTCTGCTATATTTTGGAAGAGTTTGAGAAGGATAGGTGTTAGCTCTGCTTTAAATGTTTGATAGAATTCGCCTGTGAAACCATCTGGTCCTGGGTTTTTATTTTTTGGAATATTTTCAGTCACAGTTTCAGTTTCAGTGCTTGTGATTGGTCTGTTCATATTTTGTATTTCTTCTTGCTTCAGTCTTGGAAGGTTGTCCATTTCTAAGAATTTGTCCATTTCTTCCAGGTTGTCCATTTCATTGGCACAGAGTTGCTTGTAGTAATCTCTCATTATCCTTTGTATTTCTGCAGTGTCAGTTGTTACTTCTCCTTTTTCATTTCTAATTCTATTGACTTGAGTCTTCTCCCTTTTTTTCCTGATACGTCTGGCTAATGGTTTATCAATTTTGTTTATCTTCTCAAAGAACTAGCCTTTAGTTTTATTGATCTTTGCTATCGTTTCCTTCATTTCTTTTTCATTTCTTTCTTTCTTTTTTTTAATATTTATTTATTTATTTATTTTTGGCTGTGTTGGATCTTCATTTCTGTGCAAGGGCTTTCTCTAGTTGTGGCAAGCGGGGGCCACTCCTCATCGCGGTGCACGGGCCTCTCACTATTGTGGCCTCTCTTATTGCGGAGCACAGGCTCCAGACGTGCAGGCTCAGCATTTGTGGCTCACAGACCCAGCTGCTCCACGGCATGTGGGATCCTACCAGACCAGGGCTCGAACCCGTGTCCCCTGCATTGGTAGGCAGATTCTCAACCACTGTGCCACAAGGGAAGCCCTTCATTTATTTCTGATCTGATCTTTATGATTTCTTTCCTTCTTCTAACTTTGGGGTTTTTTTGTTCTTCTTTCTCTAATTGCTTTAGGTGTAAGGTTAGGTTGTTTCTTTGAGATGATTCTTGCTTCTTAAGGTAGGATTTTATTGCTATAAACTTCCCTCTTAGAACTGCTTTTGCTGCATCCCATAGGTTTTGGGCCGTCGTGTTTTCATTGTCATTTTTTTCTAGGTATTTTTTGATTTCCTCTTTGATTTCTTCAGTGATCTCTTGGTTATTAAGCAGTGTGCTGTTTTAGCCTCCATGTGTTTGTATTTTTTACAGATTTTTTCCTGTAATTGAGATCTAGTCTTATAGTGTTGTGGTCGGAAAAGATACTTGATACAATTTCAATTTTCTTAAATTTGCCAAGGCTTGATTTATGACCCAAGATATGATCTATCCTGGAGAATGTTCCATGAGCACTCGAGAAGAATGTGTATTCTGCAGTTTTTGGATAGAATGTCCTATAAATATCAATTAAGTCCATCTTGTTTAATGTATCATTTAAAGCTTGTGTTTCCTTGTTTATTTTCATTTTGGATGATCTGTCCGTTGGTGAAAGTGGGGTGTTAAAGTCCCCTACTATGATTGTGTTACTGTCGATTTCCCCTTTTATGGCTGTTAGTATTTGCCTTATGTATTGAGGTGCTCCTATGTTGGGTGCATAAATATTTACAATTGTTATATCTTCTGCTTGGATTGATCCCTTGATCATTATGTAGTGTCCTTCTTTGTCTCTTGTTAAAGTCTTTGTTTTAAAGTCTATTTTGTCTGATATGAGAATTGCTATGCCAGCTTTCCTTTGATTTCCATTTGCATGGAATATCTTTTTCCATCCCCTTATTTTAAGTCTGTATGTGTCCCTAGGTCTGAAGTGGGTCTCATGTAGACAGCATATATACAGGTCATGTTTTTGTATCCATTCTGCCAATATATGTCTTTTGGTTGGAGCATTTAATCCATTTACAGTTAAGGTAATTATCCATATGTATGTTCCTATTACCATTTTCTTAATTGATTTGGGTTTATTATTGTAGGTCTTTTCCCTCTCTTGTGTTTCCTGCCAGAGAAGTTCCTTTAGCATTTGTTGTAAAGCTGGTTTGGTGGTGCTGAACTCTCTCAGCTTTTGCTTGTCTGTAAAGGTTTTAATTTCTCCATCGAATCTGAATGAGATCCTTGCTGGGTTGAGTAATGTTCGTTGTAGGTTTTTCCCTTTCATTACTTTAAATATGTCCTGCCACTTCCTTCTGGCTTGCAGAGTTTCTGCTGAAAGTTCAGCTGTTAGCCTTATGGGGATTCCCTTGTATATTATTTGTTGCTTTTCCCTTGCTGCTTTTAATATTTTTTCTTTGTATTTAATTTTTGATAGTTTGATTAATATATGTCTTGGCATGTCTCTCCTTGGATTTATCATGTATGGGACTCTCTGTGCTTCCGGTACTTGATTGACTATTTCTATTCCCATATTAAGAAGTTTTCAACTATGATCTCTTCATATATTTTCCCAGTCCCTTTCTTTTTCTCTTCTTCTTCTGGGACCCCTATAATTCGAATGTTGGTGCTTTTAATGTTGTCCCAGAGGTCTCTAATACTGTTCTCAATTCTTTTCATTTTTTTTTCTTTATTCTACTGTGCAGTAGTTTTTTCCACTATTCTATATTCCAGGCCACTTATCTGTTTTTCTGCCTCAGTTATTCTGCTATTGATTCCTTCCAGAGAATTTTTAATTTCAATTATTGTGTTGTTCAACATTGTTTGTTTGCTCTTTAATTCTTCTACGTCCTTGTTAAATGTTTCTTGTATTTTCTCCAATCTTTTTCCAAGATTTTGTAACATCTTTACTATCATTACTCTTAATTCTTTTTCAGGTAGACTGCCCTTTTCCTCTTCATTTGTTTGGTCTGGTGGGTTTTTGCCTTGCTCCTTCATCTGCTGTGTTTTTTTGTGTCTTCTCATTTTGCTTAACCAACTGTGTTTGGGGTCTCCTTTCCGCAGGCTGCTAGTTCATAGTTCCTATTGTTTTTGGTGTCTGTTCCCAGTGGCTAAGGTTGGTTCAGTGGCTTGTGTAGGCTTCTTGATGGAGGGGACTAATGCCTGTGTTCTCGTGGATGAGGCTGGATTTTGTCTTTATGGTGAGCAGGACCACCTCTGATGGCGTGTTTTTGTTTGTCTGTGACATTTTTATAATTTTAGGCAGCCTCTCTTCTAATGGGTGTGGTTGTGTTCCTGAATTGCTACTTTTTTGGCATAAGGTGTCCAGCGCTGTATCTTGCAGGTCATTGAGTGGAGCTGGGTCTTAGCATTGAGATGGATATCTCTGGGGAAGCTTTTGCCGTTTGATATTACGTGGAGCCAGGAGGTCTATGATCGACCAATGTTCTTTTTTTTCTTCTTTTTAAACATCTTTATTGGAGTATAATTACTTTACAGTGGTGTGTTAGTTTCTGTTTTATAACAAAGTGAATCAGTTATACATATACATATGTTCCCATATCTCTTCCCTCTTGCATCTCCCTCCCTCCCACCCTCCCCATCCCACCCGTCTAAGTGGTCACAAAGCACCGAGCTGATCTCCCTGTGCTATACGGTTGCTTCCCACTAGCTATCTATTTTACCTTTGGTAGTGTATATATGCCTATGCCACTCTCTCACCCTGTCACATCTTACCCCTCCCCCTCACCATATCCTCAAGTCCATTCTCTAGTAGGTCTGTGTCTTTATTCCCGTCTTGCCCTAGGTTCATCATGACCTTTATTTTCCCTTAGATTCAATATATATGTGTTAGCATACTGTATTTGTTTTTCTCTTTCTGACTTACTTCACTCTGTATGACAGACTCTAACTCCATCCACCTCACTACAAATACCTCCATTTCATTTCTTTTTATGGCTGAGTAATATTCCATTGTATACATGTGCCACATCTTCTTTATCCATTCATCCGATGATGGGCACTTTGGTTGCTTCCATGTCCTGGATATTGTAAATAGAGCTGCAATGAACGTTTTGGTACATGACTGTTTTTGAATTATGGTTTTCTCAGGGTATATGCCCAGTAGTGGGATTGCTGGGTCGTATGGCAGTTCTATTGTTAGGTTTTTAAGGAACCTTCATACTGTTCTCCATAGTGGCTGTATCAATTTACATTCCCACCAACAGTGCAAGAGTGTCCCCTTTTTTCCACACCCTCTCCAGCATTTATTGTTTGTAGATTTTTTGATGATGGCCATTCTGACCAGTGTGAGATCATATCTCATTGTAGTTTTGATTTGCATTTCTCTAATGATTATTGATGTGGAGCATTCTTTCATGTGTCTGTTGGCAATCTGTATATCTTCTTTGAAGAAATGTCTATTTAGGTCTTCTGCCCATTTCTGGATTGGGTTGTTTGTTTTTTTGTTATTGAGCTGCATGAGCTGCTTGTAAATCTTGGAGATTAATCCTTTGTCAGTTGCTTCATTTGCAAATATTTTCTCCCATTCTGAGAGTTGTCTTTTGGTCTTGTTTATGGTTTCCTTTGCTGTGCAAAAGCTTTTAAGTTTCATTAGGTCCCATTTGTTTATTTGTGTTTTTATTTCCATTTCTCTAGGAGCTGGGTCAAAAAGGATCTTGCTGTTATTTATGCCATACAGTGTTCTGCCTATGTTTTGCTCTAAGAGTTTGACAGTGTCTGGCCTTACACTTAGGTCTTTAATCCATTTTGAGTTTATTTTTGTGTATGGTGTCAGAGAGTGTTCTAATTTCAAACTTTTACATGTAACTGTCCAATTTTCCCAGCACCACTTATTGAAGAGGCTGTCTTTTCTCCACTGTATATGCTTGCCTCCTTTATCAAAGATAAGGTGACCATATGTGTGTGGGTTTATCTCTGGGCTTTCTATCCTGTTCCATTGATCTATACTTCTGTTTTTGTGCCAGTACCAAAGTGTCTTGTTTACTATAGCTTTGTAATATAGTCTGAAGTCAGGGAGCCTGATTCCTCCAGCTCCATTTTTCATAATCAATATTGCTTTGGCTATTCGGGGTCTTTTGTGTTTCCATACAAATTGTGAAATTTTTTGTTCTAGTTCTGTGAAAAATGCCAGTGGTAGTTTGATAGGGATTGCATTGAATCTGTAGATTGTTTTGGGTAGTAGAGTCATTTTCACAATGTTGATTCTTCCAATCCAAGAACATGGTATATCTCTTCATCTATTTGTATCATCTTTAATTTCCTTCATCAGTGTCTTATAATTTTCTGCTTAAAGGTCTTTTGTCTCCTTAGGTAGGTTTGTTCCTAGATATTTTATTCTTTTTGTTGCAATGGTAAATGGGAGTGTTTTCTTAATTTCACTTTCAGATTTTTCGTCATTAGTGTATAGGTATGCAAGAGGTTTCTGTGCATTAATTTTGTATCCTGCTACTTTACCAAATTCATTGATTAGCGCTTGTAGTTTTCTGGTAGCATCTTTAGGATACTTTATGTATAGTATCATGTCATCTGCAAACAGTGACAGCTTTACTTCTTCTTTTCTGATTTGGATTCTTTATATTTCCTTTTCTTCTCTGATTGCTGTGGCTAACACTTCCAAAACTATGTTGAATAATAGTGGTGAGAGTGGACATCCTTGTCTTGTTCCTGATCTTAGTGGAAATGGTTTCAGTTTTTCACCATTGAGGACAATGTTGGATGTTGGTTTGTCATATATGGCCTTTATTATGTTGAGGAAAGTTCCCTCTATTCCTACTTTCCGCAGGGCTTTTATCATAAATGGGTGTTGAATTTTGTCAAAAGCTTTCTCTGCATCTATTGAGATGATCGTATGGTTTTTCTCCTTCAATTTGATAATATGGTGTATCACGTTGATTGATTTGCGTATATTGAAGAATCCTTGCATTCCTGGGATAAACCCCACTTGATCATTGTGTATGATCCTTTTAATGTGCTGTTGGATTCTGTTTGCTAGTAATTTGTTGAGGATATTTGCATCTATATTCATCAGTGATATTGGCCTGTAGCTTTCTTTCTTTGTGACATCTTTGCCTTGTTTTGGTATCAGGGTGATGGTGGCCTCGTAGAATGAGTTTGGGAGTGTTCCTCCCTCTGCAATATTTTGGAAGAGTTTGAGAAGGATAGGTGTTAGCTCTTCTCTAAATGTTTGATAGAATTCTCCTGTGAAGCCATCTGGTCCTGTGCTTTTGTTTGTTGGAAGATTTTTAATCGCAGTTTCAATTTCAGTGCTTGTGTTTGGTCTGTTCATATTTTCTATTTCTTCTTGGTTCAGTCTCGGCAGGTTGTGCATTTCTAAGAATCTGTCCATTTCTTCCAGGTTGTCCATTTTATTGGCATAGAGTTGCTTGTAGCAATCTCTCATGATCGTTTGTATTTCTGCAGTGTCAGTGGTTGCTTCTCCTTTTCATTACTAATTCTATTGAATTGAGTCTTCTCCCTTTTTCTCTTGATGAGTCTGGCTAATGGTTTATCAATTTTGTTTATCTTCTCAAAGAACCAGCTTTTAGTTTCATTGATTTTTGCTATTGTTTCCTTCATTTCTTTTTCATTTATTTCTGATCTGATCTTCATGATATCTTTCCTTCTGCTAGCTTTGGGTTTTTTTTTTTTCTTCTTTCTCTAATTGCTTTAGGTGCAAGGTTAGGTTGTTTATTTGAGATGTTTCCTGTTCCTTCAGGTAGGCTTGTATTGCTATAAACTTCCCTCTTAGCACTGCTTTTGTTGCATCCCATAGGTTTTGGTTCGTCGTGTCTCCACTGTCATTTGTTTCTAGGTATTTTTTGATTTCCCCTTTGATTTCTTCAGTGATCACTTCGTTGTTAAGTAGTGTATTCTGTAGCCTCCATGTGTTTGTATTTTTTACAGATCTTTTCCTGTAATTGATATCTAGTCTCATAGCGTTGTGGTCGGAAAAGATACTTGATACGATTTCAATTTTCTTAAATTTACCAAGGCTTGATTTGTGACCCAAGATATGATCTATCCTGGAGAACGTTCCATGAGCACTTGAGAAAAATGTGTATTCTGTTGTTTTTGGGTGGAATGTCCTATAAATATCAATTAAGTCCATCTTGTTTAATGTATCATTTAAAGCTTGTGTTTCCTTATTTATTTTCATTTTGTATGATCTGTCCATTGGTGAAAGTGGGGTGTTAAAGTCCCCTACTATGATTGTGTTGCTGTCGATTTCCCCTTTTATGGCTGTTAGTATTTGCCTTATGTATTGAGGTGCTCCTATGTTGGGTGCATAAATATTTACAATTGTTATACCTTCCTCTTGGATCGATCCCTTGATCATTATATAGTGTCCTTCTTTGTCTCTTGTAATAGTCTTTATTTTAAAGTCTCTTCTGTCTGATATGAGAATTGCTACTCCAGCTTTCTTTTGATTTCCATTTGCATGGAATATCTTTTTCCATCCCCTCACTTTCAGTCTGTATGTGTCTCTAGGTCTGTAGTGGGTCTCTTGTAGACAGCATATATATGGTTCTTTTTTTTGTAGCCATTAAGCCAGTCTGTGTCTTTTGCTGGGAGCATTTAATCCATTTACATTTAAGGTAATTATCGATATGTATGTTCCTATTCCCATTTTCTTAAATGTTTTGGGTTTGTTATTGTAGGTGTTTTCCTTCTCTTATTTTTCTTGCCTAGAGAAGTTCCTTTAGCATTTGTTTTAAAGCTCGTTTGGTGGTGCTGAACTCTCTCAGCATTTGCTTGTCTGTAAAGTTTTTAATTTCTCCATCAAATCTGAATGAGATCCTTGCTGGGTAGAGTAATCTTGGTTGTAGGTTTTTCTCCTTCATCACTTCAAGTATATCCTGCCACTCCCTTCTGGCTTGCAGAGTTTCTGCTGAAAGATCAGCTGTTAACCTAATGGTGATTCCCTTGTGTGTTATTGTTTTTACCTTGCTGCTTTTAATATGTTTTCTTTATATTTAATTTTTAATAGTTTGATTAATATGTTTCTAATAGTTTGTAATATGTTTGTAATATGTTTGTAATATGTTTCTCCTTGGATTTTTCCTGTATGGGACTCTCTGTGCTTCCTAGGACTTCATTAACTATTTCCTTTCCCATATTAGGGAAGTTTTCAACTATAATCTCTTCAAATATTTTCTCAGTCCCTTTCTTTTTCTCTTCTTCTTCTGGCGCCCCTATAATTCGAATGTTGGTGCATTTAATGTTGTCCCAGAGGTCTCTGAGATTGTCCTCAGTTCTTTTCATTCTTTTTTCTTTATTCTGCTCTGCAGTAGTTATTTCCACCATGTTATCTTCCAGGTCACTTATCCGTTCTTCTGCCTCAGTTATTCTGCTATTGATCCCATCTAGAGTATTTTTAATTTCATTTTTTGTGTTTTTCATCGTTGCTTGGTTCCTCTTTAGTTCTTCTACGTCCTTGTTAAATGTTTCTTGCATTTTGTCTATTCTATTTCCAAGATTTTGGATCATCCTTACTATCATTATTCTGAATTCTTTTTCAGGTAGACTGCCTATTTCCTCTTCATTTGTTAGGTCTGGTGGGTTTTTACCTTGCTCCTTCACCTGCTGTGTGTTTTTCTGTCTTCTCATTTTGCTTATCTTACTGTGTTTGGGGTCTCCTTTTCACAGGCTGCAGGTTCGTAGTTCCTCTTGTTTTTGGTATCTGTCCCCAGTGGCTAAGGTTGGTTCAGTGGGTTGTGTAGGCTTCCTGGTGGAGGGGACTAATGCCTGTGTTCTGGTGGATGAGGTTGGATCTTGTCCTTCTGGTGGGCAAGTCCACGTCTGGTGGTGTGTTTTGGGGTGTCTGTGGCCTTATTATGATTTTAGGCATCCTCTCTGCTAATGGATGGGGCTGTGTTCCTGTCTTGCTAGTTGTTTGGCATAGGGTGTCCAGCACTGTAGCTTGCTGGTCGTTGAGTGAAGCTGGGTCTTGATGTTGAGATGGAGATCTCTGAGAGATTTTTGCCGTTTGGTATTACGTGGAGCTGGGAGGTCTCTTGTGGACCAGGGTCCTTAAGTTGTCTCTCCCACCTCAGAGGCACAGCCCTGATGCCTGGCTGGAGCACCAAGAGCCTTTCATCCACACGGCTCTCATCACCAGTGTGTCCTTCAAAGATCACTTCCTTTTAGTGCACCTCAGTCTCCTTTTCCACCAGCGGCTGAGGGGAGTTTGCATAGGTTAATTCTGTGAGAAGAGCCCCCAGAGTAGGAAACTCCCGGCCTGAGAGGACAGAGCCCATTTCAGGCCTTTAAAAGCTCTGGGAGTCGGGAAGAAATGGGAAGAGGCTGCAGTCCACGCCACCCGCCAGACCAGCGCTGCAGGAGCTGACCAATGTTCTTAACTCAGCTGTCCCACCTCTGAGACACTGGCCTGACACCTGACCAGACCACCAAGATCCTGTCAGCCACATGGCTGAGAAGAAAAGGGAGTAAAAAGAAGGAAAGGAAGAGAAAACTGTAACCTAAAGTTATTAAAATATAAGATAAAAATAATTATTAAAAATAAAAAGTAAAAAGTAAAAAAAAAGAAAGAAAAAAAAAAGAGAGCAAGTAAACCAAAAACAAATCCACCAATGATAACAAGTGCTTAGAACAATACTAAAAAAAAAGAAAACAGACAGAACCCTAGGACAAATGGTAAAACAAATTTATACAGACAAACTCCCACAAAGAAACATACAGAAACACACTCACAAAAAGAGAAAAAGGAAAAATATATATATACTTATATATAATAAAATGGAGAGAGCAACCAAGTTAATAAACAAATCTACCAATGATAATAAACTCTAAATATTAAACTAAGATAAGCATAAAACCAGAAACAAATTAGTTGCAGAAAGGAAACCCCAACTACAGTTGTTCCTGAAGTCCATCACCTCAATTTTGGGATGATTTGTTGTGTATTTGGGTATTCCAGAGATACAGGATACATTAAGTTGATTGTGGAGGTTTAATCCTCTGCTCCTGAGGCTACTTGGAGAAATTTCCCTTTCTCTTCTTTGTTCACACAGCTCCTGCTGTTCAGCTTTGGATTTGGCTCTGCCTCTAAGTGTAGGTCACCTGAGGGCGTCTGTTCTTCACTCATACTGGACTGGGTTAAATTAGCAGGTGATTAGGGGACTCTGGCTCACTCAGGCCAGGGGGAGGGAGGGGTACAGAATACGGGGCGAGCCTGCTGTGGCAGAGGCCAACATGACGTTTCAACAGCCTGAGGTGTGCCATGTGTTCTCCCAGGGAAGTTTTCCCTGGATCACGGGACCCTGGCTGTGGTGGGCTCCACAGGCTCCCAGGAGGGGAAGTGTGGATAGTGACCTGTGTTTTCACAGAGGCTTCTTGGTGGCTGCAGTAGCAGCCTTAGCATTTCATGCCAGTCTCTGTTGTCTGCACTGATAGCCGCGGCTTGCTCCTGTCTCTGGAGCTCATTTAGGTGGTGCTCTGAATCCCCTCTCCTCTCGCACTCTGAAATAATGGTCTCTTGCCTCTTAAGCAGTTCCAGACTTTTTCCCGGACTCCCTCCCGGCTAGCTGTGGTTCACTAGCCCCCTTCAGGCTGTGTTCACGCAGCCAACCCCAGTCCTCTCCCTGGTATCTGACCTCTGAAGCCTGAGCCTCAGCTCCCAGCCCCCATCCACCCCAGCAGGTGAGCAGACAATCTTCTCAGGCTGGTGAGTGCTGGTTGGCAGCGATCATATGTGCGGGAATCTCTGTGCTTTGCCCTCTGCACCACTGTTGCTGCGCTCTTCTCATAGCTCTGAAGTTTCCCCCCCCGCCACTCCCCCCCACCCCGTCTCTGCCAATGAAGGAGGTTTCTAGTATGTGAAAACTTTTCCTCCTTCATTGCTCCCTCCCAGAACTGCAGGTCCTGTCCCTATTCTTTTGTCTCTGTTTTTTTTCTTTTTCCCCACCTAGGTATATCAGGACTTTCTTGCCTTTTGGGAAGTCTGAGGTCTTCTGCCAGCATTCAGTAGGTGTTCTGTAGGAGTTGTTCCACATGTAGATGTATTTCTGATGTATTTGTGGGGAGGAAGATGATCTCCACTTCTTACTCCTCCACAATCTTGAAGGTCTTCCTCTCAGTATGGTTTTAATTCATAATTCCCTGATGATTAGTGATGTTAAGGACCTTCTCATGTGCCTGTTGGTTATTTTTAGGTCTTCTTTGGAAAAATGTCTCTTCAGATCCTTTGCCTATTTTTAGTGTGATTATTTGCTTTTTTGCTATTGAGTTGTATGACTTCTTTTTATATGTTGGTTATAACCATTTATCAGTTTTTCAAATACTTTCTCCTATCTGTAGGCTGCCTTTTCAATTTATTGATTGTTTATTTTGCTGTGCAAAAGGTCTCTGGCTTAATGTAATCCCTCTTTATTTTAGAATAGAGAGCTAAGATATAAGCCCATGCATAAAAGTCAACTAATTTTTGACTAGGTGCCAAAAACACACAATGGGGAAAGGATAGTCTCTTCAATAAATCATGTTGGGAAAATTGTATATCCACTCGCAAAAGAATGAAACTTTGAATGGACCCATATCTTGCACCTCTCACAAAAAGTAAGTTGAAATGTATCAAATATTTAAATGTAATACCTGAAACAGTAAAACTCTTGGAAGAAAATATAGGCGAAAAATCCTTGACTTTGGTTTTGGCAATGATTTCCTGGATGAGACATCAAAAGAACAGGCAACAAAAACTAAAAAACATTACTGTTTTTAGAACCTACTATGGGAGTCTTCAATGGAAGTAGGTGCTGAAACTTCTAAGGTATGGCATGAATATATGCCAGAGTTGTGTTCTATGGTGTGGTATATTACCTGGAGGACAATTGCAGAAACAGGTTTGAGTTCCACACCTAATCCAGTATGGAGTAGAAGAAAAGAGAACAATTGTTGGAGCAGAGCTACGGGACTTGGGAGGTGGGTTGGAGGGGTAGATTTTTCAGCAGAGCCAGTAACCAGAGCCAGAAATGATAAGAAGATCATAAGCTTCCCACAGACTCATAATAAATTTTGGGGAAGGCAGAACCTTCTTCAGCATGTGAAATGGGAAGATCAATCCATTATATAAATGCATAAATGCATTTCAAAGGAAGGGTGACCCAGCTGACACCTGGCTGACCTATATATAACAATAATGCCTTCTCTTCAGATTACCTCCAGCATCAACCAGTATAATGAAGAATAAAGTGCATTATAAACAGTAAATTGTTATATAGGTATTAATTACTATTGCTGTTTTCATTGTCCCCTTTATTGTTATTACTCTGCAAGCATTAGCTCAGAGTCTTGTATATTATAAGTGTAACATTGACTGGCTGACTGGATGGTTTCCAAAAAGAAAAACTGACCTATCTACTTTCTCTAGCCTCCCTCCCACAACTACCAGTCCCTCGAAGAGAAACAAATATTGACAACATAGGCAGTTCCCAAGAGACGAAACTTGCTGAAGGGAGAGGCAGTTGTAGGCAACACAAAAGGAATTCTGTTGAACTACTTGAAGAGGCTTAGTCTGTTTACAAGAAAAGCATACATCCTGATTGTAATAAGTGAACTTGGAGGGCCATACAGGCCCTTTAATCTCAGAAGTGACACTTGAACTCCAGTTCACCTGCTCGATTTATTTACATTGCTTTTGCACGCTAACAAATCCAACTCTCCATCAGATTAATCAACATTTATCAGCCAGTGGTGGGAGCATCATTTCATAACATAAGCAAAATAGAGAGGGAGTGAAATGGAATAGAGAGAGAATAAAACTCCCATTACTCTGTGACTACTTTATTCTCTGTGTATTTTATTCACATAATGAATGATGTACTTCTGGCTTTAACAGCATAGCAACCCTGCTTCTGTTTGTTTAATGTTTCCCCACCAGGAGCTGTGCAATTCAGTAGCATATGCACAGCAGGATAAAGGAGGAAGATGGTCAAGTCTGGCTTTGGGGTTTAAGATAGCTCAAATAAACCAAAGGTAGATTAACACCAAGTTTACCAAAGTCTGGTGTTGTTAGTTCAAATAAATTATCACAAATGAACAAAATAATTTGTGTATGTGGTGTTCCATTGGCCCTTACTAAAAGGGAAAAATTCATTCATTCACCCTTTTAAATAACTGAACACCAAACATGTACTGGAAACTGTTCTGGGTGCTAAAGATATAACAATTAAAAGAAAAAAGTTCCAGGGAATTCCCTTGTGGTCCAGTGTTTAAGAGTCCACACTTTCACTGTCAAGTGTGTGGGTTCGATCCCTGGTCAAGGAACTAAGATCCCGCAAGCCAATTGGCCAAAAAAGAAAAAAAAAAAAGAACAAAATTCCTGCCCCTTGAATATATATTTGAAAGGGATTTTTAAAAATAGTAAATAAATATGTAATAAAAGTTAATGCAGTAATAAGTGTTACAATGAAAAAAATTAAGTAGGCTATGGGAACAGAAACAAAGTGCTACTTTGGATAGGATAACCAAAAAGTCTGCTCTAACGTAATATTGGAGCAGAAATCTGAATGAAGTGAAAGAGCCAGGCATTTGAGTATGTGAATGAAGTACATTACAGATGGAAGGAAAAACAAGAAGCATTTGAGGAAAAGCTGGAAGGCCAGTGTGGCTGGAGAGGAGTGAACAAGTGGAAGAACGATAAGAAAACTTGTCAGAGATGTAGCACTGGGTTATATCATGTAGACTTTTATGCAATAGTAGGAATTTGAAAGTAATAGAATTAAGTGGAAATTTAAAAATTATGTTATGATTTTGCCCCTCACTATACCTCAGGAGGACAGAAAATCTGATTTGTAGTTATTTTTCAAATGAAGCATTGATACTGCCTAGGTTACCAATAGTTTAATGATGATGATGATGGTATAATAGGGCATTTGCTAATTGATTAGTTGGTCAATACTGACTGAGCCAATAACAAATAACCTTTTTAAAATTGGTTTGCTTCATTTCTTTAACTTTTTAGTTAAAGTATAAGTTGTAAAGAGAAAAATGCACAAGTCATATGTGAATGGCTCAATGAATTATCACAAAGTGAAAATATCACCAAATCAAAAAATTGAATATTATCAATATCTTGGTCTCCGCTCCTGGCCTCTCCCAATCAGAATTCTCATCTCACTAGAGTTAACTACTCTCCTGTCTTCTAATAGCATGTATCAGATTTGCCTATTTTTAGAATTTTATATAAATGTGGGATTCACTTTTTTTGCATGTAGCAATATCTGTTCATTTTCATTGCTGTTGAGGAATCAATTGTAAATATACAAGATTAATGTATCCATTATACTCTTGATAAACATTAGGTATGTTTCCAGTTTGGGGATATTAAGCATTGTACTACCGTGAATATTCTTGTACTTGTCTATGGCTACACACGTGCACACTTTTCTGTTGGATATATACCTAAGAGGGAATTAAAGGGTCATAATATATATGTATATACAAATTTTGTAGAAAATGTCAATAGCTTTTCAAAGTGGATATACCAGTTTACAGTCCTACCAGCTATTTTGATAGGTGTATAATGGTATCTCATTGCAGTTTTAATATGCATTTCTCTGTTGACTAATGAGTTGAAGCACTGTATCATATATTTATTGATTATTCAGTTACTCTCTCTTGTAAAGTGCCTGACTCTTTTGCCCATTTTTTTTTCTGTATTGTCAGTACTTTCCTTAATAATAGAAAGAAGTTCTTTATATATTTTTGTGTTGCCTAATAACTTTTCATGCTCGTGTAATTTTCTTTTTTACTTTCTTAAAGTTGTCTTTCCATGATCAGAAATTCTCAGTTTTAACCTAGTTTACTTTGGAAAATTTTAAATTTACAATTATAGTTTATTATAACTTATTTGAGAAATCTTTATCCATCCCAAGTTCATGAGGATATTCTCATATATTTTAAAATAATTTTTGTTTTATATTTCACATTTAGATTTACAACCCTGAGATTTATGTTTTTGTCAGCCTATCCTAGGTTTCAAGCCTCTTTTTAAAAATTTTTGTTATGGCTATCTAGTTGAACCAACACAATTTATGGGGAAGAATGATTTTCCAACTCTTTTGCAGTTCTGTCTTCGTTCTAGGAGTTTTATGTTGTAAGTCAATTTATGCATGAGCTGTTTCTGGGCTCTCTATTCTGTCCACTGTATTAATTATCCATCATTACCTCAATTCCAGTATTAAATATTGAAGGTTTATTATAAGTTTTAATATGTGGTAGAGTATTTTTCTTTTTCTTTCTTCAACATTGGCCCCTTTGTTTGGCCATATGAGTTTTTTAATAGACTTTAATTTTAGAGAAGTTTTAGGTTCACAGCAAAATTAAGAGAAAGATAAAGACTTCCCATACACCCCTGCCCCCACACATGCACAGACTCCCTATCAAAATACTGCACCAGAGTGGTACATTTGTTAAAATCAATGAACCTACATTGGCACATCCTTATCCTCTGAAGTTTATAGTTTATATTAGGATTCACTATTAGTATTGTGAGAAGTGTATGATTACATGCACTCACCATTGTAATATTATACAGAGTAGTTTCACTGCCCTAAAAATCCTCTGTGTTTCACCTACCCTACTTATCAGTGGTAACCACTGATCCTTTTACTGTCTCTACAGTTTTGCCTTTTCCAGAATGTTATATTTTTGGAATTTTACAGTATGTAGCCTTTTCAGATTAGCTTCTTTCACTTAGTAATATGCAATTAAAGTTCATCCATGTCTCTTCATGGCTTGATAGCTTACTTCTTTTTAGCACTGAATAAAATTTTATTGTCTGGATATACCACAATTAATTTATCAATTTATCTACTGAAGGACATCTTGGTTGCTTCCTAGTTTTGGCAATTATAAATAAAGCTTCAATAAACATTCTTGTGCAGGTTTCTGTGTGAACATATGTTTTCAACTCCTTTGGGTAAATACCAAGGAGCATAATTGCTAGATTGGACGGTAAGAGTGTGATTAGTTTTTTAAGAAACTGTCAAACTGTCTTCCAAAGGGAATGCACCATTTTGCATTCACAACAGCAAGGAATGAGAGTTCCCACTGAGCCACACTTTTGCCGAAACTGAGTGTTGTCAGTGTATTGGATTTTGGGATTCTAATAGGTATGTAGTGGTATCTCATTTTAACTTGCAACTCCCTAATGACATATTATGTTGAACATATTTTTATATACTTTTTTGCCATCTTCTTTGGTGAGGTGTCTGTTCAGGTCTCTTGCCCATCCATTTTTTAATCAGGTCATTCACGTTATCATTGTTGAGATTTAAGAGGTCTTTATATATTTTAGATAATTGTCCTTTATCAGATATGTCATTTGCATGTATTTTCTCCCAGTCTGTGGTTTGTCTTCTTATTCTCTTGACAGTGCCTTTCACAGAGAAGAATTTTAAAGATGTTCAGTTTATCAATAAAGACTTTCAGGAATCATGCCTTCGTGGTATATCTAAAGTCATTGCCACATCCAAGTTTATTCTAAGTTTTCTCTTATGTTCTAGGAGTTTTATACTTTTGCATTTTATTTTTAGGTCTATAATCTATTTTGAGTTAATTTTTGTGAAGGATGTAATGTCTGTTTCTATGTGTTTAGATTCACTGTTTTGCATGTGGATATTCAGTTGTTCCAGAATTAATTGCTGAAAAGACTATCTTTGCTCCATTGTATTTCCTTTGCTCCTTTTTCAATGATCAGCTGACTATATTTATGGGGGTCTATTTCTGGGTTCTCTATTCTGTTTCATTGATCTATTTGGGGTTTTTTGTTCTGTTTTGTTTTACCAATACCACACTGTCTTGATTATTGTAGGTTTATAATAAGTCTTGAAGCTGAGTAGTGTGAATCCTCCAACTTCATTCTTTCCTTCAACATTGTTTGGCTACTCTGGATCTTCTGCCTCTTGATGTAAACTCTAGAATCAGTTTGTCAATATTCACAAAATAACAATAAGATTTTGATTGAAATTGCATTGAATCTACAGATCATGTTAAAAACAACTAACATCTTGACAATATTGAGTCTTCTTATCCACAAACATGAAATATTTCCCAATTTATTTAGTTCTTCTTTGATTTCTTTCATCAAAGTTTTGTAGTTTTCCTTAAGTAGATCTTGTACATATTTTGTTAAATTTATATCTAATAACTTAAATTTGGGAGGTACACATTGTATTGGGTTTTTCTATTGAAGTACAGTTGATTGAATACAGTGTAGATTGAAGTATAGTATATTAACTATAATATAGTTAATATAATATTGTTGATTTACAATATTATATTAGTTTAAACAACATGGTGATTCAATATTTTTATAGATTATACTCAATTTAAAGTTATTATAAAATATTGGCTATATACCTTGTGCTGCACATTCCTTGCATCTCATTTATTTTATACCTAGTAGTTTGTATTTCTTAATCTCCTTCCATATCTTGACCCTCTACCACCATACTCCCCACTGGTAACCACTAGTTTAATCTCTACATCTGTAAGACTGTTTCTGTTTTGTTATATTTATTCATTTGTTTTATTTTTTAGGTTCCACATACAAGTGAAAACATACATTATTTGTCTTTCTCTCTCTGGTTTATTTCACTTAGCATAATACCCTCCAGGTCCATCCATGTTGTTGCAAATAGTAAAATTTCATTCTTTTTTATGGCTAAGTAATATTGCATTGTGTATATATACCACATCTTCTTAATCCACTCATCTGTTGATGGACACTTAGGTTGTTTCCATATCCTGACTATTGGAAATAATTCTCCTATAAACATTGGAGTGCATATATATTTTTGAATTAGTGTTTTCATTTACTTGATATATATTCACAGCAATGGAGGTCTGAGGCATATGGTAGTTCTATTTTAATATTTTTGAGGAACCTCCATACTCTCTTTCATAGAGGCTACACTAATTTACACTTCCACCAAATTGTACTACGGTTCATTATTTCCACCTCCTTGCCAACATTTATTGGCTTTTTGACAATGGCCATTCTGACTGATATGAAGTGATATCTCATTGAGATTTTGATTTTCATTTCACTGATGACTAGTGAGGTTGAGCATCTTTTCATGTGCATGTTGGCCATCTATATGTCTTCTTTAGAAAAATATCTATTCAGGTCTTCTTCCCATTTTTTTTAAGCATCTTTATTGGAGTATAATTGCTTTACAATGGTGTGTTAGTTTCTGTTTATAACAAAGTGAATCAGCTATACATATATATATATATATATCCCCATATCTCCTCCCCCTTGGGTCTCCCGCCCACCCACCATGTCCCACCCCTCTAGGTGTTCACAAAGCACCAGGCTGATCTCCCTGTGCTATGCAGCTGCTTCCCACTAGCTATCTATTTTACATATGGTAGTGTACATATGTCCATGCCACTTTCTCACTTCAGCCAAGCTTACCCTCCCCCCTCTCCGTGTCCTCAAGTCCATTCTCTACGTCTGTGTCTCTATTCCTGTCCTGTCCCTAGGTTCTTCAGAATCATTTTTTTTTCTTTTTTTTTTTTTAGATTCCATATATATGTGTTAGCATATGGTATTAGTTTTTCTCTTTCTGACATACTTCACTCTGTATGACAGACTCTAGGTCCATCCAGCTCACTACAAAGCACTCAGTTTTGTTTCTTTTTATGACTGAATAATATTCCATTGTATACATGTGCCACATATTCTTTATCCATTCATCTGTTGGTGGACACTTAGGTTGCTTCCATGTCCTGGTTATTGTAAATAAAGCTGCAATGAACATTGTGGTACATGACTCTTTTTGAATTATGATTTTCTCAGAGTATATGCCCAGTAGTGGGATTGCTGGGTCATATGGTATTTCTATTTTTAGTTTTTTAAGGAAACTCCATACAATTCACCATAGTGACTCTATCAATTTACATTTCCACCAACAGTGCAAGACTGTTCCCTTTGCACCACACTCTCTCCAGCATTTATTTTTTGTAGATTTTTTGATGATGGCCATTCTGACTGGTGTAAGATGATACCTCATTGTAATTTTGATTTACATTTCTCTAATGATTAGTGATGTTGAGCATTCTTTCATGTGTTTGTTGGCAATCTGTCTATCTTCTTTGGAGAAATGTCTGTTTAGGTCTTCTACCCATTTTTGGAAGAGGTTGTTTGTTTTTTAGATATTGACCTGCATGAGCTGCCTGTGAATTTTGGAGATTAATCCTTTGTCAGTTGCTTCATTTGCAAACATTTTCTCCCATTCTGAGAGTTGTCTTTTCGTCTTATTTATGGTTTCCTTTGCTTTGCAAAAGCTTTTAAGATTCATTAGATCCCACTTGTTTATTTTCGTTCTTACTTCCTTTTCTCTAGGAGGTGGGTCAAAAAGGATCCTGCTGTGATTTCTGTCATAGAGTGTTCTGCCTATGTTTTCCTACAAGAGTTTTATAGAGTCTGGCCTTACATTAAAGTCTTTAATCCATTATGAGTTTATTTTTGTGTATGGTGTTAGGGAGTGTTCTAATTTCATTCTTTTACATGTAGCTGCCCAGTTTTCCCAGCACCACTTATTGAAGAGGCTGTCTTTTCTCCACTGTATATTCTTGTTTCCTTTATCAAAAATAAGGTGACCATATGTGTGTGGGTTTATCTCTGGGTTTTCTATCCTGTTCCATTGATCTATACTTCTGTTTTGTGCCAGCACCATACTGTCTTGATTACTGTAGCTTTGTAGTATAGTCTGATGTCCAAGAGCCTGATTCCTCCAGCTCTGTTTTACTTTCTCAAGATTGCTTTGGCTACTCGGGGTCTTTTGTGTTTCCATATAAATTGTGAAATTTTTTTTCCTAGCTGTGTAAAAAATGCCATTGGTAGTTTGATAGGGATTATATTGAATTTATAGATTGCTTTGGGTAGTATAGTCATTTTCACAATGTTGATTCTTCCAGTCCAAGAACATGGTACATCTCTCCATCTGTTTGTATCATCTTTAATTTCTTTCAACAGTGTCTTATAGTTTTCTGCATACAGGTCTTTTGTCCCCTTAGGTAGGTTTATTCCTAGGTATTTTATTCTTTTTCTTGCAATGGTAAATGGGAGTGTTTCCTTAATTTCTCTTTCAGATTTTTCATCATTAGTGTATAGGAATGCAAGGGATTTCTGTACATTGATTTTGTATCATTCTACTTTAGGAAATTCATTGATTAGATCTAGTAGTTTTCTGGCAGCATCTTTAGGATTATCTATGTATATTGTCATGTCATCTGCAAACAGTGACATCTTTACTTCTTCTTTTCTGATTTGGATTCCTTTTATTTCTTTTTCTTCTCTGATTTCTGTGGCTAAAACTTCCAAAACTCTGTTGAATAATAGTGGTGAGAGTGCACAACCTTGTCTTGTTCCTGATCTCAAAGGAAATGGTTTCAGTTTTTCACCACTGAGAACAATGTTGGCTGTGGATTTGCCATATATGGCTTTTATAATGTGGAGGTAAGTTCCCTCTCTGCCTCCTTCCTGGAGGCTTTTTATGATAAATGGTGTTGAATTTTGTTGAAAGCTTTTTCTGCATCTATTGACATGATCATATGGTTTTTATCCTTCAATCTGTCAATATGGTTTTACACATGGATTGATTTTCATATGTTGAAGAATCCTTGCATTCCTGGAATAAACTCCACTTTATCATGGTGTAATGATACTTTTAATGTGCTGTTGGATCCTGTTTCCTAGTATTTGTTGAGGATTTTTGCATCTATGTTCATCAGTGATATTGGCCTGTAGTTTTCTTTTTTTGCGATGTCTTTGTCTGGTTTTGGTATCAGGGTGATGGTGGCCTCGTAGAATGAGTTTGGGAGTGTTCCTCCTTCTGCTGTATTTTGGAAGAGTTTGAGAAGGACAGGTGTTAGCTCTTCTCTAAATGTTTGTTAGAATTCTCCTGTGAAGCCATCTGGACCTGGGCTTTTGTTTGTTGGAAGATTTTTAATCACAGTTTCAATTTCAGTGATTGTGATTGGGCTGTTTATATTTTCTATTTCTTCCTGGTTCAGTCTTGGAAGGTTATGCTTTTCTAAGAATTTGTCCATTTCTTCCAGCTTGTCCATTTTACTGGCATATAGTTGCTTGTAGTAATCTCTCATTATCCTTTGTATTTCTGCAGTGTCAGTTGTTACTTCTCCTTTTTCATTTCTAATTCTGTTGATTCGAGTCTTCTCCCTTTTTTTCTTGATGAGTCTGGCTAAGGTTTTATCAATTTTATATATCTTCTCCAATAACCAGCTTTTAGTTTTATTGATATTTGCTATTGTTTCCTTCCTTTTTTTTCATTTATTTCTAATCTGATCTTTTTGATTTCTTTCCTTCTTCTAACTTTGTGGGGATTTTTTGTTCTTCTTTCTCTAATTGCTTTAGGTGTAAAATTATGTTGTTTATTTGAGATGTTTCTTGTTTCTTGAGGTAGGATTGTATTGCTATAAATTTCCCTTATAGAAGTGCTTTTGGTGTATCCCATAGATTTTGCTTCATCATGTTTTCATTGTCATTTCTTTCTAGGTATTTTTTGGTTTCCTCTTTGATTTCTTCAGTTATCTTTTGGTTATTTAGTAGTGTATCGTTTAGACTCCTTTTTTTTTTTTTTTTTTTTTTTTTTTTACAGAGTTTTTCCGGTAATTGATATCTAGTCTCATAGCGTTGTGGTTGGAACAGATACTTGATACAATTTCAAATTTCTTAAATTTACCAATGTTTGTTTTGTGACCCAAGATATGATCTCTCCTTGAGAATGTTCCATGAGCACTTGAGAAGAAAGTGTATTCTGTTGTTTTTGGGTGGAATGTCCTATAAATGTCAATTAAATCCATCTTGTTTAATGTGTCATTTAAAGCTTGAGTTTCCTTATTTATTTTCATTTTGGATGATCTGTCCATTGCTGAAAGTGGCGGTTAAAGTCCCCTACTATTATTTTGTTACTGTTGATTTCCCCTTGCATGGCTGTTAGCATTTGCCTTATGTGTTGTGGTGCTCCTATGTTGGGTGCATAAATATTTACAATTGTTATATCTTCTTCTTGTATTGATCCCTTGATCATTATGTAGTGTTCTTCTTTGTCTCTTGTTATAGTCTTTTTTTTAAAGTCTATTTTGTCTGATATGAGAATTGCTATACTAGCTTTCTTTTGATTTCCATTTGCATGGAATATCGTTTTCCATCCTCTCACTTTCAGTCTGTATGTTTCCCTGGGTATGAAGTGGGTCTCTTGTAGACAGCATATATACGGTTCTTGTTTTTGTATCCATTCAGCCAGTCTATGTCTTTTATTTGAGCATTTAATCCATTTACATTTAAGGTAATTATCGATATGTATGCTCCTATTACCATTTTCTTAATTGTTTTGTGTTGGTTATTGAAGGTCTTTTCCTTCTCTTGTGTTTCCTGCCTAGAGAAGTTCCTTTAGCTTTTGTCGTAAAGCTGGTTTGGTGGTGCTGAATTCTCTTAGCTTTTGCTCGTCTGTAAAGTTTTTTAATTTCTCCATCAAATTTGAATAAGATCCTTGTTGGGTAGACGAATCTCGGTTGTAGGTTTTTCCTTTTCATCACTTTAACTATGTCCTGCCACTCTCTTCTGGCTTGCAGAGTTTCTGTTGAAAGATCAGCTGTTAACCTTGTGGGGATTCCCTTTTCTGTTATTTGTTGTTTTTCCCTTGCTGCTTTTAATATTTTTCTTTGTATTTAATTTTTGATAGTTTTATTAATATATGTCTTGGCATGTTTCTCCTTGGATTTATCCTGTATGGGACTCTGTGTTTCCTGGACTTGATTCACTATTTCCTTTCCCATATTAAGGAAGTTTTCATCTATAATCCCTTCAAATATTTTCCCACTCCCTTTCTTTTTCTCTTCTTCTTCTGGGACCCCTATAATTGAATGATGGTGCGTTTAATGTTGTCCCAGAGGTCTCTGAGACTGACCTCAATTCTTTTCTTTCTTTTTTCTTTATTCTGCTCTGCAGTAGTTATTTACACTATTTTATCCTCCAGGTTTCTTATCCATTCTTCTGCCTCAGTTATTCTGCTATTGATCCCTTCTAGAGTATTTTTAATTTCTTTTGTTGTGTTGTTCATCATTTTTTGTTTGCTCTTCAGGTCTTCTAGGTCTTTGTTAAATGTTTCTTGTATTGTCTCTATTCTATTTACAAGATTTTGGATCATCTTTATTATCATTACTCTGAATTCGTTTTCAGGTAGACTGCCTATTTCCTCTTCATCCCTTTGGTCTAATTGTTTTTACCTTGTTCCTTCATCTGCTGTGTGTTTCTCTGTCTTCTTATTTTGCTTAACTTACTGTATTTGTGGTCTCCTTTCCACAGGCGGCAGGTTCATAGTTCCCATTGCTTTTGGTCTCTGCCTCCAGTGACTAAGGTTGGTTCATTGGATTGTGTAGGCTTTCTGTTGGAGGGGACTTGTGCCTGTGTTCTGGTGGATGAGGCTGGATCTTGTCTTTCTGGTGTCTAGGTCCGCATCTCATGGTGTGTGTTGGTGTGTCTGTGACCTTAGGACTTTAGGCAGCCTCCCTGCTAATGGGTTGGCTTGTGTTCCTGTCTTGCTTGTTGTTTGGCATAGTGTGTCCAGCACTGTAGCTTGCTGGTCGTTGAGTGGAGCTGGGTCTTAGCTTTGAGATGGAAAGCTCTGGGAGAGCTTTTGCCATTTGATATTACATGGAACTGGGAGGTTTCTGGTGGACCAATGTCCTCACCTCGGCTTTCCCACCTCAGAAGCACAGACCTGACACCTGGCCAGAGCACCAAGTCCCTGTCGGCCACACACCATGTGTTCTTTTAAGAGCACTCTTAAGTGACATCCTGTTTGTGTGTGGTACAACTTTACATTAGAAATAAGAGTTGTGGTGGATGGGATTTTTGCCCTCCCCAGATGGTTGAAGGTTGCGATTTTTGTTTTTGGAAACCGCACCACCTCCTTATTTCTATTATTATTTTTGCATGGAAAATATAAAGAGAGTTGGAGTGGAGGTGATATCAGGAAATCCCTGGACGCCCTCCTCTCCGTCTTCCACCTCTCTCTCTCTGATTATTTCCTATCCAGCAGCAGATTGAAGCTAGAGATGATTTTTCCTTCTTTCCATTTTTAATTGGGTTATTTTATTGACATTGAGTTACATTAGCTCTGTATGTATTTTGGATATCAACCCCTTATCAAACGTTATTTTCAAATATCTTCTCCCATTCAGCAAAAATTAAATAAATAAATAAAAAGCATTTTTGCTTTTTTGATGGCTTCCTTCACTGTGCAAAATCTTTTAAATTTGATTAGACCCCATTTGTTTATCTTTGGTTTTGTTTCCCTTGCCTGAAGAGACAAATCAAAAATAATATTGATAAGATTTATGTTAAAGAGTGTTCCTTTTAGGAGTTTTATGGTTTCTGGTCTTACATTTAGGTCTTTAATCCATTTCGAGTTTATTTTTGTACTTGGTGTAAGAAAATGTTCTTATTTTATTCTTTTATATGTAGCGGTCCAGCTTTCTCAACACCGCGCTTATTGAAGAGATTTTCCTTTCCCCATTGTATATTTTTGCTTCTTTTGTCATAAATTAATTGACCATATATGCATGGATTTATATCTGGGCTCTCTATTCTCTTCCATTGATCTATGTGTATATTTTTATACCAGTACCATACTGTTTTGATTACTGTAGCTTTGTAGTGTAGTCTGAAGTCAGGGATCATGATTCCCTCGGCTTTGTTCTCTTTTCTCAAGATTGCTTTGGTTATTTGCAGTCTTTTGTGGAACCATATAAATTTTAGGGTTATCTGTTCAGATTCTGTTAAAAAATATCTTTGTTATTTTGATATGGAATAGTATTGTGTTTTTAATCTCAAATTCCACTAGTTTATTGCTAGTATATAGAGGAGTTATTTACTTTCAAATACCAACTTTGTGTCCCACAATCTATAGTTCTTTGTATTTGCGATTAGAGCTCAAATCTTTTAGTGAGCTTGTCTATTCCTCAGGACTGTGAACTTCATGAGTGCTTTTCAGTTCTGGGTTTTTGTTTTTGTTTTTTTTTTCCCTCTCTCTTAGGTGGGACAGGATAAAGTTGGGTATTTCCCTTACCCCAGTATGATTAAGCTCTTAAAAAAGCCCAATCAGGTAGACCTGGCAAAATAGCTCTTCTAAAGTCAAGCCTTATTAAGAAGAACCAAATGCTCTGGTATATATCCAGATGGTTACTTTTTACCTCACCCTTCTGGAAGCAGGAGGAGATTTTTCTTATTTTCACTGTGGGGACCTGATAGAGCTCATTGAGGTAAAATTCACAGAAGTGTAGGACTTCCCCATAACTGGGTCCCCTGAAGTTTTTATCTATCAGACTTGTCCACATTAAGCCTGAAACAACTCATCAATTACAGCTCAGATTTTCCTACCCTGGCTCTGGTTCACAGGAATGATTCTGCTCCTGGGTTTCTGCTCTCACAAATTGTGAATCTCTGCATTCAGCTTTTCTCTCCAATTCTGGGAGCATTTTCCCTGTGACCTCACTTCTCTGATGGATCTCAGAAGAGTTAATAATTTTTCAGTTTGTTCAGTTTTTTGTTTGTTGTTAGGACAGAGTGAGTGACAACTTCCAAATTCCTTACCTGTTGGACCAGATACCAGAGTTCTGTCTCTATGGATTTTAGAATCAAGATGTCAAGTTCAAAAAGTTTTAAAAAATGTTAAAATGTTGACTGACATTGCATTGAACTTACAGGAAACTTATATTGATATCTTTATAATATTTAGTTTTTGGATCCATGAAAATTTCATTTATTTACATTGTCTTTAATTTTCTCTCAAAAATGTTTTCTAGACTTCTGTATGGAATTTTTGAACTATTTTATTAGATTTATTCCTAATTTGTTGATTTTTTGGTGCCAGTATAAAGAAAAAAAATATTAATTTTGTCATTTTTTTTTCTGTGTACTTATTGCTAGTACATAGGAATACAATTTTTTGTACATTAATCTTATATAATACAAATTTACAAACTCAGCTATAATACTTTTATCTGTAGCTTCTTTGAGACTTTCTGTAGACACAGTTATGGCATCTGTGAATAATGACGATTTATTTCTTTATGTTCATACCTTATTTTTATTTTTATCCTATCTTAATACATTGACTAGAACCTCAGTGCAACATTGAATAGAAGTGAAAATAATAGACTTCTTTGTTGCCTCTTCAATTTCAGAAAAATATTTATATATATATTCCACCATTAATGTGATGCTTTCTGTGGGAATTTTGTAGATATCTTTTATCATATTAACAGTGTTCCTTCCTAATATGATACTATATTTTTAATCTGAATGTTTGTTAATTTTTTTTCAAATATCTTTGTTGTACCTATTGAGGTGATCATGTGTTTTCCCCCTTTAATCTAGGAAGGTGTAATACATTGATTGATTTTTCTTATATTAACCAATTTTTGAATTCCTAGAATTAAACACAACCTGTTTGTGATATATTTTTTAATATATAATTGGATTTTATTTCTAATGTTTTATTTAGGATTTTAAAATCTATGTCCATGAAGAGATTGTTTTTTTAATTTTCTTTTGATATACCCTTGAAGCTTATTCCAGTTTTATTAAAAGAGAGAGAGGGAGAATATTTTTTTCTTATTTTATTTTACTGAAACATTTTAAGTAATATTGATATTATTCATTTCTTATATCCTTGGAATAATAAAATGATTATTTCTTTATGGATGAATTTTCTTTAAAATATATGTCTGTTTAGATTTTGGTTTTCCTCTTGTGTAATATTTATTCTTTTGCTTCCCTCCCACTCATGGATGTTTTTATTTCATCTAAATGTTCATATTTATTGCTATAAAGTTTATGATAATTTCCTATTATCATTTAAAAATATTATAATCTATAATAATGTTACCATTTTTGTTAATAATATTTGTGTTTTCTCTCTTTTTTAATATTAGTCTCCCAAGAAATTCATCACTTTAACCTTTTAAATAAACCAAATTTTGAGTTTCTTATTGCCAATATATTTTTATATTAATTTATTTATCAATTTTATTATTTCTTTTGTTTAAATGTAATTAGTCTTCATATGAATCCTTAGCTCACTGATTTTCACCCATTTTTCTTTCCTAGTATATGCATTTCAGACTATAAACTTCTCTCTAGTCACAGCTTTAGTGGTAACCCACAGGATATATTCATTCATTTAAATAAATTTTCCAATTTTCATCTTTTTAAAATTTAACATATAAGTTATTTTATAGTGTATTGCTTGGTTTCCAAATTTGGAGGGTTTTATAATTAAAGTTTTAGATTTTTTTTTGTTTGTTTATTTCTAGATTAAAATCTCTGTCATCAAAGTACATATTCTTTGTGATTTTTAACCTACTGGTATTTGTTGAGATTTGCTTTATGGCCAATATATATCATCATGTATTTAAACATATTCTACATGTATTCTGAAACTGTAGAGTACAGAATTCTGTATATTTCAGACAGACATTTGGGTGATTTCACTGGGATAAGAACTTGGAGCCAGAATTTACTGGTTTTAGTAAAAAATGTAAAACCAGAAATAAGAGGAAAAGCCTGCAGCCCAAGGAATTTTAAATCATAGATCTGTGAATAAAATGAAGATACTTTGAAGGGTGACACATTTCTTGGTGAAATAGAAAAACAAAGTGCTCGCCCACAAAAGAAAACCTGCTTCTCTCAGCTTCTCTTTTATATGGAACAGGAAAAAAGAAAGTTAGGAAAACATTTCTCTCACACGAGTTTTGGAATGAATTTCACAATCAAAATTCACTAAATCCATGAGGAACCATTCCACTATACATTAGGGTCAGCAGAAATAAGAACATATTAATCAGATCTGCAAAGACTACAAGTATTAAAATTATCATAGTAACAATATAAAATAAGTATGTTTAAAAGTTAAAGAAATAAGAGGGAAAAAGTTTTCTTGAATCAGAGACTTTTTAAATTGACAAGACATATTGGCAAAGGACCAGACAGATTTTCTAGAAATTATAAACATGACAATCGAAATCTAAAAGTCAGTGGAAGTTTAAAGCATCAGATTAGGCACAGATGAAGAAGTATTTAGTGAACTAAAATAGATCTGAAGGAATTGCCAGTTAAAGAAAAGGAATATATAAAACAGACATTGAGAGAAGATGAACAGAATGAAGAGGTCCAGCATGCATCCAATTGTATTTCTAGATAAAGAGAGTAATGGGGAGGTAATGTTTGGAGAAATATTACCTGAGAAATTTCCATAACTATTTAAAGGCACTTAATATTATTAGACTCAGAAAATATAATGAACCCCTGGCAAGATAAATGGATATAAATATATGTCATGGTAAAATTGCAGAACATCAAATTAGCTATAATGTTATAATAATTAAGATAGTGTGGACAGGAGACACAAGATGGCACAGTAGAAAGATATGAGCTAACCTCTTCTTATGGAATTAATTAATTAACAATTAACTGCTGAACAACCATTGACAAAAAAAATGCTGGAACCTACTAAAAAATATACCCTACATCCAAAGACAAAGAAGAAGCCAGAACAAGATGGTAGGAAGGGCACAACTGTGATAAAATCAAATCCCATACATGCCAGGTGAGTTACCCACAAACTGGTAAATAATTATACCACAGAAGTTCTCCCACAGGAGTGAAAGTTCTGAGACCCTCGTCAGGCTCCCCAGCCTGAGTGTCTGGCTATGGGAGAAGGAGCCCTCAGAGAATCTGGCTTTGAATGCCAGTGTGGTTTGATTTCAGAAATTACACAGGACTGGGGAAAACAGAAACTCCACTCTTGTAGGGCACACACAGGGTACTGTGTGCACCAGGACACAGAAAAAAAAGCAGTGACCTCATAAGAGATGGGGCCAGACTTATCTGCTAGTATTGGAGGGTCTCCTGCAGAGGTGGGGTCAACTCTGGCTCTCTGTGGGGACAAGGACACTGGTGGCAGTAGTTCTGGCAAGTACTCACTGGTGTGAGCCTTCTTGGAAGCCACCATTTCTCACCAAGACCTGGCCCCACCCAACAGCCTATAGGCTTCAGTGCTGAGATACCTCAGGCCAAACAACCAACAGGGTGGAGATGCAGCCCTAATCATCAGCAGACAGGCTACTTAAAGTCTTCCTGAGCACAAAACTGCCTGGTAAACACTTCCCTGACACCACCCTGCCCACCAGAGGGACAAGACCCAGATCCACCTATTAGTCCACAAGTACAAGTTCTTCCCCCCAGGAAGCCTGCACAAAGCTCTTAGCCTCATCCACTGGGGGCAGACAACAGAAGCAATAAGGACTATAATCCTGCAGCCTGCATTATGGAAACCACAGTAACAGAAAGTTAAACAATATGAGAGAGCAGAGGAATATGTCTCAGATGAAAGAACAAGATAAAAGCCCAGAATAAGAACTAAGAGAAGTGGAGATAAAAATGTTCCCAAAAAGAATTCAGAGTAATGATATCAAAGATGATCAAAGATCTCCAAAAAAGAATGGAGGCAGAGATGCAGAAGATACAAGAAATGTTCAACAAAACCTAGAAAAGCTAAAGAACAAACAAACAAAGAAGAACAACACAATAACTGAAATGATAAATACACTAGAAGAAATCAATAGTAGAATAACTGAGGCAGAAGAACGGATAAGTGAGCTGGAAGACAGAATGGTGGAAATCACTGCCACAGAACAGAATAAAGCAAAAATAATTAAAAGAAATGAGGACAGTCTAAGAGATCTCTGATACAACATTACATGCAAAAACATTCACATTATAGAGGTCCCAGAGAGAGAAGAGACAGACTAAGGACCTGAGAAAATATTGGAAGAGGCAGTGACTGAAAACTTTCCTAACATGAAAAGGAAACAGTCACCCAGGTCCAGGAAGTGCAGAGAGTCCCATACAGGATAAACTTAAGGAGGAACACACCAAGACGCATAGTAATCAAATTGAAAAAAAATAATAAAGACAAAGAAAAAATATTAAAAACAACAAGGGAAAAGCAACAAATAATGTACAAGGGAACTTCCATAGGGTTACCAGCTAATTTCTCAGTAGAAACTCTGCAGATCAGAAGGGAATGGCACAATGTACTTAAAGTGATGAAAGGAAAGAATCTACAACCAAGAATACTCTACCCAGCAAGGCTCTCATTCAGATTCGACAGAGAAATCAAAAGCTTTACAGACAGGAAAAGCTAAGAGAATTCAGCACCACCAGAGCAGCTTTGCAACAAATGGTAAAAAAAAATTTTTAAGCAGAAAAGAAAAGACCACTATGAGAAACGAGAAAATTACAAATAGAAAAGCTCACTGGTAAAGGCAAACATACAGTAAAGGTAGGAAATCATTGATATATATATAAGATATCAAAACCAGCAGTTGTAAGAAGGGGAGTGCACACATTGTGAGAAGGGGAGGGGTATTGGAAATGCATTTGAAATTAAAAGACCAGCAGCTTAAAACAATATTGTTTATATATAGACTGCTATATCAAAATCTCATGGTAACCACAAACCAAAAATCTGCAATAGATACACAAACAAAAAAGAAAATCAATCCAAACACAACTGTAAATGTAGTCATCAAATCACAAGAGAAGAGAACAAGGAGGAAGGAAAGAAGAAACTCCTACAAAGACAAGTCCAAAACAATTAACAAAATGGCAGTGATAATTACCTTAAATGTAAACAGATTAAATATGCCAACCAAAACACATAGACTGACTGAATGGTTACAAAAACAAAACCCATATCTATGCTATATACAAGAGACACACTTAAGATCTAGGGACACATAGAGACTAAAAGTGTGTGGATGGAAAAAGATATTCCACGCAAATGGAAATCAAAAGAAAGCTGGAGTAGCAATACTCATTTCAGAAAAAAAATAGACTTTAAAATAAAGACTATTACAAGAGACAAGAAAGGACACTACAAAATGATTAAGGGATCAATCCAAGAAGACATAACAATTGTAAATATTTATGCACCCAACATAGGAGCACCTCAATATGTTAGGCAAATGCTAATGGCCATAAAAGGGGAAATCAACAGTAGCACAATAATAGCTGGGGACTTCAATATCCCACTTACACCAATGGACATATAATCTAAATAGAAAATTAATAAGGAAACACAAGCCTTAAAAGTTAGACCAGATAGACTTAATTGATATCTTCAGGACATTCCATCTGAAAGCAGCAGAATACACTTTCTTCTCAAGTGCACACAGAACATCCTCCAGGATAGATCACATCCTGGGTCACAAATCAAGCTTTGGTAAATTTAAGAAAATTGAAATCATATCAAGCAACTTTTCCAACCATAACGCTATGAGATTAGAAAACAACTACAAGAAAAAAAACCTGTAAAAACACAAACACGTGGAGGGTAAGCAATATGCTACTAAACAATGAATAAATTACTGAAGAAATTAAAGAGTAAATCAAAAAATACCTAGAGACAAATGAAAATGAAAGCACAATGATCCAAAACCTATGGGGCACAGCAAAAACAGTTCTAAGAGGGAAGTTTATAACAATGCAATCTTACCTCAGGAAACAAGGAAAATCTCAAATAAACAACCTAACTTTACACATAAAGCAACTAGAGAAAGAAGAACAAACAAAACCCAAAGTTAGTAAAAGGAAAGAAATTATAAAGATCAGAGGAGAAATAAATGAAATAGAGATGAAGAAAACAATACAACGATCAATGAAACTAAAAGCTGGTTTTTTGAAAACAAAAACAAAATTGATAGCCAGACTCATCAAGAAAAAGAGGGAGAGGGCTCAAATCAATAAAATTAGAAATGAGTTCTATTAAACATTTAGAGAAGAATTAACACCAATTTTTCTGAAACTCTTCCAAAAAATTGCAGAGGGCGAAGTACTTCAAAGCTCATTCTGTGAGGCCACCATCACCTTAATACCACAACCACACAACAATACCAACAGAAAAGAAAATTAGAGGCCCATATCACTGAGGAACATAGATGCAAAATTCCTCAACCAAATACTAGCAAACCAAATCCAACAATACATTAAAAGGATTATACAACTTGATCAAGTAGGATTTATCCCAGGGATACAAGGATTTTTCAGTATCCACAAATTATTCAGTGTGATACACCACATCAACAAATTGAAGAATAAAAACCATATGTTCAGCTCAATAGATGCAGAAAAAGCCTTTGATAAAATTCAACACCCATTTATGATAAAAACTCTCCAGAAATTGGGCATAGAGGGAACCTACCTCAACATAATAAAGGCCATATATGACAAACCTACAGCTATCATCAAATTCAATGCTGAAAACCTGAAAGCATTTCCTCTAAGATCAGGAACAAGACAAGGATGTCCAGGCTCACCACTTTTATTCAACAAAGTTTTGGAAGTCCTAGCCATGACAATCAAAGAAGAAAATGAAATAAAGGGAATCCAACTTGGAAAAGAAGTAAAGCTGTCACTGTTTGCAGATGACATGATTCTATATGTAGAAAATCTTAGTGATGCTACCAGAAAACTACTAAAGCTCATCAATTAAATCAGTAAAATTGCAGAATACAAAATAAATACACAGGAATCTGTTGCATTTCTATAAACTAACAACAAAAGATCAGAAAGAGAAATTAAAGAAACAATCCCATTTACCATTGCATCAAAAAGAATAAAATACCTAGGAATAAACCTACCTAAGGAGGAAAAACACCTGTACTCCAAAAACTATAAGACACTGATAAAAGAAATCAAAGATGACACAAACAGATGACAAGATATACCATGTTCTTGGATTGGAAGAATCAATATTGTCAAAATGACTATACTACCCAAGGCAATCTACAGATTCAATGCAATCCCTATCAATTTACCAATGGCATTTTTCACAGAACTAGAACAAAAAGTTAAAAATTTGTATGGAGACACAAAAGAACCTGAATAGCCAAAGAAATCCTGAGAAAGAAAAAGGGAGCTGGGGAATCAGGCTCTCTGACTTCAGACTATACTATAAAGTTATATTCATCAAAACAGTATGGTACTGGAACGAACACAGAAATATAGATCAATGGAACTGGATAGAAAGGCCAGAAATAAACCCACGTACCGATGGTCACTTAATCTATGACAAAGGAGTCAAGACTATACAGTGGAGAAAAGACATTCTCTTCAATAAGTGCTGCTGGGATAACTGGACAGCTACATATAAAAGAATGAAATTAGAACATTCTCTAAGACCATACACAAAAATAAATTCAAGACAGATCAAAGACCTAAAGGTAAGACCAGATAGTATAAAACTCTTAGATAAACACTTAGGCAGAACACTATTTGACATTATTTGCAGCAAGATCTTTTCCTGTCTCTCTCCTAGAGAAATGGAAATAAAAACAAAAATAAACCACTGGACTAACAGAGAACCTCAGGCCCCAGGGCATATTCATGAGACTGAAGTCTCACAGAGGTCCTCATCTCATCACCAAGACCCAGCTCTACCCAACAGCCTACAAACGCCAGTGTTGGAAGCCTCAGGCCAAACAGCCAGTAAGACAGGAATACAATCCCACTCATTAAAAAAAAAAAAATGAAATGTCAATAAAATATGTCACAGATGAAGGAACAAGGTAAACACCCACAGGACCAAATACATGAAGAAGAAATAAGCAATCTACCTGAAAAAGAATTCAGAGTAATGATAGTAAAGATGATCCAGAATCTCGGAAATAGAATGGAGGCACAGATTGAGAAAATACAAGAAATGTTTAACAAAGATCTAGAAGAACTAAAGAACAAGCAAACAGAGATGAACAACACAAAAACTGAAATGAAAATACAGTAGAAGGAAACAATAACAGAATAACTGAGGCAGAAGAATGAATAAGTGAACTGGAAGACAAAAGGCTGGAAATAACTGCCGAGGAGAAGAATAAAGAAAAAAGAATGAAAATAATTGAAGACAATATCAGAGACATCTGGGACAACACTAAATGCACCAACATTCGAATTATAGGGGTCCCAGAAGAAGAAGATAAAAAGAATGGGTCTGAGAAAATATTTGAAGAGATTATAGTTGAAAACTTCCCTAACATGGGAAAGGAAATAGTGACCCAAGTCCAGGAATCACAGAATCCCATACAAGAAAAACCCTAGGAAAAACACAACAAGACACATATTAAACAAGCTAACAAAAATTAATTTCAAAGAAAAAAATTAAAAGCAGCAAGAGAAAAACAAAAACTAACTTAATAAGAATCCCCAAAAGGTTATCAGCTGATTTTTCAGCAGAAATTTTGCAGGCCAGAAGGGAGTGGCAGGATATACTTGAAGTGATGAAGGAGAAAAATGTACAACCAAGATTACTCTACCCAGCAAGTATCTCACTCAGATTCAACGGAGAAATCAAAAGCTTTTCAAACAAGCAAAAGTTAAGAGAATTCAGCACCACCAAACCAGCTCTACAACAAATGCTAAAGAAACTTCTCTAAGCAAGAAATACAAGAGGAGAAAAAGACCTACAAAAACAAACCCAAAACAATTAAGAAAATGGTAATAGGAACATACATATCGATAATAACCTTGAGTGTAAATAGATTAATTGCCCTAACCAAAAGACACAGACTGGCTGAATGGATACACAAACAAGACCCATATATATGCTGTCTACAAGAGACCCACTTCAGACCTAGGGATACATTCAGACTGAAGGTGAAGGGATGGATAAAGATATTCCATGCAAATGGAAATCAAAAGAACGCTGGAGTAGCAACATTTGTTTCCGATAAAATAGATTTAAAATAAGATTGTTACAAGAGAAAAGGAGGGACACTACATAATGATCAAAGGATCAATCCAAGAAGAAGATATAACAATTTTAAATATTTATGCACCCAACATAGGAGCACCTCAATACATAAGGCAAATACTAACAACCATGAAAGGAGAAATCAACAGTAACACAATAATAGTAGGGGACTTAACACACCACTTACACCAATCGACAGATCATCCAAGCAGAAAATACATAAGGAAACAAGCTTTAAATGACACAATAAGGGGAGAGAGGAGAAGATGGCGGAAGAGTAAGACACGGAGATCACCTTCCTCCCCACAGATACATCAGAAATATATCTACACGTGGAACTGCTCCTATAGAACACCCACTGAACGTTGGCAGAAGACGTCAGACCTCCCAAAAGGCAAGAAACTCCCCACGGAACTGGGTAGGACAAAAGAAAAAAGAAACAACAGAGACAAAAGAATAGGGATGGGACCTGCACCAGTGACAGGGAGCTGTGAAGGAGGAAAGGTTTCCACACACTAGGAAGGCCCTTTGTGGGCGGAGACTGCGGGTGGCGGAGGGGGGAAGATTCGGAGACATGGAGGAGAGCGCAGCAACAGGGGTGCAGAGGGCAAAGTGGAGATATTCCCGCACAGAGGATCGGTGTTGACCAGCACTCACCAGCCCGAGAGGTTTGTCTGCTCACACGCCGGGGCGTGCTGGGGCTGGGAGCTGAGGCTCGGGCTTCGGTCGGATTGCAGGGAGAGGACTAGGGTTGGGGGCGTGAACACAGCCTGAAGGGGTTAGCGCACCACGGCTAGCCGGGAGGGAGTCCGGGATAAGGTCTGGAGCTGACGAACAGACAAGAGACTTTTTCTTGCCTCTTTGTTTCCTGGTGTGCGAGGAGAGGGGATTCAGAGCGCCTCCTAAAAGAGCTCCAGAGATGGACGCAAGCCACGGCTATCAGCGCGGACCCCAGAGACGGGCATGAAATGCTAAGGCTGCTGCTGCCACCACCAAGAAGCCTGTGTGCAAGCACAGGTCACTATCCACACCGCCCTTCCCAGGAGCCTGAGCAGCCCGCCACTGCCAGGGTCCTGTGATCCAGGGACAACCCTGGGAGAATGCACAGTGCTACTCAGGCTGCTGCAACGTCACGCTGGACTCTCCTGCCACAGGCTCGCCCCACATCCGTACCCCTCCCTCCACCCAGACTGAGTGAGCAGGAGCCCCCGAAGCAGCTGCTCCTTTAACCCCGTCCTGTCTGAGCGAAGAACAGACACCCTCAGGCGACCTACAGGCAGAGGCAGGTCCAAAGACAAAGCTGAAACCCGGGAGCTGTGCGAACAAAGAAGAGGAAGGGAAATTTCTCAAAGCAGCCTCAGAAGCAGCGGATTAAAGCTCCACAAACAACTTGATGTACCTGCATCTGTGGAATACCTGAATAGACAACGAATCATCCCAAATTGAGGAGGTGACTTTGGGAGCAAGATATATTATTTTTTCCCCTTTTCCTCTTTTTTGTGAGTGTGTATGTGTATGCTATAGTGTGAGATTTTGTCTGTAGAGCTTTGCTTTCACCATTTGTCCTAGGGTTCTGACCATCTGTTTTCTTTTTTGTGTTTTACTTTAAAATAGTTTTCTTTTTTTCTAATAATTATTTTTTATTGTTATAACTTTATTTTATTTTATCCTCTTTCTTTTTTTCTTTCTATTTTTTCCCCCTTTTATTTTGAGCTGTGTGGATGAAAGGCTCTTGGTGCTCCAGCCAGGCATCAGGGCTGTGCCTCTGAGGTGGGAGAGACAAAGTCAGGATGCTGGGCCACAAGAGACCTCCCAGCTTCACGTAATACCAAACGGTGAAAATCTCCCAGAGATCTCCATCTCAACACCAAGACTCAGCATCACTCAACGACCAGCAAGCTACAGTGCTGGACACCCTATGCCAAACAACTAGCAAGACAGGAACACAGCCCCATCCATTAGCAGAGAGGCTGCCTAAAATCATAATAAGGCCACAGACACCCCAAAACACACCACCAGACATGGACCTGCCCACCAGAAGGACAAGATCCAACCTCATCCACCAGAACACAGGCATTAGTCCCCTCCACCAGGAAGCCTACACAACCCACTGAACCAACCTTAGCCACTGGGGACAGATACCAAAAACAACGGGAACTACGAACCTGCAGCCTGTGAAGAGGAGACCCCAAACACAGTAAGATAAGCAAAATGAGAAGACAGAAAAACACACAGCAGGTGAAGGAGCAAGGTAAAAACCCACCAGACCTAACAAATGAAGAGGAAATAGGCAGTCTACCTGAAAAAGAATTCAGAATAATGATAGTAAAGATGATCCAAAATCTTGGAAATAGAATAGACAAAATGCACAAAACATTTAACAAGGACCTAGAAGAACTAAAGAGGAACCAAGCAATGATGAAAAACACAATAAATGAAATTAAAAATACTCTAGATGGGATCAATAGCAGAATAACTGAGGCAGAAGAAAGGATAAGTGACCTGGAAGATAACATGTTGGAAATAACTACTGCAGAGCAGAATAAAGAAAAAAGAATGAAAAGAACTGAGGACAGTCTCAGAGACCTCTGGGACAACGTTAAATGCACCGACATTTGAATAATAGAGGTCCCAGAAGAAGAAGAGAAAAAGAAAGGGACTGAGAAAATATTTGAAGAGATTATAGTTGAAAACTTCCCTAATATGGGAAAGGAAATAGTTAATCAAGTCCTGGAAGCACAGAAAGTCCCATACAGGATAAATCAAAGGAGAAACACGCCAAGACACATATTAATCAAACTATCCAAAATTAAATATAAAGAAAACATATTAAAAGCAACAAGGGAAAAAAGGCAAATGACACAAAAGGGAATCCCCATAAGGTTAACATCTGATCTTTCAGCAGAAACTCTGCAAGCCAGAAGGGAGTGGCAGGACATATTTAAAGTGATGAAGGAGAAAAACCTACAACCAAGATTACTCTACCCAGCAAGGATCTCATTCAGATTTGATGGAGAAATTAAAACCTTTACAGACAAGCAAAAGCTGAGAGAGTTCAGCACCACCAAACCAGCTTTACAACAAATGCTAAAGGAACTTCTCTAGGCAAGAAACATAAGAGAAAGAAAACACCTACAATAACAAACCCAAAACATTTAAGAAAATGGGAATAGGAACATACATATCAATAATTACCTTAAATGTAAATGGATTAAATGCTCCCATCAAAAGACACAGACTGGTTGAATGGATACAAAAACAAGACCCGCATATATGTTGTCTACAAGAGACCCACTACAGACCTAGAGACACATACAGACTGAAAGTGAGGGGATGGAAAAAGATATTCCATGCAAATGGAAATCAAAAGAAAGCTGGAGTAGCAATTCTCATATCAGACAAAACAGACTTTAAAACAAAGACTATTATAAGAGACAAAGAAGGAGGAGAGAAAATGGCGGAAGAGTAAGACGTGGAGATCACCTTCCTTCCCACAGATACAGTAGAAATACATCTACACGTGGAACTGCTCCTACAGAACACCCACTGAACCCTGGCAGAAAACGTCAGACCTCCCAAAAGGCAAGAAACTCCCCCCGTACTTGGGTAGGGCAAAAGAAAAAAGAAATAACAGAGACAAAAGAATAGGGACGGGACCTGCACCAGTGGGAGGGAGCCGTGAAGGAGGAAAGATTTCCACGCACTAGGAAGCCCCTTCGCGGGCAGAGACTGCGGGTGGCAGAGAGGGAAAGCTTCGGAGCCACGGAGGAGAGCACAGCCACAGGGGTGTGGAGGGCAAAGCGGAGAGATTCCCGCTCAGAGGCTTGGCGCCGAGCAGCACTCACCAGCCCAATAGGCTCGTCTGATCACCCGCCGGGGCGGGAGGGGCTGGGAGCTGAGGCTCGGGCTTCGGTCGGATCACAGGGAGAGGACTGGGGTTGGCGGCGTGAACACAGCCTGAAGGGTTTAGCGCACCACAGCTAGCCGGGAGGGAGTCTGGGGAAAAGTCTGCAGCTGCCGAAGAGGCAAGAGACTTTTTCTTGCCTCTTTGTTTCACGGCGCGCAAGGAGAAGGGATTCAGAGTGCCGCCTAAACGAACTCCAGAGACGAACGCAAGCTGCGGCAATCAGCGCGGGCCCCAGAGACAGGTGTGAGATGCTAAGGCTGCTGCTGCCGCCCCCAAAAAGCCTGTGTGCGAGCACAGGTCACTCTCCACACCACCCCTCCCGGTAGCCTGTGCAGCCCGCCACTGCCAGGGTCCCATGATCCTGGGACAACTTACCCGGAAGAACGCACTGCACGCCTCAGGCTGGTGCAACGTCACGCCGGCCTCTGCCGCCGCAGGCTCGCCCTGCCTCCTCTGTACCCCTCCCTCCCCGCGGCCTGAGTGAGCCAGAGCCCCCGAAGCAGCTGCTCCTTTAACCCCGTCCTGTCTGGGCGGGGAACAGATGCCCTCAGGCGAGCTACACGCAAAGGCGGGTCCAAATCCAAAGCTGAACCCCAGGAGCTGTGTGAACAGGGAAGAGAAGGGGAAATCTCTCCCAGCAGCCTCAGAAGCAGCGGATTAAAACTCCACAAACAACTTGATGTGCCTGCATCTGTTGAATACCTGAATAGACAACGAATCATCCCAAATTCAGGAGGTGGACTTTGGGAGCAGGATATATTAATTTCTCCCCTGTTCCTTTTTTTGTGAGTGTATATGTATATGCTTCTGGGTGAGATTTTGTCTGTATAGCTTTGCTTTATAATAGCTTTATTTTACTTCACTATATTATAGCCTCTTTCTTTCTTTCTTTCTTTCTTTCTTTCTTTCTTTCTTTCTTTCTTTCTTTCTTTCTTTTTTTTCTCCCTTTTACTCTGAGCTGTGTGGATGAAAGGCTCTTGGTGCTCCAGCCAGGCATCAGGGCCGTGCCTCTGAGGTGGGAGAGCCAACTTCAGGACACTGGTCCACAAGAGACCTCCCAGCTCCATGTAATACCAAACGGCAAAAATCTCTCAGAGATCTCCATCTCAACATCAAGACCCAGCTTCACTCAATGACCAGCAAGCTACAGTGCTGGACACCCTATGCCAAACAACTAGCAAGACAGGAACACAGCCCCATCCATTAGCAGAGAGGCTGCCTAAAATCATAATAAGGCCACAGACACCCCAAAATACACCACCAGACGTGGACGTGCCCACCAAAAAGACAAGATCCAGCCTTATCCACCAGAACTCAGGCACTAGTTCCCTCCACCAGGAAGCCTACACAACCCACTGAACCAACCTTAGCCACTGGGGACAGATACCAAAAACAACGGGAACTACGAACCTGCAGCCTGTGAAAAGGAGACCGCAAACACAGTAAGATAAGCAAAATGAGAAGACAAAAAAACACACAGCAGATGAAGGAGCAGGGTCAAAACACACCAGACCTAACAAATGAAGACGAAATAGGTAGTGTACCTGAAAAAGAATTCAGAATAATGATAGTAAGGATGATCCAAAATCTTGGAAATAGAATAGACAAAATGCAAGAAACATTTAATAAGGACGTAGAAGAACTAAAGAGGAACCAAGCAATGATGAAAAACCCGATAAATGAAATTAAAAATACTCTAGATGGGATCAATAGCAGAATAACTGAGGCAGAAGAAAGGATAAGTGACCTAGAAGATAACATGGTGGAAATAACTACTGCAGAGCAGAATAAAGAAAAAAGAATGAAAAGAACTGAGAACAGTCTCAGAGACCTCTGGGACAACATTAAACGCACCAACATTCGAATTATAGGGGTCCCAGAAGAAGAAGAGAAAAAGAAAGGGACTGAGAAAATATTTGAAGAGATTATAGTTGAAAACTTCCCTAATATGGGAAAGGAAATAGTAAATCAAGTCCTGGAAGCACAGAGAGTCCCACACAGGATAAACCCAAGGAGAAACATGCCAAGACACATATTAATCAAACTGTCAAAAATTAAATATAAGGAAAACATAGTAAAAGCAGCAAGGGAAAAACAACAAATAACACACAAGGGAATCCCCATAAGGTTAACATCTGATCTTTCAGCAGAAACTCGGCAAGCCAGAAGGGAGTGGCAGGATATGCTTAAAGTGATGAAGGAGAAAAACCTGCAACCAAGATTACTCTACCCAGCAAGGATCTCATTCAGATGTGATAGAGAAATTAAAACATTTACAGACAAGCAAAAGCTGAGAGAGTTCAGCACCACCAAACCAGCTTTACGAAAAATGCTAAAGGAACTTCTCTAGGCAAGAAACATAAGAGAAGGAAAACACCTACAATAAAAAACCCAAAACATTTAAGAAAATAGGATTAGGAACATACATATCGATAATTACCTTGAATGTAAATGGATTAAATGCTCCCACCAAAAGACACAGGCTGGCTGACTGGATACAAAAACAAGACCCATATATATGCTGTCTACAAGAGACCCACTTCAGACCTAGAGACACATACAGACTGAAAGTGAGGGGATGGAAAAAGATATTCCATGCAAATGGAAATCAAAAGAAAGCTGGAGTAGCAATTCTCATATCAGACAAAATAGACTTTAAAATAAAGACTATTACAAGAGACAAAGAAGGACACTATATAATGATCAAGGGATCGATCCAAGAGGAAGCTGTAACAATTGTAAATATTTATGCACCCAACATAGGAGCACCTCAATACATAAGGCAAATACTAACAGCCATAAAAGGGGAAATCGACAGCAACACAATCATAGTAGGGGACTTTAACACCCCACTTTCACCAATGGACAGATCATCCAAAATGAAAATAAATAAGGAAACACAAGCTTTAAATGATACATTAAACAAGATGGACTTAATTGATATTTATAGGACATTCCACCCAAAAACAACAGAATACACATTTTTCTCAAGTGCTCATGGAACATTCTCCAGGATAGATCATATCTTGGGTCACAAATCAAGCCTTGGTAAATTTAAGAAAATTGAAATCGTATCAAGTATCTTTTCCGACCACAACGCTATGAGACTAGATATCAATTACAGGAAAAGATCTGTAAAAAATACAAACACATGGAGGCTACACAATACACTACTTAATAACGAAGTGATCACTGAAGAAATCAAAGGGGAAATCAAAAAATACCTAGAAACAAATGACAATGGAGTCACGACAACCCAAAACCTATAGGATGCAGCAAAAGCAGTTCTAAGATGGAAGTTTATAGTAATACAATCCTACCTCAAGAAACAGGAAACATCTCGAATAAACAACCTAACCTTGAACCTAAAGCAATTAGAGAAAGAAGAACAAAAAACCCCCAAAATTAGCAGAAGGAAAGAAATCATAAAGATCAGCTCAGAAATAAATGAAAAAGAAATGAAGGAAACAATAGCAAAGATCAATAAAGCTAAAAGCTGGTCCTTTGAGAAGATAAACAAAATTGATAAACCATTAGCCAGACTCATCAAGAAAAAAAGGGAGAAGACTCCAATCAATAGAATTAGAAATGAAAAAGGAGAAGTAATAACTGACACTGCAGAAATGCAAACGATCATGAGAGATTACTACAAGCAACTCTATGCCAATAAAATGGACAACCTGGAAGAAATGGACAAATTCTTAGAAATGCACAACCTGCCGTGACTGAACCAGGAAGAAATAGAAAATATGAACAGACCAATCAGAAGCACTGAAATTGAAACTGTGATTAAAAATCTTCCAACAAACAAAAGCCCAGGACCAGATGGCTTCATAGGCGAATTGTATCAAACATTTAGAGAAGAGCATAAACAAAATTGATAAACACTTAGCCAGCCTCATCAAGAAAAAAATGGAGAGGATGCAAATCAATAAAATTAGAAATGAAAAAGGAGAAATCACAACTGACACAGCAGAAATACAAAGGATTATAAGAGACTACTACAAACTGTATGCCAATAAAATGGACAACCACGAAGAAATGGACAAATTCTTGGAAAGGTACAGTTTTTGAAGACTGAACCAGGAAGAATTAGAAAATATAAACAGGCCTATCACAGGTAATGAAATTGAAACTGTAATTAAAAATTTCCCAACAAACAAAAGTCCAGGACCAGATGGCTTCACAGGGGAATTCTATCAAACATACAGAGAAGAGCTAACAGCAATACTTCTCAAACTCTTCCAAAAAATTGCAGAGGGAAAAACACTCCCTAATTCATTCAATGAAGCCACCATCACCCTGATACTAAGTCCAGAAAAAGCTTTCACAAAAAAAGAATGTTATAGACCAATATCACTGATGAATATAGATGCAAAAATCCTGAACAAAATACTAGCAAAGAGAATCCAACAACACATTAAAAGGATCATACACCATGATCAAGTGAGATTTATCCCAGGTATGCAAGAATTCTTCAATATATGCAAATCAATCAATGTGATACACCACATAAAATAATTAAGTAACAAAACCATATGATCATCTCAACAGATGCAGAAAAATGCTTTGACAAAATTCAACACCCGTTTATGATAAAAACTCTCCAGAAAATGGGCATAGAGGGAACCTACCTCAACATAATAAAGGACATATATAACAAACCCACAGTAAGCATCACACTCAATGGTGAAAAACTGAAAGCATTCCCACTAAGATCAGGAACAAGACAAGGATGTCCACTCTCGCCACTATTATTCAACATAGTTTTGGAAGTCCTAGCCATGGCAATCAGAGAAGAAAAAGAAATAAAAGGAATACAAATTGGAAATGAAGAAGTAAAACTGTCACTGTTTGTGCATGACATGATACTATACATAGAAAATCCTAAGGATGCCACCAGAAAACCACTAGAACTAATCAATGAATTTGGTAAAGTTGCAGGATACAAAAAATGCACAGAAATCTCTGGTATTCCAATACACCAACAATGAAAAATCAGAAAGAGAAATTAAGGAAACAATCCCGTTTACCATTGCAACAAAAAGAATAAAATACCTAGGAATAAACCTGACTAAGGAGGTGGAAGACGTGTACTCAGCAAACTATAAAACACTGATGAAAGAAATCAAAGATGACATAAACAGATGGAGAAATATACCATGTTCTTGGATTGGAAGAATCAATATTGTGAAAATGAGTATACTATCCAAAGCAATCTATAGATTTAGTACAATCTCTATCAAACTACCTGTGGCATTCTTCACAGAATTAGAACAAAACATTTTACAATTCGTATAGAAACACAAAAGAACCCGAATAGCCAAAGCAATCTTGAGAAAGAAAAACGGAGCTGGAGAAATCAGGCTCCCCAATTTCAAACTATACTACAAAGCTACAGTAATCAAGACAGTATGGTGCTGGCACAAAAACAGAAATATAGATCAGTGATACAGGATAGAATGCCCAGAGATAAACCCACACACATATGGTCACCTAATTTATGACAAGGGAGGCAAGAACATATAATGGAGAAAGGACAGCCTCTTCAATAAGTGGTGCTGGGAAAACTCAACAACTACATGTAAAAGAATGAAATTAGAACACTACTTAACACCATACACAAAAATAAAACTCAAAATGGATTAAAGATCTAAATGTAAGACCAGACACTATAAAACTCTTAGAGGAAAACATAGGAAAAACACTCTTTTACATAAACCACAGCAGATCTTTTATGACCCACCTCCTAGAGTAATGAAAATAAAAACACAAATAAACAAATGGGACTTAATTAAACTTAAAAGCTTTTGCCCAGCAAAGGAAACCATAAACATGACAAAAAGACAACCCTCAGAATAGGAGAAAATATTTACAAATGAAACAACTGACAAAGGAATAATATCCAAAATATACAAACAGCTCATGGAGTTCAATATTAAAAAGACAAATAATCCAATTATAAAATGGGCAGAAGACCTAAATAGACATTTCACCAAGGAAGACATACAGATGTTCAAGAAGCACATAAAAAGATGCTCAACATCATTAATTATTAGAGAAATTCATATCAAAACTACAATGTGGTAGCCAACCAGTCAGAATGGCTATTATCAAAAAATCTAGAGAAAATAAATGCTGGAAAGGGTGTGGTGAAAACGGAACCCTCCTGCACTGTTGGTGGGAATGTAAATTGATACAACCACTATGGAAAATAGTGTGGAGGTTCCTTAAAAAACTAAAAATAGAACTACCATATGACCCAGCAATCCTACTACTGGGCATATACCTTGAGAAAACCATAATTCAAAAAGGGACATATACCACAATGTTCATTGCAGCACTATTTACAATAAGCAGGCCATGGAACCAACTTAAGTGCCCATTGATAGATGAATGGATAAAGAAGATGTGGCACATATATACAATGGAATATTACTCAGCCATAAAAAGAAACGAAATTGAGTTATTTTTAGTCATGTGGATGGACCTAGAGTCTGTCATACAGACTGAAGTAAGTCAAAAAGAGAAAAACAAATACCATATTCTAACACATACATATGGAATCGAAAAAAAAAAAGAAAAGGTACTGATGAACCTAGTTGCAGGACAGGAATAAAGATGTAGACATAGAGAATGGACTTAAGTACACAGGGTGGGAAGGGGAAGCTAGGGTGAAGTGAGAGTAGTATCGACACATATACACTACCAAATGAAAAATAATTAGCTAGTGTGAAGCAGCATCATAGCACAGGGAGATCAGCTTGGTGCTTTGTGATGACCTAGAAGAGTGAGATAGGGAGGATGGAAGGAAGGCTTTAGAGGGAGGGGGTATGGGGACATATGTATGCATGTGGCTAATTCACTTTGGTGTACAACAGAAACTAACACAGTATTGTGAAGTAATTATGCTCCAATAAAGATCTATTTAAAAAAAAAAAAGCCCATTCCAAAAATGGACAGAAAACCTAAAGAGACATTTCTCCAAAGACGACAAACAGATGGCCAAGAAGCACAAGAAAAGATGTTCAACATCGCTAATTGTTAGAGAATTGCAAATCAAAACTACAGTGAGATATCACCTCACACCAGTCAGAATGGCCATCATCAAAAAGTCTACAAACAATAAATGCTGGAGACGGTGGGTACAGCCACTATGGAGAACAGTATGGAGGTTCCTTAAAAAACTAAAAATAGCACTACCATATGATCCAGCAATCTCACTCCTGGGCAAATATCCAGAGAAAAACATGGTTCAAAAGGATACATGCACCCCACTGTTCATCGCAGTGCTGTTTACAATACCCAAGACATGGAAACAACCTAAATGTCCTTCAACAGATGAATGGATAAAGAAGATGTGGTACATATATACAGTGGAATAGTACTCAGCCTTAAAAAATCTCCAGGATGGACCTGGAGATTATCATACTAAGTGAAGTAAATCAGCAGGGGAAAACAAATACATGATATCACTTATATTTGGAATCTTAAAAAAATGATACAAATGAACTTATTTACAAAACAGAAACAGACTCCCTGGCTAAGAGAACAAACTTATGGTTACCAGTGGGGAAGGATTAGGGGAAGGGATAGATTGGGAGTTTGGGATTGACATGTACACACTGCTATATTTAAAATAGATAACCAACAAGGAACTACTGTATAGCCCAGGGAACACTGCTCAATATTCTGTAATAACCTAAATAGGGAAATAATTTGAAAAAGAATAGATACATGTATATGTATAGCTGAATCATTTTGCTATACACCTGAAGCTAACACAACATTGTTAATTAACTATACTCCAATATAAAATAAAAATTAAAAAATGATACTGAAGAAAATATTCATGTCAGTGTAATCAAGATCATGTTTAATTGAGTAAATCTTATAAATCTATTAGTCAATGACACTGAATTTTAAAATACACTTAGGAGAGTATGTACACATTGATGTAAAATAAATTAGCACTATTGGTTTTGAAAAAAGTAGTGTGGTTTTGTCACCGGGATAGACAAATGGACAAGTAAAATAGGATTAAGGGATCAGAAGTACATCTACCCATATAGGGAAACTTTATAAATGGCAGAACTACTATAAAGCAATAAAATAGAAGCAAATGTTCTAGTAGAAAAATAGGCAAAGGTGTAGTTATTGCATGAATAATTATTTTACAAAAGAAGGAAAATTAATAACTAGTAAATATAAAAAGCAAAAAAATACCATTTCAACCTTAGTAATTATCAGAGAAATAACCCATTTAATATCCTTGGTAAAAATGGAGAGCAAGAGGACTATTAGACATAGCTGATAGTTTAAATTTGTACAATTTGGGAAACAATTTTTCATTACCCACCCAATTTAACATACTCATATACTATGATGTGTGTAGCCATACAGACTGGTATGTCCAGTTTACCTTTATTTTCTTAAAGTAATCATTAATAATACTAGTCCCTAGTCCAATATCTTCCAATAACATGTCCAATTTAGAAGTTTAATTTTGATGTTTAATTATTCAGAAAAGTGCCAGTTTGTTTCCACATATAATCCTATTACATGGAACTGAATGAACACCTTTGATTATATCTTCATCTGTTGAACTAAAGAACCATTGGTTGTTCACTTTGAAGAGCCTTTTGTGATTAGTCAGGGAAATACCCCTTCTTAGTGATAGCAAATTAAATCCCAGGGGAAGGATGTGACTATTTCCATATGCTACAACCAGTAAACCACACAGCTGAAAATGGACACAAGACCCCTTGCCTCCAAGTCAAGCCAGTGGACCATTCATATAAAGGGCTTTCAGAGTTTGTTCATGCAGTTGCTCCAGATAAAATAAATACATATGTAACTTATAACTGCCAAGTAAAATAACCCTATGCATGATGCTCTTGAGATGTGGATGACTGGATGGTAAATCATTGTTAGGAAACAGGGAAGCCAGACATAATTGCTAGTTATGCGTCAGTGATAAACAATGTTGGACAAATGTACTAAGCATGAACTTACAGCTGAAAGTTGAGACTTGGCCACCAAGGAGAGGAACATAGCAGGGACTAATATACTGTAATGAAATAAACCATATGGCCCCACCACACACATGCTATACTATGCTGCATTTATTGTTCCTGTACCTTTCATTTTGAGTGGCTAGCTTGGCCATCAGTGTAATGGATAGTGGAAGAAATTACATATTACATTTAATTATCACATTGAGCAGCACTGTGATGCAGACTTTCTTGGAATTTTAATAGAGTGACCTGGCTGGCTTGCCAGCTAATGTAAAATCAGCCTCCTAGCTACTTTCTTTACTGCCATCTTGACAATCTCAACTAATAAACTCTTATGACATTTCTCAATTTAATTCAATTTGTTAGACATTTCAAATTGATTTTTTAAATACAAATTAATGGTAAATTAGGTATTTCCCCCCCCACTAACCACCCCTCCCTCTTTCCTCTAGGAAAGATTACAGTAGATGAATTGGCGGATAACTGGCTAAAATTGCATAAATGTCCAGCATTAATTCACCCAAGGCAGCTTGCAATTTCATAGTTAAAAATATTTTCCAAATTGTTGGTCAGAGGTGAAAAACTAAAATATATAAAGGTGATTCTTCTGTCTGATGAAAAACTAAATTTGTGATTAATAATATGGACTTTCAGGTCAGACAGGCATAGGTTCGAGTCCTGGTAAGGCTACTTAGCAACTCTGTTCTAAGTAGACAAATTGTTCAACATCTCTGAACTCCAGTTTCCTTAAGATGAAAATGGGAGTCATAATGCCTATCTCATATAATGATTATAATAATTAAATGAGAAAATGTACATAAAGAGCCAAACATGATGTCTGGCACAAAAAAGTGCTTGATAAACTGGCTCATACTTCTGCTTTTCACTGTTACCTCCCATCAGAATCTGTCTCCCAAAATCTGCATCTTCTGCTGTCCCAAGTTTCTCCATTTCAGCCAGATGTTCTAAGGTAATATGGAGTTTAATTAGTCAGGCTGGATAGGTTTCTGTGCAAATAAATCCTGTAGTAGTCCTCAGTCTCACAAAGGTAAGGATTAGTGTAGATTTGTAGGTCTCTGACTCTGGATCCTGTGGGTAACTGGAAGCAGCCTTAAGGCAAAGACACCCAATCCTAGGGCTTCTAAATATCTTTTCTTTTTCCAAAGGTAAATTAGGGAATCAGATCTATCTTTAGTTGAGGTTACCAAGGGTGACCATGGGCTTGTCTTACAACAACTCTAAATATTTAGGGGGATACCTCCCAATTGTCCTTAGCCTAGAAATCATGACTGGGCTTAACCAATTCCAGATCTGGAACAATTCTAAGTCTAAAATGACTGCTTGATACAGTTAGGCAAGCTATCACCCATCCCATGCCAGGCTAGAGAAAGCTGGTCATGCTCTGCAGTAGAGGAAGAACAATTAGCATAGTAACCATGTTTGTACATAGCCTCTTCTTGCTAGACTTAACAACTCTATCCTGATAAGAAATTTGAATTATGGGCCTTCCTCCTTGATATGAAATATATGGCTCATAAAATCCCAAAACTGTTTATTATTCATGATCATAAAAACAAAGTTTTGAGGGAGAAGGCTGAATAGAAACATAATTCTTAAATTGATTAAGACCTACTTTCATTCTCTATATTCACCTATTTGTCTTTAATCATAGTCAAATGGGGGAATGTATAAGATGTGAGGTATTACCACCATTATCATCTTTATAAACATCCTTATCATCACTTTTCTCCATGAGCCCAAATACACCATAAATTTTGCCCTCTTTTTCCAGTACTATTCTTCACTTAAACATGTCTCTCTACTAAAGCCAATGAATGCCTCAAAGATATAGCAAACCAGTGCTATTACAATTCCTCAGTTTTCTCTATGAAAGATAACAAACACATAAACTCCCTAATTCCCCATTGCCACTAATGGAATTCCAGCCTCAAAGATTGTAACAGTTATCGCCTGTGTAATCCATATTACTGAAAAGCCTCCTGCTCTGCCAGCTCAGGTGTCATTATTTGGGAAATATTACCTTTCAACATTTCCTCTTTCTAGCTGTTTGCTTTTTTCATTATTTGCAGTTCAGCAGCTATTAAGATCCAGTGCTGCAGAAAACAACAATAGCAACAAAAGGACTGCTTAATAACTAAACTTAAAAACCAAACTAGTCAGCAGCAAACAATGCCTTGTCAACATTTCTAAATGGAGAAGAAAGAAGGTGAGCCAAAGGACAGAAAGAGGGCAAAAGAAAGAAGGGGACACTTCCTGATGGATGAGTATGCATAAGTGCTTCAGATAATGGCTAAGAGATACAGCCTGAAGCACATTAAAGGGGGGGAGTGGGAAAAGTGAACAGCCTCAGAAGGGGACCCCAGTGCAGTGCTATAGACAGATCCAGGCCTTGGTGAAATGAAGTCAATAATATCTCCCTTATAAACAGCTCCCCAATTCAAGATTCTTTCCCCTTCTTAGTATTACCACTTCCCTTCTCTGTCCTGTTCCCACAGGGCTTTGTCCTTAGGTAAATGGGAAACAAAACAAAACAAAACAATAAAACAGCTGATGAGAGCTTAATAATTTGCCCTCCCAAAGGTATTTACAGAGGCAGCAGAGACTTTCAGAATCCCCAAAACCTTCACACGCCAATGTAAACACAACAGATGTCAAGGAGGAGGAAATATGTTGGGCATGCAGAGTTTTCCAGTCCCCATCAAATCACTCCCTATAGGCAACTGTCTGTATTCTTAAATGGACTTTCTTTGGTGTGGTATATTTTAAGAGAAAAGAACAAAGTTGTACCCACTGTGATGTCAGTTCTAGGATTAGGACCCATTCTCCAATTCCCTCTGAAAAGGGAATTTTCTGGCTTATTTTCAGAAGTCCAGTCAGTTTGAGTGTGCCAAGCAGACAGACCACCCACAAACTGCAACAAATAACAATCGTCTCTTCTTCTGAGTCAATTAGTCATTGTTTTACCCAAAGCAAGTGATGAAAAATTGCAAGTTGTTTTACACTACAAGGACGCTGTCAAACTTCAGCCTCTCATCATGATTTTACAGGCCTTATTGAAAGGGCAAAGTTCCATGTATTGAATTTGTTTCTCCACCACTATCCTGAAATTATCAAATCGATGCTAGAATAGAAGCTTGCAGGAATAAGTTTCCCAAACAGTATTTTGTGTATTTACTGACATTGTCTAATAGCTTTAATTCAGTCTCCTCAGCATTTTTTTATAAGACCTGTCACTGAAAGCTTACCCAAATTTTTGCTCTCTCTTAAAAGGATTCCTGACAAAGTAAACAGTTATCACCCTTGTGTCATTTCCCAAATAATCTACTAATTAAAAGCACCACCTCTTTGAAAACTATACTCAAAGCTCACTTCTAGCAGGGCTCCTCACCTACATTCTCACTTATAACTTATCTACTACTTTCATCAATAAGGTACCTTACTGGCCAATTCTAGTTGATCCTGTCTATGTGGAATCTTCACATAGATATTTAATAAAGATATTGAACATATTTCAAAAATCACTCAAGTTTTCCTAAGTAAGCAGAATTATACAATTTCATTAATATGAAGATTTAGTACAGGCAAAAGGAGCCTATAGTGGGAGGAAAAATTTTTTTAAATGATTGTTTCTGGAGGTGGGATGGAATGGACTAGAAGAAGGATGAGAACAACTTCTCTGGAGACGGTCATGGTCAATGTTTTGATAGGAGTTTGTATTACACAAATGTATGCAATTGTCAAAACTCAGTAAATGTACACTTAAGATTTTTGCATTTCACTGTACATAAAGTAAAAAGAAAAAAAATCAATCAATTGATTTCTATTACTACAAACCTGTTTCTCTCAGCAATTCTCAGTCTCAGAAAAGTCCATCATTCACTCTTTCACTCAGGACCAAAACCTTGGAGTCATCTTTGACTTGTCTCCTAAAACCAATCTATCAACAAATCCTGTTGGCTTTAACTTTATAGTATAATTGAACTTATATTAGGATTTTCATTACCAATATTCTAGACAAAGCCACCATCAACTCTTCCTTGGACCACTACAAATCTCCTAACCATACTGTTTATTCCCACTCTAGCCCCTGATCTCCCCTCCACTCATTCTAGCCCCATCGTCTAGTCTCTACATGAAAGCTATATTGAATCATGTAAAACATAAATCAGATTATTGTTCTCCCATTTTTTACAATCGTTTCTTATTACAATTAGAATAAAATAAAAATTAAAATATATCTTTCCCCATGGATTACAAGGCACCAAATTATCTGGATTTTGCCAGACTCTTCGAACTCATTTGCAACCTCTTTCTCCCTCTCTCACTCCACTCCAGCCATGCTGGCTTCCCTGATGTTCTGCCAAGGACATCCCCACCTCTCTGCCTAGAGCATACTCCCCCAGATAATAGCACAGCACTCCCTCGCTTTAGCCAAGGCTCCATCCTACTTTTACCTCCCAAGAGAGGTGTTCTTGATAATTCCCTCTAAATTAATACCCCATTACTCTCTATATTTTGTTTTCATAGCACTCATCATTCCTTGACACACACACACAGACACACACACACACACACATAATTATATATATTACATATAATTAAGGTTCTTCAGAGAAGCAGAAACAATCATATATGATTTATTATAATGAATTGGCGTATGCAATTATGGAGGCTGAGAAGTCCCCTGATCTGCTGTTTGCAAGCTGGAGATCCAAGAAAGCCTATGGTGTAATTCAGTTTCTATAAAGGCCTGAGAACCAGGGAAACTGATGGTATAGATAGATTCAAGTCCTGGTCTGCAAACCTGAGAACCAGGTGCTCCAAGGGCGGGAGGAAATTAGTATCCCAGCTTAAGAAATCAGGCAAGAAGATAAAAATGGTAAATTCCTTCCTCCTTTGCTTTTGTTCTTAACAGATTGTATGATGTCCACTCACACAGAGATGGACAATCTATGTTACTAAGTCCACAGATTCAAATGCTAATCTCATCCAGAAACAGACGTAGCCAGAAATAATGCTTAACTGGGACACTCTGGTAAGTCAAGTTGTCATAAAATTAAACATCACATCTATTAAAGTCAAAACCTTTATTTTGTTTACTGCAATATTGCTATTACAATTCCTGGAACATAATAGGTGATTAGGAAATACTTGTTAAATCAAAAAATGACAAATAAATTATTCAGTAATGAATGGCTTTTAAAAGTCTCTGTAATAGATAGTCTAAGATGGCCACCATCAATTCCTTCCTTCCCCATAAATGCATGTTCCTTCCACATCCAAAGAAGCCTAACCCCTATTATTTAAGTCTATGCTGTTCTTAGTGACTTACCTTGACCAATAGAGTACAGTAGAAGTGATGTTTTAAGAATTCCAGTGGTAGTCATAAGATTTCTTGTGGCTTCTATCTGAATATCTTGGGTCTATCACATTTTGACTCTTCTTCTGGGAACCTAGCCATTATAATGAAGACCAAGTTGCCAAGAGAGATCAGATGTAAACTCTCCAGCTGGAAGTCTAGTTGAGCTCTCAGCTGACAGCCAGAATCAACTGACAGTTCCATGAGTGAACCATCTTGGGTGCTTAGCTGAGTCAAATCTTCAGACAACTCCAGGCCCAGCCACCATTTGATGACAACTATATGAGATCCCACATAATAGCCTCACAGCTGAGCCCAGTCAATTCAAACAATGGTGAAAAATAAGTTGTTGTTTTAAGCTACTAAGTTTGGGGAGTATTTTTCTATGCTACAATAGAAACCAGAACACACTTCAAAGTAGTATACTCTTCCTTCAACTCTATTTAACCTCAGCATGTTTTGTAGTTGTTTTAGTGTACCTCAATACATAAATATTGATATAATGATGTTCTTCACATCTTCAAATGATGCCTGTGAGAGTGAAACACAATAGACCACATCATCCTCCATGCACCCTCCCCAAATATCAATATCATAATAAGACTTACAAAGTCTGAATAAATTTTACTTATTGGTGTGCTCCTTCTCCCTCAGGTGCAAACCTGTTCATTGAACTTTATGCCCAAACCCCCTACCCCAGCTCCTCCATTTTATGTCCATCCTCATTGCCTTTAATCATATTGCATCTCCATCCCTCATCCTATATGTATTTAAATTAATTCAGTCTTCAAAGACCCAGCCCAAGTCCTTAATAACTATTGAATCTTTGATTTGGTAGTATTATCAACTTATCAATACTTATTAATTCAGCCTAAATATTTATCCAGATATGCAAGGCTTTGGACATAAAAGATGAATAAATCTTTGTTCTAAACCCAATGATTTTTTTTTTTTATCCAAGTGAGGGGAGATGGTAAAACTTATAAAATACATTTAGAATAATGCAAAATAATATATAATTTCAAGATGACAAATAAAGGAGGGCCCATAGTGGGTGTGGGTTGAGGATTATCAATACCTGTGGGTCTTCTGGGATGATCCTTAGGCTCCCATGCAAAGTCTCCGCTTGATTTCTGAAATCATAAGTTTACTGCCTAAAATGGAATTACCTGGTGCTTAGGAACCTATAACTTGATTTTAAAAGCCACCTTTAATACCATTCCTTCCATCCCTCTGGGCTCCTATCTCTTGTCATAAATCCTCACTCTGGGAACACCCTGGAACCTCAGACTGGTTGAACAGCTCATGCCTGAGTTAGACCTCTTGGAGTGACTGTTCCATGCCATTATTATAAAAAGAAAAGAATCACAGTGCAATGGCCCAACTCTTGCATTATACAGTCAGGAAAGTTGGTCACACATCAAAGTGACCTCCTAAGGTGCTATGGGGGCCCACATCCATGTCATTTTTCTGACTCCTGGCAGTCTGGTTCATAGAACTTTGTTATCCTATTGTGGACCTCTTGGCCATAATTCACACAGGTCAACAGGATCAAAAGTTCCCATTTGTCCTTCCAAGAATGTTAGGGGATTTTGTGTAGGAAGCTAATGTATAATTTCTGCATGTCCACTCCACAATATGGATCCTTCTGAATCACTTTTAATACCCTTTGTAAATATCCATCAGGGATCACTTTTGGTAATTTGTTGCTGTTGGAGATTACAGTGATAATCCCCTGTAACAAATTTTTTATTTAGTTTTTTTTCTAATTAACTCCAAATACTATATTACTACATGTTTACCAAACTGGAGTATGAACAGCCCCAGTTCTGTGCAGGTAGGATGCAAAACAGCAGAATATTCATGGGACATCTTTCTGGAACATCTATTTTACCACAGGATTTGGAAATAAAGTTAAGAACCATCTCCCCTCCAGTACAAACATAGAAGAAAAGACACAGAAGAGCAGAGAAGGGGAGATGTGCACCAGGAAAAATAGTCCAGTCTCTTATGTGTCACCCAGGTGTGAGCCAAGTGTCTGGTCACAGGTAGGGCTGGCTTTGACTCTTTTCATTTTCCAGGAGGCTCCTGGCAGTCCTTTAGTGCTTAAGACCAGCAGTTATTTTGGAGACAGTGTTTTTGAAGTCCAAGGAGATATCACATCCTCTTAATTTGGATAGTTTTGAGAGAACACCATGGCAGTTTACAAACATCCTTCCTCCAGGTGAGTTGTCTCAAGATCAGCTTAAAATTGAGAAAAGCTGGAGAGAAGCTTGCTCCAAATGACCTCAAAAGAAAATCAGATCCAAAGTCCACCTGATGAATTGATCATTAAAATGGTATCAGAACATAATACCAGACAAAAATAAAAATAAATATTAACAAACTAAAAATATGAGGGAAAGAATAAAGGAAAAGTGAGAAAAGGAAAAGAGCAATAAAGAAAAAAATGAGAAAACGTGAAGAAAAATAAGGAAATTTTGCTGTTAAACTAAAACTACTCTAAAAAGATAATCAATTAAAAATAAAGAAAAAAGTGAGAAAAAGAAAAACAAAAGAATACAGAAAAAGGGAGAATTAGTAAAATAATACAGGGAAATATGAAAAAAGGAGGAGAAAAAGGAAAAAAGAATAGAGAAAAAAAGAGCAGGGGAATGACAGACCAAAAAAACAAGGAGAAAACAAGCTAACTTTGGTCAAAATCCCTTGGGTCACCAAAAACCAGCTAACTTTGGTCAAAATCCCTCAGGTTACCAAAAACCAGCCAGGAACTTATATAAGTGCTTAAAATTCCATAACAGTAACTTCTTATAAAGTCATAGCAAGAAATGGACCAATCATGGGGCTAAAACTTATTGACAGTGCTTTTTTTTTCACTTTTTGGTTTAAGAACTCTTTACTCTGTTAAAAAAAAAAAAAAAAAAATTGACCCAAAGAGCTTTTTGTTTGCATGGGTTGTAGCAAATGTTATTTACCTTATTAGAAATTAAAACCCGTAGAATGCTTTAAAAAATATGATCAGTAGAAACAGAAAATGCAGAATTAGTTCAGTGGGGAGAGAGGACTGTTTTGGCTAAAACACTTTGAGAAAACCTTTTGAAAAAACCTGGCCTGGTGGCAGGTGTTGAAGAATAGGTATACTTTGATTAAGCAGAACAAATACAAGGGATACTTGAGGCAATGTCCTGGAAAGACATACATTGAGAATGGTACATGCAAAGTTGTTAAACTTTTGCTTCTTGGAACATGGAGTGGGGCTAGAAAGTAATAGAAGATAGGGTTGGAAATGCGGCTTGAAGTTTGATTGCTTATTGAGCAGTAACGTGTCCCTCTCACTAGTGTAGGCTTATAAATTCCATTTGGCCAACTTTAGAGTTAGTATAGAATATTCATTGAGTATACCTATCCTAAACCCAGACTGCTAAGGTTGAAATCCAATCTCCCACACTTGGTAGTTACTTTGGGCAAGTTACTTAACCTCCCGCTGTCTCACTTCATTTTCTCTATCAACAGGATAACAGTAAGAATGACCTTATAAGGTTGTTGTGGGATTACATATAATATATCTATAGTAATGCCTGTTGTGGGCCTTTGATGAACTGTGGTTAATCATCAATACTATGCCATGAAGGGAAAAATGTGCAATGAAATGACCACTTTGCCCTCTGTATCATACTCTTAAGTCTTGCTGAGTTTATCATCAACTAAAAACATTCTGAGCTTTTTCAAATAACTTACAGCAGCAACTTTGTTTATTGAGCCAATAATTTTGACAATTAGATAATTCTACTTTACTGCCCATCTTCATTATAAAAGAATACTTTAGACAGTTGCCATTTATATTTTATCATACAATGGATGTTTAAAGCTAAAATTCACAAGGTTCTCTGTGAGTGAGGCATTATTTTATGTGTTTCGTGTAATCTTCAAAATAACCTCACAAACTGCAAGAATGGATAATCAGAAGAATCTGGTTTGATCTGGTAATCAAAGTTTATGCAAGTACCAAGAAAGAAATGTGTCATCTGAAAACACCAATAGCAGATAGAGCAGTGTTATCTGAGCTCATAGACTTCTATTTTCTAGCATCTGGTTCTTTGATTGGAGAGTCAGATGAACTCTTAGTAATCCAAGACCATTTTATGGATGAGTAAACAGAGGTTCATGAACTTAATGTCATGCAATGAAAATGCTATTTCTACTTCCTTGCTTTGCTGTGAAATGTATTTGAGGGCTTACATATGAGGATGGTTTTATCTGGTATTTGGAGATAGCAGCAATTTAATAAAGTTGATGATGCCTCCAAAAAAAAACAGGATTTGTCTTAAGGAATCCCAGATCCCTGAAAAGAATCATATTTCTTCTATCTTCTTCCCATGTTCTCCTAAGCCGATTCATTCCCTCTCCTTTTCACATGTTCTCCAAGTTAACTTCATCACCACTTCATCAAAGGTTTCACTAGGTTTTGAATATTTGCCTCTGAAATCTCACACTAGTATACAATTTTTGGGAAATAATCTTTAAGAAAATGATATAAATATATAAATTTCTTTGATGTAAGATTTTTTACAAAAGATTACAAATCCTTGGAAATAGGATAATGAGTTCAGAATCTACTCCTAACTGAATTTAGAAAGTTACATTGTCATTGCTGATGGTTATTATAATAATCCTTTTAACAATTTTGCATCTTCCCTAACTTTCCTAAAAAATTAAGTCTTACTAAAAGGGTATCTAATAATTATTTTAGCAACTTTCACAAGTTTCACTGAAAGTCTGGAAAGGCTCTCAGGAATTCACTTAGCCATTTCAGACCCACCACGGAGATGTTTATAGTCATTTCTGCTAGATTGTAGAGTTAACAACCCTGATTGGGGAAGCAGCCTCTCAGCCTGTACAATCTCCCCCAAACCAGAACCTAAGACAAAGGCTTGTATGAGGGTAGTGTATGGGGAATGAACATGAATGGAGTAAGTTGGCCATCACAGGGCCACCTACTCACTCTCAGTCCTGCAGGAGCCATGGGGGAGCCTGTGAATTACATTCAGAATCATCTTCAAAGGAATAAAAGGAGACTTCCATGTTGTGCATACTAAATGCCAGGCAGGGTCCTGCAAGCATGTTCTAGTGTAAACAAAGACCTAGGGTAGGAAGGGAGAGGTACTCAGCATGACCCCAAGGAGTTACACCTGCCTGAATCTGATCAAAGCCCGTGTGCCTCTGTAGCAGAGGCTGGAGTTAGACTTGAGACCAAGAAGATTTGTAGTGAAACACAAAAGGAGTGTGATATAGGATCTTAGAGATACTCTCATTGAACATGACATTTTTATGGGTGAGTAAGTAGTAGGCCAAAGAACAGTGACTTGCCCAAGGTCCAATAGATATTAATTATGGCAACAGAGTTAGGACAAGTGTTAATAATTCCTAAGCCAGTAATGTCTGCTGTCTTTTTTTTTTTTTTTTTTTTTTTCTTGTATGGCCAAACAATAATTTTCATGACTCGGGAAGAGACAAGATGGTGGATTAGAAGGACTTGAGCTCACCTCCTCTCATGAAAACATTAAAATCACAACTAACTGCTGAATAACCATTGACAAAAAAGACTGAAGCCTACCAAAAAAGATATTCTAGACCTAAAGACAAAGAAGAAGCCACACAAGATGGTAGGTGGGGTACTTTAGCAATATGCACCCAGAGCATTTGGAACTGAAGGCCAGCAGGGCTTCAGCGCAGGAGCTCCACAGGACTGAGGGAAAGAGACTCCACTCTTGGAGGGTGCACACAAGTTTTCACATGCACTGGGACCCAGGGCAAAGCAGTAACTCCATAGGAGTCTGGGCCAGAACTACCTGCAAGTCTTGAGGGTATCCTGAGGAGGTGGGGGTTGGCTGTAGCTCACTGTGGGGTCAAGGACACTGGGGGCAGAGGCCCCAGGGAATATTCATGGGTGTGAGCTCTCCTGGAGGTCACCATTTTGGCACTGAGACCTGGTCTCTCCCAACAACCTTCAGGCTCCTGTGCTGGGATGCCTCAGGTCAAACAAACAACAGTGTGGCAAAACAGCCCCACCATCAGCAGACAGGCTGCCTAAAGTCATCCTGAGCACACAGCCTTCTAAACCACACCCTTGACATGGACCTGCCTACCATAGGGACAAGACCCAGCTCCACCCACAAGTGGGTAGGGACCAATCCCTTCCACCAAGAAGCCTGCACAAGTCTCTGGACCAACCTCACCCACTGGGGGCAGACACCAGAAGCAAGAAGAACTACAACACTGCAGCCTGTGGGATGAAGACCACAAAAACAGAAAGTTAGACAAAAGGAGATGGTAGAGAAATATTTTCCAGATGAAGGAACAAGATAAAACCCTAGAAGAACAACTAAGTGTAGTAAAGATAGGTAATCTGCCTGCAAAAGAGTTCAGAGTAATGTCAGTAAAGATGATCCAAGATCTCAGAAAAAGAATAGAGGCACAGACAGAGAAGTTAAAAGAAATGTTTACCAAAGATCTAGGAGATTTTTTTCTTTTTTTGCAACCCTGATGAGAGGCATTATTGCTAAATAGTCAGTGAGGATTTATTAAGCCCTCAAACACCAGCTCTTTATACCATTCCAGCAAATGCTGTGAAAGAACATGGGTGAGGAGGCTGGAGCCAGGTGGGATGTAACAGGTCTGAGATGGCTCTCAGACAACCTGTCATTGTTCCCTTTGGTTCGAGACCCTAGCCCACAAGCCTTGGGGCCAGGGTGTTGCCTCTTCCCATAGTGTGAGAAAACTTAGGAGGCCAGGGAAGGAAAGGCCAGTGGTGTGGGTTCCCTTAGCTTAGACAAGGCCCAAGACCTTTTCCTCTACCTGGCTCCACTGGTCTTAAAATGCTATCCCCAAATCCAAAACAGCAGAATTCCTGGACTTCCCCTTTCCAGCCCAGAGTTGCTTATGCTGGAATGTGGGGCCAACTCTTCTACCAGAAGGTCCAGGGTGGTTGCAGCAGCTCAAAGGTAGAGATGAGCAAACCAATAACTGAAGTGAAAAATACACTAGAAAGAATCAGTAGTAGAAAAAAAAAATGAGGCAGGAGAAGAAATAAGTGAGCTGGAAGACAGATTGGTGGAAATAACTGACACAGAACAGAATTAAGAAAAAAAATGAAAAGAAATGAGAACAGTCAAAGGGACCTCTGGGACAACATTAAATGCACCAATATTCACATTATAGGGGTCCCAGAAGAAGGGAGAGAGAAGGGCCTGAGAAAATATTTAAAGAGATAATAACCAGGGGGAACTTTCAAAATGGCAGAGGACTAAGATGTGGAGATCACCTTCCCCCCTAAAAATACATCAAAAATACATCTACAGGTGGAACAACTCCTACAGAACACCTACTGAATACTGGCAGAAAACCTCAGACTTCCCAAAAGGCAAGAAAATCCCCACATACCTGGGTAGGGCAAAAGAAAAAAGAAAAAACAGAGACAAATGAATAGGGATGGTACCTGCACCTCTAGGAGGGAGCTGTGAGGGAGGAAAAGTTTCCACACACTAGGAAGCCCCTTCACTGGTGGAGACAGGGGGCGGGCAGGGGGGAATCTTCAGAACCACAGAGGAGAGCACAGCAACAGGTTTGCAGAGGGCAAAGCAGAGAGATTCCCGCATAGAGGATCAGTGCTGACCAGCACTCACCAGCCTGAGAGGCTTGTCTGCTCACCTGCCAGGGCAGGTGGGAGCTGGGAGCTGAGGCTCCAGCTTTGGAGGTCATATCCCAGGGAGAGTACTGGGGTTGGCTGCGTAAACACAGCCTGAAGGGGGCTAGTGTGCCACAGCTAGCTGGGAGGGAGTCCAGGAAAAATTCTGGACCTACCTAAGAGGCAAGAGACCATTGTTTCAGGGTGTATGAGGAGAGAGGATTCCTTCCCTGTCTACCCACAGAAGGCAGAGCACTACCTGAATGAGCTCCAGAGACGGGTGTGAGCTGTGGATATCAGCTTGAACACCAGAGACGGGCATGAAACGCTAAGGCAGCTGCTGTAGCCACCAAGAGTCCTGTGTGCAAGCACAAGTCACTATCCACGAGCCCCCCCCCACTGCCAGAAGCCTGTACAGCCTGCCACTGCCAGGGTCCCATGATCCAGGGACAGCACCCTGGGAGAACAAATGTCACGCCTCCGGCTGTTGCAACGTCACTCAGGCCTCTGCCAGTGCAGGTTCTCCCTGCATTACAATTATAACTACTGTACCCCTCCCTCCCACTGGCATGAGTGAGACAGAGACCCCCTAATCAGCTGCTCCTTTAACCCCACACTTTCTGGGCAGGAACAGAAGCCTGAGGGCAACCTACACACAAAGGTGGGGCCAAAACCAAAGCTGAACCCCAGGAACTGTGTGAACAAAGAAGAGAAAGTGAAATTTCTCCATGCAGCCTCAGGAGCAGCAGATTAAATCTCCACAATCAACTTGAGGTACCCTACATCTGTGGAATATCTGCATAGACAACGAATCAAACCAAAACTGAGGCAGTGGACTTTGGGAGCAACTATAGACTTGGGGTTTGCTTTCTGTGACTGATTTGTTTCTGATCTTTATGTTTATCTTAGTATAGTGCTTAGCGCTTGTTATGACTGGTGGATTTCTTTATTTCTTTGGTTGCTCTCTTCTTTTTTTTAAATGACTATTTTATTGTAATAATTTAAATTTTTTTTCTTTTAATAATTTTCTTTTTTTATTATTATTATTTTTCTTTCTTTTTTCCTCCCTTTTCTTCTGAGCTGTGTGACTGACAGGTTCTTGGTGCTCTGGACTAGTATCAGGCCTGAGCCTCTGAGGTGGGAGAGCTGAGTTCAGGACATAGGACCACCAGAGACCTCCAGGCCCCACATAATATCATTTAGTGAGAGCTCTCCCTGAGATCTCCATCTCAAAGTTGAGACCCATCTACACCCAAAGGCCAGCAAGTTCCAGTGCTGGACACCCCATGCCAACACCCCAAAGCGCACCCCCAGATGCAGACCTGCCCACCAGAAAGACAATATCCAGCCTCATCCACCAGAACACAGGCAACAGTCCCCTCGACCAGGAAGCATACACAACCCACTGAAGAAACCTTAGCCACTGGGGGCACACAACGAAAACAATGGGAACTACAAACCTGCAGCCTGCGAAAAGGAAACCCCAAACACAGTAAGTTAAGCAAAATGAGAAGACAGAGAAATATGCAGCAGATGAAGGAGCAAGGTAAAATCCCACCAGACCAAACAAATAAAGAGGAAATAGGCAGTCTACCTGAAAAAGAATTAAGAGTAATGATAGTAAAGATGATCCAAAATTTTGGAAATAAATTGGAGAAAATATGAGAAACGTTTAACAAGGACCTAAAACAACTAAAGAGCAAACAAACAAGAATGAACAACACAAGAAATGAAATTTAAAATTCTCTAGAAGGAATCAATGGCAGAATAACTGAGGAAGAAGAACGGATAAGTGACCAGGAAGATAAAATAGTGGAAATAACTACTGCCGAGCAGAATAAAGAAAAAGAATGAAAAGAATTGAGGACAGTCTCAGAGACATCTGGGACAACATTAAATGCACAAACATTCGACTTACAGGGATCCCAGAAGAAAAGAGAAAAAGAAAGGGACTGAGAAAATATTTGAAGAGATTTTAGTTAAAAACTTCCCTAATATGGGAAAGAGAATAGTCAATCAAGTCCAGGAAGTGCAGACAGTCCCATACAGGATATATCCAAGGAGAAACATGCCAAGACATATATTAATCAAACTATCAAAAATTAAATACAAAGAAACAAAATTAAAAGCAGCAAGAGAAATGCAACAAATAACATAGAAGGGAATCCCCATAAGGTTAACAGCTGAACTTTCAGCAGAAACTCTGCAAGCCAGAAGGGATTGGCAGGACATATTTAAAGTGATGAAAAGGAAAAACCTACAACCAAGATTACTCTACCCAGCAAGGATCTCTTTCAGATTCAACAGAGAAATTAAAATATTTACCGACAAGCAAAAGTTAAGAGAATTCAGCACCACCAAACCAGCTTTACAACAAATGTTAATAGAAATTCCCTAGGCAGGAAACACAAGAGAAGGAAAAGATCTACAAAAACAAACCCAAAACAATTAAGAAAATAATAATAGGAACATACATATGAATAATTATCTTAAATGTAAATGGATTAAATGCTCCAATCAAAAGACATAGATTGGCTGAATGGATACAAAAACAAGATCCGTATATATGCTGTCTACAAGAGACCCACTTCACACCCAGGGAAATATACAGACTGAAAGTGAGAGGATGGAAAAAGATATTCCATGCAAATGGAAATCAAAAGAAAGCTGGAGTAGCAATTCTCATATCAGAGAAAATGAACTTTAAAATAAAGACTATTAAAAGAGACAAAGAAGGACACTACATAATGATCAAGGGATCAATCCAAGAAGAAGATACAACAATTGTAAATATATATGCACCCAACATAGCAGCACCTCAAAACATAAGGCAAATGCTAACAGCCTTAAAAGGGAAAATAGACAGTAACAAAATAATAGTAGGGGACTTTAACACCCACTTTCAGCAATGGACAGATCATCCAAAATGAAAATAAATAAGGAAACACAAGCTTTAAATGAGACATTAGACAAGATGACCTTAACTGATATTTATAGGAAATTCCATCCAAAAACAGCAGAATACACTTTCTTCTCAAGTGTTCATGGAACATTCTCCAGGATAGATCATATCTTGGGTCACAAATCAAGCCTTGGTAAATTTAAGGAAATTGAAATTGTATCAAGTATCTTTTCTGAGCACAACACTAGGAGACTACATATCAATTACAGGAAAATAAACTGTAAAAAATACAAACACGTGGAAGCTAAACAATATATTACTGAACAACCAAAAGATCACTGAAGAAATCAAAGAAGAAATCAAAAAATACCTAGAAACAAATGACAATAAAAACACGATGAACCAAAACCTATGGGATTCAGAGAGAGAGAAGTTTATAACAATACAATCCTTCCTCAAGAAACAAGAAAAAACTCAAATAAACAACCTAACCTTACAGCTAAAGTAGTTAGAGAAAGAAGAACAACAAAAAAACCCGAAGTTAGTAGAAGGAAAGTAATCATAAAGATCAGATCAGAAACAAATGAGAAAGAAATGAAGGAAACAATAGCAAAGATCAATAAAACTAAAAGCTGTTTCTTTGAGAACATAAACAAAATTGATAAACCACTAGGCAGACCCATCAAGGAAAAAAAGGGAGAAGACTCAAATCAACAGAATTAGAAGTGAAAAAGGAGAAGTAACAACTGACATTTCAGAAATACAAAGAATCATGTGAGATTGCTACAAGCAAGTATATGCCAATAAAATGGACAACTTGGAAATAATGGACAAATTCTTAGAAAAGCACAACCTTCTGAGACTGAACCAGGAAGAAATAGAAAATATAAGCAGACCAATCACAAGCACTGAAATTGAAACTGTGATTAAAAATCTTCCAACAGACAATAGCCCAGGACCAGATGGCTTCAGAGGCGAATTCTATCGAACATTTAGAGAAGAGCTAACAACTATCCTTCTCAAACTCTTCCAAAATATATCAGAGGGAGGAACACTCCCAAACTCATTCTACGAGGCCACCATCACCCTGATACCAAAACCAGGGAATGTTGTCACAAAAAAAGAAAACTACAGACCAACATCACTGATGCAAAATTCCCCAACAATAATACTAGCAAACAGAATCCAACAGCACATTAAAAGGATCATACCCCATGATCCAGTGTGGTTTCTCCCAGGAATGCAAGGATTCATCAATATACACAAATCAATCAATGTGATACACCATATTAACAAACTGAAGGATAAAAACCATATGATAATCTCATTATAAGCAGAAAAGCTTTTGACAAAATTCAACACCTATTTATGATAAAAAAAACTCTCCAGAAAGTAGGCATAGAGGGAACCTACCTCAACATAATAAAGGCCATATATAACAAACCCACAGCCAACATCATTCTCAATGGTGAAAAACTGAAGCAATTTCCTCTAAAATCCGGAACAAGACAAGGATGCCCACTCTCACCACTTTCACTCAACATAGTTTTAGAGGTTTTAGCCACATCAATCAGAGAAGAAAAAGAAATAAAAGGAATCCAAATTGGAAAAGAAGAAGTAAAACTGTCCCTGTTTGCAGATGACATGATACTATACATAGAGAATCCTAAAGATGCTACCAGAAAACTACTAGAGCTAATCAATGAATCTGGTAAAGTAGTAGGATACAAAATTAATGCACAGAAATCTCTTGTATTCCTATACACTAATGATGAAAAATCTGAAAGAGAAATTAAGGAAACACTCCCATTTACCATTGCAACAGAATGAATAAAATACCTAGGAATAAACCTATCTAAGGAGACAAAAGACCTATATGCAGAAAACTATAAGTCACTGATGAAAGTAATTAAATGATACTAAGAGATGGAGAGTTATACCATGTTCCTGGATTGGAAGAATCAACATTATGAAAATGACTATACTACCCAAAGTAATCTACAGTTTTAATGCAATCCCTATCAAACTACCAATGGCATTTTTCACAGAACTAGAACAAAAAATTGCACAATTTGTATGGAAACACAAAAGACCCTAAATAGCCAAAATAATCTTGAGAAAGAAAAATGGAGCTGGAGGAATCAGGATCCCTGACTTCAGACTATACTACAAAACTACAGTAATCAAGACAGTATGGCACTGGCCCAAAAACAGAAATATAGATCAATGGAACAGGAGAGAAAGCCCAGAGATAAATCCACACACATTTGGTCACCTTATCTTTGGTAAAGGAGGCAAGAATATACAATGGAGAAAAGACAGCCTCGTCAATAAGTGGTGTTGGGCAAACTGGACAGCTACATGTAAAAGAATGAAATTAGAACACTTCCTAACACCATACACAAACATAAACTCAAAATGGATTAAAGACCTAAATGTAAGGCCAGACACTATAAAACTCTTATAGGAAAACATAAGTGGGGCATTCTTTGACAAAAATCACAGCAATATCTTTTTGGATCCACCTCTTAGAGTAATAAAAATAAAAATAAAAATAAACAAATGGGACCTAATTAAACTTAAAAGCTTTTACAGAGCAAAGGAAACCAGAAACAAAATGAAAAGACAAACCACAGAATGGGAGAAAATATTTGCCAACAAAGCAACTGAGAAGTGATTTATCTCCAAAATATAAAAAAGCTCATGCAGCTCAATATCAAAAAAAAAAAGAAAACAACTCAATCAAAAAATGGACAGAAGATCTAAATAGACATTTCTCCAAAGAAGACATACAGGTAGCCAAGAGGCACATGAAAAGATGATCAATATTGCTAATTATTAGAAAAATGCAAATCAAAACTACAATGAGGTGTCACTTCACACCTGTCAGAATGGCCATCATCAACAAGTCTACAAACAATAAATGCTGGAGAACATGTGGAGAAAAAGGAATCCTCCAACACTGTTGGTAGAATTGTAAACCATTTTTAAGAACTGTATGGAGTTTCCTTAAAAAACAAAAATAGTTAGTTAGGCATATATATGGAGAAAACCATAATTTGGAAAGACACATGCACCCAATATTCATTGCAGCACTATTTACAATAGCCAAGACATGGAAGCAACCTAAATGTCCATCAACAGATGAATGGATAAAGAAGATATGGTAATATATACAGTGGAATATTACCCAGCCATTAAAAAGAATGAAATAATGCCATTTGCAGCAACATGGGTGGACCTAGAGATTATCATACTAAGTGAAGTAAGACAGAGAAAGACAAATATGTGATCTCACTTATATGTGAAATCTAAAAAAAATGATACAAGTGAAGTTATTTACAAAACAGAAACAGACTCACTGACTTCAAAACCCAACTTATGGTTATCAAAGGGGAAAGGTTGTGGGGGGATAAGTTAGGACTTTGGGATTAACATACACACACTACTATATATAAAACAGATAATCAACAAGGACCTGCTGTATAGCACAGGGAACTACTCAATATTCTCTAAAAACTTATATGGGAAAAGAATCTGAAAAAGAATGGATATATGTATATGAGTAACTGAATTGCTTTTCTTTACATGTGAAACTACAACAACATTGTAAATCAACTCTACTTCAATATAAAATAAAAATTAAGTTAAAATTTTTTTAATAAATATAATCAAAGATTAAGTAAAAAAAAATTATTTTCACAAACTTATGTTAACCATGTTCTTTTTAGATTGATATTTATTAAACTAAATTTACAATTCTTCCAAAAGCAGAAATCTGTTATGATCTGTGACCAGATGGTGTATAGAGGCCATAAACTGCTCTGCAGTGTAAAGTGATGAGACCTCAGGTCCTCCTGTAGAAATTATTTCTACTAATTCCTTGTTCAAAGTAAGGGCATAGGCTCTGGAGGCAGACTACATAGGTTCAAAGAGTAACTTTACTCTTTACTACACAGGGACCTAGATCAACTTAGTTCACTTCCTTAAATTTCAGATTCCTCAGCTATAAGACCCAAAGGGTCTTATGAGGATTAAATAAGAGATCACATATCAAGTGTGTGAGAGTATGGATAGAAAGATCACAAATACAGTTATGAAAAATTCCAAGACCAAAATTCCAACAGCTGTCAACTGCCTACAAGATTACAACAAACCATCTTACATTTGTATAGAATACTGTTCACAATATGATTCTTACGTACATCTCAACATACATTCTTACATATATCTTACTTCCATCACTTCCCTTGAATTGAATTGTTAAAGTGATTGAAGCATTATCACAGGACTATACTTTAAAACTCTCCTCTCTATGTTCCTCTTCTATGTAGAATGCCCTCTGATTTTTGTCTCTGCTGATTTAAATTCTACTCATCTCAATTTCACCATAATGATCTGTCTCTAACTAAATGACTATATCCCATGGTCTGGCACAAAACAGAGACATAATAGATGTACATGAACTTAATGAACTGGACGATGAATATCTCCTTAAGCATTGCACTGTTGGATGACCTCAGCTGAGCCACTGGAGGAGCAGGAGCAAGCCATCCTTTCCACCAACATTCACTGATCTCCTATAACATACTAAGTACTGAGTAAGGCTCTGGGAAAACAGCAAGGAGCAAAGCAGACTTACTCTCTGACATTATAGCAATTATAATAGACTACTGGGGGAGAAAATCAATGGTTGAAGTAAAACAAGTCTAAGTTTACTATTGTGATAAATGCAAGAGAGGAGAAAACATAGTGTTGGTAACAGCAGAAAACAGGGGGGGTTGGGGTAGATCTGACTTATTCAGGGAGATCAGTGGGTATGAGATCTGAAACATAACTGCAAGTTTACCAGATGTGTATGTTGGAAGGGATTAGAAAGGAAGTACAGATTAGGTGGAAGGAACAGCATATTTAAAAGACCCTACGAGTAGAGAGATCCTGTTCTAGGGAGCAGTTAAAGGAAATCCAGTGGGACTCAGTGAGACCAGTGCACAGAAAGCAAAGGAACGTATGACATGCTTGATAAGTCTTTGAAATGTTTTGAATACCAATTCTAAGAGTACATTTTCAATACAATATATTCTTCAGTTCCACTATTACATGCAAGACATTAATATTTTATTTCAATGCACTATGATCATTCATGGAGAGGTCATGAATATTCAATTGGCATCAGTTGTGTGGAATACCTCCCCAAGATTTGATAATCATAATAGGTGTAGTTTTTTAAAAAAAATTTTAATTAATTAATTAATTAATTAATTTTTGGCTGTGTTGGGTCTTAGTTTCTGTGTGAGGGCTTTCTCCAGTTGCGGCGAGCGGGGGCCACTCTTCATCGCTATGTGCGGGCCTCTCACTGTCGCGGCCTCTCTTGTTGCGGTGCACAGGCTCCAGACACGCAGGCTCAGTAGTTGTGGCTCACGGGCCCAATTGCTCCGCGGCATGTGGGATCTTCCCGGACCAGGGCTTGAACCCGCGTCCCCTGCATCGGCAGGCAGACTCTGAACCACTGAGCCACCAGGGAAGCCCTAGGTGTAGTTTTAAAGTATTTGATACTTCCTTTTTATTAGAAATTCTTAAGTTTATAAATCCTTAAGTTTCTAGTTTCTACCTCAAGCATGAATATATTACACATATATATTCTATATATCTATATCTAGAATATATAGATCTATATTTATATCTGGAATATGTAGATCTATACATCTAGAATATGTAGATGCATCTATATATAGAATATATAGATATATTCTCTCACGAAGATTTGGACAGCATTTTTTAAATCAATTTCTTATTTAAGAACTTATTTAATAAAAATTTAACAGAAATTTGGCATCTCGATTATAATTAAGAAAATCAAGACTTGCAGATGGATACACAGCTAGTAAATACCGAAAGTACAGTGAAAACATAGATCTCATGACTCCTCAACCATTGTTTATTCCACTGCCAGAGAAAGCTGTGGAAGCTTGCATCCCTGACAGTCTAAATGAGAGTCAAAACATGCTGCAGTTACTCTACTGGAACCACAGGAGTGAGGAACCCAAGCAAAGCTTTGAGCATCTAACTTCTTCCTTATAAGTCTTCCAAGGCAACAAATTCTCATCTACACACACACACACACGCACGCACGCACATACACTGGAATAAGATATCTGTCTCCAACATATCCAGGGCTACAACCTAGATAAAGAGACAAAGTTTTATGAAAATCCTTCTACTAACGTGATCAAAACCGTTCTCCTCTCCTAAGAAAGCATAACAGAATCCATGTGAGCGAATGATGTTATAGTAGGAATAATCCTGAATCCACTCTATTTTAAGAGTAAATTATAAAATATGTACCCTATTATTAGTAGCAAATTACCTGTGACACGGCTCACAACATATAACAGCACAGCACATCAGTGTGTCCTGAGAGCTCAGTTGGGAAATTCTACCTTAAAAACTGCTTCTCATTTTTCCTCCCCACCTCCCCTTTACAATTTCCTTTTCCTTTCCTCTCATGTGCTGCCTCTGCAGGTGGTTCTATCCTTTAGGTTATATGTGCTGATTATCATGAGAAAAAGAAGGAAGATCCAGGTGTTCACAAAAATTCTTATTTCCTCTCTTTGAGATGGGCACACAGGTACCAGCCAGCCAGACTGAGAGGAGCAAGCCACCTGAAGCCTTGGAAAAATGTGAATCTTTGCTGGCTCAAAAGTGCACACACACACACATAAACAGAAATTGACATCAGCTAAATGAGCTCCCCCGCCTGCCCACATTTCTGGTGACGGAGTCCATTTGAGAAGCCCCTTTTAAGTGCAGGAAAGGTGAGGCAGAGGGCAGGCAGGCAGGGGAAGATTATTTTGAGGGTTAGTTTAATTTATGAGGTTTATTTGCATTCTCTGTCATTTAGCAGGAAACCTTGTAAATGATGTTTGTATGCACTAAACTGTGATAACTGAACTGATGAGTTAAAGACTTGACTTAACATTTAATGCTGCTTATTAAATAATTATGATGAGGTTTGATGAATGGCTCTGATTCCCTGAACTTCCAACTGAGATTTTCATCATGAGTTTCATTAGACAGATGTGGATGGAGCTTGCTGCAACCCAGCTGCAAATGAGCTTGCAAAACATTTCAACTGGAAACCTTCAAAAGTGAAAAATTCAACTCTCTTGGTCTATTTTTCTTGGTCCCAAACTAGCAGTTCATTTTCATTTGATGATAGAGTAGAGGCAAGTTTATCCCATGTCTCTTGGGCCTTTTAAAGTATCATTGCAAGATTTCTCCATACATACTTAATGAAACATTAATCTGTATTCTTTGTGAAAGGAAAAATAACTATTCAACTTAAAAATAATTCTTATTCTTCGATGCCAATCACATTTCTTCCATAAATACTGGTGTAATGTGTGTCCAGTGCAGGTAAGAGTTGAGAAATGTTACAATTTATTGAAACCAGTGAACTTGTTGAGCATTTGAGCCAGTCATTTGTTGTAATGACATGTGCAGTGCACTTTTGAAACTCCTTCGTGCACTGGTATAACGGCTCATTAGACCAACCAACAATTTAATTTCAAATAAGAGGGCATTGTAAATATGGGATTTTTGTTCCATGTCTTGAACCTTTTAAGTAGTTGTGTCTATTTGGGATGGCAGATTCAGTTCATTGGCAATTTGCATTTGTGTTTTATTTGTTGATTTTTTTTACAGACAAGCTGAAAGTCTACTACACAATTGAAAGGAAAGTAGTCTATAGTGAAATTAAAGAAGCACTGAGATTGGAGTGAGCCAGGCTGGATTCAAAGCGGCAGTAGAAGGTGGAGTTTCAAGGCATGGGATCTGGAACCTCACTGCCTGTGTCTAAATCCACCAATAGTTGTAGAACAAAGTACAGGATTGGAAGCCAAGACTCCATGAGTTCTAGTTCTGCTTTTCTAGTGACCAAAATCATACCTGGGAAATCATTTAAATTCTTTGTCTTCAGTTGTCTCATCTGAAAAATAAAGATATTAGACCCTATACATGTTCATATTTTAAATTATTTGATGTTAACAAGTAGTTCTCTAGAATTAATGTCATTTGTAATCACTTAAGAATATTTAATTGGCCCATAAAGTGTAATATTTTGAAAAAACAATTTAAAATATTTTAATGCAGTTTTGCTTATATAATTTGCTGTACTTCTAGTGGCTTAGAAAAGTTAATCTCCCTTACCCTGAATTCCTGACTCTGAAATAAAAAATGAATAGGGTATCTAAATTCAATTTATTTTTATGTTAATACAAAAATAGTTTGAAAGCCTTTCATAAATGACAGAGAAACACTGGAGGCCATTAATCACAACTGACAACGTCTCTAGATATGACCATGGCTTTATCCTGATGTTCAACCATTTTCCTCAGCCGTATCCCTGATGGGCAGATTTTTCTCCTGCATTAATTGCCACTGATCTCAGAGGAGAAAGAAGATATAGAGGCAAGGCTGATATAAAGGGTTCAGACAGTGGATAAGGATGCACCATACCTTTGTTCAGGTATTTGATTTACAGAACATGAAGGCATGAACACCAGATGTAAGTGATACTTTCAAATTGTGTCCTCGCAATTATTATTGAGTCTACTGAAATATTCTCAGCTTTATTTGATTTTTTTGTACATTCTTATCGACTACACAAGTCTACCTGGATAATGGACTTTTATAGATGGATGGATAGATAATAGATAAATAGATAATAGATACATAGATAGATAGATAGATAGAAAGAAAGATAGATATATAGATAGGGTCCATGAATAAGATAAATACATTTAAAACTTGAGGCACATAGGAATTCCTTACCAGAGAGTAGTAGAACCTGTCTTCTAGCCCACATTGATGGAGGGCTCTTGACCCACCCCCCTCCACTGCACAGTGAGCCAGTAATGCAGCCTTATTTATTGGCCTATCACCTGGTCTCCTCTAACATCCTTTCCTACATTTTTTCCACACCCTTTTAGTTCTTAAGAGAGCAAATCCAGGAGCCCTACCCTAGGGATTCAATTTTAACTGCTGCCACTATCCCATGATCAAAGCTGTATCATAGCAGGTCTTCCAAATCTACTTTTGCATTTTGTCTCAGCTGAAAAATTATTCTCTCTGACATCCTGCCCCTAACATTTTATTTTTCTGGACTTATTGGTTATCTGGCATTCAACATAAGATTAATTAATAGTTTCCTCTAGAATAACCTCTAGTCTTTTTTACATTTCTGTTTCCCAGAAGCCGTCTCCCTGTTCCAAATATATGGCCATCATGACCTGTTTTGGGTTCTGAAATTGCCCCAACAACCTCACCTTATTGGAAATAATTGATAAATAGCTTAAGCACGTATCGATAGATCTCTAAAAAGGGGGAGGCAGGACTGTGCAATGACGAATTAAAGAATATCCAAAACAAAGTTAGTGAATTTTACAAACCACCTGAAAACTAGCCCCTTGTGCTATTCAGAAAGCAATCAACATCTGTTATTAGAGTAAATTGAGGATAAAGGGAACAATGTTAAGGTTCAGGATAGGATAGTCTCAGCACAGTGAGAATAGACAGCAGGTGAACTCCTATAAATTACTGGTAGTCTCCACATTCACTGGGAAGAAAGACTTTTCTGCAGCTATTTCAGCTCAGGTGTTCCTTGGTAATAAATATTCCCTGAGAAGTCAAGCAGAAACTTCCAAAGTTGAGGGGGAATGAGGAAAACTATGTGAAGGTAAAGTTGGAAGTTAGTCAGCACACCAAACTTCTGGGCCACAGCTGACTGAAGTGTGGTCAGATCTAACTTCAAGCAACAGTTCCTTTACAGTACCTTCCTTTACAGCCCTTTACGGTACCTTCCCTCTCACATTCCAATCCCAGGAAATTCATTTTCTACCTGGCAACCCAGGTTCCTCCTTTCCAAAACATATCCATTCCTAAACTGTTCCCTGAGTGTTGCAGATTTTTGTTTTCCCAACATCGCTCTTTAATTTACAAATTTTGTTTTACTTTCATAAGAGAAAAAGATCATTTGTGAAAAATAGGGTTTAAAGCTGAGATTAGCTTTATATTTGGACAAAGAATATAAACAATTAGTGAATTATACAAATGATTTTCTATAACAGGTAAATTAAGGTCCATGGGCTAAATCTGGCTTGTTGCCTATTTTTGTAAGGACTGCCAGTGAAGAATGGTTTTTACAGATGAGCATTTGTGAGTGATTTGATGATAGGAAATGCTAACTTTGAACCCCAATTCTGTTAAATGTTATCCTACCCTAAATAATTAATTCTGTTCAGTTTCCTGAGGCTGCCATAAAAAGGAATTACAAACTGGGTGACTTAAAATAACAGAAATGCATACTCTTTTATGAAGACCAGAAGTCCAAAATCAAGGTGCATGCAGGGGCACACTCTCTCCAAAGTTTCTAGGAGAGAATCTTTCCTTGCTTCTTTCAGCTTCTGGTGGCTCCTGCCATTCCTTGGCCTGTGGCAGCATAGCTCCAATCTCCACCTCTGTCTTCCCTAGGTCTGAATATCGGCATCCCTTCTCTGATAAGGAAACAAGCTATTGGATCTAGGGCCCACACTAAATTCAGATGATTTCATCTTGAGATCCTTAATTGTATCTGTAAAGACCCTATTTCCAAACATAGGTTCCTGAGGTTAGAACTTGAACATATATTTTTTGGTGGACACAATCCAACCCACTACAGTATATTTATTTTGCAGAAAAAAAATGTACTCAATTATTATAATTATTTTAAAATTTTATCATAAAAGTATTTGAAAAGTTGTTTTCTCTTTTATTATATATAAATACTATATAATAACATCGATTTTGCCTCTTGACCCACAATGGCTAAAGAAAAAGTTTACTGACCTCTGTGCTATATTGTAGCCATTATCTATGCCTAAATATTAGACCCAGATATTCTTTTCTATTTTGTACTTATTATCCAGTTCTTTTGTGTCACAAGTGAATAGATCTTAGTTTTTTTGAAGAATGGTTTTTATAAGAACTTATTCATCATACTCCCTTGGTTGTAGTTTTTGTCATAAAAAGACACACAATGAAAACACCACACAAAAAATAGCACTGTCAACACATGCAAATTAGTTTGGAAATTGGTTGACTGTAAACAAATTACTCAATTGAACGCTATAATAAATACCATAATTAGCTGTCTTCAAGCCCATGATAGCTTAAATTTAACAGGTTCCTCTCATCCCCAGACACCCAATTTCCAAAAAATCCAAACAAAAATATGTAAAGCAAGGATATGTTTTAGTACCAAATATAAAATGTATGTTTTCTGCTTCAGAAGTTGACTTTGAAAAATGTTTTAAAATTTTTACCTGATACCAAATCAAAATGAAGATGGAGAATGAAAATATCCAAAGTGGAGCAATGTTGCATCACTAGGGAATAAATTATGGAGTTAACATAGGTTAAACTTATAACACCAGTAATAAAATTCTTGTCCTATTTAGTGTGTGATACATCAACATAACAGCAAAAGAATCAAGAAGGAAGTAGAATGAGTCATGAGGTCACTGAGATTTCTTTAAGTCTGGAATCAGACTTAACTGCCTTTGTGAAAAGAGGCCAGCAATGCCTTTGAAGAAAGCAAACCAGTAATATTACAAAATGCCAAGGCAATGATTAGTGAAAATAAGCCAAACTTCCATCCTCTTCTCCCACATTCCACTACCTCTAAATAAACTGAATATATCATATAAGAAAAAGTCCCATAAACCAAATAATTTCCCACAAAGTTCTTATCTGCTAGATAAGAAATATTGTCAGCAGTAGTTGAATACAAAATGAGAAATGAAAATCATCAGTTAAAATACAGAAACCAAACAATGCCAGAATAATTTTGTTCCAAGAAAAATGGTGACATTTTAGTCACTACATAAATTCTGACACACAATAGATAACAACAAGGAAGTTCCAAGTTTCTTTTCTATCCAAGATTCTGGGGCTAGTACTTAAGTCTTTTAGGCAATCAAAAAACAGATGGTTTCACTAGCATTAAAAGTCCATCTTTTTTTCTCCATTTGCTCTAAAACAGGGCAATCGGACTAAAGGAATAGTCATTACAGTTTCACATGGTTGTTGTATGCGTGATAATCTGACATATATTGTTCTGAAGATATGGGGGGAAATGAGGGAAGGCATGGCAAGTTTCTTATTCCAAACAAAAACATCACATTTATAATTGTATTGGCCAAATGCCACACAAAATTCTTGCTATAAGCAGATAGAGACCCCAGACCCTGGGTGAGCAAAGTGAGCTAAAGGCTGAAATACTTTGACCACCACCATGGAAAAATGACAGTAGGACAGGCCAAAATGCCTAACTCCAAGTCATGTTCTCATACTTCAGTGTGATGGGCAGACAACATAAAGTTTTCAGTAATAGTTAAGAAAGGGAAAATATAATTTCTTTCCTCTTCGGTGGCAGTGATTTATTACATTTTGACTTTGGATGTTCTCAGGTTCAGACATTTTCTTTATTGACTCCAGTCTGTGACCAAGATCCAGACTGGCAAGAGCTACAGAGCCTGGAGATGATGGAAAGCAGCCCAAAGATCAGAGATCAAGAACAAAGACTGAGGTCCAAACCAGAAGAGAAATAAAGTTTTGTATTCCATTCTAGTTCAACTCTTTCATTTGGGGTAATCCAGCTTGCAGAGTTCCTGGGAACTTGTCAAACCTCAAGTTCCTTCCCTTGCCACAAGCTAACTAAAGCTAAACAGCCCTGCTAGTTTGAGCCAAAAATTAGGGCTGTTTGGGCTTTGATTTTTTTTTTTTTCTTTTTTTTCTTTTTGGTTAGCATTTTACCTTTGAAATCAACCTTGTGCTAATCAGTGTACCCCAAATCATCTGTCCACAAAATCATCATATCGAAATCACTCTCAGGCAATAAGAAGTTTTCCCTTCCAGTTATTCTGAAATGTTGTCCTCACAATCAAAGTGACTTGAAAGATCTGTATGAGTATGTATGTAAGTGCAGGTGGATGCATACTGTATGTGTATATTGCATATGTATTTTCCTTCAGAGTAATTTAACCTGTCAATTTGATACAATAGTCACATAGAGAATGTGCCAATAAATAGATCTTTCCTTATATATACTCTCTTTTCTCTCACTTCATCTATATCCACACAGTGATAAAATCAATTTCCATTTAATAAAGATTAAGCCATTAGAGGATCATCACAGTTTCTTGACAGAGCACAAAAGACTATACTTTCAAGGATCATTTATATAGTTTGTTACTGATGGAGCACATATTTTTAAATGGTAAGATGGGTTAAAATAACTGTTAGAAGACTTATTTTTAGTTGAGATAATGTGTATATCATGTTATAATTTTAAGGATAAAGTATCTTACCATTTTCCTCAACTGTTGTAGTTGCACTACTGCCTGACTATAAGATGCTCTAAGTGATTTCTTAAGATCCCTTTGCCTCTTTGTAGTTAATTCTATGGTGAGACCATAACTTCAATTCAATTCAATGGACTCTTAGAAGCCCTTCCATGTGTGTAGCTTTAGTAGGTGCTGTGGTAAGTGCTTTCCAGGGGAAAAAACAAAGCAAGGTATTTGCCACTGACAAATGTACAATTCTTATAAGAGAAGCAAGATTTATTATCTTGCACACAAAATTTAGAGACACAGTGCAAAGAGAAGCACGGGGAAACTATGGTAATTAATGAGGTGCCAAAATGAGAATAAAGACAATAAACAGAATGATGAAAAGGTCCAAACTGAATGACATGTGTGGACTGGAAATATCACAGATCTTAGAGATCAGGGAACACAAAGGAGAAGCATAATTACTAATTTCCTTATCTTCCACCTTCTCCTCAATCCAACAGGGGCCATTATGAATCCTGATCTCTCAAAATATTATCACAGCACACCTTTTCAGAGTTAGATAGAGAAGTGTAGGAGGAATACCAATGGAAACAAAAGGGTTAAGGAGACTTTGAACTGAATTTAAACCCTGAGATAGAATTGATGCATCTCCTTTGATTGTTCAAAAGCCAATAGAATCCCCTGATCCATTCCATTCCATTTATTTCTATTATGCTGTGGTAAAGGATAGAGAAGACTTTTCTTACTCTAATAAGTGAATAGCCTTGCCTCTCTCATTGCTTCTGCATCTTTGCTGATCTATATTTCTCCAGTATGGATGGATCACCACTAGCAGGTTCGACAGATGTTATAATATCATTATGCAAATGCAGGTTCACTGCCACTAGGGAATCCTACAGACTGATCGTTTCATTATCAGCCTTATCAGAAAATACAAGAGAATTGTGTCCCATACTCAGTGAAATGAGAACATAATTTAAATTAACTGCTTTACTGTCTGACTATTCTATAGTCCAGGGTGGGAGATGAGGAGAGCTGATTTTGAAAACTGGGATATCATCAGGCATTGCTCCACTGAGGTGTTGCCTGAGCTGGATTCCTGTGCACCTCCTTCTCCCCTGAGCTCTGCCCTCTTCTTTGCTCCAAATCAGGGCCTATACTAAGGCATTTTGCAGCATTTAATTTGTTCACCTGCTGTCATATGTCCTAGAAGAATGTCTTCCTTAGAATAGAAGCAGTTGAGTCCTGTGCCTAGAGAGGCAGATTGTTTAGTGGAAATCTCTCAGACCTTAGAATCGCATAACCTGGATCCTACACACTAGGCTAACAGTGTGACCTTGCGCATTTTACACGATTCCTGTTTCTTAAAAGTCACTTGGCTTATGTAGGGCTTTTATCTATAAAATCAAGGAGTTAGTGAAGACGATCTTCAAAGCCCCTTTTAGCAGTAACATTTTATTTCCTGGAATTTGAATCTGAAATATTTTTCCAAGTCTTAGTTTATAAAAATAAAATATGGCTATTGTTACCTATCCCAACTAGCAGTTATCTCTGGATCCTATTAAAATGGTGCATGTAAAATTAAAGCAAATTCTTTAGGAAAATTAATGTGGTATTATTATTAATAGTAAGATTAATGGACTGGGTACTGTAGACCTGGGTTCAGGTCCTAGCATTGATCACCCTGTGCTGGGGTCACCTGGCCCAGGTGCTCAGCTCCCACCTTTACACCTAATTCAGAATGTGCCTTCAATGTCTTCTTCCTGGAAAGCTGCTGCTTATACAAAACCTAGCACTTAGTTGTCACCTTTTCAGTCAAGCCTGCCTTCTGCATTATAACCCTCTGATCAGACTTCTACTACACCATTTATTCTATTATAATATAGTTATTTGTTTACATTTTTCTCTATTTCTGGCTGTGGGCTTCTAGAAGAAGTAAATTATACCTTTTTAAATGTTTACTTCTACCATTGTCACTATAGTATGCCATACCTGGCACATACTAAGGCTCAATAAATACTTGATCAAGGCAGGTCACAATGGACCTGACTCAGAAAGAGCTGATAACATAAGTCCTGTGAAAAAGGTGGTATGAAGGACAATGTCTCAGTGCCTTGGAGAGGTGGACATACTATCCCATGACCCCAAAGGAGAAGTCCCAGAAAGATAGCTCCATATACCCCCAGTGCCTGTTGGAGGAGAAATTGACTCATTAATCTAGGGGACCTGTATCAAGAAGGCCTGGAGCTAATGTCTATGTTGCTGAGAGCCCCTCTCTAAATTGCCAACTATGTTATTTCTGGAATGACGCCAAGCACAAGGGTCTGCCAGCAGAAAGTTGAGCAATTTTGACTGAATTGTGGCACAGAATCTAGACTCTATACCTAGTCTTTCATTTTATGAAAGCTCTGCTTCTGAAACAATCCCACTTGTCTCTAAGTCCCTGAAACAAGTGAGGAGTTGAACACAATGCCTTTGTCAGAAATCCCAGTTTGAAACATCAGGACAAAGGTAGCACCCACCCAAATGGTAGACTAATGCCATACTTTTAATTACAGTTCTTTTTTTCTTAATTTTTATTGGAGTACAGTTGATTTACAATATTGTTAATTACAGTCCTTAAAACTCACCACACAGATGTTTTCCCCTTTGGTCAGGGTTCATAAGCAGAAGTTCTAGTAGGCACCCCAAATATTGTTGCTGAATAATTGAATGGAAGAATGAATATGTAAACACATGCTTCAGCTCCTTCATTATTTAGTTGAGTACCTGAGATTTTGAGTCATTAGTAACTCAGAAGGCAAAGAACTAGTAAACAGGGAGCCGTATACTCATAAACGAAAGTTGAAAGGACACTTAGAATTATCCTTTGTCACCATTCATTTGACAAAAGAAATTGAGAACAAAAAATGCTGGAAATCTTTTTCCTAGATTCCCTAATTAATCAGTGGTCACAGTACTTCTGGCTTCTAATCTGGCATTATTGTTCCAAAACCACCAACAGTGGGATGTGTTCTTTTATATGAACCTCTGGCTTCAATCACTGATGGCAAAGTTCCTAACGCTGAGTGAGATCCTCTTAAAGTCTGGACATATTCTCTTAGGAAATCACTTATAAAGGTTCAGGACATTCCTTTATTCCATAAACAATTATTGTATTCCAAATGTTTGCCAGGCATTCTCGTCAAACTAGAGAGATATTCAAAGACAAATATGCTGTTTCCTGTCTTATAGACACTTAAAAATTCACACAATATAAAATATTAATATTAATCAGTACCCCTTTTCCTTATTCCCCAGCTCCCTGTTGGCCACACCCAAGGACTAAGCAGAAGATACATGGATCATTATAATGGGACGTGATAGTTGGAAAAAAAAATACTCAAATTCAAGCGGCCAAATCTCAAGGGAATTTTTTAAGGGAAGAATGGTGCCAAACCATATCTACTTCAAAATTCCAAGGACATCTACATCGGTTTAGTAGTTTCTGCAGCCATGATGGTAAGTTTTGGAAAATATGAGGGAACCATTTCTTTAACCCCGTGGGGGTGGAAGCATGCTGGACATATTCCTTGAAGTCAGAAGGTGTTGGTAAACACAGGAACCAGCACTTTCTCTCCTCTGGAGGTTTCTGAAAGTGTGAAGTTCATGGAGGCACCTTGTGTCAGTGGAGCATAAAGAAAATGTGGTACAGTTGCTAAGATTGATCTCGGGTGGCTTCAGCCTGCAGTGGCTTGAAGCAGGATCTCGGTTCCCTGGCCAGAGATTGAAGTCAGGCTGCGGCAGTGAGAGCGCTGAATCCTAGCCACTAGACCACAAGGACCAGTGGCCAGTGACAAGGCGCTGGCCCATCGGCTTTGTAGAAATGAATTTCCACAAAGAGATGGAAAGTAGTGAAAGAAGTAAAGTGGAGGACAAAGAGTACATGTGAATAGACACACAGGGGTGGGCTCAGAGAAAGAGCAGCGCCTTTGTGGTAGTTTGAATCACTTATATGGGACATTTCTTCTGGGTTTCCTCTGGCCGATCAACTTGCTTTGCCTGGCTCTGAGTCTGTATTTGGTTTAACTCTGGGTCCTCTTCTGTGTGCATGCACATCTCTTAGCCTAGACAGATTCTAATGAAGAGGCTTATGGGTAGGTTGACATCACCTACTATGGGTGATGCCCCCTCCTTTTTTGACCTCTGAGGAGCCTTTCTGAGCATGTGTAGTCAGAAAGGTCTCCTTGACCTCGAGAATGAGAAATATGTGGTCTCTTTATCTCTTATCTGGGCAAGGCTCAGCTCCTCCTTGCTGCTGCTATTATCTTTATCTTGGAGTATCTGTCTACAGAGAACAGACTCCAGCTGCTCAGCCTGGGGCCCATCTATCTCCTGCCTCCAGATGGATGGGGATGGAGGGGACAGAGAGGGTGGTATATCCCAACACCAATTCCCCATGGATCTCAGGGAGTTTTGAAGAATACTAGTCTGGTTCTTATACCAAGGGAAGGGGCACAGAGACTAGCCAAAACAGAGAAGGTAAAAGAATCATTGAGGTAGTGTGGACAAAGGTAGAGCCAGCCACTATTTCTGTGTCCTTCTTGCTGGGGAGCTAGAATAAAGTTGAATATTGCCTGAATAAACCGCAACCACTATAATTCATTTTTCTCTCTCCATTGTCAAGAGCGACATCTGACAGAAAAAAAAAAAATCCCTGTGATGATATAAGTGGGAATGAGAGGGGAGAGACAGAGACAGAGAAAGGAAGGATGGATAAAGGCAAAAGTGAATTTGAAACTATAAATTAGACAATTACTAAGATATTAGTAACCAACTTAGACTGCAAAATCACTGAATTAAATTGACTTCATAAGAAGAAACATGATAAGTTTAAGTAAACTGAGGTTTCAGAGCTGACGGAAGAACTATCATAATAACAAAACAAGTGTAAATGGGGAATCAGCCTGAAAAGTAAACAAACATAACAATTTGGAGGGCCTTATGATAACAGAGTAAAGGAAATGTCTTGGGGAGGGTGATTAAGAAGTATCCCTAAGAAGAGTGGAGGGAACTTTAGGAAAAGCTCATTAAAGAAGTCATCTTTGAGCAAACCCTTGAAGATGGAATAAAAGGTCAACTGCCACAATAGATAAGGTTTATTTTTCCAGAAATGGGTGGCATATTTTAGGACACATATTTGCTCTGTTTAGCTAATGTGGATGAAGCCAGAAAGGCACTGTCACTAGATTCTGAAGGGTAGTATAGTTGGCTGAGGAGATGGGATGCTTACCCTAAGGAATAGGGAGGCACTGAATGTCGACTCAGATCCCATGCCTGGAGGTGATGCTGACTCACCATATACATCCCCAATCCAAGGCTCATCACACAAAATAGTGAACGAATGCTCCAGGTATAATAGCAGCAACACTTCCTGAGTGTTTTCCCTGTGCCTAGCAATTCTGTAAACATGTAACATATGCAGTGTACAATTTCACCTAATCTCACAGCCCCACAAGGAAGGTACTAATACGATCTCTGTTTGCAGTTCTTTGCAGGTAAAGAAAGGTTAAATACCATAACAATAACAACAAAATGGTAATTATGTGAGGTGATAAAAGTGTTAACTAACCTAATTGTGGTAATCATTTCATATTATATACATGTAACAAATCATTACATCATACACCTTAAACTTATACAATTGTTATATGTCAATTATATCTCAATAAATCTAGGAAAAATAAAAATAGATGCAATGTGGCATCCTGCATGGGATCCTGGAAAAGAAAAAGAACATTGGTGGAAAAACTAGGGAGATCCAGATGGAGTCTGAAGTTTCACTTAAAAAACATAAAAATAAAGTAGGATAAGTGCTATTTAAAATTTCCAAAATACAATGAGAGGACACACCAAGATCACCTAATCAGGACACATAGATTTCAAAGCAGAATAAAAATCTGGATGTAATTTTTTCAGTGAAAAACCCATGGTACCTGCCTCTAGAAACAGGCAATTATTCTAGAGGTTAACTGACTTGTTTTATTGTTGCTATTTTTGTTATTATTATTATCATTTATCATTTTTGTCTCTCCCTTGCTACACATACACACACACACTAGAAAGTAAGCTTCATGATAAAGGGGTCAAATCTGTATTATTCACTTCCTTACCCCCAGTATCTAGAACAATGCCTGGCATACAGTAAAACAATGCCTGGCTCAAAAAATATATATGGTGAGTGAATGAATGAGCCATAGAATTGGAAATACCATAATGTAGTCAATCATTTCCCTGTTAACAGACGTTCAGATTGTCTCCAATTCAGATTGGTTTTGTTACGATTGTCTTCTAGTGCTGTTATATACAACATAACTTTAGCTAGTGAAGCATATCCTTAGCTACTAATCCCTTTGTTCCTGTGGTATGGATTCCTCAAGGTGAAACTTCTGTCACAGCTTTACGCCTCCTTTTAAAAAAAAATTAACAGGAAATGCCTTTCCTAAAAGGTTGTGATGCTTTATTGTCACCTCAGCAGTATATAAAACTTTCTTTCCCCACTCTAGATAATGTCAATTGTTTTAATATTTTCCAATTTGTTGAATGAATAATTGTATTTCATTTCAAATTAAAATTAAAAATCTTAAAACACTGACAAAGTTAAAAAAAAAAAAAGAAAGTTTAAATAATTTAAATCCACAGAGTCTGTAAGGAACAGAATCTGGATTGGAACCCAGCCTGGATGAGTCCAGAGTCCATATTCCTAACTATTAATAACATTCAAGTTGATAAATGAGTGAGTGGATTTATGATGGGTGAATTGTGAGGATGGATGCATAAAGGAACGGTTTCTTCAGAAAGCAGGGTTTTTCCTCTCCATTCTTTTCTTTTTCACTTCTCACTTAATTTCTGTATTTATTTAGCTCCTGAACTCTTGTCTTTCTCCAGACCTTACACTAGACTTTGGGCCTCTTGTCTGCAACTTTGATCCTTTACTCTAATGGTCTGAAGTGTGACCCAGCAGATTGGGCCAATAATATGTCATGTAGAGAGAAGTATTTTTGGTTAAGAGAGCATATTCTGGTAGCCCTCAAATTGTCCCTCATCATGTCTTTGAAAAAACTTTTGCCACAAACATGTCTGTGAGAGTATTTAGTGAAATATAAAGTGTTAGAAGTTAACAAGCAAATTCCTTTAAGCAAATTCTAGATGGGCATATTTCTAGTTATTTCTACTCTGTGAGTCTGTGTTGCAGTGAATCCTCAAGCAGATTCCTCCCTCTAAGGATGGCCCAGGTTCAGCACTTCTCAGCATGTGGCTTCTAGGCTTCTAGGGGGCTTATTACAAATGCAAATTCCTAGGACTCATTCCACAACTCCTAAGACATCAAAAATGGGACTCAGCAAAGAATTTTTAATGAGCTCCCCCCAAAAATCTAATACACCCTAAAATCTGACCATAAAATGAGTCCAACATCATGATCCAGTATACATGTTCACATAATTATTCTTAACTGAAACCGAAGTTTCATGTAATGATACTTATCCTTACTATGTACAATTAACTGTTTTATATTATTTTGTAATGTTTCTTTTTGCATATTTTAAGTTACAACTCACAACTTGAAAAAAAACTGATGTAGAAGATGACATTAGGTAAACAAATCCCCTTTGCAGTGGTTCCCTTCCCAGTCCTGCCCCATCCCCATGGGGTCTCTCTGGGCTTGTCTTCAGCAACACTCCCTGCTCCAGACCATTCCATATCCCCTCCTCTATCAAAATTTACTCTTCCTTCTATTCCCCCACTCTAGTATCACAAAGTTTTATATACTAAAGTGAGCTGGTCCGACCAAATAGTCTGAAGTAAAGTGTTGCCCCTACATATTGATGGTTACATTTAAATCTGGAGAACCATTTACATATTAGTCTAGAAATCAAATAAGTGTAGCTTTTTAGGAAGGATTTTTGTGCTCCAGTTTTATTGTTTGTTTTTGTTTTTGTTTTTTAATATTCCTCATAGCACACCCTGCAAAAAGGACCTCTGGTTCCTGGTATGGAAGCGGCTCTATTTGACCTTTCACCCTGCCCTACTTATCCCAGTCCACAATTTAGGTAATTCCCTAATCTTCTATCAGTCTAGGTTCCTCATCTAGTAGTAGGAAGATAATGAAGTCCTGACAGTACTGTTGTAAAAACAAAATGAAATAAAATTCACATGAGAATGGATACATAGAAGGGACTCTCCGCATAGTAATTGACTTTCCTTTCTGGTTTTCCCATTCTTTCTCTTCCATGTGTCTTCTCATATCCCCTTGTACTTCCTTCACTTTATTTTCTCCCCCTTACCTCTCTAGCATGTATATTTGGTTTGTCAAGACATAACTGGTTTGCCTCTTACCTTGTGTATTACTGCATACCTCCCCCACTTTTCCTGTGTCCCCAGATACCATGCATCATTCCATTTATTCTTGCCCTGACTGGGAAAGGCATGGCTCCATACTTTCATTCTCCGGGATTAACTCTGCACTGTCCAGTTGTCATCTTGAAAAAATATGGCAATATAATCCAGAGTGAAACGTGAATGACAATAGGTCACTAACTTCCCAAGAGCGGTTGCTTTTTCTTTTTGTTTTTTTAACAAATTTATTAGAGTATAATTACTTTACGATCGTGTGTTACTTTCTGCTTTATAACAAAGTGAATCAGTTATACATATACATATGTTCCCATACCTCTTCCCTCTTGCATCTCCCTCTCTCCCACACTCCCTATCCCACCCCTCTAGGTGGTCACAAAGCACCAAGCTGATCTCCCTGTGCTATGCGGTTGCTTCCCACTAGCTATTTATTTTACGTTTGGTAGTGTATATATGTCCATGCCACTCTCTCACTTTGTCCCACCTTACCTTTCCCCCTCCCCATATCCTCAACTCCATTCTCTATTTATTCAAGTCTTGCCACTAGGTGCTTCATGACCTCTTTTTTTATTTTTTATTTTTCCTTAGATTCCATATATATGTGTTAGCATACTGTATTTGTTTTTCTCTTTCTGACTTACTTCACTCTGTATGACAGACTCTAACTCCATCCACCTCACTACAAATAACTCAATTTCATTTCTTTTTATGGCTGAGTAATATTCCATTGTATATATGTGCCACATCTTCTTTATCCATTCATCCGATGATGGACACTTAGGTTGCTTCCATGTCCTGGCTATTGTAAATAGAGCTGCAATGAACATTTTAGTACATGACTCTTTTTGAATTATGGTTTTCTCAGGGTATATGCCTAGTAGTGGGATTGCTGGGTCGTATGGTAGTTCTATTTTTAGTTTTTTAAGGAACCTCCATACTGTTCTCCATAGTGGCTGTATCAATTTACATTCCCACCAACAGTGCAAGAGGGTTCCCTTTTCTCCACACCCTCTCCAGAATTTATTGTTTCTAGATATTTTGATGATGACCATTCTGACCAGTGTGAGATAATATCTCATTGTACTTTTGATTTGCATTTCTCTAATGATTAACGATGTTGAGCATTCTTTCATGTGTTTGTTGGCAATCTGTATATCTTCTTTGGAGAAATGTCTATTTAGGTCTTCTACCCATTTTTGGATTGGGTTGTTTTTTTTTTCTTTTGATATTGAGCTACATGAGCTGCTTGTAAATTTTGGAGATTAAACCTTTGTCAGTTGCTTTATTAGCAAATATTTTCTCCCATTCTGAGGGTTGTCTTTTGGTCTTATTTATGGTTTCCTTTGCTGTGCAAAAGATTTTAAGTTTCATTAGGTTCCATTTGTTTATTTGTGTTTTTATTTCAATTTCTCTAGGAGCTGGGTCAAAAAGGATCTTGCTGTTATTTATGCCATACAGTGTTCTGCCTATGTTTTCCTCTAAGAGTTTGATAGTGTCTGGCCTTACATTTAGGTCTTTAATCCATTTTGAGTTTATTTTTGTGTATGGTGTTAGGGAGTTTTCTAATTTCATACTTTTACATGTACCTGTCCAGTTTTCCCATCACCACTTACTGAAGAGGCTGTCTTTTCTCCACTGTATATGCTTGCCTCCCTTATCAAAGATAAGGTGACCATATGTGCGTGGGTTTATCTCTGGGCTTTCTATCCTGTTCCATTGATCTATGTTTCTGTTTTTGTGCCAGTACCATACTGTCTTGATTACTGTAGCTTTGTATAATAGTCTGAAGACAGGGAGCCTGATTCCTCCAGCTCCATTTTTAGTTCTCAAGATTTCTTTGGCTATTCGGGGTCTTTTGTGTTTCCAAACAAATTGTGAAATTTTTTGTTCTAGTTCTGTGAAAAATGCCATTGGTAGTTTGATAGGGATTGCATTGAATCTGTAGATTTCTTTGGGTAGTATAGTCATTTTCACAATGTTGATTCTTCCAATCCAAGAACATGGTATATCTCTCCATCTATTTGTATCATCTTTAATTGCTTTCATTAGTGTCTTATAATTTTCTGCATACAGGTCTTTTGTCTCCTTAGGTAGGTTTATTCCTAGATATTTTATTCTTTTTGTTGCAATGGTAAATGGGAGTATTTTCTTAATTTCACTTTCTGATTTTTCATCATTTGTGTATAAGAACTGAAGAGATTTCTGTGCATTAATTTTGTATCCTGCTACTTTACCAAATTCATTGATTAGCTCTAGGAGTTTTCTGGTAGCATCTTTAGGATTCTCTATGTATACAATCATGTCATCTGCAAACAGTGACAGCTTTACTTCTTCTTTTCCGATTTGGATTCCTTTTATTTCTTTTTCTTCTCTCATCACTGTGGCTAAAACTTCCAAAACTATGTTAAATAATAGTGGTGAGATTGGGCAACCTTGTCTTGTTCCTGATCTTAGTGGAAATGGTTTCAGTTTTTCACCATTGAGGACGATGTTGGCTGTGGGTTTGTCATATATGGCCTTTATTATGTTGAGGAAAGTCCCCTCTATGCCTAGTTTCTGCAGGGCTTTTATCATAAAGGGGTGTTGAATTTGTCGAAAGCTTTCTCTGCATCTATTGAGATGATCATATGGTTTTTCTCCTTCAATTTGTTAATATGGTGTATCACGTTGATTGATTTGCATATATTGAAGAATCCTTGCATTCCTGGAACAAACCCCACTTGATCATGGTGTATAATCCTTTTAATGTGCTGTTGGAATCTGTTTGCTACTATTTTGTTGAGGATTTTTTCATCTATGTTCATCAGTGGTATTGGCCTGTAGTTTTCTTTCTTTGTGACATCTTTTTCTGGTTTTGGTATCAGGGTGATGGTGGCCTTGTAGAATGAGTTTGGGAGTGTTCCTCCCTCTGCAATATTTTGGAAGAGTTTGAGAAGGATAGGTGTTAGCTCTTCTCTAAATGTTTGATAGAATTCGCCTGTGAAGCCATCTGGTCCTGGGCTTTTGTTTGGTGGAAGATTTTTAATCACAGTTTCAATTTCAGTGCTTGTGATTGGTCTGTTCATATTTTCTATTTCTTCCTGGTTCAGTCCCGGCAGGTTGTGCATTTCTAAGAATTTGTCCATTTCTTCCAGGTTGTCCATTTTACTGGCATAGAGTTGCTTGTAGTAATCGCTCATGATCGTTTGTATTTCTGCAGTGTCAGTTGTTACTTCTCCTTTTTCATTACTAAATCTATTGATTTGAGTCTTCTCCTTTTTTTTCTTGATGAGTTTGGCTAATGGTTTATCAATTTTGTTTGTCTTCTCAAAGAACAAGCTTTTAGTTTTATTGATCTTTGCTGTCGTTTCCTTCCTTTCTTTTTCATTTATTTCTGATCTGATCTTTATGATTTCTTTCCTTCTGCTAACTTTGGGGTTTTTTGTTCTTCATTCTCTAATTGCTTTAAGTGCAAGGTTAGGTTGTTTATTGGAGATGTTTCCTGTTTCTTAAGATAGGATTGTATTGCTATAAACTTCCCTCTTAGAACTGCTTTTGTTGCATCCCATAGGTTTTGGGTCGTCGTGTCTCCATTGTCTTTTGTTTCTAGGTATTTTTCATTTCCCCTTTGATTTCTTCAGTGATCACTTCGTTATTAAGTAGTGTATTGTGTAGCCTCCATGTGTTTGTATTTTTTTACAGATCTTTTCCTGTAATTGATATCTAGTCTCATAGCGTTGTGGTCGGAAAAGATACTTGATACGATTTCAATTTTCTTAAATTTACCAAGGCTTGATTTGTGACCCAAGATATGATCTCTCCTGGAGATTGTTCCCTGAGCACTTGAGAAAAATGTGTATTCTGTTGTTTTTGGGTGGAATGTCTTTTAAATATCAATTAAATCCATCTTGTTTAATGTATCATTTAAAGCTTGAGTTTCCTTATTTATTTTCATTTTGGATGATGTGTCCATTGGTGAAAGTGGGGTGTTAAAGTCCCCTACTATGAATGTGTTACTATTGATTTCCTCTTTTATGGCCGTTAGTATTTGCCTTATGTATTGAAGTGCTCCTATGTTGGGTGCATAAATATTTACAATTGTTATATCTTCTTCTTGAATCGATCCCTTGATCATTATGTAGTGTCCTTCTTTGTCTCTTGTAATAGTCTTTATTTTAAAATCTATTTTGTCTGATATGAGAATTGCTACTCCAGCTTTCTTTTGTTTTCCATTTGCATGGAATATTTTTTCCATCCCCTCACTTTCAGTCTGTAAGTGTCCCTAGGTCTGAATTGGGTCTCTTGTAGACAGCATATATATGGGTCTTGTTTTTGTATCCATTCAACCAGTCTGTGTCTTTTGGTGGGAGCATTTAATCCATTTATATTTAAGGTAATTATCAATATGTATGTTCCTATTCCCATTTTCTTAAATGTTTTGGGTTTGTTATTGTAGGTGTTTTCCTTCTCTTGTGTTTCTTGCTTAGAGAAGTTCCTTTAGCATTTGTTGTAAAGCTGGTTTGGTGGTGCTGAACTCTCTCAGCTTTTGCTTGTCTGTAAAGGTTTTAATTTCTCCATCAAATCTGAATGAGATCCTTGCTGGGTAGAGTAATCTTGGTTGTAGGTTTTTCTCCTTCATCACTTTAAATATGTCCTGCCACTCCCTTCTGGCTTGCAGAGTTTCTGTTGAAAGATCAGCTGTTAACCTTATGGGGATTCCCTTGTGTGTCATTTGCCTTTTTTCCCTTGTTGCTTTTAATATGTTTTCTTTATATTTAATTATTGATAGTTTGATTAATATGTGTCTTGGCGTGTTTCTCCTTCGATTTATCCTGTATGGGACTCTCTGTGCTTCCAGGGACTTGATTAACTATTTCCTTTCCCATATTAGGGAAGTTTTCAACTATAATCTCTTCAAATATTTTCTCAGTCCCTTTCTTTTTCTCTTCTTCTTCTGGGACCCGTAAAATTCGAATGTTGGTGCATTTAATGTTGTCCCAGAGGTCTCTGAGACTGTCCTCAGTGCTTTTCATTCTTTTTTCTTTATTCTGCTCTGCAGTAGTTATTTCCACTATTTTATTCTCCAGGTCACTTATCCATTCTTCTGCCTCAGTTATTCTGCTATTGATCCCTTCTAGAGTATTTTTAATTTCATTTATTGTGTTGCTCATCGTTGCTTGGTTCCTCTTTAGTTCTTCTAGGTCCTTGTTAAATGTTTCTTGCATTTTGTTTATTCTATTTCCAAGATTTTGGATCATCTTTATTATCATTATTCTGAAATTTTTTTCAAGTGGACTGCTTATTTCCTCTTCATTTGTTAGGTCTGGTGTGCTTTTACCTTGCTCTTTCATCTGCTGTGTGTTTTTCTGTCTTCTCATTTTGCTTATCTTACTGTGTTTGGGGTCTTCTTTTGCAGGCTGCATGTTCGTAGTTCCTGTTGTTTTTGGTGTCTGTCTGCAGTGGCTAAGGTTGGTTCAGTGGGTTGTGTAGGCTTCCTTGTGGAGGGGACTAGTGCCTGTGTTCTGGTGGATGAGGCTGGATCTTGTCTTTTTGGTGGGCAGGTCCACGTCTGGTGGTGTTTTGGGGTGTCTGTGGCCTTATTATGATTTTAGGCAACCTCTCTGCTAATGGATGGGGCTGTGTTCCTGTCTTGCTAGTTGTTTGGCATAGGGTGTCCAGCACTGTAGCTTGCTGGTCGTTGAGTGATGCTGGGTCTTGGTGTTGAGATGGAGATCTCTGAGAGATTTTTGCCATTTGGTATTACGTGGAGCTGGGAGGTCTCTTGTGGACCAGCATCCTGAAGTTGTCTCTCCCACCTCAGAGGCACAGCCCTGATGCCTGGCTGGAGCACCAAGAGCCTTTCATCCACACGGCTCAGAATAAAAGGGAGAAAAAATACAGAGAAAGAAAGAAAGAGGATAAAATAAAATAAAGTAAGATAAAATAAAATAAATTTATTAAAATAAAAAATAATTATTAAGAAAAAAAAATTTTTAAGAAAAAAAAATATATTTATACCGACGGATTTACCCTAGGACAAATGGTGAAAAGAAAGCTATACAGACAAAATCTCACACAGAAGCATACACATACACACTCACAAAAAGAGGAAAAGGGGAAAAAATAATATATCTTGCTCCCAAAGTCCACCTCCTCAATTTGGGATGATTTTTTGTCTATTCAGGTATTCCACAGATGCAGGGTACATCAAGTTGATTGTGAAGCTTTAATCCGCTGCTTCTGAGACTGCTGGGAGAAATTTCCCTTTCTCTTCTTTGTTCGCACAGCTCCCGGGGTTCAGCTTTGGATTTGGACCCGCCTCTGCATGTAGGTCGCCTGAGGGTGTCTGTTCTACGCTCAGACAGGATGGGGTTAAAGGAGCAGCTGCTTCGGGGGCTCCTGCTCACTCAGGCCGGGTGGAGGGAGGGGTACGGATGTGGTGCGAGTCTGCGGTGGCAGAGGCCGGCGTGACGTTGCACCAGCCTGAAGCACGCCGTGCGTTCTCCCGGGGAAGTTGTCCCTGGATCACGGGACCCTGGCAGTGGCAGGCTGCACAGGCTCCTGGGAGGGGCGGTGTGGATAGTGACCTCTGCTTGCACACAGGCTTCTTGGTGGCGGCAGCAGCTGCCTTAGCATCTCACTCCCGTCTCTGGGGTCCACGCTGATAGCCGCGGCTCTCGCCCATCTCTGGAGCTCCTTTAAGCGGCGCTGTTAATCTCCTCTCCTCGCGCACCAAGAAACAAAGAGGCAAGAAAAAGTCTCTTGTCTCTTTGGCAGCTCCAGACATTTTCCCGGACTCCCTCCCAGCTAGCCGTGGCACACTAGCCCCCTTCAGGCTGTGTTCACACCGCCAACCCCAGTCCTCTCCCTGGGATCTGGCCTCCGAAGCCCGAGCCTCGGGTCCCAGCCCCCGCCTGTCCCAGCAGGGGAGCAGACAAGACTCTCGGGCTGGTGAGTGCTGGTCGGCACCGATCCTCTGTGTGGGAATCTCTGCTTTGTCCTCCGCACCCCTGTTGCTGCGCTCTCCTCTGCGGCTCCGAAGCTTCCCCCCTCCACCACCCGTAGTCTCTGCCCAGGAAGGGGCTTCCTAGTGTGTGGAAATCTTTCCTCCTTCACGGCTCCCTCCCACTGGTGCAGGTGCCGTCCCTATTCTTTTGTCTCTGTTTTTTCCTTTTTCTTTTGCCCTACCCAGGTACGTGGGGATTTTCTTGCCTTTTGGGAGGTCTGAGGTCTTCTGATAGTGTTCAGTGGGTGTTCTATAAGAGCAGTTCCACGTGTAGATGTATTTCTGATGTATTTTTGGGGAGGAAGGTGATCTCCGCGTCTTAGTCTTCCGCCGTCTTCTCCTCTCTCTGCTTTTTCTTAGGGAACTACTTATCTAGGAACATAAAGATAAGACTGATCCCTCAATGGCAGAATCTTAGGCAGTAACAGGCCAGTGAGGGAACTTTGAAAGAAAGAGGACCAGAGGGTTGTTTATTAGTGCCCTTTGACCACCTGGCGCAGTCCAGTCAGGGACCTAGGTTCTGGCTCCTTTGTGGTTTTTTTATGTTAATGAGCCACCTTCATGAGAGTCAGCTTAGAGGGAAGTTGAAAAATTGCTGTCTTCTTCTGATTTTATTTGTTGTCAAGAGCCCTTTGACCCATGACTGCTTAGCAGAGATTGCATTGCATAAAACACAATTAGAGCAGGATAGCTAGGACAGACTCACTGAGAAGCACATCAACCCAGGCATTCACCTGCCTTTGGAGGTACTGGTGATCACTTCTCCTTCCCTAGAAATATCTCTACCATCTGCAAGGCCCAGTGCTTCACATTCTAAATTTTGTGGGTACTTGTGGGAATCAAGAAGAAGAGAGAGAGGATCACACAATAAATTTAGCTTTTGTGATGTATATGTTCCATCCATTTTCAAATATTTACTGATCATGTTGCTAGTAGGAAGAAAGAGAAAAAGACAAAACATGAGGCGAAAGGAGGAGTAGGAACTGCAATTCTAGAATATAAGGGGGAAAACTAAATTCATTCCTGTAGACCAGCCCTGAAACCCTAGAAGAAGATGACTTATTGCAGATGTGATTTTGCCAGCTTTACTACAAACATCTTGACTACGTATATATTCTTGGAATGAGAAGTAAAAACTTGAGCTAATAATAAATCAGTTTTATCCACATTTTTAGCACAAGCTGACTTCTTTCCAAATAGGCAGTAAATTTTCTATGGCTTGAGATTTGAGATCACTCACTGGTCTGTAGTAGGCAATTCTGAAACTTTCTATCAGTGTGATGGGATCCCCACTAGTGTGGCTCTGCTCCAGGGTGATTTAGGCTACTTGATTACCCAGAGACTACTAGATAGATCTATCCCAATAGATGAGAACATATTCTGCTTCCCTCTAAATGAGGGAGAAGAGGAGAAGTCTGAATAAAAACAGAGACAGAGATTGAAGTGATGCAGCTACAAGCCAAGGAATGCCTAGAGCTACCGGAAGCTAAATACGGTAAGAAAGGATTCCCTACCCTACGGCCTTTGGAAGGAGACCAGCCCTGCTAACACCTTGATTTTGGACTTCTGTTCTCTAGAACTATGTAAGCAAAGGTGTATGAATGAGAAGTGGCTAGCATATCCCTCTGGAACATCTTCTGGAAATTAGTTTCTAATATAGTTTGACAAGGTTCTTTTACTGATCCCTCCACTAAACCCTAGGAGTAGTAAATGTTTTTTTCCATATGAAATGTCCAACAAAGAATATTAAAACTAGACCTCTGCCACTGTGGCACCCTCTATAAAGACAGAAACAAAAATAGCAGCATTGGTAAAAATCAAGCTTCCTGAAAAGCTATCCCTGCAAAAGAGCATCTTCTTTTAGAGGCTAAAGCAGACACTCAATAGAAACTGAAGCTATCCCTTTCTTTTGTTTAAACCCAAGCCACTGAAATACCATAAACCTCAGACCCAAATGACCAAGAGACAGAAGACACCACTCTCTTATTTGTAAAAACAAATATATTTTTAACGAAAAATATTGGGGATAGGGAAAACAGAGAAAATACTACATACATGAAGGAGGACCTTTTGGCTGAGTAGAGGAGGCACACCTCATGATACAGAGAGGAAGACAATGTCAATGATGACCTGTGGAACATAGAACACTTGCACCGGTTGGTAGGGCCTGATGGAAGACACAAGCTTGCTGGGAGGCAAAGAAGGAGGATGCCTCAGACGCAGTTGCTAGGAGACCGATATTGATCCAGCTTGTTTCAGGGAAACTTTCCGACTTTTCCATTTTCTTCTGAGACAAATCCATTGTAACGAATAACTTATCCTTTGTCTGAGTTTCCTTTTTTGAGGATATTGTCCCTTCTGGGGCAGAAACAGGAATGTCTTAGTCAGTAATGTCTGTCTTAACCCCCCCTCCTGGGAAGGGTGACTTATCACCTCTCTCGTGAGAGAGGACTCTAACCTTGCATCCCCTTCTGGATTAGAGCTCCTCAGGGTCATTTTATTCTACATTTGGGTGTACCTTTGTGCCCTGACCCCTAAGTGGGACCTGAACCTTAGGTGTCTAGTGCTCCTGCCACCCCAGGTTGCTCCCTATGTCCTCCAAATAGATGTAGTGCCCCCAGAAAGCCATCATAAGTTCTCTGCACATGCTCTGAGCCTGGGGTTCTGAGTCCTCAGAAGACAAACTCCCTGAGTCAGGAGCCTTTCAGCAGCACAACCATGAGCCCACCCCTGTGGTTCTCCCTCCAACTGGAGCTTTGACTCTCTACCAAAATGGTCTTTCAGATGTGGTTCCCCTAGATCTTTCCCTTCCAATATTCTTGGTGTTACAGAACATTCCTCAGTGTCTGAACACCTTACACTACTCAATTCTCCATTTTAAGTTCGGTAACTTCCAAGATCACCAGCTCTCAGGGTGTCTCTCAATTTGTGTTTGTGAGCAGTGGAAACCTCGATAGTTTCCTTGTACAACTGCTCTGCCTTCTTCCCAGTGCTCCAGAAGGTATGGAGGGCTGGAGTGTTCTTCTCACTAGCAAGTAATTCTAGGTCTGTTCCAGAATTCAGTTCATAGCTCTGTCTCAGTTTTTTCGAACATGATCCCTCTTCCTTTTGTTTCTCCAGCTACATCAGGATGCCCATATTCTTTATGACTCATATCTTCAGGTGCTCCTTATACTTGAGGTAAGTTAAAGCATAAAGAAACTATTAGCCTTCACATACCTTGTTATACAGTATCCACAGAGGAAGGACTGTGAACAGTGAAAAAAAATATAACACTCTTTATGGAGAACATAATGTGAGAAGGTGAAAGAAAATTCTCTTTCCAGATAACTGCCTCCCTAGAAAGCTGAATTAGGGGCAGGGGGGGGCATGACTTTCCCAAGGCTCAGAATGTTGGAAGAGAAGAGGCCAACCCACAGGGACACTCTGGAGACAAGCTCTCTGGGGCAGTGTTCAGTAGAAAGGGAAGTAACTTGGATTGAATCAGCATTAAGGTGGTATATGTCATGGTTAAGTAGGCAGTGGAGGATGGCAGGTAGATGATTCAGTGGGATTCATGAATGGGCCTATTTTGGTGAAAGAATGATTTCTTAAGAAGTTGTGGGATCAGGTGAGGATATACTTCCCTTCTTCCCTCAAATCTACCATGATCCTAAAAGAGTGAGATTCTAGGACCTAGTTCTTACTCTCCTCTCTCTAAGCAAACTGTAGGCCATCATTAATCATGAACCACGTGACTTTCTACCTTGAATTCATGGGACACTATGTTCCTTACCTGTTATTCTTTTAAAGAGAGTAAGTGCTTTTTCTATTGTTTCTTTTTTGAAAAACTCAAAATGAAGGGCTTCCTGTTTGTGATCTTACAAAGATTTTCCAGTCAGTAGTACTCTATTGAGGACAGGTGTTGAATCTAACCTTAGATGAGCATATGTTCCATCAAATAGGATTCTGCTCCCTGAGACCAGAGCTCAGTTTTAGGCATCTGATCAGAGGCTTTTGGAGGTTCGGATCTGCTCTATGAATCATTCCTATGACTCACAATTGGCCCTGAGACATCAGTCATATAAATAGGAATGATGAACTAGTATCGTATGACTCTGTTTCTGGACATATCCTACACTCTCTTAATAATCCATTCCAGGAACAGAGAATCACAGAGTTTGGGACTTTATCTTGAAGTCCTCAACCACCCCCAGATAGATTAATCTGTGAACTTTGGATAGAACCATCTGCCCTGCTCACCCTATTCCCCTGGAAGGAAAGTGTCCTCATCTTTCCTTAGAGGGCCCATTTCTAATGTGTGCTTGTGTAAACATAATTGATTTAGTAAAGTGGGAAGAGGAATACAGAAATCACAAGTCCATCTCCTTGGGAGTTGGATCTAGGGTTCACTTTATGTCTGCCTCCTTTTATCTGCAAATAGATTCATCTGGAGGGAGTACAGAAAAAGAAGGAATTGCTCCATAGCACTCAACAAAAATATAATAGGTAAAATGACCCAAAAACTTGAGCTTGAGCTCATTCTGGGGGCACTGTGGCTAGTCAGAAAATAAAAATCTGTCTTCATCTTCCACAGAGCATTGCTACCTCAAGCAGCAAGGAGCACTGGGCACTGAGCCTGTGTGCTCCTGGCTCTATCCAGGCTGGTGTCACAGAGCCAAAGGAAAATCACAAAAGACTTTCAAGGGTGAAGGAGGGGACAGAAAGTGGAAGGTGAACCCCTAGTCCCTCCAGTCCCCACTCAAACCCTACAGCACATCCTAGACTACTAAATCCCTTTACACTTCTCTGGGCCTTGCTATTTTCCAACTCCAAATTTACAACATTATATCTATATTTCTATATATCTATATCTACATCTATATCTATCTATCTAACTACATTAGTACAGTTTTCTATTTATTCCCATATTCAGATATCAGATATGAATCATGTCCAGCTTTACCCCTTGGCATTCTTAGCTTTGACACCATTAATTTTACAGCCTTGAAAGTTTGAAATGTTCCCAGGAATTTTTGCTAATTCACAGGGCATTATACTTTTAATATTTCCTCTGTCCTGAAACTGGCCAGTGTTTCCAGACAAGGCTTGTTTGAAATGAAATAACTACACTGAGAACACCTGGAAATGAGATGAGTAGTAGGGTCCATTTTAATTTAACTACACAGAAGATTTTCTGCTTCTAGAAGAAACACCCTCATTTTGTATTTTGGGATATTACCTCAATCAAGACACACTTCAGTCCACATGAATCAGAATAGGCATATGCTTAAATTAGGTATTGAAAAAATCAACTAGAGCAAGATTCAGCAAAAATTTCAGTAAAGGACAAGATATTAAACATTTTCAGCTTCATAAACCAAGAGGCAAAAATGAGGACATTATGTAGGCACTATACAGCAAGAGAAAACACATTCCACAATTTTGGACAGAATTCAAAATCTAATAATAATTTAGTATTTTTTGTAATGCAGGTCTGCTTACAAGACTATAATTCTTTTTTGAGAGAGACAATACTGCACTTAAAAGAGGTTCAAAGTTAGTATTCCCTATAATCAAAATCAGTAGCAAGTGTGCATCTGTTAATCTGCTCTGTAATGAGATTTTACATGTTTCAACTTTGGAAATGTCTTTTCACACAGAAAGGTACTGCCAAATACTGATATCAATTCATAAACGTGTGACTTTAATAGAGGATATTCATCATTTAGAAGGAAGTTATAGAATTCTATTATTATTCTCTTGATGTTTGCCTTTTAACATAGCATTACATTGTAAACTAATCACTTCAATTGATGGTTATGAAGAAGCTCCTCAATTGTGGCATTAAATGGAGTTTGAAATATGGAAATTTTATGGCACTTGGGTTGAGGTCTGAAAAAATCTGCTAGAAATGTAGTTTGAGTTTGAAACATATATCTAATGCAAATTTAGGTGAGATTAGATATATTATTTCTTGCTTTAACTTTTAACAGTGTAAGAAATATATAAAGCAACTTAGCATTACTTGTGATTTAAGCAACAGTAATTGTTGAAATGACTACCACAGTATACATTTCACATATGAGTGCTGTTTTGCCTTGTAATTTCAGGATTAATTTTTTTAAACACATTATGAAGTCCTCAGCAAAAACTAATTTCAAAGCCATGCAGTGTTTGATAATAATTGTTGAAGATGGTTCTCATTCAGAAAAATTTCAATCTCAGCTATGAATTCAAATAATTGCAATAAAACCACTGTTAAACCATGGAACTGCTATACGATAAGGCAAGTCAGGATATTTCTAACAAAAATTCACAGACTAATGATGGTTAAATTCCCACAAAGTTAATGACATTCATCACTGACACTATTAGTTCAATAACACATGATAGATATAAATAGTCCCTGCAAAATATCTGTGGATGAATAAGAAAGTGAATAACCATAGGCTTTAAACATGTTATATTTTTATGAGAACTATGCCTTTTCCTGCTCCATACATATTTTTGCCACCATCAGTTGTAACACAGCAGATTCCATTCAGGTTTTACTGAGTTAGTGTTTTCTCAAATTCTTTAAAAATATTCTTGTTGTAAATGTTCTATACAGATTTTTCATAGAGACTAATTCTCCAGTCACTTCAAACTCAGCATTGACTTCTCAACTAAAGAGCTGAACAATATTAGTACTTCTTTCAAATCTCCAAGAACCAAAGAAAACCACTCAATTGTTTTATCTTGGTTTTTAATTGACTATGGATGCTATTCCAAATGCCTTCAATGCCTTGAGCAAGTCTTTTCACCAAAAGGCTAGTGTCTTAAATGAGTTTATTTTCTCTGGGTACAGTTTTGCTGACTGTTGCATTCAAATGTGATTTAATCAACTCACCATAAGTAAATACTTTTTCTTGCTTACCTGACAGATGAGCCACTTGAAAATTTATTTTGGTTGCAGCTTCATGTTCATTTTCATTGTTATGAAGTGATTCTGTTGTGATGAGATATTCTGTTTCAAATTTTTCTGACTTTTCACTTTTCCTGTGACTTGGGCATATTGTGATGCATGCTTAATCTGGTAATGTCAATATCATTATATTATTTTAGTACTGCTATAGTGACATTGCAAAACAAATACAATATTTTGGCATTTAATTTGAAAAGAAGACTAGATAAAGTCAAGTACACATATCCATTCTCAGAGCTATAGCTATTCCCCTTCTAAGGTCATTTCCTCATCCTTAAGAAAACAAGGTCCAGTGTGAACACATCTGTTCCCATATTCATAGTGTGTTGCCTTTCTGACCCCCTTCATAGGTTTCCACACATTCATATCCTGGAATTGGCTTTTTGTATCAGTCAAGTTTCAGTAGTAGACAACAGCAGCCAGTGTATATGGTTTTGGCAGAAAGAAGTTATTAGAGGGAACTAACAAGCTTACAAAATTGTGAAGAGGACTGAAGAAATAAACCATAGGCTGAGCATCCAGGAAAAACTAAAAACCTCATTGCAGAACAAGTCCCTAGGTTTGTTCTTATTTCTGTTGTGATCAGAAACTATGGGATTAGGAAATGGAGGGGACAGCTACAAACTTATCAGATAACTACCAAACTGGAAAGCCACTTACCAACTCATTAAGCCACTGCCTCTGTTTTTTTTCATTTGCTTTGTTTTCTATGTAACACCATTTTTCCTAAATATTTAGATATCTTGAAAAAGTCATCACTAATAAACTCCAGTGATAACCTCCAAGTTCTCAAAGGCAATAAGAAATCTAGCAGTTAAGTGCATCTGCCCTGCAGACCCTTCTGTGAGTCCACAGTTCACCTGTTCTCGTTAACCAGTTACGCTATGAGTACGTGGTGTGGTTGTCTCCCTGGAACATCACTTTATCCCTCTTCTGTGTTGAATCCCTGACTTTGTGTATCTAACATCTTCATCACTTGGTTTAGCCTTCATTTTGCTGAAGCACAATCTCTATTAACTTCCTAAGAAAACATAAGAAGAAAAGGGGATATTGGGGAGTGGCCAAAATGTGGGAGTAGGAAGACCCTGGGCTCACTTCCTGCCACAGGCAGACGAAAAGTACAACTACTAACAGAGAAATTATTGATGAGAAAGGCCAGAAGACTAGCAGAAAAGATCTTCTACAATTAAAAGTAAAAAGAAGGAAACACCACGAAGTGGGTAAGATGGGCAGAGATGTGGTACAGACCCATACCCCAGGGTGGGTGACCCACAAATGGGAGGGCAATTACAACTGGAGAAGTTTTCCCCAAAGAGCAAGGGGTGTGAGCCCCACCTTGGGGTCCCAGCTTGGGGATCCTTCACTAGGGAGATGAGCCCCTGGAATGTTTGGTTGAAGGCCAATGGGGCTTACTTTTGGCAAAGCCAGAGGGGTGTGGGAAATACAGACTCCACTCTTAAAGTGTTCACACAAAATCTCACATAATCTGGGACCCAGAGTAGAAACAGTAAGTGGAAAGGAGCTTGGGTGGGATGCACCTGCTGATCTTGGAGAGCCTCCCAGAGAAGCAGGAGGCAACTGATATCCACCTTGGGGACAGAGACACTGGCAGCAGACCTTTTAGGGAACTGGTTCTGCCACAAGGACACTGGTGCTGGAAAACATCATTTTGGAATCCTCCCTCTAGCTTATTAGCACTAGGATGCAGGCTCACCCACCAACCTATAAGCACAAGAACCGGGACACCTCAGGCCAAGCAACAAGCCAGGCAGGGACACAGCCCTACAAACCATCAAGCTAGCTGCCTTAAGGCCCCAAGTCCACAACCTCACCAAGACAAGGCCCTGTCCACCAGAAGGCATAGGACCCAGACCTGCACACCAGTGGGCCAGCACTAGCCCTGGGACCAGCCTCACCCACCAGTGGGGAAGAACCAACCCCAGGACTTCCTGGCCCTTGGCTCCACCTACCACTGGGCCAACATCAGTTCCAGGGACCCTTGGCCCTATAGCCAGAGATCCCAGGACCCAGATCCACCCACCAGTGGGGCAGCACTAGTCCCAGGAGCCAGACTCACCCACCAATGGGTAAAGAGTAGCCACAGGATCCCCTGGGGCCTGGCCCTGCCCATCAGGGGGAAAAAAACAGCCCCAGGACAACCACAGACCCTCAGTGTGTCAGGACCCAGCCCATTCACCAGCAGCCCATCACTAGCCCTGGCAACACCTGGTCCCTGGCCCTACCCACTAGCAGGCCAACACCAGGTCTAGGACACTTTAGGCCCCTCAGCCAGCCACCCTGGGATTTGTCCCTGCCCATCAGCAGGCTGACACCAGTTCTGGGACCTTCAGGGCCCTGCAGCCAGAGACCCTGGGACCTGGTTCAACACTAGACCAGACTACCAGCAGGTCAGCACTAGCCCAGAACAACTGGACCCTGGCCCTGCCCACCAAACAAACAAAACTCCAGGACCAATGGCTTCACAGGTGAATTATACCAAACATTTAGAGAAGAATTACTACCTATGCTTCTCAAACTATTCCAAAAAGATGCAGAGGAAAGAATGCTTCCAAACTCATTCTAGAACACCAGCATCACCCTGATACCAAAGCCAAACAAAGATATCACAAACACACACACACACGTTACAGTCCAATATCATCAATGAACATAGATGCAAAAATACTCAACAAAATAAATTAGCAAATTAAATTCAGCAGTACTTTATAACAGTGGCCCCCAACATTTCTGGCATCAGGGACTGGTTTCATGGAAGACGATTTTTCCATGGACAGGGGTGGGGTGGGGGGATGGTTCAGGCAGTAATGTGAGTGATGAGAAATGATGGAGAGCGGCAGATGAAGCTTTGCTCTCTTGCCCACCACTCACCTCCTATTGTGCAGCCCGGTTCCTAACAGGCCGTGGACCGGTACCAGTCCACAGTCCAGGGTTTGGGGGACCCTTCATTATAAGGATCATATACAACAATCAAGTTGGATTTATCAGAGAGATGCAAGAATGGTTTAACCTCAGCAAATCAATCAATGTGATACACCACATTAACAAACTGAAGAATAAAAATCATATGATATCTCAATAGATGCTGAAAAAGCTTTTGACAGAGTTCAACATCCATTCATGATAAAAACTTTCAATAAAGTAGGTATAGCGGGAACACACCTCAACATAATAAAAGCTACATATGACAATCCCACAGCTAGCATCATACTCAACTGTGAAAAGCTGAAGGAATTTCTTCTAATATCAGGAAAAAAAAAAAAAACAAAGATGTACATCATGGCTACTTTTACTCAACATAATGTTGGATGTCTTAGCCACAGCAATCAGAAAAGAAAAAGAAATAAAAGGAATCCAAATTGGAAAGAAAGAAGTCAAACTGTCATTATTTTAAGATAACATGATACTATGTCTAGAAAATCTTAAAGACACCACCAAAAACTGCTAGAACTCATCAATGATTTCAGTAAAGTTGAAGGATACAAAATTAATATAAAGAAATCTGCTGCATTTCTCTACACTAACAATGAATATCAGAAAGAGAATGTATGAAAAAAATCTCACTTGCAAAAACATAAAAATAATAGAATACCTAGGAATAAATCAAACTAAGGAGGTAGAAGAACCGTATGCAGAAAACGATGACACTGATGAAAGAAATTGAAGATGGCACAAGCAGATGGAAAGATATATTGTGTTCATGGATTGGAAGAATTAATATTGTAAAAATGACCATACTAGACAAGGCAAGCCCCAGATTCAATGTAATCCCTATCAAAAATACCAATGAAATTTTTCACAGAACTAGAAAAAATAATTTTAAAATTTGTGTGGAAACACAAAAGACCCTGAATAGCCAACACAATCTTGAGAAACAAGAACAGAGCTGGATGTATCATGCTCCCTGATTTTAAACTATACTACAAAGCTACAACACCAAAACAGTTGGGCACTGACACAAAATAGACACAAATCAATGGAACAGAATAGAGAGCCCCAAAATGAACCCACACTTACACAGACAATGTATCTACAACACAGGAAGCAAGAATATACAATGGAGAAAAGACAACTTCTTCAAGGTGGTGTTAGGAAAAATGGATAACTATTGATACATGCAAAAAAATCAAACTGGACTACTCTCACACAACATGAAGAAAAATAAATTCAAATGGATTATTGACCTAATTGTAAGACTGAAACCATAAAACCCCAAAAGAGAACATAGGCAGAACACTCTTTGACATAAATCATAGCAATTCTTTTTTGAATCTGTCTCCTAAGGCAAAAGAAATAAAAGCAAAAATAAACAAATGAGACCCAATTAAATTTAAAAGCTTTTGCACAGCAAAGGACCCCATTGACAAAATGAAAAGACAACTACTAAATGGGAGAAGATATTTGTAAATGATTTGATTGGTAAGGGGTTTATATCAAAAAATATATAAAGAGCTCACAAAACTCAATATCAAAAAAACCCAAAAACCCAATTAAAAAATGGGCTGAAGACCGGAATAGACATTTTCCAAAGCAAATATGCAGATAGCCAACAAGAACATGGAAAAATGTTCAACATTGCTTATCTTCAGAGAAATGCAAATCAAAACCACAATGAGATATCACCTCACACCTGTCAGAATGGCTATCATCAAAAAGCTTATAAATAATAAATGTTGGTGAGGTTGAGGAGAAGAGGGAACCCTTGTACACTGTTGGTGGGAATGTAAATTGATGCAGAAAGTAGTATGGAAGTTTCTCAAAAAACTAAAAATAGAACAATTGTATGATCCAACAATTCTGCTCTTTGGTGTATATCTAAAGAAAACAAAAACACTAATTCAAAAAGGTACATGCACCCCAATGTTCATAGCAGCATTATTTCCAATAGCAAAGATATGGAAGCAACCTAAGTGCCCATCAACAGATGAATCAATAAAGAAAATATGATATATATAATTGAATATTACTCAGCCATAAAAAATGAAATTCTGGCATTTGCAACAACATGGATGCACCTAGGGAGTATTTATTGAGTGAAAATAGTCAGACAGAGAAAGACAAATACTCTATGTCAGCGGTCCCCAACCTTTTTGGCACCATGAACCTATTTCAAAGAAGACAATTTTTTCATGGACCAGGGGGTGGGGGGATGGTTTGGGGAATGACTCAAGCACATTACATTTATTGTGAACTTTATTTCTATTATTATTACATTGTGATATATAATGAAATAATTATACAACTCATCATAACACTGACAGGAGGCAGAGCTCAGACAGTAATGCGAGCAATGGGGAGAGGCTGTAAATACAGATGAAGCTTCACTTGCTCACCCACTACTCACCTCCTGCTGTGTGGCCTGGTTCCTAACAGGCCACGGACCAGTACTTGTCCGTGGCCCGGGAGTTGGGGACCCTTGCTCTATGTTATCACTTATATGTGGAATCTAAAAAATAAAACAAATGAATGAATACAACAAAACAGAAACAGATTCACAGATATAGAGAACAAACTAGTGGTGACCAGGTAAGCACCAAGGATATATTCTACAGCATAGGGATATATAGCCATTATTTTGTAATACATTTAAATGGAATATAATCTATAAAAATATTGAATTACTGTGTTGTACACTTAAAACTAATATAAGGGCTTCCCTGGTGGTGCAGTGGTTGAGAATCTGCCTACCAATGCAGGGGACACGGGTTCGAGCCCTGGTCTGGGAAGATCCCACGTGCCGCGGAGCAGCTGGGCCAGTGAGCCACAATTACTGAGCCTGCACGTCTGGAGCCTGTGCTCTGCAACAAGAGAGGCCGCAATAGTGAGAGGCCCGCGTATCACGATGAAGAGTGGACCCCACTTGCCACAACTAGAGAAAGCCCTCGCACAGAAACGAAGACCCAACACAGCCATAAATAAATAAACACATACTTTAAAAAAAACTAATATAATATTGTAAATCAACTGTATCTCAATACATACATACATACCTACATACACACATACATACATAAAATGGTGGGACATTAAGAATCATAGCTATTATATATTGGTCTTAGTAGCTTACAGTTTTAAAACAAAAAATATATACATGTATACATAATAAAATTCTTAATAAATAATATATGAAGTATTAAGTTCAAAAAATAAAAGAACATAAAATGTAGAAAAGAACACGAGACAAAATTGACATAGAGAAAGTGTCTAATAAATGGATAGACTATGAGAAGGAAAGGAGATAAAGACTGGGGCATAACCAACGTGCAAAGAGCTATTGTTTGAGAAATGTTCAACACTCATTAAGATGCCATACCACAATTCAAGGAAACAGAAGGATATCCCATGCTCTTGGATTGGAAAATTTAATATTGTTAAGATGGCCATACTACCCAAGGCAATCTACAGATTTACTGTGATCCTTTTCAAATTACCCATGATATTTTTCACAGAACTAGAATGAAATAATCCTAAAATTTTTGTGGAGCCATAAAAAACCCACTATTGCCAAAGCAGTCCTAAGGAAAAAGTACAAAGCCGGAGACATAACCTGCTCAAACTTCAGACAATACTGCAAAGCTACAATAATCAAAACAGCATGGTATGGGCCTTCCCTGGTGGTCCAGTGGTTAAGATTTTGCCTTCCAATGCAAGGAGTGCAGGTTTGATCCCTGGTTGGGGAGCTAAGATCCCACATGCCTTGCAGCCAAAAAACCAAAACATGAAACAGAAGCAATATTGTAACAAATTCAATAAAAACTTTAAAAATAGTCCACATCAAAAAATCTTAAAAAAAGAAAAAGCAGCAAGGTATTGGCACAAAAAAAACAGACATATGGATCAATGGAATAGAACAGAGAGCCCAGAAATAAACTCACACACCTATGGCGAATTAATTCTTGACAAAGGAGGCAAGAATATACAATGTAGAAAAGATGGTGTCTTCAGCAAGTGGTTGGGAAAGTTGCACAGCTGCATGTAAATCAATGAAGCTAGAATACTTCTCACACCAAACAAAAATAAACTCAAAATGGCTTAAAGACTTAATCATAAGATATGATACCATAAAACTATTCGAAGGGAACATAGGCAAAACATTCTCTGACATAAATTGTACCAATGTTTTCTTAGGTCAGTCTCATAAGGCAATAGAAATAAAAGCAAAAATAAACAAACAGGACCTAATTAAACTTAAAAGCTATTGCACAGTAAAGGAAACCTTAAAGAAAGCAAAAAGACAACCCTCAGAATGGGAGAAAATATTTGCAAATGATGCAGGTGACAAGGTGAAAATATGCTCAACATCACTAACTATTAGAGAAACACAAATCAAAACTACAATGATGTATCACCATACACAATTCAAAATGGCCATCATTAAAAAGTCTACAAATAATAAATGCTGGAGAGGGTGTGGAGAAAAGGGAACCCTGCTACACTGTTGGTGGTAATTTAACTTGGTGCAGCCACTATGGAAAACAGTATGGAGGTTCCTCAGAAAACTAAAAATAGAGCTACCATAAGATTAAGGAATCCCACTCCTGGGCATATATCAGGAGAAAACTATAATTCAAAATGATACATGAACCCCAATGTTCATTGCAGCACTACTTAGAATAACCAAGACATGGAAGTAACCTAAAGGTTCATCAACAGATGAATTGATAAAGAAGATGTGATATATATACACAATGGAATACTACTAACCATAAAAAAAATGAAATAATGCCATTTGCAGCAACATAGATGGACCTAGAGATTATCCTGCTAACCGAAGTAAGTCAGAAAGAGAAAAATACCGTATGATATCACTTATATGTAGAATCTAAAATATGAGACAAATTAACTTATTTACAAAACAGAAACAGACTCACAGAGGTAGGAAACAAACTTATAGTTACCAAAGAGGAAAGGGGAGGGGGAGGCATAAATTAGGAGTTTGGGATTAACAGATATATACTACTATATATAAAATAGATAAACCACAAAGTCTTACTGTATAGCACAGGGAACTATGTTTATTATCTTGTAATAAACCATAATGGAAAAGAAGATGAATATATATATGCATATATATATGTATATATATATGTATATCTGAATCACTTTGCTGTACACCAGAAACAAACACAACATTGTAAATCAACTACACTTCAATAAAAAAATAAGATGCCATGCCACAAAGTCAAGATGCACTACAAACCCCAAGACGAATAAACAAAAAGGAAATCACATTTGACCCATCATGGACAAGCTGCTGAAATGCAAAAACAAAAAGAGATTCTTGAAAGCATACGGAGTAACTTAAAAGGAGCAATAATAAGACTTAACAGCCAACTATAAACCCACCAAAAATGGAGGCAAAATGACAATTGAGTTACATTCTTCAAGTGCCAGAAAGAAACAACTGCCAAACTATAATTCCATATTAAACATGAAGGAGGACAGTATTTGTAAACAAACAAATATCTAAAAAAATACATCACCAAAAGTAAAGGAAATAATAAAATGTATCCTTCAAGCAGAAGGACACTAATCTTAAATATAAACTTAAATTTCCTGACCCTGGTGATCACTTTGTAATAATTCATTGATATGTACACTTGTGATACATAAACCCTAATATACATGTATTATACATCATAAAATTTTAATAAAATTACTTCCTATGTATACCAGGGCATGCCTCTGAGTTCTCTTTTTTGTTCCATTTGATGGTTTATGTGGTCCTCCATCAATAACAATATCACTATTTTCCATGCTAATGCACTACAATATTACGTGGAAGGGCATGTAATACCCCATTTTTATGCTTAATACTTCTTACCTCTTTACTTACCTCTTTCTGAGTTTTATTTCTGCATATAAAATTTTGAATAAAGGTATTAAATTGCTCAAACTATCAAGTGGAATTTTTATTGGCATTGAATAAAATAATTGAAGGAATATTTATACTTGTATAAGATTATTATTCCACCTAAGAGTATGAGCTGCCTGTCGTTTTCTTTTTCAGCTAAACATTTTAATAGAATTTTAGTGTTTTCTCCTGAAGTGTCAGATGACCTTGTATAAATTTTTAAAAATGTTATTACTTTGTGAATGGTTTTTAAGTTTCATTATATTTTCTATTGGCTACTGCTGTCAAAGAAAAATGCTATTGATATTTATGTCTCTTATTCAGTTTTTTGAATGCACGTATGTAAATAATCATATCATCTACTAATACTGAGAGAAGATAAGAGAAAGCAAAATAAAATAATAATTCCTTTCCAATTTCCACACCTCTTATTTCTTTGTCTTGCCTTATTATATTGGTTAGGCCCTCTTCAAAAGGTGAAATCATAGAGTGACAGTAGACATCCTTTTATTTTTCTGGCTTCAATAACTTCTAAATTTTCAACAACAGGTATAATTTTTTATGTAGGGTTTTTTTGCTAAATTGTATCAAGTTAATAAAGCATTCAATTTCAGAAACTATTAAAATAATACCAAAGAACATGAAGGTATAAGAAAGAACAAAATCAACAGCACAAGTTAATATAATGAAAAATGAACAAAAATAAATGTAAACAAAACCTGAAGTTGCTTATTTCAAAACGTTGGTAAACTGCAAAGCACTGGGAAGAATGACCAAGAAAATGAAAATTTAAATGAGCAATACTTAATATGAAAATAGGACTTCATTATAAAAATCAAGGGAAGAAAATGTAACTATCTTTATCTATTTTTTTTTTACTTTTTTTTTTTTTTAATTTATTTATTTATGGCTGTGTTGGGTCCTCGTTTCTGTGCGAGGGCTTTCTCTAGCTGTGGCAAGCGGGGGCCACTCTTCATCGAGGTGCGCGGGCCTCTCACTATCACAGCCTCTCTTGCTGCGGAGCACAGGCTCCAGACGCTCAGGCTCAGTAATTGTGGCTCACGGGCCCAGTTGCTCCACGGCATGTAGGATCTTCCCAGACCAGGGCTCGAACCCATGTTCCCTGCATTGGCAGGCAGACTCTCAACCACTGCGCCACCAGGGAAGCCCTATCTTTATCTATTTTTATTCAAATAAATTTTTAATGACTTTAGATCTTTTTTATTAAAATATAAATTTACAAAATTAACTCAAGAAGAAGTAAAAATCCTCAAAAAATCACTATCCATTGAATAATTGAATCCGTAGTTTACATTTCTTTCTCTAAAGAGACATCAGCTAGGCTCAGAAAGTTTATATGGTGTTCATACCAAACCTCTAAAGAACAAATATTTCCTATTTCTTACAGATTTTTTCAGATTAAAGAAAAAATGAAAAAGCTGCTACATTATTTTATAATCTTTGTATCAATTAGATATTCAAGCTAGAGAAAGAAAGTATTAAAAAAAGTGGAAAATGTAAAATATTTCATTTAGGTATAAAGAGGCAAAAATGTGAGATAAAATACAAACAATTTGAGATCATCAAGTATAAGAGATGTATAATGACAAAGTAAGGTTTTTCTCAAGGGTAGAAGGAAATATTAACTTAGAATATAAGTGAATGTAATCCATGACTTTACTACATAAGAGAAAACCATGTGAGGCACTAAGTAGACTCAAGAAAATGGCTTTAATAAAATTCAATATCTCGGAGACCTTCAAGATGGCAGAGGAGTAAGACATGGAGATCACCTTCCTCCCCACAAATATATCAGAAATACATCTACATGTGGAACAACTCCAACAGGACACCTACTGAACGCTGGCAGAAGATCTTAGACTTCCCAAAAGAAAAGAAACTCCCCACATACCTAGGTAGAGCAGAAGAAAAAAGAAAAAACAGAGACAAAAGAATAGGGATGGGACCTGAACCTCAGGGAGGGAGCTGTGAAGGAGGAAAAGTTTCCAGACACTAGGAAACCCGTTCACTGGCAGAGATAGGGTGTGGCGGTGCGGCAGAGGGTGGGGGGTGGGGGGAGCTTCAGAGCCACGAAGGAGAGCACAGCAACAGAGGTGCAGAGGGCAAGGCAGAGAGATTCCCGCAAACAGGATCGAAGCTGACCAGCACTCACCAGCCTGAGAGTCTTGTCTGATGACCTGCCAATGCAGGTGGGGGCTGGGAGCTGAGAAGCCAGGGAAAGGACTGGGTTGGCTGCATGAACACAGCCTGAAGGGAGCTAGTGTGCCACAGCTAGCCAGGAGGGAGTCCGGGAAAAAGTCTGGAACTATCTAAGAAGCAAGAGATCATTGTTTTGGGATGTGCAAGGGGAGGGGATTCAGAGCACTGCCTAAACGGGCGTGAGCCGCGGCTATCAGCACAGATACCAGAGACAGACAAGAAATGCTAAGGCTGCTGCAGCCACCAGGAAGCCTGTGTGCAAGCACAGATCACTAACCAAACCTCCCCTCCCAGAGCCTGTGCAGCCCGCCACTGCCAGGGTACTGTGACAAAGGGACAACATCCCCCCCACCCCTCCACCCCCGCGAGAACACAAGGCATGCCTCAGGCTGGTGCAACATAACGATGGCCTCTGCCACCGCAGGCTCGCCCTACATTCCGTACCCCTCCCTCCCCCCACCTGAGTGAGTCAGAGCCTGGGCAGGAACAGATGCTCTCAGGCAACATACACACAGAGTCAGGGCCAATCCAAAGCTGAAAACCAGGAGCTGTGTGAACAAAGAAGACAAAGGGAATATAGATATATATATATTTATCCTTTTTCTCTTTTTGTGAGTGTGTATGTTTACGCTTCTCTGTGTGATTTGTCTCTATAGTTTTGCTTTTAACATTTGTCCTAGGGTTCTGTCTGTCGGTTTTTTGTTTGTTTCTTTGTTTTTAATACAGTTTTTAGCACTTGTTATCATCGGTGGATGCATTTTTGCTTTGGTTGCTCTCTTTTGTCTTTCTTTCTTTTTTCATTTTTTTATTACTTTTTAATTTTTTTAATTTTAATACCTTTTAAAATTTTTTATTTTAATAACTTTATTACTTTTTCTTTTCTTTCTTTCTTTCTTTCTTTCTTTCTACATTTTTTTTTTTTTGAGCAGTGTGGCTGACAGAGCTTTGGTGCTCCGGCCAGGTGTCAGGCCTGTGCCTCTGAGGTGGGAGAGCCGAGTTCAGGACATTGGTCCAACAAGGACCTCTCAGGTCCACATAATATCAAACAGCGAAAGTTTTCCCAGAGATCTCCATCTCAATGCTAAGACCCAGCTCCACTCAACAACCACACTCTGTGCCACACAACTAGCAAGACAGGAACACAACACCACCCATTAGCAGAGAGACTGCCTAAAATCATAATAAGGTCACAGACACCCGAAAACACACCCCTGGATGCAGTCCTGCATACCAGAAAGATAAGATCCAGCCTCATCCACCAGAACACCGGCACTAGTCCCCTCCAGCAAGAAGCCTAAAAAACCCACAGAACCAATCTTAGCCACTGGGGGCACATACCAAAAACAATGGAAACTAAGAAAAGAAGACCCCAAACACTGTAACTTAAGCAAAATGAGAAGACAGAGAAACACACAGCAGATAAAACAGGAAGGTAAAAAAACACCAGACCAAAAATGAAGAGGAAATAGGTAGTCTACCTGAAAAACAATTCAGAATAATGATAGTAAAGATGATCCAAAATCTTGGAAATAGAATGGGGAAAATAAAAGGAACATTTAACAAGGACCCAGAAGAACTAAAGAGCAAACAAACAATGATGAACAACACAATAAATGAAATTAAAAATACTCTAGAAGGGATCAATAGCAGAATAACTGAGGCAGAAGAACGGATAAGTGACCTGGAATATAAAAGAGTGGAAACAACTACTTCAAAGCAGAATAAAGAAAAAAGAATGAAAAGAATGGAGGACAGTCTTAGAAACCTCTGGGACAACATTAAACACATAAACGTTCGAATTATAGGGGTCCCAGAATAAGAAGAGAAAAAGAAAGGGACTGAGAAAATATTTGAAGAGATTATAGTTGAAAACTTCCCTAATATGGGAAAGGAAATATCAATCAAGTCAAAGAAGCACAGAGATTCCCATACAGGATAAATCCAAGGAGAAAAATGCCAAGAAACATATTAATCAGACTATCAAAAATTAAATATAAAGAAAATATATTAAAAGCAGCAAGGGAGGGGCTTCCCTGGTGGTGCAGTGGTTGAGAGTCTGCCTGCTACTGCAGGGGACACAGGTTTGAGCCCTGGTCTGGGAAGATCCCACATGCCGTGGAGCAACTAGGCCCGTGAAACACAACTACTGAGCCTGCGCGTCTGGAGCCTGTGCTCCGCAACAAGAGTGGCCACGACAGTGAGAGGCCCGCGCACCACGATGAAGAGTGGCCCCCGCTCGCCACAACTAGAGAAAGCCCTAGCACAGAAACGAATACCCAACATAGCAATCAGTCAATAAATCTTTAAAAAAAAAAAAAAGCAGCAAGGGAAAAACAGCAAGTAACATACAAGGGAATCCCCATAAGGTTAACAGTTGATCTTTCAGCAGAAAATCTGCAAGCCAGAAGTGAGTGGCAAGACATATTTAAAGTGATGAAAGGGAAAAACCCCTACAACCAATATTACTCTACCCATCAAGGATCTCATTCAGATTTGACAGAGAAATTAAAACCCTTACAGACAAGCAAAAGCTAAGAGAATTCAGCACCAGCAAACCAGCTTTACAACAAATTCTAAAGGAACTTCTCTAGGCAAGAAACACAAGAGAAGGAAAACACCTACAATAACAAACACAAAATAATTAAGAAAATGGTAATAGAAACATACATATCGATAATTACCTTAAATGTAAATGGATTAAATGATCTCACCAAAAGACATAGACTGGCTGAATAGATACAAAAACAAGACCTGTATATATGCTGTCTAAAAAAGACCCACTTCAGACCTAGGGAAACATACAGACTGAAAGTGAGGGGACAGAAAAAGATATTCCATGCAAATGGAAATCACAAGAAAGCTGGCATAGCAATTCTCATATCAGACAAAATAGACATTAAAATAAAGACTATTACAAGAGACAAAGAAGGACACTACATAATGACCAAGGGATCAATCAAGAAGATATAACAATTGTAAATATTTATGCACCCAACATAGGAGCACCTCAATATATAAGGCAAATGCTAACAGCCATTAAAGGGGAAATTGACAGTAACACAATTATAGTAGGGGACTTTAACACCCCACTTTCACCAATGGACAGATCATCCAAAATGAAAATAAACTAGGAAACACAAGTTTTAAATGATACATTAAACAAGATGGACTTAATTGATATTTATAGGAAATTCCATCACAAAACAACAGAATACATTTTCTTCTCAAGTGTTCATGGAACATTCTCCATGATAGATCATATCTTGGATCACAAATCAGGCCTTGGTAAATTTAAGAAAATTGAAATCATATCACATATCTTTTCTGACCACAACACTATGAGACTAGATATCAATTACAGGAAAAAATCTGTAAAAAATACAAACACCTGGAGGCTTAACAATACACTACAAAATAACTAAGAGATCACTGAAGAAATCAAACAGGAAATCAAAAATACCTAGAAACAAATGAAAATGAAAAGATGACGGCCCAAAACCCATGGGATACAGCAAAAGCAGTTCTAAGAGGGAAGTTTATAGCAAAACAATCCTAGCTCAAGAAACAAGAAACATCTCAAATAAAAAACCTAATCTTACACATAAATGAATTAGACAAAAAAAAAAAAAAAAAAAACAAAGCAACCCCAAAGTTAGTAGAAGGAAAGAAATCATAAAGATCATATCAGAAATAGATGAAAAAGAAATGAAGGGAACAACAACAAAGATCGATGAAACTAAAAGTTCGTTCTTTGAGAAGATAAACAAAATTGATAAACCATTAGCCAGACTCATCAAGAAAAAAAGGGAGAACACTCAGATCAACAGAAAAAGAAATGAAAAAGGTGAAGTAACAACTGACACTGCAGAAATACAAAGGACCATGAGAGATTACTATAAACAACAATATGCCAAAAAATGGACAACCTGGAAGAAATAGACAGACTCTTAGAAAAGCACAACCTTCCGAGACTGAACCAGGAAGAAATAGAAAATATAAACAGACCAATCACAAGCCCTGAAATTGAGACTGTGATTAAAATTTTCCAACAAACAAAAGCCCAGGACCAGATGGCTTCACAGGCGAATTCTATCAAACATTTAGAGAAGAGCTAACACCTATCCTTCTAAAATTCTTCCAAAATATAGCAGAGGGAGGAACACTCCCCAACTCATTCTACAAGGCCACCATCACCCTGATACCAAAACCAGACAAAGGTGTCACAAAGAAAGAAAACTACAGGCCAATACCACTGATGAATATAGATGCAAAAATCCTCAACAAAATACTAGCAAACAGAATCCAGTGCACAGTAAAAGAATCATACAGCATGATCAAGTGGGGTTTATCCCATTAATGCAAGGATTCTTCAATATACAAAAATCAATCAATGTGATAAACCATATTAAAAGCTGAAGGAGAAAGACCATATGATCATCTCAATAGATGCAGAAAAAGCTTTCAACAAAATTCAACACCCATTTATGTTAAAAGCCCTCCAGAAGGTAAGCATAGAGGGAACTTACCTCAACATAATAAAGGCCATATATGACAAACCCATAGCCAACATCGTTCTCAATGGTGAAAAATTGAAACTATTTCCTCTAGGATCAGGAATAAGACAAGGTTGCCCACTCCCACTACTATTATTCAACAGCGCTTTGGAAGTTTCAGCCACAGCAATCAGAGAAGAAAAAGAAATAAAAGGAATCCAAATCAGAAAAGAAGAAGTAAAGCTGTCACTGTTTGCAGATGACATGATAAAATACATAGGGAATCCTAAAGATGCCACCAGAAAACTCCTAGAGCTAATCAATGAATTTGGTAAAGTAGCAGGATACAAAATTAATGCACAGAAATCTCTTGCATTTTTATACACTATAGATGAAAAATCTGAAAGAGATATTAAGGAAACACTCTCATTTACCATTGCAACAAAAACAATAAAATACCTAGGAATAAACCTACCTAAGGAGACAAAAACCTGTATGCAGAAAACTCTAAGACACTGATGAAAGAAATTAAAGATGATAAAAACAGATGGAGAGATATACCATGTTCTTGGACTGGAAGAATCAACATTGTGAAAATGACTATACTCCCCGAAGCAATCTACAGATTCAAAGCAATCCCTATCAAACTAACAATGTTATTTTTCACAGAAGTAGAACAAAAAATTTCACAATTTGTATGGAAACACAAAAGACCCTGAATAGCCAAAACAATCTTGAGAAAGAAAAATGGAACTGGAGGAATCAGGCTCCATGACTTCAGACTATACTACAAAGCTACAGTAATCAAGACAGTAAGGTACTGGCATAAAAAGAGAAATATAGATCAATAGAACAGGATAGAAAGCCCAGAGATAAACTAACGCACATATGGTCACCTTATTTTTAATAAAGGAGGCAAAAATATACAATGAGGAAAGTCAGTCTCTTCAAGGTGGTGCTGGGGAAACAGGACAGCTACATGTAAAAGAATTAAATTAGAACACTTCCTAACACCATACACAAAAATAAACTCAAAATGGATTAAAGACCTAAATATAAGGCCAGACACTATCAAACTCTTAAAAGAAAACATAGGCAGAACACTCTATGACATAAATCACAGCAAGATCCTTTGTGACCCACCTCCTGGAGAAATGGAAATATAAACAAAAATAAACGAATGGGATGTAATGAAACTTAAAAGCTTTTGCACAGCAAAGGAAACCATAAACAAGATGAAAAGACAACCCTCAGAATGGGAAAAAATATTTGCAAATGAAACAACTGACAAAGGATTAATCTCCAAAATTTACAAGCAGCTCATGCAACTCAATATAAAAAAAGAAACAACCCAATCCAAAAGTGGGCAGAAGACCTAAATAGACATTTCTCCAAAGAAGATATACAGATTGCCAACAAGCACATGAATGGATGCTCAACATCATTAATCATTAGAGAAATGCAAATCAAAACTACAATCAGGTATCACCTCATACCGGTCAGAATGTGCATCATCAAAAAATCTACAGACAATAAATGTTGGAGAAGGTGTGGAGAAAAGGGAACCCTCTTGCACTGTTGGTGGGAATGTAAATTGATACAGCCACTATGGAGAACAGTGTGGAGGTTCCTTAAGAAAGTAAAAATAGAGCTACCATACGACCCAGAAATCCCACTACTAGGCATATACCCTGTGAAAACCATAATTCAAAAAGAGTCATGTACCACAATCTACATTGCAGCTCTATTTACAATAGCCAGGACCTGGAAGCAAATTAATTGTCCATCAACAGATGAATGGATACCGAAGATGTGGCACATATATACAATGGAATATTGCTCAGCCATAAAAAGAAACGAAATTCAGTCATTTGTAGTGAGGTGGATGGACCTAGAGACTGTCATACAGAGTGAAGTAAGTCAGAAAGAGAAAAATAAATACTGTATGCTAACACATATATATGGAATCTAAAAAAAAAAAAATGTTCTGAAGAACACAGGGGCAGGACAGGAATAAAGACACAGACGTTGAGAATGGACTTGAGGACATGCGGAGGGGGAAGAGTAAGCTGGGACGAAGTAAGAAAGTGTCATGGACATATATACACTACCAAATATAAAATAGAAAGCTAGTGGGAAGCAGCCGCATAGTATAGGGAGATCAGCTTGGTGCTTTGTGACCACCTAGAGGGGTGGGATAGGGAGGGTGGGAGGGAGGGAAATGCAAGAGAGAAGGGATATATGATATATGTATATGTATAACTGATTCATTTTTTTTAAAGCAGAAACTAACACACCATTGTAAAGCAATTATACTCCAACAAAGATATTTTTTTAAAAAAGTCAATACCTCATTAATATTTTTCAGAAACCGAGTATACATATTTTTTAATTTATCTTTTATTTTGTAATTTTTTGTTAAACATTCATATAGTTATTCAAATTCAGTCATCTCTCTATTCTTCTTTCTTGCCCACTGCTACACCCTTGTCATCACCACCACCTCTCTCTCACTCTCCTCTCTTTCCATCTCTTATAAAATATATATTGTAACTTCAGTTTATCTTCTTCCTTACCTCTTAAATTTTTAACAATTTTTATTCAGTTCTATTTAATTCACTAATTCTCTCTCCAGCTGTACCATTTTATAAGATACTGTTCCTAATTTTTATTTTAATATAGATGATAATTTTCTGATGCTTACAATCATTTTATTTTCTTATGTTCCTGTTTTCTTAGTAAACTATTCTGTTAACAAAGATAATAATACCCTCTTTCGTTATTGCAAGATATTTCATATTTTCTCTGATATGTTCTGTATATTGAGTCTCTCAAAAAGTGCCTATAACTCTTCTTTAGCACTGCTACCTTCACCTTTTTGTCTGTACAGCCCTAGAATAGATTTTATATTTGTATTTTACACTCTCCTTCTGAACTTTTAGTACTATTCTGCATTTTGTTCTTCCTGGTTTGTTGTTCTATATGTTTTTTGTGATTTCTGTTTGTTATTGCTTGTTTGTTTGTTGCAGATGCATCTCTTTCCTCCTAATCCATAGGCAAGGGATACTTTTATGACCATACCCACGACAGTTGTAACAATTATTTCAACAGCCGTTCACTAACTAGGAATAAACCCAGACCATAACTCTAACATACAGATTTCCATGATTTATACATGATCTTAGAAGCCTTGGGCCACACGGCCTATATTTGCCTCTGCCTTCTTGGTATCACTGCTTCTCACCATTCAGGGTTTTCATACCTGCACAGAGATTTTATCATTTTTTATTTCATACACACACACACACACACACACACACACAAACCCATACACACAATCCCTATGTGTTTGGAGTTGAGTGGTAGAAAGATTAAGCATACTTCTCTATCTTGAGCAGAAGTTCACACTCCATACCACCCCCACCATTTTATTATCTTTCTGGTGTATTTTTTCTCATTTTATTTCTGATTTTTCAAGCATATAGAAAATTTAAAATAATGACAATGATTAACTTTAAAACTAGATTAAAAATAATATTTTGCGATATTGCTTTACTTAAGTGTGCACATATGTATATATATTAAACCATTTGAAAGAAATTGCAGATGTCATACTTCTCTTCAATACTTCAGTGTGTATTTCCTAATATTAAGAACATTCTTTCACATAACTACAATAGCAATATTACACTTAAAAAAATCAACAATATTTTCCAATGATCTAATACTTCTATATTCAAATTTTCCCAGTAGTCCTCCAAATGTGATTTTTACTGCTTTTTAAACCAGTATACAATCTTTTTTCCTTACTAAGACAATAGGTCAATTTTCTTGCAAACAGTTCCACATTCCGGAGTTATCTGATTGTTTCCACATTGTACTGCTAACTTATTATATCATTTGCATTTCTTTAAAATTGTGGTTAGGTCTAAAGGCTCAATTAAAGTCAGATTAAATATTTTTGGTGAAATTACTTAAGAGATGAAGCTGTGAACAATGTTATATCACATCAATATGCATATATCAGATTGCCAATGATTTGTAATACTAAGTTTGATGATTTCGCCGAAGGAAGTCACCATATATCGTCTTAAAAGGTATGCTTTTTTTGCAACTAATAAATAATTGTTGGGGTGAAGCTTTGGCACTTTGCAAATTTCCCATTTCCCACAAACTTTCTCCTAATCATTTTAGCATCCATTGATGATTCTTGCTTGAATCAATTATTCCTTTGGAGTTTGCTGAAAGGTAATATTCTAATTCTATTGTTTCTTCAACTTCTATTAACTGGTATCCTTCTGCAAAGAAAATCTTCCTTTATCAACTGTTATGGATTGAATGTGTCTCCAAAATTTATATGTTAAAGTCCTTACTCTCTGATGTGGTGGTATTTAGAGATGTGGCCTTTGGGAGTTAACTAGGGTTTGATGTGGTAAAGAGGTTGGCTCTTCATGATGGGATTAGTGTCCTCATCAGAAAAGACACCACTTATGCAGAGATCATGTAAACACACTGCAAGAAAGGTAGCTGTCTGCAATGCAATGGGAGAGCTTTCAACAAAAATCAATTGTGATGTCACTCTGAATTTGGTTTTTCAGCCTCCAGAACAATGAGAAAATAAATTTCTGTTGTTTAAGGCACTAGTTTATGATATTTTATTATAGTGACCTAAGCTGACTATAGTGACCTAAGC